>NC_092333.1:280141666-280805833 GCF_046630445.1 Rutidosis leptorrhynchoides
TTATGAGTACTCACGTATCAATATTGAGATTCAATATTGCAGGAAAGGTACGTAGACGCAACGGAAATGATAAACACTATATTGACCTCACGAGCATACCCATGAACCATACTCAATCACCTCCATAGCTATAACACATAATTTCCTTAATCCTATCACACTCGAAAAACAATTTTGAAATCACTCGGACAGCACTCCGTCGTAATATTTTATGTATACTAATAATATCTTGAAATAATACGGAGTAAATATATATATGTAAATCGATTGTGAGAGTTTAGAGAAAAATATTTTCAAGTTTCTATGAAATAATGAAACCTATTGAATTCTATTTATAATATATTTTTGAATTATTAAAGTGAATTATTAAAGTATGAATTATTAAAGTGAATTATTAAAGTATGAATTATTAAAGTGAATTATTAAAGTATGAATTATTAAAGTGAATTATTAAAGTATGAATTATTAAAGTGAATTATTAAAGTATGAATTATTAAAGTTAAAGTAAAGTAAAAATAAAGTAAAGGTAAAGTTTAAGTATAGTAAAAGTATAAAACTATGTACGTATAATACGCGTATAAATATATATAATATTAATTTAAATCGTTATATATATTTAATAAAATAAAATATAAATATCTTTATCTTTATCATACTAGTTAAGTAATGAGTTGTCAAAAGTGGTTCTAGATATTTATAAAAGTTATATACGTTTTAATAATAAAGTTCATTTTAACCTGAAAACGTTTTTGTACGTTTGAAACTAAATAGATCAATCGAGTCTTTATGAGATTCAATCTCCCACTATCCTTTGTCTAGTTCTCAATGATTGACAAATTGTTCTTATTTATAAATCACTTTACCATTTTTCGAATATTGTTAAAATAGAAAGATTTCTCAAATCAACGTGGGCCTTTCAACAGAGACTTGTAATCATAATTCAATATATCTGATAATTCAATCATTTGATCTTATCTTCTAATTCTATTGATAAACATTTTGAAATAGATACAATCATATAAAGTATTTAATCTAATATTTTATTTATGTTTCAAGTTATAATATATATACATATATAATCATATTCGCTTAATGGTTCGTGAATCGTTGGAACTTGGTCGAGGTTGAATGAATGTATGAACATAGTTTAAAATTCTTGAAATTTAACTTAACAAATATTGCTTATCGTGTCGGAAACATATAAAGATTAAAGTTTAAATTTGGTTGGAAATTTCCGGGTTGTCACATGTCATATTGATCGATATGTAGAAAATTAAAATTCTAACTTATGTGATTTAAAAATAAAAACGGTGATTCAAAAATGAGTTATATAAATTAGAGGCTCATTAAAATCACGAATACTAAACTGTTGATGATTGATGAGAATTGAATGAAATGCACTGTTGCTTTAATTGAATTAATTGATGCACGATTAGTGTTTGAAATTGTTGCATCTCTTTTCAACTCTAACTTACGGAGTGTATATATTCATAAATAAATATGGTTATCTGCATATTGAAAAACACCTTCCACTAAATATCTATCAATATCCTTATCTATTTATATATATATATACAACGTTAGCTAGTGAGGGAACTTAGTCATTGAAGTGAATGAAGTCACTTAACCCATTTCCACTAAAACATGCATATAATTGAGATAATTATAAAAGCACGATCATCACACCCACTTCCTTTTCTATTTGTCTGATTTAAACAAAGAGAACATTATATTCTTTACTTTTACTTTCGGTTAAACTTATCTATCAACCTAATTACTTTTGACAAATAATAGACACATTCAAACAACTCAAACAAGAAAGTTTCACGGATTTGTAATAGAGATTACTGTACTTCTTTTTGACTTCACCATAAAACTAATAATAAAGATGTAATACATATATACACACACATGAAATGCATACCAAAAACAAACCATTTTTAATGATCATCACCTTTTTGTTTTGTGGAATTTCTTGAACCATTTTACTAGTACTACTCAACACCATATCCCCACCATGATACAAATCCTTGATTTATTTTTGTCAAACTCAAAAGCCACCACTTTTTGGCCACTGGTTTATTCAACACATACATACAATTCTATTAATATATATATATTACATATATTCATGCATCATGAATCATCACCATCACTTTTACAACATGGGTACTGCAGCTACCCGACTCCTTTTCTCTTGATGTAGAACTGAAAACCAATTACCATCAAATTGCTGCTATGTTTCGTTTAAACTATCACAAAACTAAACCACTTTTGTGGTGTACTACTATACATCGATAACCACCCGATCACTACCTTACGACCACCACCATAACCTGGAACTTTTCTTAATCCCTTCGTAAACTTCACACCACAAATCCATCGTTACCCACTGCAACTAGCTGCTGCCCGTTTCATGTTTTAATCGTCACCTCACCATCTTCATCAATAAATAACAGAAACACACCATGACAAAGACCTGCAACTAGTACTGTTCTGGTTCTTGTTCAACCCAACATGAAAACTTTTCAAAAACTGCTCACGATGGTCTACTATGGTTTATAGTTGCTATTTTCTGTTCAACCACCATCACTGCCACTTTACTGCTGCTGCTACAACTTTTACTACAACTATGGTAAGACCCACAACAAACCTCTGATTAAAGCACATAATAAAACATATAAATATATAAATATATATATATATATATATATATATATATATATATATATATATATATATATATATATATATATATATATATATATATATATATATATATATATATATATATGAAGAGTAAGAGTATGGTTACTAGATAAATAAGATTTCACTTAAATAACATAAAATGAATCGATGTAAATACCTAATATAATACCTTCACTCATGATCCAAAGATTTTCTACAACAGACATTGTTCCAGGGTCATGTGGTAAAACCCAAACAACCTGCCCATGTTCTTTATACAGCAGCACAATTTCCATAGTCTCATTTAAATGAAACCACAAACCAATCAATATGAGATAGTCTACAAACTAATCTCATAACCTTTTAGTAAAAACAGTTAGTAAACTCTAAAATCATGAAGACTTTAACCGATTTAGTATAATCCAAATCAAATTGTATCAGTAAGAGAAAAAAAAGATTTATCATATAAATATATATATACCTGTTTGAATGATTATAAATAAACTATCTTTCTAAATGAATTAATAAGGATTATACCTGTTGCATATGAAAGAGACTATGTGAAACCATCGTGATTCAATTAGGATCCTGCAAACGACCGTCACCAGACCTGCAAATCCCATGCTGTTCTCATACGTTTGCAATTAGGGTTTTTCATCCAATCAAATCTTCCAATCAATCACCATCACCACCTAATTTAAAACATTTCGATTCATCATCAATATTATATGAAATCTTCCCATCTTTAATATTCATATGCGATTCAGAAGAATTAAATAAATAAATAAATACAATACAGAAGAAATTTATAAAGGGATGAAGAAATTAAAAGTATAATAATGAATCAATTACCTGCTATTGATAAGGTTTGATGACCGGAATCTACAAGATCGAATTTGTTCTATTTCTTATTCGTATTCAACCTCAATCACCACCGAAAGACTACAATATCTTTCTTCTGTTCTTGTTATAATCGGGAAGCGATGATGAAGAAGATCGATAATGACGATGATGATTGTTGATGGATTGATTCGGTGATGACCTTTCTATCTGCGAGTTGCTTCCACTATCTCGATCTGGTTCAATCTGTTTTGGGAAACCCTAAATAAAACGCGTGTTCTTATTATTATGTATTATTAATTATTATTAAGTATTATTATTATTATTATTATTATTATTATTATTATTATTATTATTATTATTATTATTATTATTATTAGCATTATTATTATTATTATTATTATTATTATTATTATTATTATTATTATTATTATTATTATTATTATTATTATTATTATTATTATTAGTATTATTATTATTATTATTATTATCAAAAAGTATTATTTTTATTATTATTAATAAAGTTATTATTATTATTAGGAAATCATTATTTTTACCAAAAACTATCTTTTCAAATAGATAAATATTTAAATATACTCTTTACATATACTATAATTATAATAAAACTTCATATAACTATATATATATATATATATATATATATATATATATATATATATATATATATATATATATATATATATATATATATATATATATATATATATATATATATATATATATATATATATATATTAAGATTAATTATATAAATACTTACAAATGAGAAACTATTGATTTTAAATGTAACAATAAATAATTACGTATATAAATATGGACATATTAATATAACTATACAAATAATAAATCAATTCGAATATATACACAAATCAACTATATATAATATATAAATTAAAATATAATAAGAATATTTATTCGATTACTATTATTTATATTAATGAATATACAAATGATATAGGTTTGTGAATCCGAGGACAACCCTGAATTGTTCAATTTAATCATATGTATTTTTACTACAAAATACATTAGGTGAGTTTCATTACTCCCTTTTTAAATGCTTTTGCAATATATATTTTTGGGACTGAGAATACATGCGCTGCTTTTATAAATGTTTTACGAAATAGACACAAGTAATCGAAACTACATTATATGGTTGAATGATCGAAATCGAATATGCCCCTTTTAGTCTGGTAATTTAAGAATTAGGGAACAGACACCCTAATTGACGCGAATCCTAAAGATAGATCTATCGGGCCCAACAAGCCCCATCCAAAGTACCAGATGCTTTAGTACTTCGAAATTAATATCATGTCCAAAGGAGGATCCCGGAATGATGGGGATATTCTTATATGTATATTGTGAATGTCAGTTACCAGGTGTTCAATCCATATGAATGATATTTTTGTCTCTATGCATGGGACGTATGTTTATGAGAAATGGAAATATGAAATCTTGTGGTCTATTAAAATTTATGAAATGATTATTTATGTTAAACTAATGAACTCACCAACCTTTTGGTTGACACTTGAAAGCATGTTTATTCTCAGGTACGAAAGAAATCTTCCGCTGTGCATTTGCTCATTTTAGAGATATTACTTGGAGTCATTCATGACATATTTCAAAAGATGTTGCATTCGAGTCATTGAGTTCATCAAGAATATTATCAAGTTATTTATAGTTTAGATATATTATGAAATGGTATGCATGTCTGTCAACTTACGATGAAATGAAAGTTGTCTTTTAAAAATGAATGCAATGTTTGTAAAATGTATCATATAGAGGTCAAGTACCTCGCGATGAAATCAACTATTGTGAATCGTTTATAATCGATGTGGATTTCGTCCGGATGGATTAGGACAAGTTTTCACATACCTAAACCTTGCTACAACACTATAGGCTGTGTATCTAATCGTACAGTAGTGTAGTTTTTAGTAAGCCCGGTTCGTCCACAGGGAACTAGCTGAGTTTATATTTTTAACAACTATATTTATATAAAATATATATAATTATATATAGTAATATTATTATAAAAGGGGGTTTTTACCGTTTAATGACCGGTTTGTCGATTTTATATTTTAAGCGTAAAGATAAATGACGATAATATAAATGACAGAATTTAAATTGCGATAAAGTAAATTGCAGTAATTAAAATGACAGTAAATAAAGGTACAATGAAATATGAAATAAAAGTATTATGCTTATTTAAACTTCCGTAATCATGATGTTTAGTGTTTTGATTTTAATTAATTGTTACCCGGGTTAATTGTCCTTTGTCCTGGTTTATTTGATACCTATCTGGTTTTTGTCCATAAAAGTCCATCGGTCATAAATATTGTAACGACCCAGATTTTTCCGATCGTTTTATACATATGAGATTAATATTTACATAAGTTAAACATTACCAACATGATAAGCAATCCAAATTGTTGAGTCTTGTGTTTTTAAAAAGAGTTTTACACAGCGTTTGACCGTCCAATTTGATCGATGATTTCACGAACTATATAACATACGATAATTATACGATTGTGTACATATACGTATTTATACATATTTAACATGATCTAAGGATGGTTTAACATATCATTGTGTACTAATAACAATGAGTTATAAGTATACTTTGAGACTACTAACTTAAGTTTTCAAAACGGTAACTATACGTAACGTTCTTTGACATATATACCTATAATCTATAATGCTTATACAAGTATCGTATAAATACGTATTTAATCACTTTTAAAGGGCTTAAATACATAAAACAATATAAGTATATTCACAAAAGATAGTTATATTTGAATTCTCGTTTCGTTTCCTCAAGATTTCTACAAGTATATCTAGGGTATATGTACCCGTATCATACCCAGCTTCTATACGTATTTACTATTGGTATATACACATCACAATCACTTTATTAGCAGCCATGAGTCAGAAAATTTTGGATCTTAGCATGCATGATTAATCAATTTGGCATATTACAAGACTTTTACAAAATATTACAAACTTATACATCATTTCACCACCATTTATACTCCATTCTGTAACAACCCTCACTTTTTGACTTCTAAATTTACTGAATTAACCCTAGGGTTATCTGCCTGACTATATGTATTAAGGGTTGTTATATACAATTAAATATTGACCAAATAGTAATTTTTAGTCAACAATGTACGCTTAAATAAATAATATATTATTAATTTATATAATTTGACATAATTTAACTAAGTATATATACTTTGTATCACTTTTATTATTTAGTTAATGTATTATATATTTAACTGTATAATAAATCCAATTATATATAAATGTAATAATATTTACAAACTTACTAAAACTATAGTTTAATAATTAAACTCATAATTATTATTAAAAATACAAAATACCTAATTATTTATTATTTTTATGCAAAATTTGTATTTATATAAAAAATATATGTTTGACAAATACTCTTGGAAAAGCACTAAATCAATTTGTTTATTTATATATAAAAAAAATCCTTAAAATAAATGAATTAAAAAAAATTAAATAAATAAATAAATAAATTACTTTTTAATTAAAAATTATAATGGAAAAACTACTTTTATTATTTTATTTTGTGCATTATCCCATGACCTAACATTTAATACTTTTGAATTTTAAAATCCCATTAAAAATTAAAATATTTCTTTTTCTTTTAATTATTTTATTCTTTTTACCTAATTTTTTCAAGTATAAATACCCCTCATTTCTCATTCAAACTCACACCAAAATTTCTCTCATTCTCTCTTTGAAGAATTACTACTAGTAAGTATTCTTTTCTTACTTTTTATTTTTACTTTTTACTTTTTACTTTTTACTTTTTACTTTTTACTTTTTACTTCAGTTATTATTTTTACCGAAACATGTAAATAATGTTATAAATTATATGCAATTAAAAATAAAATAAATAACATGTATACACTATTACTATTACTAGCACCTATAACCTACTACTTATATTGTAACATAAAAACATTTTGGGATATGTATTAGAGATGTATAGATCTTCGAACTTTCTTGACGAATGGTTTCTACGAGATTCTAGGCAGAGGGTTTGGATTTCTGATTTAAAGGGTCCTATGGCTCAAGCCCCTAGATCTAAATTAGCCATTCTAAGGTAAAGGGGTGATTGGAAGCTTATCTAATACGGCAAGTATCCTAAAATGGAAAACACTCATAAAAGTAGAAACTCTCTAGTCATAGAAACTTCGTAAAATAAGAAACTTTCTAAAAATGGAAACTTTATAAAAATAGTAACTTACTAGGAATAGAAACTTAGTAAAACAAACTATACTTAAACACATACTTAAACTTAAACTTAAACATGGGCAAAACACTTAACTACTCTTAAATGTCAATAGGTTGACTTTCCTGCTCACTCGTTCAACTCTTTATTCCGAGGAATAACTCTCTCTCTACTTTACTAAGGTGAATTCATAGCCCCTCTTTATTGATAGTAAACTTACTTTACTTGGGGTGAGACACATGCTGTTTTTACTTTTTACAATTTAGACACAAGTACTAAACTGTTAAACTATGCTATACCCAGCTATGTCCGACTAAGTCCCTACAGTGATATTTTTAATTGCTTCGGCATGCTTAATTATTGGGGGTAGGCCTATCTGGAGTAATGTCCCCGATACATTTGACCAAGTCATTGTATTACTTAATAATGAAATTAAACCGACAAGGACAGACACAACTTGTCATGGGGCAAACTTGAACGTTTAGTCTAAATATCACGCATTGGCATAACTTTTTGATCCTGCGGGAGATCAACTTTACAAACTAAATCTTGTGGTCTAAAACAACGACAACCTTTTTGTTAAACCTATGAACTTCACTCAACCTTTTTGGTTGACACTTTAGCATGTTTTTATCTCAGGTGCTGTTTGATTCAAGCTCTTATACTTACTGCTTATGTGATGCTACTTGGACATAGGATCAAGAGATATCGCATTTATTACTTCTGCATGTGAACATTTACGTTATTGTTATTCCTGTCATTGTAACGACATTTCATTTTCCGCTGCGTACTCATCAAAGTTAAATTCATCATTTAGTATTGTTCTCGTTTATTATAATATGTTGGTATGTTTTGATATTAGTGACGTTCCTTCCAGACCCTATTGGGAGGACGTTACACATTCCATTTTCATTTTTACTACACATTTTCTCTAGCTAAAAACACCTCCTTGTAAGCTTCATTCACCTCTAAGAAATCCAGCAAAAACTCTCTCAAGAATCACCTTAATAACCATCATATTAAGATCAAACAAGAACACTACAAGATACTACTTTCATTTCAAATCTATATTCTAAGTTTACTTCCAATCTTTCAATCCAACTTCACCACTCTTTAGGATCAAGAGGTATACTTACTTTCTAGTAGCTTTATCCAAGTAATTTGAGGTAGTAACCTTATTCATAATCTTATTCGATTCATATTTATATAGCTACCTTATTTTGAGTTATAAATTATAACAACAAGAACATAGTTTGAATGATTTCAAACTTGTTCGCAAACTAAATAGATCCTTCTAACTTGACTTTTAAAACACTTCAAGACCTATAATATATCATAATGATATGCTAGCTTAATAAGATACGACTTGATTTTACAAAGAACACCTTAAAACTGAATCTACGTCGTCGGAGTGCAACCGGGGGCTGTTTTGGGTTAGATAATTAAAAACCATCTTAAACTTTGAATTGGAAGTTTATATTCTGGAAAAATGATATTTTTTATGAATATGTTAACATATAAAAATCTCATGGTTTAACTCAAAGTGTAAGTATTTTTAAAAATGATCATTTAGATGTTGTTTTTATAATGGAAATGATCACTTTCATAAGATTCACCCAAGTTTGACCTATAACCTGTGATTTCGAATGTAAACCAAGGTATTTAAAGTTCATATTCATAAATAATGACTCAATCCAAGATAGTGGCAAGTTGAATCAACAAAAACGGAGTTGTATTGAAGAAACTACGACTAAAACAAAATCGGGTATCCGAAGCTAGTTTAGCTACGAAAATATTTTGACTAAAACCAAACTAATCATATCTTGGCTAATTAACATGATATTTTATATATATTTACTCATGATTTGATTTTACATATTTCAGGACCACCCGTAAACAACACGAGAAGATTAATTATAAGACCTCATGATTGTACGCAACACGTCATTTGACAACACGGTACTTTATGTACGCAACACGTCATTTGACAACACGGTACCATGGGTCGAGATTAATTCCAATCAATACGAATACGATGGGGTCTTTATTTATTTTATTGAACAACTAATTGTGGACTACTAACATCAGACTGCTAACTACGGACTATTAGATATTGAAAGTATTATAAGTATACGTGTAACGATTATTTGAAAAGAAAATATGTTGATATATTATATATGGTTAGGTTCATGATATCTATCGGAGATCAAGTCGTGTTAAATATCTTCAAGGCAAAAGTGAGTATATAGTCCCACTTTTAAACTCTAAATATTTTGGGATGAGAATACATGCATTTTATGATTTACGTTATGGACACAAGTGATTAAAAATATATATTATATGTTGAGTTGTACCACTGGCATACTTTCCTGTAACTTGGTAACTACAATTTACATGCGGTATTGTAAACGCGAATCCTGTTGATAGATCTATCGGGCCTGACAACCCCAACCAGACTGGACGACCAGTATTCAATGGTTGCACAGTACTTCGTTTCGGTGACTACACTTGGTACGGTGTAGTGAGATTTCATAATAAAGGGAATATGCGACGTTGATTAAATGTTAAGTATGGTTATCAAGTGCTCAACCACTTAGAATATTTTTATTAAAAGAATTATGTATATGAAATCTTGTGGTCTATATTTATAACGCTGCTAGCATTAAACCTATATCTCACCAACTTTATGTTGACGTTTCAAGCATGTTTATTCTCAGGTGATAAATAAAAGCTTCCGCTGCATTATGCCGAATTTAAGCAAGATTTGGAGTATACACATATTTGTGTCAAAAATAAAACTGCATATCGTAAGATTTGTAATGTGAAATATGTTGGAAACCATATTGTTATTATCAAATGTAAAGTTTGTAAGACTAAGATTATCACTAAACGATAATCATTATTATGTTGTTTAAACCTTTGGTTATAATAAAGATTATGGTTTGTATCATAAAAACATATGCAGATTTTTAAAAATGTCACATATAGAGGTCAATACCTCGCAATGACACCAATGAGTACGTGACGTTTATATTCGATATGAACGGGATGCTTCAGGTGGTATCAGAGCATTGGTCTTAGAGAACCAGAAAATTTGCATTAGTGTGTCTTATCGAGTTTGTTAGGATGCATTAGTGAGTCTGGACTTTGACCGTGTTTGATTTTGAAAACTATTGCTTATCCTTGTTGGTTAAAAATTAATATGTAAATATTATGTGGTACTAACGTGCTAGTTGTTGTGTGATAGATGTCTGGCTTAGAACTTGTTATCACATTCAGCGACTCCGAACCAGAATCCTCAAATAGTGTTCCAGTCATTAACCTATCCGATGATGAAAACGACACCTTTGGGGAAGAATCACAATTTCCGGATGAATCAATTGAAGAGGAACCGGAAAGTGATCATGAGGAGAAAGAAATACAGGAAATTACGAAAGACAAGTTCGAACAAGGAAAGAAACGAAAGGCGACTGAATTGGAAAATCCAAATCCCGAGTTTAGTGAGGATGTTGTGGCACCAACTCCACCAGACACTTCCACCCTTATTCCCGCTATTCCTATTAGTTCTATACCGGCATCCAGTTCTTCAGCCCCTCAGCCAAAACGTAGGGAGACAGCCAGGATAACCTTTAAGCGATTTCTTTGAACACAAACGTTTTGGGATATAGGCTAAATGATGCGCTGTTATTTTAAACCATGGGATCATATAACGTTTTGTATAATATTACTAGTGTGGCTTGCTTGATGTTTGATGTAAGATAAGCATATGTAAAATAGTGAAGTATGAAATGCAATAATTTTCCATGGTTGAATATTAATTGGGTGGTAGTAATTGATTTCCGTACTAAGCTATTAAGTATGAACTTTAACGGGTAGGTACTACCCTAGATATAATTATAAAATGCTAATAAGAAGAAAAGGCTTTTATAATAATAATTGGTTCATATTATTAATAAGCTACGATGTACTGTAAATACACACTACATCTATAATATTCCATGTGAATAATTATTTTTTTCATTCTTATTGAAGAATATGGCGCGATTGAACCGGATGACGAAACAAGAAATCGAGGAACTCATCAATCAGCGAGTGAACGACAGAATGTTATGGGTCGAGGCTGCAAGAGGTGCTGCAGTTAACCCAAATCCTCGTGTGGGATGCACCTAAAAAACTTTTCAAGGTTGCAAGCCCTCATCATTCAGTGGAACAGAAGGATCGGTCGGTTTAACCAGGTGGATCGAAAAGATTGAGTCTGTGTTTAAAATTAGTGGTTGTATTGAGAAGGACATGACCAAGTATGCATCGTGCACCCTACAAGATAGTGCACTCACGTGGTGGAAAAACTATGTGAAGGCCGTAGGAGGAGATGTAGCTTATGATACTCCATGGGAAGAATTCAAAACAATGCTAATCAACGAGTATTATCCAAGGAACGAGGTTAGGAAGTTGGAAGCTGAATTACGAAGCCTGAAAGTTGTTGGTACTGAACTCACCAACTACAATCAGCGATTCATGGAATTAGCTTTGCTATGTCCCGAATTGGTACCAACCGAAGAACGGAAGATAGAACTGTACAAAGATGGTTTGCCTAAAAATGTCAAGGCAAATGTTACAGCATCGAAACCCAAGACTATTCATGAAGTCTTCACTATGACAAACGAGTTGATGGACCAGATTATTCTGGATAAGAACACCGATGTCAAGACATCAGAAAACAAAAGAAAGTTGGAAGGTAATTGATATTCCTTTAAACATACATATATTTCGACGCAATATCATTTATATTTCATCAGCATTTACCGAAACGAAGACATTCAAATGCATAATTCACGAGAAAAACGACAAAAGTAAACGCGAGCTTGAAGTTTGATAAAACAACGATAAAACGACGGATTTAAACCAAATATATATCAAGATAATGTTTACCCGAATGCAAGTTCAAGATAATCGAAGAGAAGAGTTCAAATGAAAAGTTCCAAGTCGATATACGTAAACACGGGATAAACAAAGAACAAACAAAAAAATAAAATATAGAAAACTACCGAATACTCTTACGCGTATCGCGTACTTACTACGCGAAACGCGTAGTAATTTGTTCCTACGCGAAACGTGTGGATATCTACGCGAAACGCATAATAGCGAGACCAGATTCAGATCTGAAATGAACATGGGACGGTTGCTTTGGAATATACTACTACTACTTTTAGTTGCTTTTGAATATACTACTACTACTTTTTCTACTTTACACATAACATACAGATCAAAGTAGTTACCTACTACTAAATTTCAGAGGATATAATACGGGGTATTTGCAAGAAGAAGAGACACACAAGACAGTAGAGAATTCATACAACTCAAAAATTCCACACAACCTTTTATTCTGTTTATTTTTCCTTCAATTACTCTGTATTAATTTTAATTTCCAAAATTCAATGATTAGGTTAGTTTCAGTTTTAAGGGTGTATTGTTCGTGATTAAGGGTATTATTGTACGCGCTAAAGGGGTATTGTTATTGTAATTTTCTACTGTTTAAAGTAAATAAGAGTGAAGACTTTCTTAAGTATATCTTATTAAAATTATCGTTATCAATTTTTATCGTTATTATTATGTTTATAGATTTATATTTTCATGCTTACCCTAGTATAATGAGTAGCTAATTTTCCTAGTGTTTGCTTAGATGTAGAGCCCCTAGTGAAATGGATTGTTATCATTTGTAAAAATTAAAATGTAACTCTAGTATTTTTAACATTGAGCCTAATTAAAAGAACCATTATTATGTATTTGGATATTTAACCCCTGTCACTTAATTTGTTAGATTAAAATAACGAAAGTTATTTTTATTTTTATAAATTAAGCTTCAACATTAAAAGTGATCTAGATGAACTTATAACTAATTTACTAACATTAAATTAGAAGTAAAGTTCGGTGGTTTGGGTAATATCACTAGTCATATAATAGTGAAATTGTAAAAAGGGAAACCGTTATGATTTGAGTTTTGGCGAAGGTCAAAACTGGGTTGGGTCTCAATTTAAATACTTAAGGATTAGTAACTATCTAAATATAATCCAATGAAGATTAGATTTAATTTAGTTAGCCAAAACTTTATATTTATTCGAAAGGAAAATATAAGTTTTATACTAAACATTTTAATACGAGCTTAAACTTAAAACAATCCATGAATCTAGAGGTGACACATTTAAGTAAACACTCCCATTTATATATTGCTAATTATTATTATTATTATTTACGTATATTTATTCAGCAAAACTAAAAAATTATACAACATTATAATTCAGTTTAAACATTACTGTTTTGTCACATCGATTATATCATACGCGGATCGTGTATACTTCACACGATACGCGTACGTTTTAAAACATACGTGGAACGCGTATATCATTACGCGAAACGCGTAAGTTTAAATATGAGTACTGTAGCAGTTAGGTTAAAATCTAGGGTTTTAAATATTTTATTATTATATTTAAGTTATTAATTTATAATTAGTATTAATTATTACAACTTTCTTTAATATATGTTTTAATCTTACTAGAATTTATTTAAATCTCAAGGTTTTAATTAAAAGCTTTATTATTAATTTTAAGTAATTAGTTTATAATTAGTTAATTATTATAATTCCTATTAATTTATATTAATTTAATTAAAGCATGTTATTTAGTTAATTTAAATAAATTTATATTATAATTGCTCAAATAAAATTCTAATTAATTAGTTTTATTAAAATTTATTATTTTATTAACTATCATTTAGTAATAAACTTATTAGTATACTTTCAATTAATTCACTTTTAAGTTAATAATTATAAATAATGTATTCGTATAAATTAATAAGTAGTACAATTAAATTAGGATTATGTTATATTTTATTATTATTATGTAGTATTATAAATTCCTAATCCAAAACCCCCTTTAAATAAGTTTAACCTCAAAGACTATTAAAAAATTAATTTGAAACTGTCTCCCTGTGGAACGAACCAGATTTACCAACAAACTAAACTACACGGATAGGACTAGTTGCCTATATATGTTTGAAACCAACCTAAATTCATTAAAATACTATATATACAATAAATCAATTCGTGTAACAAAACAACTCAAATCCGTTCATAAATATAGTATTGTATATTCATAAATTCATTAAAATACTATATATACAATAAATCAATTCGTGTAACAAAATAACTCAAATCCGTTCATAAATAAAGGTACTGTTTCAACGCATCAGTAATCATCAACAATCCAACAAGAAACAAGAAACCACGCAAGGTGCGGGTAGTGGTTCAAGCTAAGGTTACAAGGGACGAAATCCTTTATGTAACAGATGCCACAAACATCACTCTGGTTATTGTAATATGGTATGCAACAATTGTAATTGAAGCGGTCATCTTACTGAAGATTGTAAGATTCTCGTTACAATTACAAATGACACCAAGACTCCTGCCACCAATGAAAATAGAACTGCCTTGGCCACTGTTACTTGTTATGGGTGTGGGAAACAGGGTCATTTTAAGAGCCAGTCCCCGAATCCAGAGAAGAATAACGGACCTGCACGTGGAAGAGCATTTATTATTAATGCTAGAGAGGCGTGTGAAGACTCGGAGCTTGTTACGGGTACGTTTACCATTAATAACTTATCAGCATCTATTATATTTGATACTGGTGCCGACAGAAGTTACGTGTGTAGAGATTTTACGCTAAATTGAATTGTTCATCATTACCCCTAGATGCTAAGTACATGATTGAGTTAGCTAATGGTAAACTAATTAAAGCTGATAAAATTTGCGGTGATTGTAAATAAATTTAGTCGAAGAAACGTTTAAAATTGATTTGATACCCGTAGAATTAGGAAGTTTTGATGTAATAGTCAGCATGGACTGGATGTCCAAAATAGGAGCTGAAGTTGTGTGTGCCAAGAAGACAATTCACATTCCTCGTAAGGATAAAACGCCAGTAATGATTTATGGAGAGAAGGGTAACTCAAAGCTAAAACTCATTAGCTGTTTGAAAGCCCAAAAGTGCTTGAAGAAAGGATGCTATGCTATCTTAGTACATGTTAATAAAGTCAAAACGAAAGAAAAAGAGAAGTGCATCAATGACGTGCCTGTAGCAAAAGATTTTCCTGAAGTCTTTCCGGAAGAGTTTCCGATATTACCTCCATTTAGATCTGTAGAATTTCAAATAGATCTAGTACCAGGAGCTGCACCAGTGGCTCGTACTCCATACAGACTTGCACCATCTAAGATGAAAGAGTTACAAAGCCAGTTACAAGAATTACTGGACCGTGGTTTCATTCGACCGAGCACTTCACCGTGGAGAGCTCCGATTTTATTCGTCAAGAAGAAAGATGGATCCTTCCGAATGTGTATAGATTACCGTGAATTAAATAAGTTAACTATCAAGAATCGGTATCCACTACCGAGAATTGATGACTTATTTGATCAACTGCAAGGATCATGTGTTTACTCGAAAATCGACCTAAGATCGGGTTATCATCAACTACGTGTCAAAGAAGAAGATATTCCGAAAACTGCTTTCCGGACACGCTACGGTCATTACGAATTTTTGGTCATGCCGTTTGGGTTGATGAATGCGCCAGCTGTATTCATGGACCTCATGAATCGAGTTTGTAGTACGTATTTAGATAAGTTTGTTATCGTTTTCATTGACGATATTCTCATCTATTCTAAGAATGAGCAAGAGCATGAGTAGCATTTAAGGTTGGTATTAGAATTGTTAAGAAAAGAACAGTTACACGCCAAATTTTCTAAGTGTGCATTTTGGTTCAAAGAAGTGCAATTTCTTGGTCATGTTGTTAGTAGCAAAGGAATTCAGGTTGATCCAGCAAAAATTGAGGCCATTGAAAAATGGGAGACTCCTAAGACACCAACACAAATACGTCAATTTTTGGGCTTAGCCGGTTATTATAGAAGGTTTATTCAAGATTTTTCCCGAATAGCTAAACCATTGACAGCGTTAACGCAAAAAGGGAAGAAGTAAGAGTGGACCTCTGAGCAGGAGAGTGCATTTCAATTACTGAAGAAGAAGTTGACTACGGCGCCTATTTTATCGTTACCTGAAGGGAACGATGATTTTGAGATATATTGTGACGCTTCGCGACAAGGTTTTGGTTGCGTCCTTATGCAACGAAACAAAATTATTGCGTACGCATCCCGACAATTGAAGATTCACGAGCGAAATTATACGACGCATGATCTAGAACTGGGAGCAGTAGTGTTTGCATTAAAGATATAGAGACACTACTTATATGGGGTTAAATGCACTATGTTTACAAATCATAAAAGCCTTCAACATATTTTCGATCAAAAACAGCTGAACATGAGGCAACGTAGGTGGGTCGAGCTGATAAACGACTATGATTGTGAGATTCGCTATCATCCCGAGAAAGCGAATGTAGTGGCTGACGCTCTAAGCAGAAAGGAACGAGAGCCAATTCGAGTACGAGCGATGAACATAAAAATTCGCATGAATCTCAACTCACAAATCAAAGAGGCTCAACGAGAAGCTCTTTCTAAAGAAAACATAGGAAAGGAAATAATGAAGAAGTATGAGAAGCAACTCATTATACGGGAAGAAGGAATTCGATATTTTGCAAAAAGTATTTGGGTACCAAAGTTTGGTGGATTAAGAAAGTTGATATTGAACAAGGCACATAAGACAAGATACTCAATACATCCTGGAGTTGGAAAGATGTATCAAGATCTTAAGACGCATTATTGGTGGCCTAATTTAAAGACAGACGTTGCAACATATGTCGGGGAATGTTTAACTTGTTCCAAAGTCAAAGCAGAACACCAGAAGCCATCAGGGTTACTTCAATAACCAGAAATCCAAGAATGGAAGTGGGATGGTATTACCATGGATTTCATCACAAAGTTACCTAAGACTGCCTAGGGTTATGACACCATTTGGGTAATAGTTGATCGTCTCACCAAATCTGCACATTTCTTGCCTATAAGAGAAACGGATAGAATGGAGAAACTATTACGATTATACATAAAGGAAATTGTTTTAAGGCATGGAATACCTATTTCCATTATATCCGATCGTGATAGTACGTTTACATCAAAGTTCTGGCAATCACTACAGGAGGCCCTGGGAACTCGTTTGGATATGAGCACCGCATATCATCCGCAAACTGACGGGCAGAGTGAAAGAACAATTCAGACTCTTGAAGACATGCTCAGGGCATGTGTGATCGATTTTGGAAACGGATGGGATAAATATCTACCATTAGCAGAATTCTCGTATAATAATAGTTATCATGCGAGCATTAAAGCTGCACCATTCGAAGCACTGTATGGAAGGAAGTGTAGATCCCCTATCTATTGGAATGAAGTAGGAGATCGACGATTAACTGGTCCCGAAATCAGACACGAAACTACTGAGAAGATAGTACAAATCAAGGAGAGATTGAAAACAGCCCGTAGTCGCCAAAAGTGCTACGCCGATATCCGAAGGAAACCATTAGAGTTTTAGATCGGTGACATGGTTATGCTAAAGGTTTCACCTTGGAAAGGTGTAATATATTTCGGCAAAAGGGGTAAACTAAACCCAAGGTATGTAGGCCCGTTCAAGATCATCGAACGCATCGCACCGGTAGCTTATCGACTTGAGTTACCACAACAATTTGCCGGAGTACATAATACATTTCACGTTTCAAACCTTAAGAAGTGTCTTGCAAAGGAAGACCTCACCATTCCTCTTGAAGAAATCCAAGTCGACGAGAAACTTCAATTCATAGAAGAACCAGTCGAAATCATGGACCGTGAAGTTAAACAACTCAAGCAGAGCAACATACCAATCGTTAAGGTTCGTTGGAATGCTCGAAGGGGTCTCGAGTTTACTTGGGAATGAGAGGATCAGATGAAACAAAAGTACCCACATTTGTTTCCCGATAACGCAAAATAGGTACAACTTTAAAATTTCGGGACGAAATTTATTTAACGGGTAGGTACTGTAACGACCCGGATTTTTCTGATCGTTTTATACATATGAGATTAATATTTACATAAGTTAAACATTACCAACATGATAAGCAATCTAAATTGTTGAGTCTTGTGTTTTTAAAAAGAGTTTTACACAGCGTTTGACCGTCCAATTTGATCGATGATATCACGAACTATATAACATACGATAATTATACGATTGTGTACATATACGTACTTATACTTATTTAACATGATCTAAGGATGGTTTAACATATCTTTGTGTACTAATAACAATGAGTTATAAGTATACTTTGAGACTACTAACTTAAGTTTTCAAAACGGTAACTATACGTAACGTTCTTTGACATATATACCTATAATCTATAATGCTTATACAAGTATCGTATAAATACGTATTTAATCACTTTTAAAGGGCTTAAATACATAAAAAAATATAAGTATTTTCACAAAAGATAGTTATATTTGAATTCTCGTTCCGTTTCCTCAAGATTTCTACAAGTATATCTAGGGTATATGTACCCGTATCATACCCAGCTTTTATACGTATTTACTATTGGTATATATACATCACAATCACTTTATTAGCAGCCATGAGTCAGAAAATTTTGGATCTTAGCATGCATGATTAATCAATTTGGCATATTACAAGACTTTTACACAATATTACAAACTTATACATCATTTCACCACCATTTATACTCCATTCCATTTTCATTTTTACTACACCATTTCTCTAGCTAAAAACACCTACTTGTAAGCTTCATTCACCTCTAAGAAATTCAGCAAAAACTATCTGAAGAATCACCTTAATAACCATCATATTAAGATCAAACAAGAACACTACAAGATACTACTTTCATTTCAAGTCTATATTCTAAGTTTACTTTCAATCTTTCAATCCAACTTCACCACTCTTTAGGATCAAGAGTTATACTTCCTTTCCAGTAGCTTTATCCAAGTAATTTGAGGTAGTAACCTTATTCATAATCTTATTCGATTCATATTTATATAGCTACCTTATTTTGAGTTATAAATTATAACAACAAGAACATAGTTTGAATGATTTCAAACTTGTTCGCAAACTAAATAGATCCTTCTAACTTGACTTTTAAAACACTTCAAGGCCTGTAATATATCATAATGATATGCAAACTTAACAAGATACAACTTCATTTTACAAAGAACACCTTAAAACTGAATCTACGTCGTCGGAGTGCAACCGGGGGCTGTTTTGGGTTGGATAATTAAAAACCATCTTAAACTTTGAATTGGAAGTTTATATTCTGGAAAAATGATATTTCTTATGAATATGTTAACATATAAAAATCTCATGGTTTAACTCAAAGTGTAAGTATTTTTAAAAATGATCATTTAGATGTTGTTTTTATGATGAAAATGATCACTTTCATAAGATTCACCCAAGTTTGACCTATAACCTATGATTTTGAATGTAAACCAATCATATTCATAAATAATGACTCAATCCAAGAAAGTGGCAAGTTTAATCAACAAAAACAGAGTTGTATTGAAGAAACTACGACTAAAACAAAATCGAGTATCCGAAGCTAGTTTAGCTAAGAAAATATTTTGACTAAAACCAAACTAATCATATCTCGCTAATTAACATGATATTTTATATATATTTACTCATGATTTAATTTTACATATTTCAGGACCACCCGTAAACAACACGAAAAGATTAATTATAAGACCTCATGATTGTACGCAATACGTCATTTGACAACACGGTACTTTATGTACGCAACACGTCATTTGACAACACGGTACCATGGGTCGAGATTAATTCCGATCAATACAAATACGATGGGGTCTTTATTTATTTTATTGAACAACTAATTGTGGACTACTAACATTGGACTGCTAACTACGGACTATTAGATATTGAAAGTATTATAAGTATACATGTAACGATTATTTGAAAAGAAAATATGTTGATATATTATATATGGTTAGGTTCGTGATATCTATCGTAGACCAAGTCGTGTTAAATATCTTCAAGGCAAAAGTGAGTATATAGTTCCACTTTTAAACTCTAAATATTTCGGGATGAGAATACATGCATTTTATGATTTACGTTATGGACACAAGTGATTAAAAATATATATTCTACGTTGAGTTGTACCACTGGCATACTTCCCTGTAACTTGGTAACTACTATTTACATGCGGTATTGTAGACGCGAATCCTGTTGATAGATCTATCGGGCCTGACAACCCCAACCGGACTGGACGACCAGTATTCAACGGTTGCACAGTACTTCATTTCGGTGACTACACTTGGTACGATGTAGTGAGATTTCATAATAAAGGAAATATGCGACGTTGATTAAATGTTAAGTATAGTTATCAAGTGCTCAACCACTTAGAATATTTTTATTAAAATGATTATGTATATGAAATCTTGTGGTCTATATTTATAACGCTGCTAGCATTAAACTTATATCTCACCAACTTTATGTTGACGTTTCAAGCTTGTTTATTCTCAAGTGATAAATAAAAGCTTCCGCTACATTATGCCGAATTTAAGCAAGATTTGGAGTATACATATTTGTGTCAAATATAAAACTGCATATCGGAAGATTTGTAATGTGAAATATGTTGGAAACCATAATGTTATTATCAAATGTAAAGTTTGTAAGACTAAGATTATCACTAAACGATAATCATTATTATGTTGTTTAAACCTTTGGTTATAATAAAGATTATGGTTTGTATCATAAAAACGTATACAGATTTTTAAAAATGTCACATATAGAGGTCAATACCTCGCAATGACACCAATGAGTACATGATGTTTATATTCGATATGAACGGGATTCTTCAAATATATGGTGCGAGTGTCCTCGTCAAATTACCCTTATACCCGAATTCAAATATTCCCACTAATTAAGGATTTAAACTGTGACGCAGTTATCACTTCTGTCAACAATTACACCAGTTATCACTGTATGTAATCCACCCCTGTTTTGATTAGATATGAATATTAATTTACCCACTTAATCAGTTTGAATAATCAATTACCCAACCCGAATAATTAATTAAATGATTATAATAGATTCCATATGAACATCACTAAATAGGACAACCATAATTATTATTAATTATTAGGTTAATTAATTTGAAGATAGGTTCTTCATACTCCAAGGAGTTGTCACTCAATTAGACAATACCCTCCATCTATTAATAGTCAATAGTCCAATTTCCACAAGTGTCGGTCTATTGCCCAAACCTTAATTATGGTCCAAAGTTCAATAACCCCATCTTAATATTTAGTCTAACATCACGATTACTTCAGCTTAAATAAGCATAATAATAACTTAGTTACGAGACATTAATTGAAAAAGGAAGAACATAGCTTACAGTGGTTATTAATCGCGTAGCGTTACACGGACAGAGTTTCGACTTTAAAACCCGTAAAACATTTCTTACAATAACCCAACTAAACCATAATTTATTATTAATCTTAAATTAAAATTAAAATTATAATATAAATATATTACATATAGAGAAGAGAGATTGATATTTGTGTGTTTAAAACGTCGAGCAAACTGCCTTTTTATAATACTTGGCCTGCTACAGTAACTCATGCGGTCGCATGAGTTTTGTGCCTTCTGGCGATGCGATCGCATGACCGTCATTTCCTGATCACATACTTTTTTTCTCCTAGCTTGTCGACATATTTATTTAATATATATAATATATATATAATTTTATATAATTATATATATATATATATATATATATATATATATATATATATATATATATATATATGTGCATAGTTGATTTGTAATTTTAGCTCCGTTGCGTCGCGCGTTGATAGTTGGTTCATGTCCCGGTTTCGGATTTTCGAACGTCCTTGCGTACTATTTAATATCTTGTACTTTGGGTTTTGCGGCTTGTACTCTTATCATTTTTGGACGTTTCTCATTAATAAATTGAAACACTTGAATTATATCTTGTACATTTGAGCTTTTTGGTCAGTTGCATCTTCAAATCGTCGTTTTCTTCTTTTGTCTTCGCACTTATTTATTTAAACGAATATTACATAAAAATAGAACAATTGCAACTAAAAGTTTTACATATTGGAGGGATATTATGCCTAAATATATGTTCATTTGGAGCACTTTCAAATATCCCCACACTTGAGCGTTGCTTGTCCTCATGTGATGACCCGGAAATTTCTGACCAAATTTAAACTTAATCTTTAACGTTTCCGACACGATAAGCAAAGTCTATGAAATTGAATCCTAAAATTCTTGAACTATTCAGTTACCCTTCGATTGTTCTCAACGATTCGCGAACAATTATATGTAATTAGATACATATACTATAACTTGAAAACGTAACAAAGTGTTAAGTAAACGATACTGTGCCTTAAACTTATTGGTTTGATTATCTGATTGATATATTCAACTACGGAGTTAAAGGATTATGCCAAATGATTGAATTAAAAGATATTTATTGAATCCCTTAAGAATTATAATATTATTACGAGTCTCTGTTGTGAGGTCCACGTTGATTTGGGAAATCATTCATTCTTAATGGTATTCGGAATAAATGGTAAAGTGTTTGTTTAAATAACGTAATTTGGACACATACAATAATAAGGAATATTAACTGTTGGAATTAGATATATGAATAACTTGCGATATGTATTTTAAAACGTGTTTATTAATATTGAAAATATATATTTAACAATACGATAAAATATAATATTAACTTGGTCATAAAAACGAATTGTTATTATATATATATATATATATATATATATATATATATATATATATATATATATATTAACAAATAGCAAGACGGTGATTTATAGAAGTAAATGACCAAAATACTCGAAAGTTTAAGATATACTTTGAGTGGTATAGTTTAGGGATAATTTAAGGTTATATTTGACAAAGGTACGTGACACGAAACGTAAAATGCAAGTTTTCTCAGCGTACGAAAGGACATTTGAAAAACCAGAACTGGGACATAAGTCGAGTGATGACGTACGACTTATCAGAACAAAAATTACAAGTCAACTATGCATGTGAATTTAATATAATATATAATTAATTATATAAATTAAATATATTATATATATAATATAAATTTATGTCGACAAACAAGAAGTTAAAAATTTGTGAGCTGTCCCAGGGTGCCATGCGATCGCATGGCCTTGAAGCACAAATCCCATGCGATCGCATGGGGTACTTTTTCTGAAAAGGTTCTATAAATTGATCGAGTTCTGGCTTAATTCATACAGAGTCATATTTATCTATATTACTCCGTATTATATTTATTATTTATTATTATTATTATTATTATTATTATTATTATTATTATTATTATTAAGATTAATATTATTATTATTAATCTTATTATTATTATTATTATTAAGATTAATATTATTATTATTAATATTAATTAGTACTATTAGTATTATACATAAAATATTACGACGAGGTTATGAGCGTGTCACTTTCAAAATGGGTTTTCAAGCGGGATAGAGCTAAGGAAATTATGGGTAATGTTTGGGGGTATATTTATGAATCAAACCTAGTGTTTATCATCTCTGTTACGTCTACGTACTTTTCTGAAATATTGAATCACAATATTGATACATAAGCATTTATATTTTATCTTTTATATACTAATAGTGTGTCCATGTCTAGTGCTCGAGTATATATATTTATACAAGCTTGTATGCTAAATTTCATCATTAAACAGTTTATGATGAATCACGAATTAAATACATATATTACTGGTAAAAGGTATATGATATACATGTTTTTGGAAAACTGGCAAAAAATCAATAACTTTTCTTTTAGACACCGAATAGTTTCGATAAACGGAGGATTAAAAGATATGATCAACTGAATTATGATTGACGTTAATTGAAATTGCTTTTGAATCTGCAATTAAGATTTAAACAACTTGTTTACGAGATTGATAAAATGGATTTTTGAATATTACCAACCGAGTAAATGAATCCTTATATAAGGTACGTCTCGTTTTGTTGAACTACTGTCAAAATTGACTTTTTGAACCGACTTTGGATAACTTTTGTATGTCGATCTCGAGCATTAGGATTGTGATACACTATGACCTGATCTATCTTGATAGACATTTATTAACCAACATATGTTCTCTAGGTTGAGATCTACGATTATTTGGTAATCCGAGTTTCGGTCACATTATGATGAACAACTTTATGTGCTGCTAAGGTGAGTTTCATTGCTCCCTTTTTAATTGCTTTTGCAATATATTTTTGGGCTGAGAATACATGCAATTTATTTTAAATGCAATGGACACAAGTACATACTAAATTGTACACTGAGTTTGAACCGAAAATCCCTTAGCTTTGGTAACTAGTAACTGTCGGTTATAAGAACTGGTGGGCGCGAGTAGTTGTATATGGATCCATAGGGCTTGATATCCCCGTCCGAGCTAGAGCACTAGCCTTTTAACGGACGTATGCTATTTGAGAAGCGTACACGTTGGTTTGCGTGTATTATTAAGATGATTATACAAAGGGTACAAATTATATATACGTTATGTTTAGTTACCAGGGTGCTCAATTTCGTAGAATATTTTGATAAACGTTTCTGGATGGAACAACTGAAATCTTATGATCCACTTTTATATATAGATTATGTGAAACACTAAAACTATGAACTCACCAACCTTTGGGTTGACACTTTTTAGCATGTTTATTCTCAGGTTTCCTAGAAGTCTTCCGCTGTTTGCTTATATGTTAGACAAGCTATGTGCATGGAGTCGTACATGGCATATTTTTCAAGGAAACGTTGCATTCACCAAATCATCACCATGTATCTTATTTTGACTGCATTGTCAACGGAAGTACTATTGTAAACTATTATTTACAGTGATTGTCTATATGTAGAAATCATCAGATGTCGAAAACCTTTGATTTAAATATTCATTTATGGTGTGCCTTTTCAAAAGAATGCAATGTTTACAAAACGTATCATATAGAGGTCAAATACCTCGCAATGAAATCGATGAATGACATGTTCGTCCATATGGATTTGGAGCGATTGTCACATTTGGTATCAGAGCGTTGGTCCTAGCGAACCAGGTCTTGCATGAGTGTGTCTAACTGATAGTTGTTAGGATGCATTAGTAAGTCTGGACTTCGACCGTGTCTGCATGTCAAAAGTTTTGCTTATCATTTCTTGTCGGAAATTACCTGCTTATCATTCCTAGTCTAGACACATTTTACTGCATTGATTGCATGATAGTGTATAGACAAAATTCATATCTTAGCGTATCTGTTACTGTAAACTTTTTCTGACATCTTCCGAAAATTTCTCCGTGATTTATGGAATTTGGTATTATATATACATATGTAAATTATGTATTGAAGAATACCAAACTAAATTCTATAATCTAATTCATATCAAAAATCATCTCCCTAATTATACAAGATGGACCCCGTATCTAGTTCAAATTCCTTAAACTCTGACAGCTATTCTGATATGGATATTCACCTGAATTCCGAAGACAGTATAACTGGAATGGATCAACCAATTAGCCTTCATCTATTCTGGATGAATTGGGGATGGGTTCGTAGCCTACTTAATTATTGGAGACAAGAAGAAGGCGATCCCTTCCATCCACCAGACTGCCCTCTTGGCGAAGAACCTGAAGCGCTTACCAGCGAACCTGTTCGTAATACCATTTTCTCTCTCATCTCCAGAATATCTCGTCATGATCATATACTCTCTCAAATTCTGGATCTTATTCATCCGCTCGTCCGAACCGCCAATCATCCCGGTGTAGTAGAAGAAATCAACGAGCTTCGCGCTCGGGTAGTGGCTTTGGAGAATATGGTGCAAAGGTTACATGCACCAGCAGAATCACCGGCATCAACAGTACCACCGACAACAACACCAACAGTACCATTACCACCACCAACAACATCCGCACCGCAAGCCTCAACATCACAATATGTACCTTGAACATCAACGTCATACACATCGTAGTTACCAAGAAATACCAGCAACAATAACCGATGAAGTATTAACTCATTTCCCCTGAAGAAATTTTATGTATATTTAATATATATGAATTTTGAAATCAAAATAAATCTTTTCGTACTAAGCTATTACGTGTGAATCTTAACTGGTAGGTACTACTCGGTTAGTTCATATTACTAATATGCAATGATGTACATCCTTCCTTAACAACTTAACCATTGTTAACTACAATCTCTGTTTCAACTTAATGAATTCCATTTCATAATAAACCAAGTGTATTTTTCAATTGACTTTTTTACATTCCTCGTCCCTGTGGTTTACTACATAATACACCCCTCATCCCTTTGGTTTATTTTTTGCATTCCTCATACTTAATCTATTGGTTTGATACATCCCTCGTCCCTCCGTCCATTTTAAGTTAAATTTTGCCATTAAATTGAATCACCTGCATAACATGTGAGGGTATTAACGTCTTTTGCATTTAAACAACATGCATTTATCGATTTTGGAGAAACAATTATAACCTAATGTCTGTAAATCGTTCGTTTAAAACCCTAGAAGAACATCACCTGTCGATTGTATTTTGATCAAAATGTACTTGGTTCGACCTGAAGATCCTGATTACGATATACCTCTAGTATATGGTAAGCATTTGAATTTCAATTTCTCTGATGTATTATTCATCGATTTTCGAATTGATACGGGATTTATGTTTTATTTTTCCAAAATTGCAGGTGTGTATGAAGAATTGTTTACATTAAAGTTGCATCATGGTGGAGAGTTTACTGATGCTCCTGGAAGGGAGTATGTAAATGGTAAAGTTAGTTATGTTGATCTTCTTGACATTGATTTGTTTTCAATTCATGAGCTTGATAGTCTGATTCAGGATCTAGGATATGATGGTTTTCAGGTCATTGTGTATCATTTTCTAAGACTTAACACTGACCTTGATTATGGCTTAGAACCATTAGGTTCAGATGAAGATGTTAGGAACTTTGTTAGACATTTTAGAGAAATTAGGAAGGTACAGAGGGTAGTGGAAATGCAAGTTTACACAGAACATGGACTAAATCACAAGGTGAATCCATTTGTTAGTCTAATTGGCAGATCTAAATTCATTTTAGAGGAGATTGTTGAGGAACAACATAATCCAGTTAATATAAAGTCAAAGACAAAGAAATCTAAAGTTGCTAAGAGATTAATCATAGAAGGTGATGAAGTATCAGAAGGAAGGCAACCAAATTTAGAAAATTTAGAAGATGGTGAACCTGAGATAGCTAAGGTTAATGACGGTGATAAGGAAGATGGTGAAACTGAGATAGCTAAGGTTAATGATGGTGATAAGGAAGATGGTGAACCTGAGATAGCTAAGGTTAATGATGGTGATAAGGAAGATGGTGAAACTGAGATAGCTAAGGTTAATGATGGTGATAAGGAAGATGGTGAACCTGAGATAGCCAAGGTTAATGAT
The DNA here is from genome assembly GCF_046630445.1 of Rutidosis leptorrhynchoides. Lineage (NCBI taxonomy): Eukaryota > Viridiplantae > Streptophyta > Magnoliopsida > Asterales > Asteraceae > Rutidosis > Rutidosis leptorrhynchoides. The sequence continues at coordinate 280,169,952 of NC_092333.1, forward strand.
GGTGATAAGGAAGATGGTGAACCAATGTTAGATAATAAAGAGGACAATGATGGTGATAAGGCAGATGGTGATGAGGAAGATGATGAGTATTTGACAGATGAAGATAATTTGGTACTTGATTTTGATGTTGAGATGCAAGAGTTTCATTGTAATGTTGATAAGGACTGTGAATTCATGGGTAATTCAAGCCAGAAACCAAATGAAAGAGCCCAAAAAGATGATTTAATGGAGTTAGAAGATTTGGATCTTGAAGATTTTGATAGTGATGTTGGTGAGGAAAATGAAAATGATCACTTAAGGAAGAAGAAACTAAAGGAGTTAAAAGCACAAGAGAAGGAAAGAACAACTCCATCTGGAAAAGTGCATTTCTATGTTGGTCAAGAATTTACTAGTAAAGATGAGGTAAAGGAACTTATAAATTTGCATGCTATTGAGACAAGAAGGAATCTTGTGATTGTAAAAGATGACAGGAAGAGGGTGAGGGCAAAATGTGAGGGTTTAATTGGAGACTTTCAAAAAGGAGAATTTGTGGGTGGGAAAAATCCTTTGACTAGTCAAGCATTAAATAATGTGCAAGTTGGTGAGGGTAGTGGGTCAAAAATAAAGGCTAAAAAGAAAGTGCAAACATCAAAGACAAAAGCAAATCCAACCACTTTACCCAAAAAAGTTAAAAAAATCACATCACAGGGTAAAGCATTCACTTGAAGAGAAAGATGAGATGGTTTCAAATGGTAAGTTAACAAGAAAGGGCAAGAGTGTCAAATGTTCAAACTGTGGAGAATATGGCCACAATATTAGAAGATTCCCAAATGAAGGTAACTAGAACAAGAAAGCTAAAACAAGTGCATGAGTTATGGGGTGAAGAAGTTGTCTTTTGTTAACAGTGTGTTTAATCAAGTACTCTTTTGTTTTTTTAGAATGTTTGTAATGAACTACTTGTCTTTTAATTTGATCTTTTGAAATTGTAATGATTGTCTTTTGGAATGACTGTAATGAATGGTTTGGTCTTTTTGATTTTGCACATTTCCATTTTCAAGCATTGTAATGAACTACTTGTTTGGAATGATTGTAATGAATGGTTTAACTAAATGTTTATTAATTTGGTGCTTTGTTACAATGTTTGTTTATAGTACTACTGCCAATTGAGATAAACAACTGTAATTTCGTTTAAACAACTGCAATTTCATTAAAATTAATATCTTACAATACAACTACAAACAACCTGCAAAGACCATTACAATCAACCTTTTTGTTCTACAGTTACAACCATTACCTTTCAACTTCTACCTAAATTCTACTTAAATACAACAAAATAAACAAGGATTGCGAGCAAGAATGCAATGATCCACTTCAGCCTTCTTGTTCTACCCATTTCAACTTCGAGCATTGCTTCAGGTCCGTTATGGTCTACAATAGGAGGATCGATCCAAACAAAAAACCTACAATCATGATACTAGCAGAAACAACGAATACAATCATCCAATTTGAAAACAACGTTTGATAAGAAAAAATTACAAATTAGGGTTCTTACCGGATTTTGACAACAGAGAAAATGTCTACCTGGGTTTCTTGCAGTTCCAAACACTCGTGAGGCTACCATTATACCGCAATTGCAGTAAACCATGATTGAGGAAAAAGGGGATGAAATTGGTCGAGCAAATTTAAGAAAAAAAAACCCTTCGTTCTAGTTGAATTAATGTAATAATCGATTTAGGTTTTATAAGCATTATAGGGACGAGGGATGACAAAGGCATGTTATTTAAATGCAAAAGATGTTAATACCCTCACATGTTATGCACAATTTAACGGCAGAATTTAACTTAAAATGGACGGTGGGACGAGGGATGTATCAAACCAATAGATTAAGTACGAGGAATGCAAAAAATAAACCACAGGGATGAGGGGTGTATTATGTAGTAAACCACAGGGACGAGGAATGTAAAAAAGTCTATTCAATTACATAATTGATTTTACATTTTCATTTTTCGATGTACTCAAAACTTTCCAGAAAACATCATCTGTGCCTTGTAAGGTTCACAAAAATTCCACATGCATCAACATCCTGAAATGTCCCGTTCTTATTGATTAAAAACGTTCCATATTAATTGATTTCGTTGCGAGGTTTTGACCTCTATATGAGACGTTTTTCAAAGACTGCATTCATTTTTAAAACAAACCATAACCTTTATTTCATAAATAAAGGTTTAAAAAGCTTTACGTAGATTATCAAATAATGATAATCTAAAATATCCTGTTTACACACGACCATTACATAATGGTTTACAATACAAATATGTTACATCGAAATCAGTTTCTTGAATGCAGTTTTTACACAATATCATACAAACATGGACTCCAAATCTTGTCCTTAGTTTAGTATGCAACAGCGGAAGCTCTTAGTATTCACCTGAGAATAAACATGCTTTAAACGTCAACAAAAATGTTGGTGAGTTATAGGTTTAACCTATATATATCAAATCATAACAATAGACCACAAGATTTCATATTTTAATACACATCCCATACATAGAGATAAAAATCATTCATATGGTGAACACCTGGTAACCGACATTAACAAGATGCATATATAAGAATATCCCCATCATTCCGGGACACCCTTCGGATATGATATAAATTTCGAAGTACTAAAGCATCCGGTACTTTGGATGGGGTTTGTTAGGCCCAATAGATCTATCTTTAGGATTCACGTCAATTAGGGTGTATGTTCCCTAATTCTTAGATTACCAGACTTTAATAAAAAGGGGCATATTCGATTTCAATAATTCAACCATAGAATGTAGTTTCACGTACTTGTGTCTATTTTGTAAATCATTTATAAAACCTGCATGTATTCTCATCCCAAAAATATTAGATTTTAAAAGTGGGACTATAACTCACTTTCACAGATTTTTACTTCGTCGGGAAGTAAGACTTGGCCACTGGTTGATTCACGAACCTATAACAATATATACATATATATCAAAGTATGTTCAAAATATATTTACAACACTTTTAATATATTTTGATGTTTTAAGTTTATTAAGTTAGTTGTCCTCGTTAGTAACCTACAACTAGTTGTCCATAGTTAGATGTACAGAAATAAATCGATAAATATTATCTTGAATCAATCCACGACCCAGTGTATACGTATCTCAGTATTGATCACAACTCAAACTATATATATTTTGGAATCAACCTCAACCCTGTATAGCTAACTCCAACATTCACATATAGAGTGTCTATGGTTGTTCCGAAATATATATAGATGTGTCGACATGATAGGTCAAAACATTGTATACGTGTCTATGGTATCTCAAGATTACATAATATACAATACAAGTTGATTAAGTTATGGTTGGAATAGATTTGTTACCAATTTTCACGTAGCTAAAATGAGAAAAATTATCCAATCTTGTTTTACCCATAACTTCTTCATTTTAAATCCGTTTTGAGTGAATCAAATTGCTATGGTTTCATATTGAACTCTATTTTATGAATCTAAACAGAAAAAGTATAGGTTTTTAGTCAGAAAAATAAGTTACAATTCGTTTTTGTAAAGGTAGTCATTTCAGTCGAAAGAACGACGTCTAGATGACCATTTTAGAAAACATACTTCCACTTTGAGTTTAACCATAATTTTTGGATATAGTTTCATGTTCATAATAAAAATCATTTTCTCAGAATAACAACTTTTAAATCAAAGTTTATCATAGTTTTTAATTAACTAACCCAAAACAGCCTGCGGTGTTACTACGACGGCGTAAATCCGATTTTACGGTGTTTTTCGTGTTTCCAGGTTTTAAATCATTAAGTTAGCATATCATATAGATATAGAACATGTGTTTAGTTGATTTTAAAAGTCAAGTTAGAAGGATTAACTTTTATTTGCGAACAAGTTTAGAATTAACTAAACTATGTTCTAGTGATTACAAGTTTAAACCTTCGAATAAGATAGCTTTATATGTATGAATCGAATGATGTTATGAACATCATTACTACCTCAAGTTCCTTGGATAAACCTACTAGAAATGAGAAAAATAGATCTAGCTTCAAAGGATCCTTGGATGGCTTGAAAGTTCTTGAAGCAGAATCATGACACGAAAACAATTTCAAGTAAGATTTCCACTCGAAATAAGATTGTTATAGTTATAGAAATTGAATTAAAGTTTGAATATGATTATTACCTTGTATTAGAAAGATAACCTACTGTAAGTAACAAAGGTTTCTTGATCTTGGATGATTACTTGGAATGGATTTAGAAAACTTGGAAGTAAACTTGCAATCTTGGAAGTATTCTTGATTTTATGAAACTAGAACTTTTGGAATTTATGAAGAACACTTAGAACTTGAAGATAGAACTTGAGAGAGATCAATTAGATGAAGAAAATTGAAGAATGAAAGTGTTTGTAGGTGTTTTTGGTCGTTGGTGTATGGATTAGATATAAAGGATATGTAATTTTGTTTTCATGTAAATAAGTCATGAATGATTACTCATATTTTTGTAATTTTATGAGATATTTCATGCAAGTTTCCAAATGATGGTTCCCACATATGTTAGGTGACTCACATGGGCTACTAAGAGCTGATCATTGGAGTGTATATACCAATAGTACATACATCTAAAAGCTGTGCATTGTACGAGTACGAATACGGGTGCATACGAGTAGAATTGTTGATGAAACTGAACGAGGATGTAATTGTAAGCATTTTTGTTAAGTAGAAGTATTTTGATAAGTGTATTGAAGTATTTCAAAAGTGTATGAATACATATTAAAACACTACATGTATATACATTTTAACTGAGTCGTTAAGTCATCGTTAGTCGTTATATGTAAATTTTGTTTTGAAACCTTTAGGTTAACGATCTTGTTGAATGTTGTTAACCCATTGTTTATTATAACAAATGAGATGTTAAATTGTTATATTATCATGATATTATGATATATAATATATCTTAGTATGATATATATACAGTTAAATGTCGTTACAACAATAATCGTTACATATATGTCTCGTTTCGAAATCATTAAGTTAGTAGTCTTATTTTTACATATGTATTTCATTGTTAATACACTTAATAATATATTTACTTATCATTTAACATAATAACCAAGTGTATCAATATCTTAATATGATTCATATGTACCTAGTAAGACGTTGTTATAACGATAATCGTTATATATATCGTTTTCGAGTTTCTTAAATTAATAGTCTCATTTTTATGTATATAACTCATTGTTAAAATACATAATGAGATACATACTTATAATAAAATCATGTTAACTTTATATATAACCATATATATGTCATCGTATAGTTTTTACAAGTTTTAACATTCGTGAATCACCGGTCAACTTGGGTGGTCAATTGTCTATATGAAACCTATTTCAATTAATCAAGTCTTAACAAGTTTGATTGCTTAACATGTTGGAAACACTTAATCATGTAAATAACAATTTCATTTAATATATATATATATAAACATGGAAAAGTTCGGGTCACTACAGTACCTACCCGTTAAATAAATTTCGTCCCGAAATTTTAAGCAGTTGGAGGTGTTGACGTATCTTCTGGAAATAAATGCGGGTATTTCTTCTTCATCTAATCTTCACGCTCCCAGGTGAACTCGGGTCCTCTACGAGCATTCCATCGAACCTTAATAATCGGTATCTTGTTTTGTTTAAGTCTCTTAACCTCACGATTCATTATTTCAACGGGTTCTTCAATGAATTGAAGTTTTTCATTGATTTGGATTTCGTCCAACGGAATAGTGAGATCTTCTTTAGCAAAACATTTCTTCAAATTTGAGACGTGGAAAGTGTTATGTACAGCCGCGAGTTGTTGAGGTAGCTCCAGTTGGTAAGCTACTGGTCCGACATGATCTATAATCTTGAATCGTCCAATGTACCTTGGATTTAGTTTCCCCCGTTTACCAAATCGAACAACGCCTTTCCAAGGTGAAACCTTAAGCATGACCATTTCTCCAATTTCAAACTCTATATCTTTTCTTTTACTGTCCGCGTAGCTCTTTTGTCGACTCTGGGCGGTTTTCAATCTTTGTTGAATTTGGATAATTTTCTCGGTAGTTTCTTGTATTATCTCCGGACCCGTAATCTGTCTATCCCCCACTTCACTCCAACAAATCGGAGACCTGCACTTTCTACCATAAAGTGCTTCAAACGGCACCATCTCAATGCTTGAATGGTAGCTGTTGTTGTAGGAAAATTCTGCTAACGGTAGATGTCGATCCCAACTGTTTCCGAAATCAATAACACAAGCTCGTAGCATGTCTTCAAGCGTTTGTATCGTCCTTTCGCTCTGCCCATCAGTTTGTGGATGATAGGCAGTACTCATGTCTAGACGAGTTCCCAATGCTTGCTGTAATGTCTGCCAGAATCTTGAAATGAATCTGCCATCCCTATCAGAGATAATATAGATTGGTATTCCATGTCTGGAGACGACTTCCTTCAAATACAGTCGTGCTAACTTCTCCATCTTGTCATATTCTCTTATTGGCAGGAAGTGTGCTGACTTGGTGAGACGATCAACTATTACCCAAATAGTATCATAACCACTTGCAGTCCTTGGCAATTTAGTAATGAAATCCATGGTAATGTTTTCCCATTTCCATTCCGGAATTTTAGGTTGTTGTAGTAGACCTGATGGTTTCTGATGTTCAGCTTTGACCTTAGAACACGTCAAACATTCTCCTACATATTTAGCAATATCGGCTTTCATACCTGGCCACCAAAAATGTTTCTTAAGATCCTTGTACATCTTCCCCGTTCCAGGATGTATTGAGTATCTGGTTTTATGAGCTTCTCTAAGTACCATTTCTCTCATATCTCCAAATTTTGGTACCCAAATTCTTTCAGCCCTATACTGGGTTCCATCTTCTCGAATATTAAGATGCTTCTGCGATCCTTTGGGTATTTCATCCTTTAAATTTCCCTCTTTTAAAACTCCTTGTTGCGCCTCCATTATTTGAGTAGTAAGGTTAGTGTGAATCATTATATTCATAGATTTTACTCGAATGGGTTCTCTGTCCTTTCTGCTCAAGGCGTCGGCTACCACATTTGTCTTCCCCGGGTGGTAACGAATCTCAAAGTCGTAATCATTCAACAATTCAATCCACCTACGCTGCCTCATATTCAGTTGTTTCTGATTAAATATGTGTTGAAGACTTTTGTGGTCGGTATATATAATACTTTTGACCCCATATAAGTAGTGCCTCCAAGTCTTTAATGCAAAAACAACAGCGCCTAATTCCAAATCATGCGTCGTATAATTTTGTTCGTGAATCTTCAATTGTCTAGACGCATAAGCAATCACCTTTGTTCGTTGCATTAATACACAACCGAGACCTTGCTTTGATGCGTCACAATAAATCACAAAATCATCTTTCCCTTCAGGCAATGACAATATAGGTGCAGTAGTTAGCTTTTTCTTCAATAATTGAAACGCCTTCTCTTGTTCATCCTTCCATTCAAATTTCTTCCCTTTATGCGTTAATGCAGTCAAGGGTTTTGCTATTTTGGAGAAATCTTGGATGAATCTTCTGTAGTAACCAGCCAATCCTAAAAATTGACGTATATGCTTCGGAGTTTTTGGGGTTTCCCACTTTTCAACGGTTTCGATCTTTTCCGGATCCACCTGGATACCTTCTTTGTTCACTATGTGACCGAGGAATTGAACTTCTTCCAACCAAAATGCACACTTTGAAAACTTATCGTACAGTTTTTCTTTCCTCAATACTTCTAGCACTTTTCTCAAATGTTCTTCATGCTCTTGATAATTCTTTAAGTAAATAAGTATGTCATCGATGAAAACAATGACAAACTTGTCAAGATATGGCCCACACACTCGGTTCATAAGGTCCATGAACACAGCTGGTGCGTTAGTCAATCCAAACGGCATAACCATAAACTCGTAATGACCATAACGCGTCCTAAAAGCAGTCTTTGGAATATCATCTTCTTTTACCCGCATTTGATGATACCTGGAACGTAAGTCAATCTTCGAATAAACCGACGAGCCTTGTATTTGATCAAATAAGTCGTCGATTCTCGGTAGTGGGTAGCGGTTCTTGATGGTAAGTTTGTTCAACTCTCGGTAGTCGATACACAACCTGAATGTACCATCTTTCTTCTTGACAAACAAAACAGGAGCTCCCCACGGTGATGTGCTTGGTCGAATGAAACCACGCTCTAAAAGTTCTTATAATTGGCTTTGCAGTTCTTTCATCTCGCTGGGTGCGAGTCTGTAAGGAGCACGAGCTATTGGTGCAGCTCCTGGTACAAGATCTATTTGAAATTCAACAGATCGATGTGGAGGTAATCCCGGTAATTCTTTCGGAAATACATCAGGAAATTCTTTTACGACGGGAACATCATTGATGCTCTTTTCTTCAGTTTGTACTTTCTCGACGTATGCTAGAACAGCATAGCAACCTTTTCTTATTAGTTTTTGTGCTTTCAAATTACTAATAAGATGTAGCTTCGTGTTGCCCTTTTCTCCGTACACCATTAAGGGTTTTCCTTTTTCTCGTATAATGCGAATTGCATTTTTGTAACAAACGATCTCTGCTTTCACTTCTTTCAACCAGTCCATACTGATTATCACATCAAAACTCCCTAACTCTACTGGTATCAAGTTAATCTTAAATGTTTCGCTAACCAGTTTAATTTCTCGATTCTGACATATATTATCTGCTGAAATTAATTTACCATTTGCTAATTCGAGTAAAAATTTACTATCCAAAGGCGTCAATGGACAACTTAATTTAGCACAAAAATCTCTACTCATATAGCTTCTATCCGCACCCGAATCAAATAAAACGTAAGCAGATTTAGTGTCAATAAGAAACGTACCCGTAACAAGCTCCGGGTCTTCATGTGCCTCTGCCGCATTAATATTGAAAACTCTTCCGCGGCCTTGTCCATTCGTGTTCTCCTGGTTCGGGCAATTTCTAATAATGTGGCCCGGTTTTCCACATTTATAACAAACTACATTGGCATAACTTGCTCCAACACTACTTGCTCCGCCATTACTCGTTCCGACACCATTTGTTCCTTTCATTCTGTTAACCCCTGGTCCGTAGACCTCACACTTCGCCGCGCTATGACCATTTCTTTTACACTTGTTGCAAAATTTGGTGCAGAACCCCGAGTGATACTTTTCACACCTTTGGCATAGCTGCTCCTGATTATTGTTGTTGTTGCGGTTATTATTGTTTTTGGGATGATTGTTGTAGTTGCTGTTGTTGTTGTTGTTGTTGTTGTTGGGCCGTTTGTTGTAGTTGCAATTGATGTTGCGATTGTTGGGATAGTTGTTGCGATTATTGTTGTAATTGCTGTTGTTGTTGTATTGGTGATTCTTATCACCGTTTTCCTCCCACTTTCTTTTGACTTGCTTCACATTGGCCTCTTCAGCCGTCTATTCTTTAATTCTTTCCTCAATCTGGTTCACTAGTTTGTGAGCCATTCTACATGCCTGCTGTATGGAGGCGGGCTCGTGTGAACTTATATCTTCTTGGATTCTTTCCGGTAATCCTTTCACAAACGCGTCTCTTCGAATGCTCCCGGACACAATAGGCACAATTCTGTGAATCGTCTTTCATACGTGGTAATATCAAATCCTTGGGTTCGTAACCCTCTAAGTTCTGTCTTGAGCTTATTGACCTCGGTTCTGGGACGGTACTTCTCGTTCATCAAGTGCTTGAATGCTGACCACGGTAGTGCGTACGCATCATCTTGTCCCACTTGCTCTAGATAGGTATTCCACCATGTTAATGCAGAACCTGTGAAGGTATGCGTAGCGTACTTCACTTTGTCCTCTTCAGTACACTTACTTATGGCAAACACCAATTCGACCTTCTCGGTCCACCGTTTCAATCCGATCAGTCCTTCAGTTCCATCAAATTCCAAAGGTTTGCAGGTAGTGAATTCTTTGTAGGTGCATCCTACACGATTTCCTGTACTGCTAGATCCAAGGTTATTGTTGGTATGTAGCGCAGCCTGTACTGCGGCTATGTTTGAAGCTAGAAAATTATGGAATTCCTCTTCATTCATATTCACGGTGTGTCGAGTAGTCGGTGCCATTTCCTTCAAAATAGTCAAATGGAACAAGTTAATCATACAGAATATTAAGAGTAGTTAATAGTATTTCGTAGCATAATATGAACTCATTTATAAAAGCTTTTTCTTCATATTAGCGTTTTATAAGTTTAAATTCGGGTAGTACCTACCCGTTAAGTTCATACTTAGTAGCTAATATACAAATCAACTACTACAATTCTATATGAAAAACTGATTATAATAATATTTCACGTTCAAACTTTTATACAATATTTTACAAACTTACAATACCGCTTATTTTACATAAAGCATGAAATATAGCACACAATAACTTTGATACAAGATAGTTGTGAAAATAATTCTAGCTAGTACACAAGTCGTTCAGCAAAGGCAATAAAGACACGTAATTCATACGTCCAGAAACAAGTCATGAATTCTGGTTTTACTAGGAGTACTTCCCATCCTTGGTCTTGTGGAACATAACCGTTATGGCCGTTGATAAGATAGCGTGTTGTAATGTCGTCAAAGGGACGAGGGTTACGTAATGACCAACAGTCTCGTAATAACCTAAAAACCTCATTTCTTACCCCAATTACCGACTCTGTCACTTGTGGGAACGTTTTGTTTAATAGTTGTAGCCCGATGTTCTTTTTCTCACTTTGGTGAGAAGTGAACATTACTAACCCGTAAGCATAGCATGCTTCTTTATGTTGCATGTTAGCCGCTTTTTCTAAATCATGAAGTCCTATATTCGGATACATTGAGTCAAAATAATTTCTTAACCCGTTGCATAAAATAGCATTTGGGTTCCCCGCAATATATGCGTCAAAGTAAACACATCGTAACTTATGGGTTTCCCAATGTGATATCCCCCATCTTTCAAACGAAAGTCTCTTATAAACCAAGACATTCTTGGAACGTTCTTCGAATGTCTTACAAACTGATTTCACCGTAAATAGTTGTGCTGAAGAATTCTGACCGACTCTAGACAAGATTTCATCAATCATGTCTCCGGGTAGGTCTCTTAAAATATTGGGTTGTCTATCCATTTTGTGTTTTTATACTGTAAAATAGACAAGAGTTAGATTCATAAAAAAAATTACTTATTAATACAAGCAATTTTTACATATATCATAAAGCATAAGCACACTATATTACATATATTACACCACACGAATACAACTATCTTATTCCGACTCGCTCGTTTCTTCTTCTTCGGTTTTGGTTCGTTTTGCCAAGTTTCTAGGGATATATGATGTTCCCCTAATACGAGCTGTCGTTTTCCACAACGGTTTAGAAAAACCTGGTGGTTTAGAGGTTCCCGGGTCATTGTTACAACTTAAGGGCTTCGGGGGTTGACGATACATATAAAGTTCATCGGGGTTGGAATTAGATTTCTCTATTTTTATGCCCTTTCCCTTATTATTTTCTTTTGCCTTTTTAAATTCAGTTGGGGTAATTTCTATAACATCATCGGAATTCTCGTCGGAATCCGATTCATCGGAGAATTGGTAATCCTCCCAATATTTTGCTTCCTTGGTGGAAACACCATTGACCATAATTAACCTTGGTCGGTTGGTTGAGGATTTTCTTTTACTTAACCGTTTTATTATTTCCCCCACCGGTTCTATTTCCTCTTCCGGTTCCTCCTCTTCCGGTTCTGATTCTTCTTCCGGTTCTGATTCTTCTTCCGGTTCTTCTTCGGGAACTTGTGAATCAGTCCAATATATATTCGACTCTTCGTTATTATTAGGTGAGTCAATGGGATTTGTGCTAGAGGTAGACATCTATCACACAATATCAAACATGTTAAGAGATTAATATATCACATAATATATACATGTTAATAATATATAGTTTCCAACAAAAATGTTAAGCAATCATTTTTAAAGAAAACACGGTCGAAGTCCAGACTCACTAATGCATCCTAACAAACTCGATAAGACACACTAATGCAAAATTATGATTCTCTAAGACCAATGCTCGGATACCAACTGAAATGTCCCGTTCTTATTGATTAAAAACGTTCCATATTAATTGATTTCGTTGCAAGGTTTTGACCTCTATATGAGACGTTTTTCAAAGACTGCATTCATTTTTAAAACAAACCATAACCTTTATTTCATAAATAAAGGTTTAAAAAGCTTTACGTAGATTATCAAATAATGATAATCTAAAATATCCTGTTTACACACGACCATTACATAATGGTTTACAATACAAATATGTTACATCGAAATCAGTTTCTTGAATGCAGTTTTTACACAATATCATACAAACATGGACTCCAAATCTTGTCCTTATTTTAGTATGCAACAGCGGAAGCTCTTAGTATTCACCTGAGAATAAACATGCTTTAAACGTCAACAAAAATGTTGGTGAGTTATAGGTTTAACCTATATATATCAAATCGTAACAATAGACCACAAGATTTCATATTTCAATACACATCCCATACATAGAGATAAAAATCATTCATATGGTGAACACCTGGTAACCGACATTAACAAGATGCATATATAAGAATATCCCCATCATTCCGGGACACCCTTCGGATATGATATAAATTTCGAAGTACAAAAGCATCCGATACTTTGGATGGGGTTTGTTAGGCCCAATAGATCTATCTTTAGGATTCGCGTCAATTAGGGTGTCTGTTCCCTAATTCTTAGATTACCAGACTTTAATAAAAAGGGGCATATTCGATTTCGATAATTCAACCATAGAATGTAGTTTCACATACTTGTGTCTATTTTGTAAATCATTTATAAAACCTGCATGTATTCTCATCCCAAAAATATTAGATTTTAAAAGTGGGACTATAACTCACTTTCACAGATTTTTACTTCGTCGGGAAGTAAGACTTGGCCACTGGTTGATTCACGAACCTATAACAATATATACATATATATCAAAGTATGTTCAAAATATATTAACAACACTTTTAATATATTTTGATGTTTTAAGTTTATTAAGTCAGCTGTCCTCGTTAGTAACCTACAACTAGTTGTCCACAGTTAGATGTACAGAAATAAATCGATAAATATTATCTTGAATCAATCCACGACCCAGAGTATACGTATCTCAGTATTGATCACAACTCAAACTATATATATTTTGGAATCAACCTCAACCCTGTATAGCTAACTCCAACATTCACATATAGAGTGTCTATGGTTGTTCCGAAATATATATAGATGTGTCGACATGATAGGTCGAAACATTGTATACGTGTCTATGGTATCTCAAGATTACATAATATAAAATACAAGTTGATTAAGTTATGGTTGGAATAGATTTGTTACCAATTTTCACGTAGCTAAAATGAGAAACATTATCCAATCTTGTTTTACCCATAACTTCTTCATTTTAAATCCGTTTTGAGTGAATCAAATTGCTATGGTTTCATATTGAACTCTATTTTATGAAAATAAACAGAAAAAGTATAGGTTTATAGTCAGAAAAATAAGTTACAAGTCATTTTTGTAAAGGTAGTCATTTCAGTCGAAAGAACGACGTCTAGATGACCATTTTAGAAAACATACTTCCACTTTGAGTTTAACCATAATTTTTGGATATAGTTTCATGTTCATAATAAAAATTCTTTTCCCAGAATAACAACTTTTAAATCAAAGTTTATCATAGTTTTTAATTAACTAACCCAAAACAGCCCGCGGTGTTACTACGACGGCGTAAATCTGATTTTACGGTGTTTTTCGTGTTTCCAGGTTTTAAATCATTAAGTTAGCATATAATATAGATATAGAACATGTGTTTAGTTGATTTTAAAAGTCAAGTTATAAGGATTAACTTTTATTTGCGAACAAGTTTAGAATTAACTAAACTATGTTGTAGTGATTACAAGTTTAAACCTTCGAATAAGATAGCTTTATATGTATGAATCGAATGATGTTATGAACATCATTACTACCTCAAGTTCCTTAGATAAACCTACTGGAAATGAGAAAAATAGATCTAGCTTCAAAGGATCCTTGGATGGCTTGAAAGTTCTTGAAGCAGAATCATGACACGAAAACAATTTCAAGTAAGATTTCCACTCGAAATAAGATTGTTATAGTTATAGAAATTGAATTAAAGTTTGAATATGATTATTACCTTATATTAGAAAGATAACCTACTGTAAGTAACAAAGGTTTCTTGATCTTGGATGATTACTTGGAATGGATTTAGAAAACTTGGAAGTAAACTTGCAATCTTGGAAGTATTCTTGATTTTATGAAACTAGAACTTTTGGAATTTATGAAGAACACTTAGAACTTGAAGATAGAACTTGAGAGAGATAAATTACATGAAGAAAATTGAAGAATGAAAGTGTTTGTAGGTGTTTTTTGTCGTTGGTGTATGGATTAGATATAAAGGATATGTAATTTTATTTTCATGTAAATAAGTCATGAATGATTACTCATATTTTTGTAATTTTATGAGATATTTCATGCTAGTTTCCAAATGATGGTTCCCACATGTGTTAGGTGACTCACATGGGCTGCTAAGAGCTGATCATTGGAGTGTATATACCAATAGTACATACATCTAAAAGCTGTGTATTGTACGAGTACGAATACGGGTGCATACGAGTAGAATTGTTGATGAAACTGAACGAGGATGTAATTGTAAGCATTTTTGTTAAGTAGAAGTATTTTGATAAGTGTATTGAAGTCTTTCAAAAGTGTATGAATACATATTAAAACACTACATGTATATACATTTTAACTGAGTCGTTAATTCATAGTTAGTCGTTACATGTAAATGTTGTTTTGAAACCTTTAGGTTAACGATCTTGTTGAATGTTGTTAACCCATTGTTTATTATAACAAATGAGATGTAAAATTATTATATTATCATGATATTATGATATATAATATATCTTAGTATGATATATATACAATTAAATGTCGTTACAACGATAATCGTTACATATATATCTCGTTTCGAAATCATTAAGTTAGTAGTCTTATTTTTGCATATGTATTTCATTGTTAATACACTTAATAATATATTTACTTATCATTTAACATAATTAACCAAGTGTATAAATATCTTAATATGATTCATATGTACCTAGTAAGACGTTGTTATAACGATAATCGTTATATATATCGTTTTCGAGTTTCTTAAATTAATAGTCTCATTTTTATGTATATAACTCATTGTTAAAATACCTAATGAGATACATACTTATAATAAAATCATGTTAACTATATATATAACCATATATATGTCATCGTATAGTTTTTACAAGTTTTAACGTTCGTGAATCACCGGTCAACTTGGGTGGTCAATTGTCTATATGAAACCTATTTCAATTAATCAAGTCTTAACAAGTTTGATTGCTTAACATGTTGGAAACACTTAATCATGTAAATAACAATTTCATTTAATATATATATAAACATGGAAAAGTTCGGGTCACTACACATCCTTCACTGAGAAATAAGAATAAATAATGAAGTATCGATTACATTAGCGAAATACTCCGCAAAGATTATGTAATCTTTAATGTTTTAGAGATTATTCATTTCTAATTCAAGCCAAAAATCAAATGAGCTTACTATGATCCGAATTACATCTGAAGAAAATATACATACAGATATTTTCATAAAGACTGTAATGAAAAATTCTTTTGTACAAAATATTACTTGTGAAATCTTTAACGGGTAGGTAATACTCGGGAAATATATAAGTTCACAATTAATATGTTACACTGTACATTCTTCAACTCTGATTCAAAAATTATTAACAATGCTCACAATGATATACAATCGTTTTCATACAAATTCAATTACATATTCTGATATTGACGGATCAGAATCCAAGTCATAACTCTGAACCGGTGAAATTATTCTTAGATCTCTACATCTTTCAAAGCTATACTTTGACTTCAAAACTGTGAAAGATCCTTTGGTATTGTTTTTACCAAAAATAACCTTGCAATTCCTTTTCAAAGTATCCAGTTTTACCACACTTCCAACCAGTCAACTTCAACTTTTCAGATTAAGCCTTATTGTAATCTTGATATATACGTTCTTGTTACTGGGGAACCTTTTATGTTCCACTACATTAGCAGTAAATTTACCAACAACTTCATTGATCCTTGACCTTCCAAAAAATCCTTATACTCATTGAAACCCTATCATGTACTCATCTACATCTACTAACGATAATTGCCATACCAACTACCGGGAATTAGCAATCAGTATTTTGAATTTCGCAGCAATTCTAAGCCAACAGTTATATATAAACATATAATGTCTATCTCCTAGACTTATTTACTCCGAATGTGAAGTTTCTGAAAAACATCCCAAACTATGAACTAGTTCTCTGAAATTGGAACAATGCTGATGAAGCAGCAAAAAAAAAACTGTAAACGACCTTAACAGTCAAAAGTTTGATGATAAAGAATAATATGGTGGTAAACCTGAGAAAAAGAGAAGGTTTGAAACTGGAAAACGGATTGAGCAAACCATGAAGGAGGCTGTGGACAAATCACAAGGACGAAATCTACCTTCAAATGATCCAAATGATTCAGTGTCTGTTAAAATCGTTAGCAAACACCTTACTCCTCATTCTAAACCTTCACAGACAGATTTTCTACATCATCCTCTGATATTAGAAATTCTAAGATATCATCGTATCTTTCATTATAAATATCCTCGATATTTCTGGAGATATCTTCATAACTATTCTTATCTGAAATCATTCATATCTTCGCGCTATCTGTATTACATCATAAAAGAAACTATTTTAGTTTCTAAATTCTGAAACCTTCAAGTTTCAAATATGAATGTTTTGAAGTAGTGTTGGGAACTGAAGCATGAATTAGTATAATATAATGATACTTGATCAATGTGATTATATTACAGTAAGTCATGCTGAGTTTCTAATGAAACGTGATAAATGTTCACAGATTCCACCCTCATCATGAACCATGTTATATAACTCTTTCATTCCATATAATCTCTAAATATATCAAGAAAATATATTTCTTGATGATTCGGTCTTTTCCGGATATTCTGGTAATTTGACAAATCAAGATCGTGCCATTACAATTCCCTTCTTAGAAGATTAACTATGTTCATCCAAAACTCCATACCTACGAATTCTGGACCATTATTCTCTTGACTTGAAGGCGGGAAGAGAGAACGAAAGCATGAAGCTTCGAAATATAGAGGAGAATATAATCCCGATAAAAAACCCAAAATTTACAAACCATGTATATCAATGCGTATAGCAATATAAAGACACGGGAGAACTAAAAACACTATAAAGCCAAGAGTATAGTAAAAGTGAATAGATTCCTCCGGCGGCATATGAAAAAGAAGAATGATAGATATGAAAGTTAGGAGTATATCAAGAATCAGAACTGGATAAAGTATTTTCACAATCTATTAAGAAGTATTAAATAAGGAAGAAGATTATAGGTGTCATAACCCGTCCTTAACCATAAGAACAAGTTAGATAACGTATGATTTCATTGCGAGGTATTGACCTCTATATGCGACATTTTTAAAAGAACAACTGCATTTATTTTACATTACAAACCATAACTCTTATGATAATACAAGCTTTAGACAATATAAAGATGATTATCGTTTAGCGATAATCTTAGACTTACAAACTTTACATGTGATGATAACAATACGATTTCTAGCATATTTTACAATACAAATCCTCAGATATGCAGTTTTATTTTTGACACAAATATGAGTACGCAAGATCCTGCTTAAATTCAACATGTTGCAGCGGAAGCTTCTAATTATCACCTGAGAATAGACATGCTTAAAACGT
Organism: Rutidosis leptorrhynchoides; assembly: GCF_046630445.1. NCBI lineage: Eukaryota > Viridiplantae > Streptophyta > Magnoliopsida > Asterales > Asteraceae > Rutidosis > Rutidosis leptorrhynchoides. Next base: position 280,187,834 of record NC_092333.1, read on the forward strand.
CAACATAAAGTTGGTGAGATATAGGTTTAATGCCGGCAGCAATATATATATATAGACCACAAGATTTCATATATAAACATTTTAATAAAAATATTCTAAGTGGTTGAGCACTTGGTAACCATACTTAACATTTAATCACGTCGCATATTCCCTTTATTATGAAATCTTACTACACCGTACCAAGTGTAGTCACAAAACGAAGTACTATGCAACCGTTGAATACTGGTCGTCCAGTCCGGTTGGGGTTGTCAGGCCCGATAGATCTATCAACAGGATTCGCGTTTACAATACCGCTGTAAATAACAGTTACCAAGCTACAGGGAAGTATGCCAGTGGTACAACTCAACGTAAAATATATTTTTCAGTTACTTGTGTCCATAACGTAAAACATAAAATACATGTATTCTCATCCCGAAATACTTAGAGTTTAAAAGTGGGACTATATACTCACTTTCGTCTTGAAGATATGTAATTTTGACTTGGTCTCCGATTGATATCACGAACCTATCCATATATAATATATCAATACCTTTTCTTTTTAAACAAACGTCACATATATATACTTATAATACTTTTAATACTTTTAATAATTACTTAGTCCGTAGTTAGCAGTCCGATGTTAGTAATTCAATTTTAATGGTTCATTTTTAGGTGTTTAATAAACCCCCAATGAAATAAATAAAAACCCCCATCATATATGTATTGGTCGAGATTAATCTTGACCCACGGTACCGGTGTTGTCAAATGACGTGTTGCGTACATAAAGTACCGGTGTTGTCAAATGACGTGTTGCGTACAATCATGGGATCTTATGATTAATCTTCTCGTATTGTTTACGGGTGATCCTGAACCATATAAAATTAAATTATGAGTACATATATATATAATATCATGTTATTTTAAAAAGATGTGATTTATTTAATTTTCTCCAATTATTTTCGTAGCTAAACTAGTCTTAGATATCCGATCTCGTTTTGGTCATAGTTTCTTCGTTACAACTCCGTTTTCGTTGATTCAACTTGCCACTTCCTTGAATCGAGTCCCTCTTTAAGACTATGAACTGTAAATACCTTAGTTTGTATTCGAAATCACAGGTCATAGGTCAAACTTTAGTGAAACTTATGAAGTTAATCATTTTCCATCATGTAAACAACCTTAAATGATTATTTTTCTAAAAATACTTATACTTTGAGTTAAATCATGAAATTTTTATGTGTTATCATATTCATAGTAAAAATCATTTTTCCATAAAATAAACCTCCAATTCAAAGTTTAAGATGGTTTTTAATTATCCAACCCAAAACAGCCCCCGGTTGCACTCCGACGTCGTAAATTCAGTTTTTAAGGTGTTCTTTGAAAAACCAAGTTATACCTTGTTAAATTAGCATATATTTATGATATATTACAGGTCTTGAAGTATTTTAAAAGTTAAGTGAGAAGGATCTATTTAGTTTGCAAACAAGTTTGAAAACATTCAAACTATGTTCTTGTTGTTAAAATTTTATACCACAAAATAAGATAGCTATATATATATGAATCGAATAAGGTTATGAACAAAGTTACTACCTCAAGTTACTTGGACAAGATTGCTGTAAAATAGAAGTAAAAATCTAGAACCAAAAGAGTGATGGAGTTGGATGAAAGATTGGAAGTAAACTTGTGTTCTTGAAAGGATTCTTGAAGTGTTTTTGTAAGGTTTTTCTTATGGTGTTTAAGTGATGTTTTTATGGCTAGATCTTCATGGATACTAGCTGAATGGTTATGGAGTTTCTTAAGAGTGTGTTTTTGGTTAAAGAAATGAGGTAATAAAATTTGAAAATGGAAGATGTATTTAAGGCCATAAAAACATGATTAATGGAAAAACATGGACAAAATTTCATGTTGTATTTTTATGTAATTAGTCATACTAAACATCAAAAGTAGTTACCTTATACATAAGGCATGAACAAGAGAGTTACCTTATACATAAGGCATGAACAAGGGCTGGTTGGTGGTGATTTTATGTGTATATACCAATAGTAAATACGTATAGAAGCTAGGTATGATACGAGTACATATACTCTAGATATACGTATAGAAAATCTTGTGAAAAATGGAATGAGAATTCAAATATAGCTATCTTTTGTGAATATACTTATATTTTTTTATGTATTTAAGTCTTTAAAAGTGATTAAATACATTACATATACGATATATGTATAAACATTATATGTTATAAGTATTTATGTCAAATAACGTTACGTATGGTTATCGTTTTGAAAACTTAAGTTAGTAGTTTCAAAATATACTTATAACTTATTGTTATTAATACAAAATGAGATATTAAAACATCCTTAGATCATGTTAAATATGTATATATACATATATATACACAAACGTATAATTATCATATGTTATATAGTTCGTGATATCATCGGTCAAACTAGACGGTCAAACGTTGTGTAAAACTCATTTCAAAAACATAAGTCTCAACAATTTGGATTGCTTATCATGTTGGTAAGGTTTAATTTATGTAAATATTAATCTTATAAGTATAGAACGATCGAAAAAGTGCGGGTCATTACAGTACCTACCCGTTAAATAAATTTCGTCCCGAAATTTTAAAATTGTACCTATTTTGCGTCATCTAGAAACAAGTGTGGATACTTTTGTTTCATCTAATCCTCTCGTTCCCAAGTAAACTCAGGACCCCTTCGAGCATTCCAATGAACCTTAACGATCGGTATGTTGCTCTGCTTGAGCTGTTTAACTTCACGGTCCATGATTTCGATTGGTTCTTCGACGAATTGTAGTTTCTCGTCGACATGGATTTCTTCAAGAGGAATGGTGAAATCTTCCTTTGCAAGACACTTCTTAAGGTTTGAGACGTGAAAGGTATTATGTACTCCGGCGAGTTGTTGCGGTAACTCGAGTCGATAAGCTACCGGTCCAATGCGTTCGATGATCTTGAACGGGCCTACATATCTTGGGTTCAGTTTACCCCTTTTTCTAAAATGTATTACACCTTTCCATGGTGACACCTTTAACATAACCATGTCACCGATCTGAAACTCCATGGTGACACCTTTCCATGGTTTCCTACTTCATTCCAACAAATAGGAGATCTACACTTCCTTCCGTACAATGCTTCGAATGGCGCAGCTTTAATGCTCGCATGATAACTATTATTATACGAGAATTCTGCTAATGGTAGATATTTATCCCATCCGTTTCCAAAATCGATCACACATGCCCTGAGCATGTCTTCAAGAGTCTGAATTGTTCTTTCACTCTGCCCGTCAGTTTGCGGATGATATGCGGTGCTCATATCTAAACGAGTTCCTAGGGCCTCCTGTAATGATTGCCAGAACTTTGAGGTAAATCTACTATCACGATCAGATATAATGGAAATAGGTATTCCATGCCTTGAAACAATTTCCTTTATATACAATCGTAATAGTTTCTCCATCCTATCCGTTTCCTTTATAGGCAAGAAATGTGCAGACTTGGTGAGACGATCAAAAATCACCCAAATGGTGTCGTATCCCCAGGCAGTCTTTGGTAACTTCGTGATGAAATCCATGGTAATACCATCCCATTTCCATTCTGGGATTTCTGGTTGTTGAAGTAACCCTGACGGCTTCTGGTGTTCTGCTTTGACCTTAGAACAAGTTAAACACTCCCCAACATATGTTGCAACGTCTGTCTTTAAATTAGGCCACCAATAATGTGTCTTAAGATCTTGGTACATCTTTCCAACTCCAGGATGTATCGAGTATCTTGTCTTATGTGCCTCGTTCAATATCAACTTCCTTAATCCACCCAACTTCGGTACCCAAATACGATTTGCAAAATATCGAGTTCCATCTTCCCGTATAACGAGTTGCTTCTCATACTTCTTCATTATTTCATTTCCTATATTTTCTTTAGTAAGTGCTTCTCGTTGAGCCTCTTTGATTTGTGAGTTGAGATTCATGCGAATTTTTATGTTCATTGCTCGTACTCGAATTGGTTCTCGTTCCTTTCTGCTTAATGCGTCAGCCACCACATTCGCTTTCCCGGGATGATAACGAATTTCACAATCATAGTCGTTTATTAACTCGACCCACCTACGTTGCCTCATGTTCAGCTGTTTCTGATCAAAAATATGTTGAAGGCTTTTATGATCAGTAAACACAGTGCATTTAACTCCATACAAGTAGTGTCTCCACATCTTCAATGCAAACACGACTGCTCCCAATTCTAGATCATGCGTCGTATAATTTCGCTCGTGAATCTTCAATTGTCGGGATGCGTATGCAATAACTTTCTTCCGTTGCATAAGAACGCAACCAAAACCTTGTCGCGAAGCGTCACAATATATTTCAAAATCATCGTTCCCTTCTGGTAACGATAAAATAGGCGCCGTAGTTAACTTCTTCTTTAGTAATTGAAATGCGTTCTCCTGCTCTGAGGTCCATTCGTATTTCTTCCCTTTTTGCGTTAATGCTGTCAACGGCTTAGCTATTCGAGAAAAATCTTGAATAAACCTTCTATAATAACCGGCTAAACCCAAAAATTGGCGTATCTGCGTTGGTGTCTTAGGAGTCTCCCATTTTTCAATGGCTTCAATTTTTGCTGGATCAACCTGAATTCCTTTGCTACTAACAACGTGGCCAAGAAATTGCACTTCTTTCAACCAGAAAGCACATTTAGAAAATTTAGCATATAGCTGTTCTTTTCTCAACAACTCTAATATCAACCTTAAATGATGTTCATGCTCTTGCTCACTCTTGGAATAGATAAGAATATCATCAATGAAAACGATAACAAACTTATCTAAATATGGACTACAAACTCGATTCATGAGGTCCATGAATACAGCTGGCGCATTCGTCAATCCAAACGGCATGACCAAAAATTCGTAATGACCATAACGTGTCCGAAAAGCAGTTTTCGGAATGTCCTCTTCTTTGACACGTAATTGATGATAACCCGATCTTAGGTCGATTTTCGAATAAACACATGATCCTTGTAGTTGATCAAATAAGTCATCAATTCTCGGTAGTGGATACCGATTCTTGATAGTTAACTTATTTAATTCACGATAATCTATACACATCCTAAAAGATCCATCTTTCTTCTTAACAAACAAAATTGGAGCTCCCCACGGTGAAGTGCTTGGTCGTATGAATCCACGGTCTAGTAATTCTTTTAACTGACTTTGAAGTTCTTTTAATTCGGACGGTGCAAGTCTATATGGAGCACGAGCCACTGGTGCAGCTCCTGGTACTAAATCTATTTGAAATTCTACAGATCTAAATGGAGGTAATCCCGGCAACTCTTCCGGAAAAACTTCAGGAAAATCTCTTACCACAGGCACATCGTTGATGCACTTCTCTTTTTCTTTCTTTTCGACTTTATTAACATGTGCTAGAATAGCATAACATCCCTTTTTTAAACACTTCTTGGCTTTCAAACAGCTAATGAGTTTTAGCTTTGAGTTACCCTTCTCTCCATAAATCATCACCGGCATTTTATCCTTACAAGGAATGCGAATTGCCTTCTTGGCACACACAACTTCAGCTCCTACTTTGGACATCCAGTCCATGCCGACTATTACATCAAAACTTCCTAATTCTACGGGTATTAAGTCAATTTTAAATGTTTCTCCGGCTAAATTTATTTCACAATCACGACAAATTTTATCGGCTTTAATTAGTTTACCATTAGCTAACTCAATCATGTACTTAGCATCTAGAGGTAATGATGAACAATTCAATTTAGTGTAAAAATTTCTACACACGTAACTTCTATCGGCACCAGTATCAAATATAATAGACGCTGATAAGTTATTAATGGTAAACGTACCCGTAACAAGCTCCGGGTCTTCACGTGCCTCTCTAGCATTAATAATAAATGCTCTCCCACGTGCAGGTCCGACATTCTTCTCTGGATTCGGGCACTGGCTCTTATAGTGACCTTGTTTTCCATACCCAAAACAAGTAACGGTAGCCAAAGCAGTTCTATTTGCATTGGTGGCAGGAGTCTTGGTACCATTTGTATTTGTAACGAGAGCCCTACAATCTTCAGCAAGATGACCCTGTCGATTACACTTGTTGCATACCACACTACAGTAACCAAAATGATGTTTGTGGCATCGGTTGCATAAAGGACTTTGTCCTTTGTAACCAAAACCTGAACCACTACCCGCACCTTTCGTGGTTTCTTGTTTCTTAAAAGATTGTTGTTGGTTACCTCAATCATAATTTCCATTCCACTTTCTTTTGTTACCTGATACCTTCACATCAGTATTGGATACTTTCTTATCCATGATGACCTGATCCATTAGCTCGTTTGCCATGGTTATAGCTTCATGAATTGTCTTAGGTTTCGATGCTGTAACATTTGCCTTGACCTTTTTGGGCAAACCATCTTTGTACATTTCAATCTTCCGTTCTTCGGTTGGAACCAATTCAGGACATAGCAAAACTAATTCCATGAATCGCTGATTGTAGTTGGTGATTTCAGTACCAACAACCTTCAGACTTCGTAATTCATCTTCCAACTTCCTAACCTCGTTCCATGGACAATATTCGTTGATTAACATTGTTTTGAATTCTTCCCATGGAGTATCATAAGCTACATCTCCTCCTACAGCCTTCACATAATTTTTCCACCACGTGAGTGCACTATCTTGTAAAGTGCACGATGCATACTTGGTCATGTCCTTTTCAACACAACCACTGATTTTAAACACAGTCTCCATCTTTTCTATCCACCGGGTTAAACCGATCGGTCCTTCCGTTCCACTGAATGATGAGGGCTTGCAAGCTTGAAACATCTTGTAGGTGCATCCTACATGAGGATTTGGGTTAACTGCAGCAGCTCTTGCAGCTTCGACCCATAACATTCTGTCATTGACTCGCTGGTTGATGAATTCCTCGACTTCTTGTTCCGTCATTCGATTCAATCGCGCCATTTCCTAATGAAAGAAAATAATTATTCACATGGAATATTATAGATGTAGTGTGTATTTATAGTACATTATAGCTTGTTAATAATATGAACTAGGTATTATTATAAAAGCCTTTTCTTCTTATTAGCGTTTTATAATTATATCTAGGGTAGTACCTACCCGTTAATGTTCATACTTAATAGCTTAGTACAGAACCAATTACTACCATCTAAATAATACTTAACCATGGAAAATTATTGCATTTCAAACTTCACTATTTTACATATGCTTATCTTACATCGAACATTAAGCAAACCACACTAATAATATTATACAAAACATTATATGATCCCATGGTTTAATACGGCAGCGCATCGTTTGGTCTATTTTCTAGGACGTTTAGGTTCAAGGAATGGCCTAATGCTTATCCTAGCTGTCTGCCTATATTTTGGCGGTGGGGCTGAAGAACTGGATGCCGGGATAGAACGAATAGGTATAGCGGGAATAGGGGTGGTAGTGTTTAGTGGAGTTGGTGCCACATCATCCTCACTAAACTCGGGATTTGAATTTTCTAATTCATTAGCCTTTCGTTTCTTTCCTAATTCGAACTTGTCTTTCGTAATTTCCTGTATTTCTTCCTCGGGTTCACTTTCCTCCTCGGGTTCACTTTCCGGGTTCCCTATAGTTGGTTCATCCGGAATTTGTGAGTCTTCCCCAAAGATATTATTTTCGTCATCGGATAGGTTAATGACTGAAACGCTATCTGAAGATTCTGATTCGGAGTCGCTGAATGTGATAATAAGTTTCGAGCCCGACATCTATCACATAACAACTAACCCATTAGTACTACATAATATTTACATATAAATTTTAACCAACAATGATAAGCAATGGTTTTTAAATCAGACCCGGTCAAAGTCCAGACTTACTAATGTATCCTAACGACTTATCAGTTAGACACACTAATGCAAACCTGGTTCGCTAAGACCACCGCTCTGATACCACATGTCATAACCCGTCCTTAACCATAAGAACAAGTTAGATAACGTATGATTTCATTGCGAGGTATTGACCTCTATATGCGACATTTTTAAAAGAACAACTGCATTTATTTTACATTACAAACCATAACTCTTATGATAATACAAGCTTTAGACAATATAAAGATGATTATCGTTTAGCGATAATCTTAGACTTACAAACTTTACATGTGATGATAACAATACGATTTCTAGCATATTTTACAATACAAATCCTCAGATATGCAGTTTTATTTTTGACACAAATATGAGTACGCAAGATCCTGCTTAAATTCAACATGTTGCAGCGGAAGCTTCTAATTATCACCTGAGAATAGACATGCTTAAAACGTCAACATAAAGTTGGTGAGATATAGGTTTAATGCCGGCAGCAATATATATATATAGACCACAAGATTTCATATATAAACATTTTAATAAAAATATTCTAAGTGGTTGAGCACTTGGTAACCATACTTAACATTTAATCACGTCGCATATTCCCTTTATTATGAAATCTTACTACACCGTACCAAGTGTAGTCACAAAACGAAGTACTGTGCAACCGTTGAATACTGGTCGTCCAGTCCGGTTGGGGTTGTCAGGCCCGATAGATCTATCAACAGGATTCGCGTTTACAATACCGCTGTAAATAACAGTTACCAAGCTATAGGGAAGTATGCCAGTGGTACAACTCAACGTAAAATATATTTTTCAGTTACTTGTGTCCATAACGTAAAACATAAAATACATGTATTCTCATCCCGAAATACTTAGAGTTTAAAAGTGGGACTATATACTCACTTTCGTCTTGAAGATATGTAATTTTGACTTGGTCTCCGATTGATATCACGAACCTATCCATATATAATATATCAATACCTTTTCTTTTTAAACAAACGTCACATATATATACTTATAATACTTTTAATACTTTTAATAATTCCTTAGTCCGTAGTTAGCAGTCCGATGTTAGTAATTCAATTTTAATGGTTCATTTTTAGGTGTTTAATAAACCCCCAATGAAATAAATAAAAACCCCCATCGTATATGTATTGGTCGAGATTAATCTTGACCCACGGTACCGGTGTTGTCAAATGATGTGTTGCGTACATAAAGTACCGGTGTTGTCAAATGACGTGTTGCGTACAATCATGGGATCTTATGATTAATCTTCTCGTATTGTTTACGGGTGATCCTGAACCATATAAAATTAAATTATGAGTACATATATATAAAATATCATGTTATTTTAAAAAGATGTGATTTATTTAATTTTCTCCAATTATTTTCGTAGCTAAACTAGTCTTAGATATCCGATCTCGTTTTGGTCATAGTTTCTTCGTTACAACTCCGTTTTCGTTGATTCAACTTGCTACTTCCTTGGATCGAGTCCCTCTTTAAGACTATGAACTGTAAATACCTTAGTTTGTAATCGAAATCACAGGTCATAGGTCAAACTTTAGTGAAACTTATGAAGTTAATCATTTTCCATCATGTAAACAACCTTAAATGATTATTTTTCTAAAAATACTTATACTTTGAGTTAAATCATGAAATTTTTATGTGTTATCATATTCATAGTAAAAATCATTTTTCCAGAAAATAAACCTCCAATTCAAAGTTTAAGATGGTTTTTAATTATCCAACCCAAAACAGCCCCCGGTTGCACTCCGACGTCGTAAATTCAGTTTTTAAGGTGTTCTTTGAAAAACCAAGTTATACCTTGTTAAATTAGCATATATTTATGATATATTACAGGTCTTGAAGTATTTTAAAAGTTAAGTGAGAAGGATCTATTTAGTTTGCAAACAAGTTTGAAAACATTCAAACTATGTTCTTGTTGTTAAAATTTTATACCACAAAATAAGATAGCTATATATATATATGAATCGAATAAGGTTATGAACAAAGTTACTACCTCAAGTTACTTGGACAAGATTGCTGTAAAAGAGAAGTAAAAATCTAGAACCAAAAGGGTGATGGAGTTGGATGAAAGATTGGAAGTAAACTTGTGTTCTTGAAAGGATTCTTGAAGTGTTTTTGTAAGGTTTTTCGTATGGTGTTTAAGTGATGTTTTTATGGCTAGATCTTCATGGATACTAGCTGAATGGTTATGGAGTTTCTTAAGAGTGTGTTTTTGGTTAAAGAAATGAGGTAATAAAATTTGAAAATGGAAGATGTATTTAAGGCCATAAAAACATGATTAATGGAAAAACATGGACAAAATTTCATGTTGTATTTTTATGTAATTAGTCATACTAAACATCAAAAGTAGTTACCTTATACATAAGGCATGAACAAGAGAGTTACCTTATACATAAGGCATGAACAAGGGCTGGTTGGTGGTGATTTGATGTGTATATACCAATAGTAAATACGTATAGAAGCTAGGTATGATACGAGTACATATACTCTAGATATACGTATAGAAAATCTTGTGAAAAATGGAATGAGAATTCAAATATAGCTATCTTTTGTGAATATACTTATATTGTTTTATGTATTTAAGTCTTTAAAAGTGATTAAATACATTACATATACGATATATGTATAAACATTATATGTTATAAGTATTTATGTCAAATAACGTTACGTATGGTTATCGTTTTGACAACTTAAGTTAGTAGTTTCAAAATATACTTATAACTTATTGTTATTAATACAAAATGAGATATTAAAACATCCTTAGATCATGTTAAATATGTATATATACATATATATACACAAACGTATAATTATCATATGTTATATAGTTCGTGATATCATCGGTCAAACTAGACGGTCAAACGTTGTGTAAAACTCATTTCAAAAACATAAGTCTCAACAATTTGGATTGCTTATCATGTTGGTAAGGTTTAATTTATGTAAATATTAATCTTATAAGTATAGAACGATCGAAAAAGTGCGGGTCATTACAATAGGAGTGATGAAAACAAATGAAACGGAAGAGGTCAATTTATAGCGAAATATCAGACATAGCAATCGAGGCAGATTATGCATTTAATCAAAGAAAATCCTAATTTCCGTAAATTCCAAAGAATCAAATCTTATTTAGATAATGAAGATTTTCTATTCCTTAAATTCCGAAAATCAATCGTTACTACGTCAACAGTTAAGGCGAATCTCTATTCCTTCAATTCACTATCTTACGATAACTTCCCTCATACGCTTCGAGTAATTGGATTGTTTTATCCATACTATTCAACGGTGATAAAAAATTTTATTTATCAACACATATTCGTCATGAAAACATTTTTAATGTTAGCCATGACGACCTCACTCAAATTTTGGGATGAAATTTCTTTAACGGGGAGGTACTGTGATGACCCGAAAATTTCTGACCAAATTTAAACTTAATCTTTAACGTTTCTGACACGATAAGCAAAGTCTATGAAATTGAATCCTAAAATTCTTGAACTATTCAGTTACCCTTCGATTGTTCTCAACGATTCGCGAATAATTATATGTAAATAGATACATATACTATAACTTGAAAATGTAACAAAGTGTTAAGTAAACGATACTGTGCATTAAACTTATTGGTTTGATTATCTGATTGATATATTCAACTACGGAGTTTAAAGATTATGCCAAACGATTGAATTAAAAGATATTTATTGAATCCCTTAAGAATTATAATATTATTACGAGTCTCTGTTGTGAGGTCTACGTTGATTTAGGAAATCATTCATTCTTAACGGTATTCGGAATAAATGGTAAAGTGTTTGTTTAAATAACGTAATTTGGACACATACAATAATAAGGAATATTAACTGTTGGAATTAGATATATGAATAACTTACGATATGTATTTTAAAAAGTGTTTATTAATATTGAAAATATATATTTAACAATACGATAAAATATTATATTAACTTGGTAATAAAAACGAATTGTTATTATATATATATTAACAAATAGCGAGACGATGATTTATAGAAGTAAATGACCAAAATACTCGAAAGTTTAAGATATACTTTGAGTGGTATAGTTTAGGGATAATTTAAGGCTATATTTTGACAAAGGTACGTGACACGAAACGTAAAATGCAAGTTTTCTCAGCGTACGAAAGGACATTTAAAAAACGGGAACCGGGACATAAGTTGAGTGATTACGTACGACTTATCAGAACAAAAATTACAAGTCAACTATGCATGTGAATTTAATATAATATATAATTAATTATATAAATTAAATATATTATATATATAATATAAAATTATGTCGACAAACAAGAAGTTAAAATTTGTGAGCTGTCCCAGGGTGTCATGCGATCGCTTGGCCTTGAAGCACAAATCCCATGCGATCGAATGGGGTACTTTTTCAGAAAATGTTCTATAAATTGATCGAGTTCTGGCTTAATTCATACACACACATATTTATCTATATTACTCCGTATTATATTTATTATTTATTATTATTATTATTATTATTATTATTATTATTATTATTATTATTATTATTAAGATTAATATTATTATTATTAATCTTATTATTATTATTATTATTATTATTATTATTATTATTATTAAGATTAATATTATTATTATTATTATTATTATTATTATTAATCTTAATTAGTAGTATTAGTATTATACATAAAATATTACGACGAGGTTATGAGCGTGTCACTTTCAAAATGGGTTTTCAAGCGGGATAGAGCTAAGGAAATTATGGGTAATGTTCGGGGGTATATTTATGAATCAAACCTAGTGTTTATCATCTCCGTTACGTCTGCGTACTTTTCTAAAATATTGAATCACAATATTGATACGTAAGCATTTATATTTTATCTTTTATATACTAATAGTGTGTCCATGTCTAGTGCTCGAGTATATATATTTATACAAGCTTATATGCTAAATTTCGTCGTTAAATAGTTTATGATGAATCACGAATTAAATACATATATTACTGGTAAAAGGTATATGATATACATGTTTTTGGAAAGCTGGCGAAGAATCAATAACTTTTCTTTTAGACACCGAATAGTTTCGATAAACGGATTAAAAGATATGATCAACTGAATTATGATTGACGTTAATTGAAATTGCTTTTGAATCTGCAATTAAGATTTAAACAACTTGTTTACGAGATTGATAAAATGGATTTTTGAATATTACCAATCGAGTAAATGAATCCTTATATAAGGTACGTCTCGTTTTGTTGAACTATTGTCAAAATTGACTTTTTGAAACGACTTTGGATAAATTTTGTATGTCGATCTCGAGCATTAGGATTATGATACACTATGACCTGACCTAGCTTGATAGACATTTATTGACCAACATATGTTCTCTAGGTTGAGATCTATGATTATTTGGTAATCCGAGTTTCGATCACATTATGATGAACAACTTTATGTGCTGCTAAGTTGAGTTTCATTGCTCCCTTTTTAATTGCTTTTGCAATATATTTTTAGGCTGAGAATACATGCAATTTATTTTAAACGCAATGGACACAAGTACATACTAAATTCTACACTGAGTTTGAACCGAAAATCCCTTAGCTTTGGTAACTAGTAACTGTCGGTTATAAGAACTGGTGGGCGCGAGTAGTTGTATATGGATCCATAGGGCTTGATATCCCCGTCCGAGCTAGAGCACTAGCCTTTTAACGGACGTATGCTATTTGAGAAATATACACGTTGGTTTGCGTGTATTATTAAGATGATTATACAAAGGGTACAAATTATATATACGTTAAGTTTAGTTATCAGGGTGCTCAATTTCGTAGAATATTTTGATAAACGTTTCTGGATGGAACAACTGAAATCTTGTGATCCACTTTTATATACAGATTATGTGAAACACTAAAACTATGAACTCACCAACCTTTGTGTTGACACTTGTTAGCATGTTTATTCTCAGGTTTCCTAGAAGTCTTCCGCTGTTTGCTTATATTTTAGACAAGCTATGTGCATGGAGTCGTACATGGCATATTTTTCAAGGAAACGTTGCATTCACCAAATCATCACCATGTATCTTATTTTGACTGCATTGTCAACGGAAGTACTATTGTAAACTATTATTTACGGTGATTATCTATATGTAGAAATCATCAGATGTCGAAAACCTTTGATTTACATATTCATTTATGGTGTGCCTTTTCAAAAGAATGCAATGTTTACAAAACATATCATATAGAGGTCAAATACCTCGCAATGAAATCGATGAATGACGTGTTCGTCCATATGGATTTGGAGCGATTGTCACACCTCAAGCAATACAGAATTTGAAATTAAAATCACACTTCACTTGAATCACTTTTTATTCTCACACTTTATACATCAGTGATTTTGATACGGCGGTATGAACAATGATAGTAACGATGTGGTTTACAGTCCCACATGACTATGAAAATTTAGATCCTTTAAGGAAATTGGATCTTTATGAAAACATTTGATCTTTTGAAAATTCATTCTAGATTTTACCCTAGATAAGTTTTCCGGAATAACCCTTCACCGGTGTTTGCAAATTGTTTTTGTGGGTTTGGTGGGTTTCAGATTTGAAAATTTTAGCTCAAAACTTATGGTTTTGTATTACCCACTTGCTAATCCTTGTATTAGGAAAGCACACGTCCAGTATACTTGCTCCGTATATTACCTTTCGGTAAACTACCGTCCGGTTGTAAAGGAAAGCATTGAACAAGCAACTGTTAAGGCAATGTCCCGTGACATGCAGATAATTATGGTCAAAAACGTGTCGGATGCAATTACTATCCTTTGTAGGAACATTAGTAAAGATCACCCTATAGTTTTTCAGTCTGGCACAAGGTCCTGTCTTTGACCATGCTATGCAACCACCGTCCTTACGGTTGACACCCGATTTGGTTCAGGTGACCTAATGAATTTCGGTGAATTCTTAGGATTTTACGTTCAATGGTAATGAACGCATTGAAAATGGGTTTTCAGAAAACAAATCGGTTTGTAATTTTGATCAAAATATTTTCTCGTTCAAGCTCGAGTTTAGATATCATCGAATTCCATGAGTTTGTAATTCTCAATCTTTAAAGTCAATCTCAAGGATTGAGTAATATCAGGCTTAAAAGCTGATTTTTAATCTTTAAGGAGATTATCCTTTCCGGGGGTCTGATTCATTAGTCTTATCAAGCTAATTTGCACGGCACCCTCCCCATTTTACGAGACAGATCCTCTCATGGTTAGGATAAGTCTGACCACTTGGCGACCCTGTTTGATGCTGAGGTCCGTGGATTTCCTGCTGATTTTAGAGATGACATTTCTAGATTTTTCGTTAACCTACAGCTGGTCTGGACGAAAACTTCTTGACCTAAATCAAGAAGCGCCTGTCTTTTTCGGAAGACTTTACTTCCTTTTAATGATGGAATTGATTCATCGTGTAGATCCATCTGTCTTTCAAATATATTACAGTAAATCGGGTAAAACTGATTAGTTTAGTCCAAAGCTAAAGTACCTGCAATAATCTTGTACAAACATATGTGATATGTGTTTTAAATAACTTGGTAAATTCTTCCCACACTTAGCTTTTATTTATTTTTTTCTTTGCCTTTTTATTCTCCTCTATTCTATTTTAAATGAATTCTAACATTTTGGGTTGTTTCTCCATTTATGTTCTCTCCGAGGTAACAATAATTTCGGTATTAACACCGAGTTTTATCGTTCATAAATATGTATAAACATGATTTTGAATTCATTTAGTTGAAAATTTTTCAAATTTTCACAAAATTTGGCAATTAAACTAAGTGTAAACCCGAGAGAATTTATAACCCTTCCCCACACTCGAGATCATGCAATGCCCTCATTTGTAAGAAATCAGTAAAAATTTAAATTCATGAGGGTGATTAGTGTAGAAAAATGATTAAAAATACCGAGTTTGCAAACATATTATTTTATATCACATTTGATATTTTGCGTCTTGTCGTCAAAATTAGTAGCTTTTGCTGAAATTAATGCCAGTCTTTGAAAGTGCGCTGTTTTACCCTGTTTTGTACATAACATAAAATACAAACATATATATATATATATATATATATATATATATATATATATATATATATATATATATATATATATATATATATATATATTTTCTTTATAAAATAATTTAAATGAATAATTTTTTAAAATTTTGTTTCCTTTTACTTTAGGTAGTTTCGGTATGTTTACCTAGTCCGTCCCTCGACAAAATTTAAAATTTGTTGTTTTTAAAGCGATTGTTTTAAAAGCAAATATTTTTGGGTTTTTTAATTTTTTGGTATACTTTAGATCAATAAAATTAAAAATAATGATAACAAAATTTGTCGCCCCGCCCTCGGGTAAAGCAATTTCGGTTCCATGACCTAGTCTTCAACTTACGATGAATTTTAGAAATCATTTTTTTAAACTTAATGAAATAAAGTAAATTTTGTTTTTAAATTCACACAAAACTTAAATTGAAAAAGCGTATTAATTTCATACAAAACCTACAAAATAAAAATTCAGAATGGGGTCGAGAAAACTAGTTCTTTAGTGTCTGCTAGTGGAAAAGACCAATCGGATTCCATTATCGGAACTACACGAGAACAGAACAACTAACTCTAGACAACATTTTCTTTTTAGAACATTTGAATCTCCCCACACTTAGGTAGCTGTGGTTTTGAAATTGTGATTAACTTCATTGTCAATTTCTCTTGGACCATAATCAACTTGCATATCTGTGACTTTTGCTTTAAGCCATTGGTCAGATTCTTGTGTAATATCCACAAATTCAACTAGTTTCACCTTTTCTTTATGCGATAGATTGGATACTAACCGGTTACATAACTTAAAGTTCCCCTTAATTCTAGCATCGCGAATCCGTTTAATAAGTTTCTTCATTGAACTATTAATAACGGGGTCATTTAATTTCGTATCAACAACGGGGTTCTTTTTTATCATGTCATCATTAGATTTTACATCATCTTCCCCACACTTAGTCGTTTTATTATTGTTAAGCACTACCGTTGGCGTTGGTAAAACAATATGGTTCTTACCAATCGTTTTTGTTGGTTCAACGGTTTTGGTTGGTGGAGATTTAGACTTTCGACTTACAAAGGTGATCGATTTTTCATCATTATTAAGTGTCATTCTACCCACTCTTACGTCAAATAACGCCCCGGTGGACGCTAAGAATGGTCGACCTAAAATTAGAGGAATGTTTGAGTCCTCTTCTATGTCAATGACAATAAATTCGACTAAAAAGGTTAAATTACCCACTTGAACGGGTAGGTTGTCAGCAATTCCAACTGGGTGCCTAATGGTTTGATCAAAGAGTCGGACACTCATCTCTGTTGGACTTAACTCACCTACTCCTAATCTCTTATATAATGAAAGAGGCATAACACTCATACACTCTGTAACGACCCTGATTTTTCCGCTAATATATAGAAGATTAATATTTACATAATTAATGTTTCCAACATGTTATGCAATCAAACTCATTAAGATTTGGTTATTTGAAATGAATTTTATACAAATGTTTGGCCACCCAGTTTGTCTGAAGATTCACGAACGTCATAACTCGAAATAATTATATAATGATGTATATATGGATATATATATACTTATGATTTGATAAAATGATATTTAAGTATCTCATTAAATATAATAACAATTGGTTATATACATAAAATGAGATTACTAACTTAAAGACTTCAAGATTATATACATATATATATAACGATTAACATTGTAATAACTTCTAAATTAAAATATATGTATATGTATTGTATTAATATGTATTAATACACTTTTGAAGGACTTAAACATATATACTAACATACTTATACTCAACAAAGATAGATATACTCATAATCTCATTCAATTCCATCAAGATTTCTATTCTTATTCATTCGGTATTTACACCCGTATCATACCCAGCTTCCATACTTAAATACTATGAGTATATACCAATATTAAATACCAATTATAGCCTCCTTAGTAGCCCTATGAGTTACAAGACAAGGATAAACGTGATGGAGACTTGTGGGAACCAACATTTAACTTCTAGTTTGCATTATTATGCTATATTCCAAATTTTGATAAAGTCTCTTAACCATATGCATGAACCACAACTTTTAACACTCTTTTTACTCATTCATATCAGCTATTTAACTTACCTTCACTCTCATAATACTTACACACAAGAACTCCAAGTATTCTCTCCATTTCTTACTCTTTAAACACTCTTTAAACACACATACTTCAAGTACTAGAAAATCTTCATTCACTTTGATCATAAACTAGCTTTAAGAACACTTTATTAACTTATCTACTCCTCTTTATCAAGGAAATAATCATATATAAGCTTTGGTTCAATTCATATACTTATAACTATCTTAATTCAAGATAGAAATCTTATTCGAACTTTTGTTCATTCTATGATTCCACTCCAAGGATTACAAGCCATCAAGGATAACTTTGATCACAAGATTTTCATCTTATTTTCTCAGCAACTTTGTTCGTTTAATTTGAGGTAGTCACTTTATTCATAATCTTTTTTGATTCATATCCATATAGCTATCTTATTTTGAGTTATAACTAATAACAACAAGAACATAGTTTAGATTATTTCTAAATTTGTTTGCAAATAAACTTAATCCTTCTAACTTGACTTTTAAAATACTTCAACACATGTATTATGATAGTATTTCATGCAAACATAAGGATATAAAACTTGTAAACACGAAGAACACCTTAAAACTGAACATACGCCGTCATAGATCATCAGGGGTTGTTTTGGGTTTAATTTTAAAAACCTATCTTAAACTTTGAATTAAAATATTTCCTTTATTGAAAAATCTTATTTTATATGGATATGAAATATATCCAAAATCCATGGTTAAACTCTAAGTAGAAGTATGTTTTTCAAAAGGGTCATCAAGATGTCGTTCTTACGACGGATATGACTATCTTCTCTTATTTGACACCTAAGCTGTATTTTAGACTATAAACCTATACTTTTTCTGTTAAGATTAATAATGTTGAGTTCGATACGAAACCATGGCAACTCGAATCATTCAAAACGGATTTGTAACGAAGAAATTATGGGTAAAACAAAATTGGATATTTTTGCTTGTTTTTAGCTACGGTTTTGATTAATAAAAATGGATGGTAACCTTATCCTAGCTAACTTACCTTGTATCCTACATGTATTTATACATGTCTTGTTCCCGAACTTATGGAAATATAATTTATAATAGTCGTGATTAAGTTCTATGACAATATATTATAGTCTTAATAAAGATCGTAAGGCACCATATATATATATATATATATGACTTGATCACCGTGGATCCGTATACAGCGTTTTGACATATCATTTTGATTTCTTCTATATATATTATTGGAACGAACTATAAGACACCATTGGCAGTAATTTCGAGTTAGCTGTGGGTAGAAGTGGATTCCAAAATATTATATACTTTGAGTTGTGATTGAGCCTGAGACATGTATACAATGGGTCGCGGATTGCTTCATACAATATACATATTATGTGTCTTATTATATTAAGACAATATATTATAGTGTTAATGAATCCTAACACAATATACGCATTTATATTTATATATATATTTACACTGTTGGACTATTGGACTATTGGACTACGAACGTTGGACTACTAACAATGGACAATTAAAATTATCACAAGTATTATAAGTATGGAATATTAATTATATATATATATATATCTTAACACAAGAATATTATTATTAGGTTCGTGAATTTGTCAAAAGGCCAAGTCTTATCACCATCTATTAGGAAATCATCACAAGTGAGTTATAGTCCCATTTTTACAATCTAAATTATTTTGGGATGAGAATACATGCAAATTTATAAATGTTTTACAAAATAAGCACAAGTTCATGAAACTACATTCTATGACTGTTTTGTTATACCGGATATCTGTACTTATTATTATTATGCTTGGTAACCTAAGAATTAGTGAAAAACACTAATTGACGCGAATCCTAAAGGTAGATCTACGGGCACCAACTACCCCCATTTTCGAATAGTGAAAATGCTTTAGTACTTCGAAGGGTTCTTGTCATACATTTGAATAGTGGAATGTATGATGCCAGATATCTTAAGCACTCTATGTTAAGGTCGGTTACCAGGCGACTCATCGTATGAATGATTTTTGCAGTTGTAATGATCCTGCGCATTTAATTAAATGAAATCTTGTGGCTTATTAAATGTTATGATTATTATATAGAAATTAAACCTATGACTCACCAACATTTTTGTTGACGTTTTAAGAATGTTTATTCTCAGGTGAATATTAAAAATGCTTCCGCTGTCGTATGCTAACCCAAGGTCAAGTTTTGGAGTCGGCATAATTGTTTATATTGTTTAAACTTGCATTCGGAGTAATTGTTGTAATATATTTGATCATATTGTAATGGGTTGTGTAAAAACTTATTTATTTGAGGAGATTGTCTTTGATAGACAATCTAAATTATGTCATTAAGACCTTTATTCAATAATAAAGGTTATGGTTGTTTTTAAAAACGAATGCAAGATTTGAAAAACGTCTCATATAGAGGTCAAAACCTCGCAAAGAAACCAATTAATATGAAACGTTTATAATTAATATGAACGGGGCATTTCAGTTGGTATCCGAGCGTTGGTCTTAGAGAATCAGAAAATTTTTCATTAGTGTGTCTAACTGATTTTTGATGCATTAGTGAGTCTGGACTTCGACCGTAATTATTTTAAAAATGATTGCTTAATATAATTGTTGGAAACATAAGATTATTAACATATAAATATTATAAGATATATCATTCTCTTAATGTGCCTACTATTATGTGATAGATGACTTCATCCGATCATATAAGCGTCTCTAGTGATTCAGATTTCATTTACTTATCAAGTGATTCGGAGGCTGAGTCAAAGCATACGACTTATGAACCAACGGAAAAGTTAACTTTTGGTGCTACCATTAAAGTGGAAAATTGTTGGGAAAATTGGGAAGATTCACAATTGTTAGAAGAGGTTCCAGAAGAGGATCCGGAAGAAGATCCAGAGGAGGAACCCGAAGAAGAGGATCCTGAAGAAGTTGTGGTAATTACCGAACCACAACGTGATTTGGGAAAATCTTTGGCTGTTATACCCGATCCCAAACCCAATGAACCTATTATGAACCAAAATGTTTGTGATCATCCACCTGAACCACCTAAGAGACCAGTTTATAAAATGACCGCTCGTATAACGACTGTTGGTTTTGCTCCCAAACAATTAGTCGAAAGAACCAATTGGGAGGAATTGGAAAAAGAACTATCCAAACGAAAATCCAAACGTTTGGCCGAAAAAGAAACAACGTCAACATCTAAGAAATCTCGCCGTTCTTGAACCATTGGCAGCTATCCTGTATTCCATGCATTGTATAATATGTATTATATTGTGTGTTTAAGTTTGTAAGAAAATCCGCAATGTAATTTTCCTTATGATTGTATAATAATAAGAATAAGCATGGAAGGTTTATTATTATTATTACAACTTATTATTACGTAGTAACGTAATAACTTACCATAGTTTTTCATATTAGAATTTTAGTAGTTAATTTGTGTGTTAGCTGCTAAGTATGAACATTATTATAGTTATAAAACGCTAAAATGAAGAAAAGGCTTTTATAATAATAAGTTCATATTAAGCTACAAAATACTTTTTGGCTACTTCTAAAAATTCTATATGATTAACTCATTCTGCTATTTTTGAAGGAAATGGCTCCTCCAGCTACTAGACAACAATAATTGAACACAGAAGAACTTCAAGCTTTCGCTGCAAATATGGCTGCAGTGGTGAATGCAATGAACAACAATAACCAATCGGGTTCCAGCAGTGGAGGAAACAATGGCAACCGGGTAGGATGTTCCTACAAAGCTTTTATGGCCTGCAAACCCAATGAGTTTGAAGGAACTGAAGGACCCGTTGGACTAAAGTGGTGGACAGAGAAGGTTGAAGTCGTGGTCGCAATCAGCAACTGCGCAGAAGAGGATAAAGTTAAGTATGCCACACATACTTTCAGGGGTACTGCTTTGACATGGTGGAATACCTACATGGATTACGTAGGACAGAATACCGCCTACGCACTTCCATGGTCCGCTTCCAAGCACATGATGACGGAAAAGTACCATCCCAGAACCGAAATCAACAAGCTCAAGGTAGAGCTTAAAGCACTGATAACCCAAGGGTTAGATGTCACTACCTACGAGCGATGTTTCAATGAACTGGCTTTAATGTGTCCTGGAGCATTTGAGGACGAAGAAGCAAAAATTGAAGCATTCATAAAAGGGTTGCCGGAACGAATCCAAGAGCATATAAGTGCTAACGACCCTGCAACAATGCAGAAAGCGAGCCGTATAGCCCACAAATTGATAGGCCAAATTACAGGAAGGATAAAGAAAGAAGCGGCCGAGGAGGCCATAATGAAACAGGGGAAAAGAAAGTGGGAGGAAAGCAGTGATTAGGGTCACCAGTACAACAACAACAACAACAATCAAAACAACAATTACAACAACAATCGCAACCACTCCAACAACAACAATAATCGCAACAACAACTGCAAAAATAACCGCAACAACCATCCCAATAATAATAACAACAACAATCTCAATCACAACAATAACAATAAAAACAACAAACGTCTCAACAACAATAACCCTAACAACAACAACAACAACAACAACGAAAACAAAAATCAAAGGACTATATGCCCAAGGTGTGATACGTTTCATCCGGAATGGTTTTGTAGAGAATTATGTAACAAGTGCAATAGGAATGGCCATATTGCGGCAAAGTGTGAAGTCTACGGACCAAATAGAAACAGAGGAGCAAAGAATGCCGGAACAAATAATAACGGCGTTGTTTGCTATGGATGTGGAAAACCAGGCTATTCCATAAACCAGTGTCGGAATGGAAATAGGCAAGGCCATGGGAGAGCCTTCAACATTAATGGGGAGAAAGCACAGGAAGACCCGGAGCTTGTTACGGGTACGTTTCTTATCAACAATACACATGCTTATGTTTTATTTGATTCGGGTGCCGATAGAAGTTATATGAGTAGAGAATTTTGTGCCAAATTAAATTACCCTTTAACGCCTTTGGATAAAAAGTGTATAGTTGAAGTAGCAAACGGTAAACTAATTAAGGTTGATAAAATTTGCCGAAATCGAAAAATTAGTTTAGTTAGCGAAATGTTTGCAATTGATTTAATACCGGTGGAATTGGGAAGCTTCGACGTAATTATTGGAATGGACTGGATGTCCAAGGTGAAAGCTGAAGTTGTTTGTCATGAGAAGGCGATTCGCATTCCGAGAGAAAACGGGTTACCCTTAATGGTGTACGGAGAAAAGGGCAATGCCAAATTAAATCTTATTAGTAGTTTGAAGGCGCGCAAACTAATAAGAAAAGGTTGCTATGCCATACTAGCACGTGTCGAGAAGGTTGAAAAAGAAGAAAAGAAAATCGATGACGTTCCCGTTGCAAGAGAATTTCCTGAGGTGTTTCCGGACGAATTACCGGGACTACCTCCACACCGATCCGTTGAATTCCAAATATATCTTGTACCAGGAGCCGCACCAATAGCTCGTGCTCCATATAGACTTGCGCCCACCGAAATGAAAGAATTACAAAGTCAGCTACAAGAATTATTAGAACGTGGTTTTATCCGACCGAGTACGTCACCATGGGGAGCTCCAATTTTGTTCATTAAAAAGAAAGATGGGTCTTTTTGCATTTGTATCGATTACAGTGAGTTGAACAAAGTAACCATCAAAAACCGATACCCTTTACCTCGAATCGACGACCTATTTGATCAACTCCAAGGTTCGAGCGTATACTCCAAAATCGACTTAAGGTCGGGTTATCATCAACTGAGGGTTAAAGAAGCCGATATACCAAAAACAGCCTTCAAAACTCGTTATGGCCATTACGAATTCATGGTTATGCCATTCGGTCTAACCAATGCACCCGTAGTTTTCATGGATCTCATACACCGAGTATGTAGTCCATATTTAGATAAGTTTGTTATTGTCTTTATTGATGACATTCTTATCTATTCGAAGAATAACCAAGAACACGAATAACACTTAAGACTTGTATTAGAGTTGTTAAGAAAAGAACAACTTTATGCAAAATTCTCTAAGTGCGCTTTTTGGTTAAATGAAGTACAATTTCTTGGCCACGTAGTCAGTAGTAATGGAATCAAAGTTGATTCCGCCAAGATTGAAGCCATCAAAAATTGGGAGATCCCGAAAACTCCAATGCAAATACGTCAATTTTTGGGTCTAGCCGGTTATTATAGGAGATTTATTCAAGATTTCTCCCGAGTAGCCAAACCTTTAACTGCCTTGACACATAAGGGGAAGAAGTATGAATGGACTTTCGAACAAGAGGGTGCCTTCCAATTGTTGAAAAAGAAGTTGACTACGGCACCTATTTTATCGTTACCTGATGGAATGGAAGATTTTGTTATTTACTGCGACGCATCAAGAATGGGTTTTGGGTGCGTTCTTATGCAACGGAAGAAGGTGATTGCATATGCTTCTCGACAACTCAAAATTCATGAACAAAACTACACCACACATGATCTGGAATTGGGCGCCGTTTTTTTTGCATTAAAGATGTGGAGACATTATCTGTATGGGTCAAGTTTATCGTATACACCGACCACAAAAGTCTCTAACATATTTTAAATCAAAAGCAACTAAACATGAGGCAGCGTAGATGGGTTGAGCTGCTAAATGATTATGATTGTGAAATCCGTTACCACCTGGGGAAAGCAAATGTGGTAGCCGATGCCTTGAGTCGAAAGGAAAGAGAACCTATTTGAGTAAAAGCTATGAACATGATTATTCAAACTAATCTTACTACTCGAATAAAAGAGGCACAACAGGAGGTTTTGAAGGAAGGAATTTTTGGAAAGGAAATACCCAAAGGATTAGAAAAATAGCTTAATATTCAGGAAGACGGAACCAGGTATTTAGCTGAAAGACTTTGGGTATCAAAGAATGGGGATTTGAGGAAAGTGGTACTAGATGAAGCACATAAAACCAGATATTCAATACATCCCGGAGCGGGGAAAATGTACCAAGACCTCAAGAGAAACTTTTGGTGGCCAAGAATGAAGGTCGATATAGCCACATATGTAGGAGCATGTTTGACTTGTTCTAAAGTCAAAGCTGAACATCAGAAACCATCGGGTCTACTCCAACAACCTGAAATCCCAGAATGGAAATGGGGAAACATTACCATGGATTTCATTGCTAAGTTAACAAGAACCGAGGTGGTTATGATATGATTTGGGTAATAGTCGATCATCTTACTAAGTCAGCACACTTTCTGCCAATAAAAGAAGAGGATGGTATAGAGAAATTAGCACGATTATGAAATGCCCCGTCCTAATCCATCTGGATGAAGTCTTCAACAGTTGGTCCCATTGCGAGGTTCTGACCTCTATATGTCATAAACGACTCCATGTAATATGAACAAATGCATAGCGGAAGATTTCTTTCATACCTTAGAATAAACATGTTTTAAAGTGTCAACCAAAAGGTTGGTGAGTTCATAAGTTTATCATAAAACAAAATAAAATTCATCATTTTGATAGACCACAAGATTTAAATGATGCATGGTACAAATGGGACCGAATCCTATACCCACCTGTAATGTACATGCGATATCTTTTAAATACAGTACACCATTCTCGTGTACGAAATCATCTTTCATAAATCTTAGTAACCGTACACATATCTTGTGCACAAAAATAACATACACATAACCTGTGTATAAAATCATTCTCTCGATACATAACATTCACTTCAATTGGTGGCAATTATCATGTCCACATAATTCAATGGTGGCAATTATCATATCCACATAATTCAATGGTGGCAATTATCATGTCCACATAATTCAATGGTGGCAATTATCATGTCCACATAATTCAATAATAATCCGCAGAACTTCTGTCTGTATAATAATTCATTCGAGAAATGTTTTGCTTGTGTCTATCTCGTCAAACATTTATAAAAATATTTCATGTATTCGCAGTTTAAAAATATATTTCAAAAGCATTTAATAAAACAGTTGTAAAAACAATGCATGTATTTTCAGTCCCAAAAATGCAAAGAGTAAAAGGGAGTAAATGAAACTCACCATACAGTATTTTGTAGTAAAAATACATATGACGGCATTGAACAAATGTAAGGTTGGCCTCGGATTCACGAACCTATATTATTCATATATATATATATTAAAACATATAATAACATATAATAACATATAATAACATTTAAACAAGTTGATTTATTAATATACTAATTTTATTAATGATTTACATATTACCCTAAATAAATATATTAGTTATCTCTATTTCATTTATTTTAATTACATGGTTAATATTTATATATATCGGATTCTTATTAAAGTATTTTAATTAAAACCTATATGATATATATATTAAAATTTATATATATGGTTATATTAAAATATATTTATATCTTATATGTAATTTAATTAATGATAAATAATAATATTTTTATTTTGAAAACAAAATAGTTTATAATATTAACATAGGTATTATATATGTGTTAGATGCATTTTATGTAAGCAACATTTGTTGTAATAATAATAATGATAATGATTATAATAATAATAATAAATAACTAATAATAATAATAAAAATGATAATAAAACTACCTTAATAGAATTTATAGGCTTTCAACAAGAAAAACTGTCTCTGCCCGGGCTCGAACCCGTGACCTCGCGTTCACTGACCACATGCTTAACCAATGCTCTATATGTTTCTTTTTTGATTCAATTAATACCCAAGTCCTTTTAACCCGTTATTCGGCCCAACAGAAAAATAAGGATCTCGGCCCAACTATAATATCTTGATCTCGGCCCAACAGTAGACTCCAAGCCCAAATAATTAAATCCATTTATTGAATTCAATAAGCCCAACAGTAAACAAAATTGATTAAAGGGATGTATGTGTATTGGATTCGTTCAGACATAATTTCATATAGATTTTCATCAACCTCACGTACTCCAATTTACCCATCATCATTCATGATCATAATCGCTAACATCATCCTTATAAACCATGGTTTCATCATCATCATTCGGTATAATTTTTAATCATCATCCCTTGCCTTAATATTGTCTCTATCCCTAACTTATCTATCATAAACTAATCAAGGTCCCCACATATCATCATAGTCTTACATTTTAATACTTCTCAAGATAGAAAAGCACTCGGCCATATGGCTATGATAGTGGATCACATAATTAATGGTGGGGAAAATGTGGTTCCAACCGAAATAATATATGTGAGTTTTCATGATTGTAAATCAGTTTCCTTTCCCATAAGGAACACATCGATTCCAATTAATATCAACCCACATAAATGCTCCTGTAACTTTATTCTTATGCATGTTAGTTCGAACATAGGAATTCTAAAACGCAGCAGTAAGAGTTAGTTGTAAACAGGAGGTTTTTGGGTGACTGTAAACAGGAGACAGGAGTTGCAGCCGTGATTCGATGATGAGTTCGAAAGGGATAAAAACAAAAGGTATAGCAAGGGTTTGGTCATGATGGCGTTCGGTTTAAAAAAATATCCAGCTGCTATTTTGAAATCACGGCTTAGTAACATAAATTATCTAAGCCCAACCGATACCCTTGCTTCACAGCCCAACAAACTGATCCAGCTCCTTTTGCTTGTTGGTGTAAACGAAAGAAAGAAAAAAATAAAAGGGCAGACACTTAAATAAGAAAAATGCAGGTCATCAATCCATCATCATAGGATTCGGTTTTCTTCAAGTGGGGTATTTCCTTTTGTAACTGTCGGCATAAATCTTCCCCATGTATGTGCTGTACCATTTGGCTTTAATAATTAACAAGTGGGTTATAGTTTAATAAATATATGGATGGAAGTAATTAGTGAAGTGGTATTCATTTCCAATTCAACGTCAATATTCATCATCACTCATCAATCGCCATATATCTTTCTTATACTTTGTTCCCCACCCGTTTTTACAGAAAAGAAAGAAAAGGGACGTAGCATCATGCCAATAAAACCGTGATTTCTTTGTGGAGGTTTTCGGTTAAACAGAAGAGAGAGAAGAAAAAAAAAATATAGTCAGATGGCTTACTTTGGTTGTAGCAGGGTGATCGAGGAGATGGTTAGATGTTACGGTTCATGAAGAAAGCGAGGAAAGGTGATGGCGTTTTGATTGTTGTTTTACGTATAAAGCTGTGACGACCCGGAAATTTCCGACCAAATTTAAACTTAACCTTTATATGTTTCTGACACGATAAGCAGAATTTGTATTGTTGAATCTCAAAAAGTTTGGAACTACATTCATGTAATCAATTACCCTTTGACCGTGTTCGACGATTCACGAACAATTATGTGTATATAGATATGTATATATAATATATAATATTAACTAAAAACATTAACAAAGTATTAGATATATGATACTTTACATAAACATATTTGTTTCGATATATTTATTGACAGAATTAAGAGATAATATCAAATGATTGAATTATCAGATACATTATGATATGATTACGGGCCTATGTTATGAGGTCCACTGTGATTTAAGAAATCTATTTTTTTTGACAACTCATTACTTAACCAGTATGATAAAGATAACGATATTTATATTTTATTTTATTAAATATATATATATATATATATATATATATATATATATATATATATATATATATATATATATATAACGATTTAAATTAATATTATATATATTTTTATACGCGTATTATACGTACATAGTTTTATACTTTTATTATACTTTAACTTTACCTTTACTTTACTTTTACTTTAATTTAACTTTAATAATTCATACTTTAATAATTCACTTTAATAATTCATACTTTAATAATTCACTTTAATAATTCATACATTAATAATTCACTTTAATAATTCATACTTTAATAATTCACTTTAATAATTCATACTTTAATAATTCACTTTAATAATTCATACTTTAATAATTCACTTTAATAATTCATAATTTAATAATTCACTTTAATAATTCATACTTTAATAATTCACTTTAATAATTCAAAAATCTATTATAAATAGAATTCAATAGGTTTCATTATTTCATAGAAACTTGAAAATATATTTCTCTAAACTCTCTCAATCGAATTACATATATATATATATATATATATATATATATATATATATATATATATATATATATATATATATATATATTTACTTACTATTATTTCAAGATATTATTAGTATACATAAAATACTACGACGGAGTTATATTCAGACGATTTCAAAATAAGTTTTCAAATGGGATAGAGCTAAGGAAATTATGGGTTATAGCTATGAAGGTTATGGGTATTGATCGAGGGTATTGCTCGTGAGGTCAACCTAACGTTTATCATTTTCGTTGCGTCTACGTACTTTCCTGCAATATTGAATCACAATATTGATACGTGAGCATTCATATCTTATCTTTTATATATTAATAGTGTATCCATGACTAGTGCTCGAGTATATATGATTATGCATGTTTGTATGCTTAGTTTCGTCATTAAATAGTTTATGATAAATCACGAATTTGATACATATGCTACTGAGATAAGTTATATGATATGCATGTCGTTGAAAATCTGAAGAAAAAATTAATAACTTTTCATTTAGAAATCGTGTGGTTTCGATGAACGGATTAAAAGATATGGTCAACTGAATTATCATTAATTTTAATATTATTATTAAAACGATTATTATAACTGTTATCAGTTGATGTTATTACTAAAATTATCTTTATTACTAAAAATTAATATTTTTATTGAAACTATCATTTTATTATTTTTATCATTATTATTATTATCAATATTATTTTATCAAATAAATATGCGTACAAAAATATTTTTACCACACGTAATGTAATTACATTAATAATACATACCACTATATTTTTATGATATTAAGTGAATTTTATAAATTTTATTATTTGAGATATATAAAAGTATATTTTTATCATATATGAATTTTAATATAAATTTTTATTTATTAATAAATGACTTGTATTATTTAGTATAATAAGATCTGATAAATATATTTAAATATATAAAACTACTATATATAAGTTATATAATAAACATGTATAGATTTTGGAAGTCATTTTGGGTCAAGTTGACTTTTGTTGACTTTTGCATATCGGTCTCGAGCATTAGGATTGTGATACACTACGACTTGACCTAAATTGTTAGACAGATATTGACCAACATATAAATATATATACTTAATATAGGTTCGTGAATCCGAGACAAACACTGCACTTGTTCAGTGCCGTCATATACATAATTGCTACGAAATACAGTATTGTGAGTTTCATTTGCTCCCTTTTTATATATATTTTTGGGCTGAGAATACATGCGCTGATTTATAAATGTTTTACGAAATAGGCACAAGTACTAAAACTAATTCTATGTAGGTTTAAACCAGAAATATACCCTTAGCTTGGTAACATTAAACAACTTGTCTATGTACGGTATGCGCGAATCCTAAAGATAGATCTATTGGGTCTGACAAACCCCATCCTGACTATGGGATGCTTTAGTACTTCGAGGTTATTTTAAACACACTTGATCTGGTGTACTTCAGAGGGTAAAACATGAACGTTAAAGCTTGTTACCGGGTGCCTACAACTTATAGAATACTTTTATACACTTGCGAGTGTACGGATATTTATAGAAACTGAAATCTTGTGGTCTATTACTATTACCGAAATGCTGGATTATGATAAACTAATGAACTCACCAACCTTTTGGTTGACACTTTAAAGCATGTTTATTCTCAGATATTAAAGAATTCTTCCGCTGTGCATTAGCTCATTTTAAGGATATTACTTGGAGTCATTCAGGACATACTTTGAAAGACGTTGCATTCGAGTCGTTGAGTTCATCAAGATTAATATTAAGTCAATTATAGTTGGATGTAATATGAAATGGTATGCATGCCGTCAATTTTTGATGTAAAGAAAGTTTGTCTTTTAAAAACGAATACAATGTTTGTAAAACGTATCATATAGAGGTCAAATACCTCGCGATGTAATCAACTATTGTGAATCGTTTATAATGTATATGAACGGGTCCTTTCAAAAGCAGAAAAGAAAAGAGCCGAAGTACCAATGGGTTTTAATGATTGTACATGGTGTAGATGGAACATCAAAACATTATGGTGGTGATGGTGGGTGGAGTGATTATTTTTGGGTTCGTGATCTCAAAAGAAAAGAAAAAAAATGATAACACGTGATGATGGTTTATGGTTGATTAGGCGTACGGAAGTGGAAGAAAGATGGATAGGATGTAGTAGTGGTTTGTTTAAAGATTTCAATGGTGGTTGTCATGATGGTTGTAGGGTGGTGTATGGTGGCGGTTTGCAGATGGGATGTGACCTTCATCTAACAATAACAGAAGCAACAGGTATTGTTCGTATGATGGTGAGGTGAGTTGATAACTTCATTGTTATTTATGTATATATAAATATAAAAAGAGATGATGGTGGTCAGGTGGTGATGTCTACAACAGAATCAGAAGTAGAAAGACTGAAATGGGTTTCGAATTTGAGGTATTTGAGAGATTAATCAAGAATAGGGACACGAGCTGTGTTCTTCAAAGAAAAATTTTGATGTTGCTGTCTGAGCTTAGATTGCATCCGTAGAGTATTGTATGGATACTAGAAGATAAATTACAGCTAATGTAGTTCATCTAATGCTTGTTTGTTAGTTTAATTCACTCGACAACTTTAATCCTGTCAGAAGAAATTTTTTTTAGAATAAAACAATCGATTAAACTGATTTTGTTTGTTAATAAGACTAATTGACACAGGTTCGTACGAATTGAGATTGATGTGTAACAACTTTGAGATATAAACAAAAATTAACAATAGCTGGAAAGCTACATAAAACTAATTTGATCCCTTCATCTCTTTATTATATAATTAATTAATTCTTTTAATAATTAATAAATATATATAGTAATAATAATAATATTTAATAAAATAAATAACACTGATATTAATATTAATAAATGTTAATAATACTAATAATCCTAATATCAATAATAATGGATGTACTAATAATATAACAACTATAATTAAAATTGTAATTACATTTAATATATAAATATTACTATTTGTTATTTATGTATTATTATATGATATCATGTATTGAATATTTATTTACAAGATAATAACTATTGACAACAATTATATATATTCTTCTTAATAGTAACTTATTTATTCTATTTGCTATTTTACATATTTAATTCCAATTGATTATTGTGTATTTGATTACTCAAATATTAGATATACTCTTTATATTTATATTTACATTTACATTTATATTTATATGTATTTACACAATTGTTCGTGAATCGTCGGGAATGGTCAAAGGTCAAATGATTATATCAAAACAGTTCAAAAATTTTGAGACTCAACATTACAGACTTTGCTTATCTTGTCGAAATCATATAAGATTTAAGTTTAAATTTGGTCGGAAGTTTCCGGGTCATCACAGTACCTACCCGTTAAAGAAATTTCGTCCCGAAATTTTGTCGAGATCGTCATGGCTAACAATAAAAATGTTTTTATGACGAATTTGAGTTGATAAATAGAGTTTTATCATCATTGAGTAATATGGATAAAACAATTCATTTATATGAAGAGTATGAGTGAAGCTATCACAAAAGATTGAGATAAAGCTTTAATCTTTGACGTAGTCAGATTTGAATTCCGGAATTCAAGGAATTCAAGAAAATCTTCAAAATCTATAAGATCTGATTCTTCGGGATTTAAGGGATTTGGGATTTCTTAAATTAAATGTAATCATCGGTCTCGATTGCTTTGTCTGGTATTTTTACTATAAATGAATTTCTTTCATTTCATTACTTTTCACCATTCCTATACTTTCTTCCTCTATTCTTCTACTATATTTTCCTAACTATCGCATCTGTCATTCTTCTTTTCCATTTACCACTGGAGGAATCTATTCACTTCTACTATTACCTTAGGGTTATTGTGTTTATCATACTCCCGTGTCTTTATTTTGCTATTCATATTAATGTACACGGTTTGTGATTTCTGTGTTGTTGTCGGGTTTTATATCTTCCCTTATGTTTCAGAGCTCTTTGCCTTTTTCTTCTCTTCTCGATCTCTAGTAAAGTGAGTAACGGTCCAGAATTCGTAAGTATGGAGTTTCGAATGAACTTAATGTTCTAATCAAGAAAAAACGCAATAGCACGATTTGATTTGTCAAATTACCAGAATCACTGATAATAGAACTATCAAGAATATTTTTTTTTCTTTTTTTCTTTTTTTTTTTGATATGTTCAGAGGTTAATTAGAATGAAAGAGTTATGTAACATGACACATGATGATGGTATGATCTACTGTGAACCAACATCACGTTTCATTAGAAACTCAGCATGACTTACTGTAATATAATCACATTGGCCAAGCGTCATTATATTATACGAACTCATGCTTCAATTCCCAACACTTCTCCAGAATTCATTCATAATTTATACTTAGAATTTTACAGAAGTTTCCAATATAATGTAATACAGATTGCACGAAGAGATAGATAATTTCGGACAAGAATATTTATGAAAATATCGAAGATATTTATGATGATATTTTGGAATTTCTAAGTTCGAAGGTTGATGAAGAAAAATTTTCTGCAAGATTTTAATATGACTTCAGAGCAAGATATTCTCTAAAGATTTCATTGGATCCAGAATTACCTGAATTCTTTGAACATAGGGTTTGGTCCTTGTAATTGTCCTTGGTCTCCTTCCTGGTTAGCTCAATCCGTTTTTCAGTACCAAATTTTCTATTGAGCGTTTCCAACACACCATTCTTTATCATCAAACTTTTGGCCATTAAGACCATCTACAGTTTTGCTGTTTCATCAGCATTTAATGCTATCATATCTGAATCATCGGTTATCAATCTGAGGTGGTTTCAAGAGATTTGTGTTTTTAGATGATTAAACGCTGATGGTAATATGGTGAAATATATAAGGTTCTCCGATAACAATAAAGAGCACGCATATATATATCAAAGTTATAATAAGGTTGTTTCGAATGAAAAGTCGAAGTTGTCTTGCTGGAGCTGTGACAAAATTGGCTATTTTGAAAAAGAACTGCAAAATTATTTTGGGTAATAATAACACTAAAGGAATTAGCACAGCTACATGTTAAACGTTTACTCAGGTTCTGAGTATTTTTAGGTGCATAACTATATGCATCAATCTTTTCTTCCATAGATGAAGTGCGGTTGGTTCATCCTCTCGATTGAAGTGTTTTCAAGAAATATGAAATGTTTGAATGCAGATTGGAATCGTCAAGATACAAATGAGGTTTAAGATAAAATCAAGTGGCAGACTTGAAGAATTGTTTAGTTTCATATATTATAATCAATATTTGAATTCATTTTAATTGTCCAATGTTTTCTTCATTATGCCACTTGTTGAATTCTGATAAGTCAAAATCCAAATATGAAATCGAATAAAAAAAATGGATATTCTGTGGTGAACGGATACGTATATCTGTGAATGTAAGTAGAATAGTAAATGACTGTTGAATCAGATTCGAAGAATGTACAGTGTAACTTATTAATGTGAAACTAAATATTCCTCGGGTATTACCTACCCGTTAAAATATTTTCACCATTAACAGTTTATACAAAAGAATTTTAGTTACAATCTTTATGAAAGTATACTTGCATATATATTTTCTTCAAACGTAATCATGGATTTAATGAGTTAATATGATATTAAACCCATATAATTTTCGGTTTGAGCTAGAATAAGTAATCTCTAAAACTATTAGGAACCACATATTCTTCGCAGAATATTTCTTCAATGAAGTTATGGATCAATACTTCATCGTTCATTATTGTTGGTATTCCTTGGTATCTATGGTGGCTAATAATTGGTGTTTATGATGTTGATGTTCGAGGTACATAATGAGAAGTTAAGGCGTGTGATGTTGAAACTTAGGTTGTTGGTGTCCGTGATGTTGCTGAAGCTGGTACGTTTTGCACCATATTTTTCATGACTACAACTCGGGCTCGAAGTTCGTTGACTTCTTATATTATTCCAGGATGATTGTCGGTCAGAACGAGTGGATGAATAAGGTTTTGAATTTGAGATAGTATATAATCATGGCGAGATATTCGGGTAATGAGGGCGAAAATAGTGTTTCGGATTGGTTCGTCGGTGAATGTTTCAGGTTCTTCGCCAAGAGTGCAGGTTGGTGAGTGGAAGGGATCGCCTTCTTCTCGTCTCCATCGGTTAAGTCGACTACGAACCCATCAGATGAATTGGGGATGGATGATTTGTTGATTCATTCTGGTGACACTGCTTTTGGAGCTTAGGTGAAACTCCATTTCGGAATAGCTGTCAAAATCCGAGGAATTCAAACTGGTTGAGGGATTCGTCTCGTACGATCAGATGAAGGATTTTCGATAAGAAATAGATTATAGGATATAGATTAGTACCCTGTAATACAAAATTTACATATGCGTATATGATACTAAAATCCCATAAGTTACGGAGGAAGCTACGGAAGCTGTCAGGAAAAGTCTATAGTAACAGATACGCTAAGATATGAATTTTGTCTATACACTATTGATGCACTAAATGTAGTAAGACGTGTCTAGACTTAAGATAATAAGTAAATGATTCGCTAAGAATGATAAGCAGGTAATTTTTGACACGAAATGATAAGCAAAACTCTTGACATGTAGACACGGTCGAAGTCCATACCCACTAATGCATCTAAACAACTATCAGTTAGACACACTATTGCAAGACCTGGTTCGCTAAGACCACCGCTCTGATACCAACTGAAATGCCCCGTCCTAATCCATCTGGATGAAGTCTTCAATAGTTGGTCCCATTGTGAGGTTCTGACCTCTATATGCCATAAACGACTCCATGTAATATGAACAAATGCACAGCGGAAGATTTCTTTCATACCTGAGAATAAACATGTTTTAAAGTGTCAACCAAAAGGTTGGTGAGTTCATAAGTTTATCATAAAACAAAATAAAATTCATCATTTTGATAGACCACAAGATTTAAATGCTGCATGGTACAAATGGGCCCGAATCCTATACCCACCTGTAATGTACATGCAATATCTTTTAAATACAGTACACCATTCTCATGTACGAAATCATCTTTCATAAATCTTAGTAACCGTACACATATCTTGTGCACAAAAGTAACATACACATAACCTGTGTATAAAATTATTCTCTCGATACATAACATTCACTTCAATTGGTGGCAATTATCATGTCCACATAATTCAATGGTGGCAATTATCATATCCACATAATTCAATGGTGGCAATTATCATGTCCACATAATTCAATGGTGGCAATTATCATGTCCACATAATTCAATAATAATCCGCAGAACTTCTGTTGTATAATAATTCATTCGAGGAATGTTTTGCTTGTGTCTATCTCGTCAAACATTTATAAAAATATTTCATGTATTCGCAGTTCAAAAATATATTTCAAAAGCATTTAATAAAACAGTTGTAAAAACAATACATGTATTCTGAGTCCCAAAAATGCAAAGAGTAAAAGGGAGTAAATGAAACTCACCATACAGTATTTTGTAGTAAAAATACATATGACGGCATTGAACAAATGTAAGGTTGGCATCGGATTCACGAACCTATATTATTCATATATATATTAAAACATATAATAACATATAATAACATTTAAACAAGTTGATTTATTAATATACTAATTTTATTAATGATTTACATATTACCCTAAATAAATATATTAGTTATCTCTATTTTATATATTTTAATTACATGGTTAATATTTATATATATCGAATTCTTATTAAAGTATTTTAATTAAAACCTATATGATATATATATTAAAATTTATATATATGGTTATATTAAAATATATTTATATCTTATATGTAATTTAATTAATGATAAATAATAATATTTTTATTTTGAAAACAAAATAGTTTATAATATTAACATAGGTATTATATATGTGTTAGATACATTTTATGTAAGCAACATTTGTTGTAATAATAATAATGATAATGATTATAATAATAATAATAAATAACTAATAATAATAATAAAAATGATAATAAAACTACCTTAATAGAATTTATAGGCTTTCAACAAGAAAAACTGTCTCTGCCCGGGCTCGAACCCGTTACCTCGCGTTCACTGACCACATGCTTAACCAATGCTCTATATGTTTCTTTTTTGATTCAATTAATACCCAAGTCCTTTTAACCCGTTATTCGGCCCAACAGAAAAATAAGGATCTCGGCCCAACTATAATATCTTGATCTCGGCCCAACAGTAGACTCCAAGCCCAAATAGTTAAATCCATTTATTGAATTCAATAAGCCCAACAGTAAACAAAATTGATTAAAGGGATGTATGTGTATTGGATTCGTTCAGACATAATTTCATATAGATTTTCATCAACCTCACGTACTCCAATTTACCCATCATCATTCATGATCATAATCGCTAACATCATCCTTATAAACCATGGTTTCATCATCATCATTCGGTATAATTTTTAATCATCATCCCTTGCCTTAATATTGTCTCTATCCCTAACTTATCTATCATAAACTAATCAAGGTCCCCACATATCATCATAGTCTTACATTTTAATACTTCTCAAGATAGAAAAGCACTCGGCCATATGGCTATGATAGTGGATCACATAATTAATGGTGGGGAAAATGTGGTTCCAACCGAAATAATATATGTGAGTTTTCATGATTGTAAATCAGTTTCCTTTCCCATAAGTAACACATCGATTCCAATTAATATCAACCCACATAAATGCTCCTGTAACTTTATTCTTATGCATGTTAGTTCGAACATAGGAATTCTAAAATGCAGCAGTAAGAGTTAGTTGTAAACAGGATGTTTTTGGGTGACTGTAAACAGGAGACAGGAGTTGCAGCCGTGATTCGATGATGAGTTCAAAAGGGATAAAAACAAAAGGTATAGCAAGGGTTTGGTCATGATGGCGTTCGGTTTAAAAAAATATCCAGCTGCTATTTTGAAATCATGGCTTAGTAACATAAATTATCTAAGCCCAACCGATACCCTTGCTTCACAGCCCAACAAACTGATCCAGCTCCTTTTGCTTGTTG
This sequence comes from Rutidosis leptorrhynchoides, assembly GCF_046630445.1. Classification (NCBI taxonomy): domain Eukaryota; kingdom Viridiplantae; phylum Streptophyta; class Magnoliopsida; order Asterales; family Asteraceae; genus Rutidosis; species Rutidosis leptorrhynchoides. The sequence goes on from NC_092333.1 coordinate 280,226,006, forward strand.
GTGTAAACGAAAGAAAGAAAAAAATAAAAGGGCAGACACTTAAATAAGAAAAATGCAGGTCATCAATCCATCATCATAGGATTCGGTTTTCTTCAAGTGGGGTATTTCCTTTTGTAACTGTCGGCATAAATCTTCCCCATGTATGTGCTGTACCATTTGGCTTTAATAATTAACAAGTGGGTTATAGTTTAATATATATATGGATGGAAGTAATTAGTGTAGTGGTATTCATTTCCAATTCAACGTCAATATTCATCATCACTCATCAATCGCCATATATCGTTCTTATACTTTGTTCAACACCCGTTTTTACAGAAAAGAAAGAAAAGGGACGTAGCATCATGCCAATAAAACCGTGATTTCTTTGTGGAGGTTTTCGGTTAAACAGAAGAGAGAGAAGAAAAAAATAAATAAATATAGTCAGATGGCTTACTTTGGTTGTAGCAGGGTGATCGAGGAGATGGTTAGATGTTACGGTTCATGAAGAAAGCGAGGAAAGGTGATGGCGTTTTGATTGTTGTTTTACGTATAAAGCAGAAAAGAAAAGAGCCGAAGTACCAATGGGTTTTGATGATTGTACATGGTGTAGATGGAACATCAAAACATTATGGTGGTGATGGTGGGTGGAATGATTATTTTTCGGTTCGTGATCTCAAAAGAAAAGAAAAAAAATGATAACACGTGATGATGGTTTATGGTTGATTAGGCGTACGGAACTGGAAGAAAGATGGATAGGATGTAGTAGTAGTTTGTTTAAAGATTTCAATGGTGGTTGTCATGATGGTTGTAGGGTGGTGTATGGTGGCGGTTTGCAGATGGGATGTGACCTTCATCTAACAATAACAGAAGCAACAGGTATTGTTCGTATGATGGTGAGGTGAGTTGATAACTTCATTGTTATATATGTATATATAAATATAAAAAGAGATGATGGTGGTCAGGTGGTGATGTCTACAACAGAATCAGAAGTAGAAAGACTGAAATGGGTTTCGAATTTGAGGTATTTGAGAGATTAATCAAGAATAGGGACACGAGCTGTGTTCTTCAAAGATAAATTTTGATGTTGCTGTCTGAGCTTAGATTGCATCTGTAGAGTATTGTATGGATACTAGAAGATAAATTACAGCTAATGTAGTTCATCTAATGCTTGTTTGTTAGTTTAATTCACTCGACAACTTTAATCCTGTCAGAAGAAAAAAAATTTAGAATAAAATAATCGATTAAACTGATTTTGTTTGTTAATAAGACTAATTGACACAGGTTCGTACGAATTGAGATTGATGTGTAACAACTTTGAGATATAAACAAAAATTAACAACAGCTGGAAAGCTACATGAAACTAATTCGATCCCTTCATCTCTTTATTATATAATTAATTAATTCTTTTAATAATTAATAAATATATATAGTAATAATAATAATATTTAATAAAATAAATAATACTGATGTTAATATGAATAAATGTTAATAATACTAATAATCCTAATATCAATAATAATGGATGTACTAATAATATAACAACTATAATTAAAATTGTAATTACATTTAATATATAAATATTACTATTTGTTATTTATGTATTATTATATGATATCATGTATTGAATATTTATTTACAAGATAATAACTATTGACAACAATTATATATATTCTTCTTAATAGTAACTTATTTATTCTATTTGCTATTTTACATATTTAATTCCAATTGATTATTGTGTATTTGATTACTCAAATATTAGATATACTCTTTATATTTATATTTACATTTACATTTATATTTATATGTATTTACACAATTGTTCGTGAATTATCGGGAATGGTCAAAGGTCAAATGATTATATTAAAACAGTTCAAAAATTTTGAGACTCAACATTACAGACTTTGCTTATCTTGTCGAAATCATATAAGATTTAAGTTTAAATTTGGTCGGAAGTTTCCGGGTCATCACAGATTATACCTGAAAGAAGTTGTTTCTAGAAATGGTATACCAATCACTATTATCTCTGATCGTGATAGCAGATTTACTTCCAGATTCTTGCAGGCATTACACGAAGCGTTGGGAACTCGTCTAGATTTAAGTACTGCCTATCACCCACAAACTGATGGGCAGAGTGAAAGGACGATTCATACACTTGAAGACATGCTACGAGCATGTGTTATTGATTTTGGAAGCAGTTGGGATCGACATCTACCGTTAGTTGAGTTTTCCTACAACAACAGCTATCATTCTAGTATTGATGCGGCACCATTCGAGGCACTTTATGGGAGGAAGTGCAGGTCTCCGATTTGTTGGAGTGATGTGGGGGATAAACAGATTACAGGTCCGAAAATTATCCAAGAAACCACCGATAAAATCATTCAGATTCAGCAACGATTGAAAACAGCCCGGAGTCGACAAATGAGCTATGCCGATGTTAGAAGAAAACCTTTAGAGTTTGAGGAAGGTGATATGGTTATGCTTAAGGTATCACCTTGGAAAGGTGTTATTCGTTTTGGAAAGCGGGGGAAATTGAGCCCAAGATACATTGGGCCATTCAAGATTGAAAAACGCAATGGGCCGGTGGAGTATCGACTTGAGCTACCTCCACAATTAGAAAAGATTCTCAACACCTTCCATGTTTCAAACCTGAAGAAATTCCTAGCTACCGAAGATCTAATTATTCCTTTAGACGAGATTAAAATTGACGAGAAACTAAATTTCGTCGAAGAACCCGTCGAAATTATGGATCGTGAGGTCAAACGACTCAAACAAAATAAGATACCAATCATTAAAGTTCGATGGAATGCTCGTAGAGGACCTGAATTTACTTAGGAACGAGAAGACCAAATGGAGCTGAAGTACCCACATTTGTTTCCCGATATCGCACGCTAACTAGGTACAATTCTAAATTTCGGGACGAAATTTAATTTAACGGGTGTGTAATGTAACGACCCTGATTTTTCCGCTACTATATAGAAGATTAATATTTACATAATTAATGTTTCCAACATGTTAAGCAATCAAACTCATTAAGATTTGGTTATTTGAAATGAATTTTATACAAATGTTTGGCCACCTAGTTTGTCTGACGATTCACGAATGTCATAACGTTGTAATATATGGATATATATATATACTTATGATTTGATAAAATGATATTTAAGTATCTCATTGAATACAATAACAATTGGTTATATACATAAAATGAGATTACTAACTTAAAGACTTCAAGATTATATACATATATATATATAACGATTAACGTTGTAATAACTTCTAAATTAAAATGTATGTATATGTATTGTATTAATATGTATTAATACACTTTTGAAGGACTTAAACGTATATACTAACATACTTATACTCAACAAAGATAGCTATACTCATAATCTCATTCAATTCCATCAAGAATTCTATTCGTATTCATTCGGTATTTACACCCGTATCATACCCAGCTTCCATACTTAAATACTATGAGTATATACCAATATGAAATACTAATTATAGCCTCCTTAGTAGCCCTATGAGTCACAAGACAAGGATAAATATGATGGAGACTTGTGGGAACCAACATTTAACTTCTAGTTTGCATTATTATGCTATATTCCAAATTTTGATAAAGTCTCTTAACCATATGCATGAACCACGACTTTTAACATTATTTTTACTCATTAATATCAGCTATTTAACTTACCTTCACTCTCATAATACTCACACACAAGAACTCCAAGTATTCTCTCCATTTCTTACTCTTTAAACACTCTTTAAACACACATACTTCAAGTACTAGAAAATCTTCATTCACTTTGATCATAAACTAGCTTCAAGAACACTTTGTTAACTCATCTACTCCTCTTTATCAAGGTAAGAATCATATATAAGCTTTGGTTCAATTCATATACTTATAACTATATTAATTCAAGATAGAAATCTTATTCGAACTTTTGTTCATTCTATGATTCCACTCCAAGGATTACAAGCCATCAAGGATATCTTTGATCACAAGATTATCATCTTATTTTCTCAGCAACTTTGTTCGTTTAATTTAAGGTAGTCACCTTATTCATAATCTTTTTCGATTCATATCCATATAGCTATCTTATTTTGAGTTATAACTAATAACAACAAGAACATAGTTTAGATTATTTCTAAACTTGTTTGCAAATAAACTTAATCCTTCTAACTTAACTTTTAAAATACTTCAACACATGTATTATGACAGTATGTCAAGCTAACATAAGGATATAAAACTTGTAAACACGAAGAACACCTTAAAACTGAACATACCCCGTCATAGATCATCGGGGACTGTTTTGGGTTTAATTTTAAAAACCTATCTTAAACTTTGAATTAAAAGATTTCCTTTGGTGAAAAATCTTATTTTATATGGATATGAAATATATCCAAAATCCATGGTTAAACTCTAAGTGGAAGTATGTTTTTCAAAAGGGTCATCAAGATGTCGTTCTTACGACGGATATGACTATCTTCTCTTATTTGACACCTAAGCTGTATTTTCGACTATAAACCTATACTTTTTCTATTAAGATTAATAATGTTGAGTTTGATACGAAACTATGGCAACTCGAATCACTCAAAACGGATTTGTAACGAAGAAATTATGGGTAAAACAAAATTAGATATTTTTGCTTGTTTTTAGCTACGGTTTTGATTAATAAAAAGGGATGCTAACCTTATCCTAGCTAACTTACCTTGTATCCTACATGTATTTATACATGTCTAGTTCCCGAACTTATGGAAATACAATTTATAATAGTCGTGATTAAGTTCTACGACAATATATTATAGTCTTAATAAAGATCGTAACGCACCATATATATATATATGACTTGATCACCGTAGATCTGTATACAGCGTTTTGACATATCATTTTGATTTCTTCTATATATATTATTGGAACGAACTATAAGACACCATTGGCAGTAATTTTGAGTTAGCTGTGGGTCGAAGTGGATTCTTGTGATCGAGCCTGAGACATGTATACAATGGGTCGCGGATTGCTTCAGACAATATATGCATTTATATTTATATATATATTTATACGGTTGGACTATTGGACTATTGGACTATTGGACTACGAACGTTGGACTACTAACAATGGACAATTAAAATTATCACAAGTATCATAAGTATGGAATATTAATTATATATATATATATATATATATATATATCTTGAGACAAGAATATTATTATTAGGTTCGTGAATTTGTCAAAAGGCCAAGTCTTATCACCATCTATTTGAAAATCATCACAAGTGAGTTATAGTCCCATTTTTACAATCTAAATTATTTTGGGATGAGAATACATGCAAATTTATAAATGTTTTACAAAATAAGCACAAGTTCATGAAACTACATTCTATGACTGTTTTGTTATACCGGTTATCTGTAATTATTATTATTATGCTTAGTAACCTAAGAATTAGTGAAAAACACTAATTGATGCGAATCCTAAAGGTAGATCTACGGGCACTAACCGCCCCCATTTTCGAATATTGGAAATGCTTTAGTACTTCGAAGGGTTCTTGTCATACATTTGAATAGTGGAATGTATGATGCTAGATATCTTAAGCGCTCTATGTTAAGGTCGGTTACCAGGTGACTCATCGTATGAATGATTTTTGCAGTTGTAATGATCTTGCGCATTTAATTAAATGAAATCTTGTGGCTTATTAAATGTTATGATTATTATATAGAAATTAAACCTATGACTCACCAACATTTTTGTTGATGTTTTAAGCATATTTATTCTCAGGTGAATATTAAAAATGCTTCCGCTGTCGTATGCCAACCCAAGGTCAAGATCTGGAGTCGGCATAATTGTTTATATTGTTTAAACTTGTATTCGGAGTAATTGTTGTAATATATTTGATCATATTGTAATGGATTGTGTAAAAACTTATTTATTTGAGGAGATTGTCTTTGATAGACAATCTAAATTATGTCATTAAGACCTTTATTCAATAATAAAGGTTATGGTTGTTTTTAAAAACGAATGCAAGATTTGAAAAATGTCTCATATAGAGGTCAAAACCTCGCAAAGAAACCAATTAATATGAAACATTTGTAATTAATATGAACGGGGCATTTCACACTCGCACCTAAATCTGCTAGTGCATCATACATGACACAATCACTAAGTAGACAAGGAACAATAAATTCACCTGGATCACCCACCCTGGGTGGAGGTTTTGTTGGAACTGTCTTCACCGGATTTACTTCTACGGTTTTTGTTTCTTGCATATTCTTATTCTTCTTCTTCTTCTTCTTCTTCTTTTCAGAGGTATCACAAACTTTATTACCTATTACTTGCTCATACTCAACTCCTTTTCTTGGAAACGGGATGGATGGTCTGTAGGGTGCCACCACTGGCTTTACATGCTCGAGTGGTGGTGGTGTTGTAACTTCTTCATTGTTACTCACATCTAAAACCTTCCCATCTTCTGATGAGGTTTTTCAGAATTTGTTGATACCATATTAACATTCTCATTCCGAGGATTTACTTCAGTATTACTTGGTAGCTTTCCTTGTTCCTTCTCACTCATTATGCTAACAAGAGTACCTACATGTTTTTCTAGATTCAAAATGGAAGTTTGTTGAGTTCTTAATGACTGATCAAACCTCTCATTTGTTTGGGTTTGAGATGTTATAAATTGTGTTTGAGATTCCATTAGCTTTGCCATCATTTCTTCTAGATTTGACTTTTTCTCTTCGGTTTGTTGTGGTGGTTTATATAAGCTAGGTCTTTGTTGATTGAAATTGTTATTTTGAGTTGGTTGGTTATTCGGACCTTGTTGGTTATACGAGTTATTGTTGGGTCCAATTGGATTGTAAAGAATGTTTTGATTTCGATTGAAGTTTGGCCTTAGCGGTTGATAATTATTTTGATAATTATTTCCCGACCTTTGGTTCATGTAGGAAACATTCTCTCATTGTTCCATGGTTTGTTCAATGTGACAATCTTTCATTAATTGTGGTCCACCGCATTGCTAACAACTGATTCGTATTGCGTGAATATCTTTATTCATCTTTTCCATTCGTCTCTCGAAAACATCTATTTTTGCGGAAACGAAATCAAAGTCATGACTAGAATCGGCTCTAGCCGCTTTAGATGATCTAACGATGTCTTTTTCTTGGTGCCACTCATGTGAGTGGGAAGCAGTGTTATCAATAATTTTGTAAGCTTCAGTTGCGGTTTTCTTCATAATGGAACCACCAGCTGTTATGTCGATGTCTTTTCGTGTAGTAATGTCGCATCCTTGGTAGAATATTTGTACTATTTGATAAGTGTCTAATCCGTGTTGAGGGCATCCTCTCAACAACTTTCCGAATCTTGTCCACGCCTCATGTAATGTTTCATTTGGCTTTTGCGTGAACGTAACAATTTCTCCTTGAAGTCTCACGGCTTTAGATACCAGAAAGAATCTTTTAAGAAATTTCTCAACTAAAACATCCCATGTGTCAATCGCCCCTTTAGGTAACGATTCTAACCAATCTTTGGCTTCTCCCTTTAAAGTCCAGGGAAACAACGTGAGATAGATCTGTTCATCCTCAACTTCTCTGATTTTGAATAGAGTACAGATCCTATTAAAAGTTCGAAGATGTTCGTTTGGATCTTCCTTCGGCGTACCACTATATTGGCATTGATTAGTTACTATGTGTAGTATTTGTCCTTTGATTTCATAATCTGGTGCATTAAGGTCTGGCTTAATAATGGCGTGACCTTGGCCAGTGCGTGTGGCTCTCATTCGGTCCTCCATACTTAGAGGTTCTGTTACTTTCATAATTGAATTTGTTGAATCTGAATCACTCGAGGATTCTGATTTAATAGTTTCTTCCTCGATAATCTCTGGATGAGTAATTTGCGATTCCGGAGGAATGATTAGTGGCTCAGGATCTCTGAATTGTCCTTGAATATCCTCCGGATTCTCAATTGTGAGGTCGGGTTCAAAAAATGGATTATCGGAAATTTGAATTGGAGAACTTGGTCGACTAGATGACGATTCTAAAGAAAAATCAACGGCGACAATATTGGCTAGATGTCTTGATCTAGTTACAGGTGGTGAACGTATGAAAGGTGGTGAACGTTTTGCTCGGTGCATTCACTGAATATCCTATTAGTTATAAAAATAAAATAAAAAATTATATAAGTTATCAAATTAATAGACTTTTTTGATTTTGCCCACGTATCGAATAGCCAATAGATGTAGCAGGTAGCCAGGACCCTTTAAATCGGAAGCCCACAACTCGCCACTAACAAATCCAACTATTACTACGAACCAGAAAATTTGGATGTCTATCAATTTAACCGCTTAAAATAATTTTTCGTCGAAGTTTTGAAATAAAAATCTATGTCCTAAAAACTAGTGCGTCGAGAAATAAGAAAGAAAAAGAGTGCGTCGAAAAACGTCGAAAAATAAAAAGTCGAAAAATAAGCATCGAAAAATAATAAAATGCAGCGTCGAAACTTAGAAGTCTAAAAACTTAAGTCTAAAAGTTGCGTCTAAAGGTATTAAAGCTTAAAAGGAATTCTATATCCAAAACAGCAATAACTTAAAAAGTACTAAAATCATAAAACGGCGTCGCAAAATTCTAAAGCACCTAAATCTTAGTCTAAAGAAAAATCACTTAAGGGATTTTACGGCAAAGCCCAAAAATCTAGAAATATAAAATACTACGGCAAAATACTAATCTTAAAACTAATTACGAACGATAAAAATATACAAATTATGAATTAAACTAATAAAAATAAAAATAAACAAAAAATGATAAAATTACTTATTTTTATAAAAATATTATTTTTTTTTTAAAAATATTAGTTTATGAATTAATAAAATTAATTAAAACCTAAAAGTAATAAAAACTAAACTAATTAATATTAAAATAAAACCCTAATCTAAATTAATTAATAATAATAATTAATAAAATCAAACCCTAATTCGTACGTCTGATGATCAGGCCCTGTCAAGTCACCTCAAGCGAACGCATGAGGTATTAGTTGTCTGGCCATGCGATCGCATGGATCCGGAAACCAGGCCAGATTGTTTGGGCTTCGACAGGCTTCGGCCCAATTATTTTTTTTCTTCTGTTTTATCTTTATATAAAATATTTATATAAATAAAAACTTATATTTTAATAATTACCTATTAGTTTTTGTAACTAAAAGAAAATACAAACTTTTTAATTTTTTTTATATTTTGAACAACTCTTAAAAATATATATATTTTGTTTTTATTTTTATATTTTTGTATTTTTAATATTTAAAACGTATTTTTACAGAAAGAAATTAAAACTTATTAAAAATATTTTTTTTATAGCGTTTTGCTTTCGGCGTTTATGCTAATCCCCGGCAGCGGCGCCAAAAATACTTGATGTGTGCAGCAGCGTATACGAAATAGTTATATTTTTATTGCGAAATACTATTAAATACGTTACAATTTTACACAAGTTATTTATTTAATATTAGAGTGGATATACCTAAACCTTGCTACAACACTATAGGCAGTGTACCTAATCGTACAGTAGTGTAGTTTTTAGTAAGTCCGGTTCGTCCACAGGGAACTAGCTGAGTTTAACGCTATATTTTTAACAACTATATTTATATAAAATATATATATAAATATATAGTAATATTATTATAAAAGGGGGTTTTTACCGTTTAATGACCGGTTTGTCGATTTTATATTTTAAGCGTAAAGATAAATGACGATAATATAAATGAAAGAATTTAAATTGCGATAAAGTAAATTGCAGTAATTAAAATGACAGTAAATAAAGGTACAATGAAATATGAAATAAAAGTATTATGCTTATTTAAACTTCCGTAATCATGATGTTTGGCGTTTTGATTTAATTAATTGTTACCCGGGTTAATTGTCCTTTGTCCTGGTGTAACAACCAGAGTTTTTCCGTTAAAACTTGTAACGACTCGACAAAATCGTCATTGACGGCGCCGCTAACTTAAGTCCCGTTACGTGGTCGTAGTCCCTATATGAGACTCGTTTGACCAAAATTATGTCGCGTTCTTTTGAAACGTATCATGCTTGCAAAGTTTAGTTTACAAAACCGTTCGACAACAATTTTAAGTTTGCAAAAGTATAAATTATAAATGAGATAACTTGCGACATAATTAGTTTAAAATCACGGTTGCTATAAATAGAGTAAGTATGTAAACGATATGTTTGAATCCAAAGGTGATATCACTAGCGTATGTATGTATGTATGCTTGACCCCAAGCAAGAAATCAGAGTGTATGCATGTATGCTCGACTCCAAGCAAGTATGAGTGTACGCGGAAGCATGTATCAAATAGCCAAGTATGAACCTGAGAAACATATAGAAAACTGTCAACGAAAAACGTTGGTGAAATCATAGGTGTTTGTAATAAACGTTGTTTTTGAACCACAAGATTTAGTATTCCCATAACGTTGATTATCAAAATCGTTTGCATTCCAAAAGTATTGTTCGCGAGCACCCAATTATCAAGACTTAACATTTCCTTCCATAGAACCCCATCACAATAGTGTTAGAACATACACTGTTTCTCGAAAATATATTTCATCCGTAGACGGTAGCGAACCGTCCGAAATGAGGGTTTGTCAAACCCGTATGGCCACACAATATAAGTTCTCGCTTACACCCTGCAAGTGTAACTAATGATAATCGAATTGAGGATTTTTGTTCTAACTCGCTGTGGAATGTTTGTTTTCCTTGTACTTGTGTTCAAAGTATAAAAGTAAGTAGTACAAAATGTAACAAAGTATATGTTTCTCAGCCCACAATTTAAAAGTATAAAAAGTTGTTGAAAAGGTGGGACTATGATCTCACCTCGAGTGCACGAGTATAAAAGTACTTCACAAAGTAAACATGTGCATGATAGTTGCTTAGCCTTGACCTAAACAAATAAGTTGTATCAATTAACCGGTTACGACACAAGGTCGGGTGAAATGTGTTCAATTAGTCCTATGGCTCGTTACGACTCGATTATGTAGCATGTGAATCACGTTGTCAAGTTTCATGCAAGAATCACGTATAAAAGCATGTTAGAACGATTGCATAAAAGTTTGGTTAAGTTTGACTAAAAGTCAAACTTGGTCAAAGTCAACGGAGTCGGGTCGGGTATCCGACAATTTTCCTAAGCTTAGAATTCATATATAAACATGTTTGCCAAGTTTCATGTTAATCGGAGTTACGAGTAAGCGGGGGTGAAAATGTGAAAATCAAAAGAATTTGGGACAGGCCCAAATGGCTCGCCGCGCGGATTTTGGCGCGCCGCTCCATATAACTGATCAGCAAGTCTGGCAGTTTTCACACTCAAGCACGAATCCAACTTCAAATACCCATAAATCGTAAATCGTAAACATCCAAAACAAGTATCTTATATCGTTGGAAAGGTATTTTGACAAGGAATACAACTAACCACTTTTCATCAAGCAAAAACATCATTTACAATAGCCGAAATCTCGTCAAGTGGTCATTAAATGTTCAAAACCATCGTTTCAAGTTTACCAAACGCATTTTAAGATTCGGGAATGCAATATGATATGCCGTTTTGAAGGTAATGAAACATACAATACAACTAATCACTAACTAATAACATTTCATGGCATTCAAAGCATCAAAATTTCCTTTTAGAGTTCATCAAACCCTAATCAAGAATCACAAAACCAATAATCATGTTAATGATGTTTTCCAAATCAACCTACACATCAAATTGATGCTAAAGATGCTAGTAACACTTTTAAAACATAAACTCTAACAATTTAACAACGTTAACTCATCCAAAATCAAGGATTAAGCACACCCATTTCAAATGTTCAAACTAGTTACTCAAAACAACGAATCGAGCAAACAAAACATATATTCATGTTATACACGAACCATAGACACTAACTAACACCATTTCAAGTCAAAAACACGAATTTAGAGAAATCTAGAGTTTTTAGAAACTTTACCCCAAGCTATGAAATTGGTACCAAATCGAAGAGGATGAAGAGAGGATCACGAAAATGTAATTTGTTTTGATGTTTGCTTCTCCAATCGGATTTAGATGATGAATTTGTGAGTTGGGTGTTTATGGTTCAAAAATGGAAGAGAGAAAGGAGGTAGACGGAGAAGAGGAAAAATGAATGGATGAGATGGGGAGGTAGTGACTAGTCACCAAACATTTGGCCAAATGCCAAGATTAGTCCCTCAAGTTTATTGTCGGGTGCGGGAGTTAACCAAATGAATATTTCTTAAAACGCTCGAGTAAACGAGTGATGTTATAATTAAATAACGGGAATATTAAGAATGTTAGTCATCGGAAAATACGAATTTAAATAACGAAAGATATTATATAAAAAAAACGGTGTTAAAATTAAATTTAACGGAAAAACGCGGGATGTTACATTATCCACACCTCAAAAGAAATTTCGTCCCGAAATTTAGTTGGAAGTGGTAGTTGTTGTTTCTTCTTCGAAACCTTGCATTTTAAATTCTACGAATAAGTGTGGGTACTACCTTGGGCATTTCAACGAACTTTGATGGTCGGGATTTTACATTGTTTTAAAGTTGGTTTCACGATTCATAATTTCAACCGGTTCTCCTAGGAAGTGAAGTTTGTCATCGATAGTAAGTTCATCAAAAGAAATAACAAGTTCTTGCTCGGCAAGACACTTCTTTAAGTTTGATATATGGAATGTAGGATGAACGGGGCTCAAATGAATCGAAAAATCTAAATGGCTAGCAACGGGTCCAAAACGCCCCAAGATTTTTAAAAGGATCAAAATATAGCGGATTTAGCTATCTACGTTTCCCGAAATGAATTACACCTCCTCAAGATGCGACTTTTTACGTTACGCGGTTTTCCACATGGAATTTGAAAAGTTTACGTCTAACAGTGGCATAGCTCCTTTGGCGATTACGGTCGTCTCGAGCCTTTCTGAGGTTAAAGAAGTTTCTTGGTTGTTCCATGAATTAGCTCGGGTTCGATGGTTTGATTATCATTTACTTGGTTCTACAAAAGGAGAATGACGTTTCCGGTCACATAAGATTTCAAAAGGTGTGACGTTAAGATTTGAATGATAACCATCGGCGTAAGAGAATTTAGTAAAGGCAATGACTTTTCTCAAGAAATTTTGAAGTCGATAACACGAATTCGTTTTATGATTTCCAAGGTTTGAATCGTATGTTTTTTTTTGGCCCTTCGAGATGCGTTGATGTGTTGTACTCATGTTTAAACGTGGTCCCGGGGCTTTTCATAAAGCACTCCGAAATCTAGAAGTGAAACAAGAATCTCGATCTGAAATGAGGTACATTTCTGTAAGGTATGTTCGAACGGGTACATCAGGACTCGAAAACGTTAGTTAGAACAAGTTTCTCAAGAAATTTGCGTCGCGAAAGATTTATCTATTTCCAAAAACGTTTGTCGGAGCAAGTTCTCATCGGTTTCTGAAAACGTTCGTCGGGTCTATTCACCCTCGAGGCGAGTACTAGTATAACGTGAAGAGTCTATCTCTCCATTGAAAATTTAGAATCAAAGATTTCCTTATACGGAAGTACGAGTGTAATACGAGAGAAGTTTCCACCTCGGTGTGAGCATAACAGGTATATTGCAGTTCGTTGATAAAACTGTGCGAAGACGAGATAGTATTCATGTATAACGTATGTTTGAAGTTGAAAGAATTCGTCATTCATTCGGAAGCATAAATATGGTTCGACAATATTCGAAGGTATGTCCCCGGTATGGTTGTTGTCAGTACTTTCGGAGTTTTCAGATGTCCAAACATGAATAGATGAAGTCATGTACATGGCACATGGTGGTGATTAGGTTGATCGAGTCTAACCACCATCACGTGTCATTAGAACTTTGGTATGTCTTACCGTAATATAACCACGTTGATCGAGTGTCGTTATATTACGCTAACTCATACCTCCATTCCCACATCACTCCATAGATTCAAGTTCGTGTCATCGTGAAGATCTAAAATGAACAAAATGTAACGACGTCTCAAACGTGACTCGTATTAAATCGAAAGAATTTCTGCAACTCTAAGGAAGCGTTCCCCGAGGGAAGTGTATAAATGATTGTTCACGTCAATGCGGTTCGAGTCAGACAATAATGCATTTAGGTAGGAAAAGAGTAACGAGTCATGATAACGAGTAGTACGCAACCGTAGTGATAAATAGTGATGATGATACTCATCTAGAGTGGTGGTGGTAACTTTACAACACTTGTGGATAGTAAGCTGAGACGGGGTGGATAACAACCAAGGAGTCAGAATTCCCGAACTAGAGTGACTAACGAAGTCATGGTCATCCGTACGCGTATAAACCTTGAATTCACGTGTGTTACCAAAAAGTGGCGGAATACGAGTTCGTATGATGAAGGTTAGGTACCATTAAAAAGTTTGCCTAAGAATGATTCAAGTATAATGCACAAGTATTCAAGTAAGTGCTATCTATAGCAAATGTATGTTAGAATGCAATGGCTAACTATCCGGTTGTAGTCTAGATTCACTAATGCGTCCTAACGACTCTGTCAGACACACTAATGCATATCCTAGTTCCCTACAACCAACGCTCTGATACCATCTGTAACGACCCGACAAAATCGTCATTGACGGCGCCGCTAACTTAAGTCCCGTTACGTGGTCGTAGTCCCTATATGAGAATCGTTTGACCAAAATTATGTCGCGTTCTTTTGAAACGTATCATGCTTGCAAAGTTTAGTTTACAAAACCGTTCGACAACAATTTTAAGTTTGCAAAAGTATAAATTATAAATGAGATAACTTGCGACATAATTAGTTTAAAATCACGGTTGCTATAAATAGAGTAAGTATGTAAACGATATGTTTGAATCCAAAGGTGCTATCACTAGCGTATGTATGTATGTATGCTTGACCCCAAGCAAGAAATCAGAGTGTATGCATGTATGCTCGACTCCAAGCAAGTATGAGTGTACGCGGAAGCATGTATCAAATAGCCAAGTATGAACCTGAGAAACATATAGAAAACTGTCAACGAAAAACGTTGGTGAAATCATAGGTGTTTGTAATAAACGTTGTTTTTGAACCACAAGATTTAGTATTCCCATAACGTTGATTATCAAAATCGTTTGCATTCCAAAAGTATTGTTCGCGAGCACCCAATTATCAAGACTTAACATTTCATTCCATAGAACCCCATCACAATAGTGTTAGAACATACACTGTTTCTCGAAAATATATTTCATCCGTAGACGGTAGCGAACCGTCCGAAATGAGGGTTTGTCAAACCCGTATGGCCACACAATATAAGTTCTCGCTTACACCCTGCAAGTGTAACTAATGATAATCGAATTGAGGATTTTTGTTCTAACTCGCTGTGGAATGTTTGTTTTCCTTGTACTTGTGTTCAAAGTATAAAAGTAAGTAGTACAAAATGTAACAAAGTATATGTTTCTCAGCCCACAATTTAAAAGTATAAAAAGTTGTTGAAAAGGTGGGACTATGATCTCACCTCGAGTGCACGAGTATAAAAGTACTTCACAAAGTAAACGTGTGCATGATAGTTGCTTAGCCTTGACCTAAACAAATAAGTTGTATCAATTAACCGGTTACGACACAAGGTCGGATGAAATGTGTTCAATTAGTCCTATGGCTCGTTACGACTCGATTATGTAGCATGTGAATCACGTGGTCAAGTTTCATGCAAGAATCACGTATAAAAGCATGTTAGAACGATTGCAAAAAAGTTTGGTTAAGTTTGACTAAAAGTCAAACTTGGTCAAAGTCAAAGTCAACGGGGTCGGGTCGGGTATCCGACAATTTTCCTAAGCTTAGAATTCATATATACACATGTTTGCCAAGTTTCATGTTAATCGGAGTTACGAGTAAGCGGGGGTGAAAATGTGAAAATCAAAAGAATTTGGGACAGGCGCAAATGGTGCGCCGCGCGGATTTTGGCGCGCCGCTCCATATAACTGATCAGCAAGTCTGGCAGTTTTCACACTCAAGCACGATTCCAACTTCAAATACCCATAAATCCTAAACCGTAAACATCCAAAATAAGTATCTTATATCGTTGGAAAGGTATTTTGACAAGGAATACAACTAACCACTTTTCATCAAGCAAAAACATCATTTACAATAGCCGAAATCTCGTCAAGTGGTCATTAAATGTTCAAAACCATCGTTTCAAGTTTACAAAACGCATTTTATGATTCGGGAATGCAATATGATATGCCGTTTTGAAGGTAATGAAACATACAATACAACTAATCACTAACTAATAACATTTCATGGCATTCAAAGCATCAAAATTTCCTTTTAGAGTTCATCAAACCCTAATCAAGAATCACAAAACCAATAATCATGTTAATGATGTTTTCCAAATCAACCTACACATCAAATTGATGCTAAAGATGCTAGTAACACGTTTAAAACATAAACTCTAACAATTTAACAACATTAACTCATCCAAAATCAAGGATTAAGCATACCCATTTCAAATGTTCAAAATAGTTACTCAAAACAACGAATCGAGCAAACAAAACATATATTCATGTTATACACAAGCCATAGACACTAACTAACACCATTTCAAGTCAAAAACACGAATTTAGAGAAATCTAGAGTTTTTAGAAACTTTACCCCAAGCTATGAAATTGGTACCAAATCGAAGAGGATGAAGAGATGATCACGAAAATGTAATTTGTTTTGATGTTTGCTTCTTCAATCGGATTTAGATGATGAATTTGTGAGTTGGGTGTTTATGGTTCAAAAATGGAAGAGAGAAAGGAGGTAGAAGGAGAAGAGGAAAAATGAATGGATGAGATGGGGAGGTGGTGACTAGTCACCAAACATTTGGCCAAATGCCAAGATTAGTCCCTCAAGTTTGTTGTCGGGTGCGGGAGTTAAACAAACGAATATTTCTTAAAACGCTCGGGTAAACGAGTGATGTTATAATTAAATAACGGGAATATTAAGAACGTTAGTCATCGGAAAATACGAATTTAAATAACGAAAGATATTATATAAAAAAAAATAGTGTTAAAATTAAATTTAACGGAAAAACGCGAGATGTTACAAAACTTTCGTTAAATACTTGACGATCGTTAGTTAAATCATACAATTTTCATACGCCAATTTTTTTTCAGAATAGTTAACAGTGGCTACGTGAAACTTTTTCGTATTTAAAGTAATTAAATGCGTACTTGAACCTTAGTGGGTTACTTGAATTAATATGTTATATTAATTAGTGAACTTAATTCGGTTGACGAATTAAACTAGAAACGATACGATTAAAGCTAATCGCCTAGGAAACTTTTCAGTTCACGGAACTCGGAAAAACGATAGAATAATTATTGTTAATAATTATTGAACTTATGAAAGGAATTTAATTTATTATTTACTTAATGAATTAAACACGGTGCTTTTGTTTCAACGACTAGTTAACGTGCCGGAGATTCGGTACGGTTAATGGCACTCGAAACGAACCACGCGCGAATGAGCTTTTACACAAAACGAGCCCGAGACCCGAGACCGAGGCCACATGGACATGACCTCATACCTCATCATCCTTGGCCCCATGAGTAGCCAATGCATGTTGACTATTAGTTTAGGCCCATGTTTGTTGACTAATTAGTTTAGGCCCATGTTTGTTGACTTTTGATTTTTAGGCACTAAGTAACTAGTTAGATAATTCTTTATACAATTTTAATCATTCATTCCATCCTATCTATGAGAAAATGCAGCTCATTCCTCCTCCCTCTCTTCTTCTTCACATCAAACACACACACACACACAAATCAACCATCAAACTTGCTTGTTTGCTCTTACTCGTTTGATCAATCTTGCTCCGATCGTCATTCTCTACGCGCTAGTATAAACAATTTTGTGATCAAAGGTATAAACACATAAACTCTAATCTCTAAAATCAGATTGTTATTAAGGTTTCATGGATTAGGTTGTCTATTACTCAAGTCTTGATGTTTGATGAATACTAGATGCGATAAATTGCTCGTCTTGATTGTTTTATGCGAAAACCGAATTTGTATTTGATGTGTACAGTAATTTTAATTTTTCAATTGTATGATATTATATTATA
This sequence comes from Rutidosis leptorrhynchoides, assembly GCF_046630445.1. NCBI lineage: Eukaryota > Viridiplantae > Streptophyta > Magnoliopsida > Asterales > Asteraceae > Rutidosis > Rutidosis leptorrhynchoides. The sequence goes on from NC_092333.1 coordinate 280,244,077, forward strand.
ATTATATTCCTTGCGAAAAACTATTGATTTTAGGCTTTGGATTCGCTTGATTTCATTTCCGGATGATCAAGTTATGGCCAATTGAAATTAACGTTGTGTTTTTGTGATTGATCAGAAATCTGGGTTTGATACACCACGAATTGGATTGTGAAATTTATACCATTGGATAGGTAATTTAAAAAAAACTCAGTTTACACTAGGATATCATGTCGTTTGCTTATGTAAAACCCGAGATATGCTTGAATTAGTGTAAAAGTAGTTTTATGCAGCACTTGCATAAAAACGACCTTGTATGATAAAATGTGTTAGCTTCTGTGATTAAAGCTTTGCATATATGAAATCTACACAAAAAGTACTTCATCTTTCATGTAGATATCATAGGCTAATTGTATCTAGATCTTCGGCTAATCGCGTGCGAATGTGACTAGCGAAACTAGAATCAAATCTGTAAATTGCTCTCTGTTTTATACTCTGTGGATTGTGTTTATTGAATGAGCATGTAAGCTTCTGTGATATGAATTTTAACATGATATGTGACTTATTGTTAGTTTATTTCAATCTCTAAAACCTTATGCATTGGGCACAATAGGGCCATACTTTATGTAAATTCTGATTTGAGCTGAAAAACTGAATGTTCAATTTGCATGAATAAACTGTACAAATTGGCTAAACCAAAATTGCTCAATTTTTGATATGTGTTATTTTAACTTGTTTTTGAACTATGGCCACTGGTCTTGTATCGATTGTATGTTCCTAACTCCGGTTATAGCAAAAACCAAATCAGTGCGCGGTCAGAAACTGACTTGGTGAACCCCAAATGTACCCCTTCTGATTCCTGACTTTTAATTATCGTATGAGACCCTGATCAGACTTTTTGGAATCGATTTTGAGTATACTTATGATCTGGACTTTTCCATGTTTACATGAATTATGTACCATGAGATAATATGCTAAGTATGCTACGTGTTCATGAATTTTGTGCACAACGATAAACTGAAATTGTGAAAATGATTATTCATGACCTGAAACGTGTTGTTTGACTTAGGTTTCACATATTGACTCATATTTGACATGAACCTACTGATGTTGACTTTAGTTGACTACTTTGACCAAGTTTGACTTTCGGTTGACTTTGTTTGACTTGCATGAATTAGTTGACTGTATGTTGACTTCTACTTTGAAACGCGTCAATTCGAGCAATAAGACAACTTATACTATGAAATCACACTTGTTTAAGAAATAGTTATTGACCAACCTAAATACATATACTTAGGTTGCATTACTCGGCTATAAACCGTACAAGTAAATTGTCCACTTTTCAATCCGAGCTTTATTCAAAGGTGAGTCTACAGTCCCGCTTTTTACATGTTTTCAGGGATGAGAATACACGCTGTTATACTTATATTATCAAATGCTTTTTGTATTGACACGAGTACTATATCTGCATATTGAGTTTGTACACAAAGCCTCTAGCTTGAATACTTTAAATACCATCGGTGTAGGCACAATTTAGATGGACGGATCCGTTAGGTTGACAACCTCACCCGCTATAAAAAATGTGGTGCATTTACTTTGAACATAATACATTCGTACAAGTGTATAACATTTTTATGAGGTAAAGGCAGGTATAGTGAATTCTATACTTGGGTCATTTCTAGTATTCAGGTGCTCATAGATTATGCAAACGTTTCACAACTTAGAGTTGTACTTGTAAAATCTCGTGGTCAAGGAAACTAAACTATATTTCTGATAACTGTTTTTCAGATACTATACAACGTTATTTAAAACTGTGGTTTATGAACAAATGAGATAAAACTTGACATGGTATTGTCTACAAATATTTGAAACTTGACATGGTATTGTCTACAAATGATTGAAACTTGACATGGTAGTGTCAACAAACTTTTGAAATGGGACACGGAGTTATCTAACGTTTAACATTGAACCTTGGTGGTCTTTCACTAATAACCGTTTTCGAAATGTATTTCTTAAACATACTGTATTGTTTACCTAAAACCTGTAGATTCACTCAACATTGTTGTTGATCTGTTTTGCGTATTTTATTCTCAGGTATTAATTGCTTCCGCTGTAGAATATTGCTGTTACGTAGAAGTCAAGCCAAGCACTGGGACTAGAGTTAACATTCCATTAAAGGGATTTTTGACTGGGTGTTAAAGATGGTATCAGAGCTTTGGCTATAGGGAACTAGGATACATTAGTGTGTCTAATCGTAGGGCGCATTAGTGAAGTCTAGTCTATAGTGGTTTGTCTTGGATGACTTTTATACACCATACATGCACTATTTGCTTCACAATATGACATGTAGGGCTACACATTACATCACGTACATATACACCCTATACCCATATGATATGGACTTGAACTAAACGTTATACTACGAATCACATACGTACACGCGACTTGAGATTTAACTAAATTAAGTTGATTACGCCATCTTGAACTTATGGAGTTATGTCGAATGGAAATGTGAGATATCATATAGAAGTTCCGACATCGCAAAATAAGGAATTGGGAGCGAGTCAAGTAGGTTACTTGGATAAATACCGTTTAGAACATAAACTATTTAATTTCAAATATGAGTAGAAATTTACACCGTACGATTTAATTGTTATTATAACCTATAAGGAGCGTGTAATCACGTCACCATTCGTCACTACCCGACACTGTCCGTCACCCCTGATTTCTACTTGGCACTACGAAGACACTGCCTGGACATACTCATCATCTTATACCACTACTCCTTGCTATTTTTCGTTGGTTACTACTACTCAACGCCGCCTCTCACCACAGTCGCGACCGATCACTACTTCTCACTGCTTATCATTTTTGATCCACCGTCATCTTACTGCAATTATTGTACCAATTACATATAGGCTAATCCTGTCGCTATCATACTTATTATATTAGATTTTGTCTGATATATTTCCTAAATTTCCTCCGTAAATTACGGAAATTTTTTTGCTATATACACGTATTCAAGGAGACAAACATAGCATCCAACACTTAATTCATATCAAACCCTATTCCAAACACATAATATGGATTTCTCATCTGATTCCTCGAGCTCCATGGACAGCGTAACCGGAACGAACGAACCTATTAGCCATCATCTTTTCTGGATGAATTGGGGGTGGGTTCGTAGTCGACTTAATCAATGGAGGTGAGAAGAAGGAAATCTCTTCCACCAACCGAATTCACCTCTTGGTGAAGAACCTGAAGCACTTACCGGCGAACCAATCCGAAACACCATTTTCACCCTCATTTCCAGGATATCCAGCCACGAATATCTAATATCCAGAATTCTAGATCTTATTCATCCACTTGTCCGAACCGCCAATCATCCCGGAATAGTAGAAGAAGTCAACGAGCTTCGCGCTCGAGTAGTGGCTCTGGAGAATATGGTGCGAAATCTAAGAGCATCAGCAGCACCAGCAGCATAGCCGGCACCACCAGTACCATAAACATCACCACCAACAGCATCAGCTTCACCAACAATAACATCCGCATCCCACACCTCAACATCACGCTCGGTACTTCGGATATCAACATCATACACCCCATAGATACCAAGGAATATTAGTAATTGTGAGTTAAGATGTATTGACTCATTCTTCCTGGAAAAAAAATTATATATGTATACTTTATATATATATGGTTTGGAACAATAATAAATCTTTTCGTACTAAACTATTACGTGTGAATCTTAACTAGTATGTACTACTTGGTTAAATCATATCACTAATAAGCTATGATGTACATCCTTCGTTAATGACTTAACAATCATTAATCACTGCTTCAGCACAATAAACTCCATTTCATAATAAACTAAGTGTATTATTCAAATACATGTTTGATTTTTCACTTCTATTTTCGATGTACTCGAAACTTTCTAGAAAACATTATTCGTGCTTTGTAAATTTCACAAGAACTTCACGAGCATCAATATCATATACCGAGGTATATCAATAAATAATGAACGATGAAGTATTGATTCATAACTTCATTAGCAAAATATTTCGCGACAATTATGAAATCTCTAAGGTTTTGGAGATTATCTTCAACCGTAAATCAAAATTTTAATATTATATTAACTCATTAAATCCATGATTACATCTGAAGAATATATACGAATATAGATCTTCATAAAGATTGTAATTAAAAACTCTTCTGTACAAACTGTAAATTGTAAAAATATTTAACGGGTAGGTAAAACCCGAGAAATATTTATATCTCACATTAATATGTTACATTATACATTCTTCAAATTCTGATTCAATAATCAGTAACTATACTAATTACACTCACAAGATATGTGTATCCGTTCACTAAAGAACAACTACTACATATTCTGATTTTGACGTATCGGAAACTAAGTAAAGCTTTAGCAAGTGTTATCTTCCTAAAGATCACTACATTCATGAATTATATTCATTTGTATTCTGTGATGAATTATCACATCAAACCATCGAAATTATCATTCATTACTTTTGAAATCAACAACGCCTATTCGTCAACCATTAGATCCGTTAACGATTACAATCAGCATTTAATCATCTAAAAATAAAATCTCTTGAAACCATCTCGGATTGATAACCAACGATTCAGATTCGTTAACCTTGAGAATGCTGACGAAGCAGCAAAAGATATAGATGGTCTTAATGGCCAAAAGTTTGATGATAAAGAATAACGTATTGAAAAAGGCTCAGATTTGGAACTGAAAAACGGATTGAGCTAACCATGAAGGAGACCAAGGACAAATACAAGGACCAAACCCTATATTCAAAGAATCCAGGTAATTCTGGATCCGATGACATCTTTAGAGAATATCTTGCTCCGAAGTCATGCTGAATTTCTAATGGAAAATGATGATTCACAGACCTTACAATCATCATGAACCATGTTACATAACTATTTCATTCTATTTAACTTCTAAACATATCAAAGAAATATATTTCTTGATGATTCGGTCTTTTTCGGATATTCTGGTAATTTGACAAATCAAATCGTGCTATTACCTTTCCTTTCTACTTTGTATATTATGATCATTCGAAACTCCATACCTATGAATTCTGGACCATTACTTGCTTGATTTAAAGTCAAGAAGAGAAAACAAGATGAAAACGGATACTATGACGATGAACAGCGAATGTTTCTGCATCATCACCAGCTATTGATCCGTATTATTTGACCATGTATAGAAGAACAAGTTGAAGATCTTCTTGGATAAAAAGCATGAGTCTTCGAAAAATAGGTCAGAATATAAAAAAAAAAACAAACATGGAAGATCATAAACCATTTATATCAATAAGTATTGAAAAACAGAGGAGTGGTAGAATTAAAAATACTGTCACCCCTAGAGCATTATAGAAGAACAGAGATTCTTCCGGTGGTAGACTAAAAAGAAGAATGACTGCATACACAGTCAAAATAGTAACGAAAATCAAGAGCGGATGAAGCATCTTCACAGAATTTTTGAAAATAGAATTTTGAAAGTAAGAAGATTGAGATTGAGAAAATAAGGAAGCAGAGATGATTAATTTATATCAAAACTTTCTACCATAGCAACGCGTCAGCCGATTATGATAATCGTATAAAAAAAAGATTCTAATTTCCTTAATTACCGGATCCAAATCACACAGATTTCAAACGATTATATTCAAATCCCTTAAATTTAGGAGAATCAATAGTGATTACATCGAAAAGTCAAGGCGGACAACTATTACTTCAATACATCCATTAGTGACATATTCAGTCATATTTTTACATGTAACCGAATCATTTCATTCATATTCTTGATGATAAGAAATTCTATACACTTAACTCATATTCATTACGAAACCGAACGGACCTTAGAAGTCCATCCGTATAGAGATCTCGAAAGATTATTTAATCTTATCATATTATTTGACGAAACACTCATATATGACCAAATTCTTTTATTAAAAGAATGTATGAAGGCTTACGTCTAGAAAGACAAACTATTCAAGCCAAGTATAAACTTTATTTGCAAACTTAGTTATAGAATTCAAGCTCACGTTGAAACGTGGATTTCTAATGATGCGAAAATATTTTATTCTCATCAATAACTGCCATCATCCAAATTTCGGGACGAAATTTTCAATAACAGGTGGGTAATGTAACAACCCGAGTTTTTCCGTTAAAACTTTCGTTAAATACTTGACGATCGTTAGTTAAATCATACAATTTTCATACGCCAATTTTTTTCAGAATAGTTAACAGTGGCTACGTGAAACTTTTTCGTATTTAAAGTAATTAAATGCGTACTTGATCCTTAGTGGATTACTTGAATTAATATGTTATATTAATTAGTGAACTTAATTCGGTTGACGAATTAAACTAGAAACGATACGATTAAAGTTAATCACCTAGGAAACTTTTCAGTTCACGGAACTCAGAAAAACGATAGAATAATTATTGTTAATAATTATTGAACTTATGAAAGGAATTTAATTTATTATTTACTTAATGAATTAAACACTGTGCTTTTGTTTCAACGACTAGTTAACGTGCCGGAGATTCGGTACGGTTAATGGCACTCGAAACGAACCACGCGCGAACGAGCTTTTACACAAAACGAGCCCGAGACCCGAGCCCGAGGCCACATGGACATGACCTCATAACTAATCATCCTTGGCCCCATGAGTAGCCAATGCATGTTGACTATTAGTTTAGGCCCATGTTTGTTGACTAATTAGTTTAGGCCCATGTTTGTTGACTTTTGATTTTTAGGCACTAAGTAACTAGTTAGATAATTCTCTATACAATTTTAATCATTCATTCCATCCTATCTATGAGAAAATGCAGCTCATTCCTCCTCCCTCTCTTCTTCTTCACATCAAACACACACACACACACAAATCAACCATCAAACTTGCTTGTTTGCTCTTACTCGTTTGATCAATCTTGCTCCGATCGTCGTTCTCTACGCGCTAGTATAAACAATTTTGTGATCAAAGGTATAAATACATAAACTCTAATCTCTAAAATCAGATTGTTATTAAGGTTTCATGGATTAGGTTGTCTATTGCTCAAGTCTTGATGTTTGATGAATACTAGATGCGATAAATTGCTCGTCTTGATTGTTTTATGCGAAAACCGAATTTGTATTTGATGTGTACAGTAATTTTAATTTTTCAATTGTATGATATTATATTATAATTAGATTCCTTGCGAAAAACTATTGATTTTAGGCTTTGGATTCGCTTGATTTCATTTCTGGATGATCAAGTTATGGCCAATTGAAATTAACGTTGTGTTTTTGTGATTGATCAGAAATCTGGGTTTGATAAACCACGAATTGGATTGTGAAATTTATACCATTGGATAGGTAATTTAAAAAAAACTCAGTTTACACTAGGATATCATGTCGTTTGCTTATGTAAAACCCGAGATATGCTTGAATTAGTGTAAAAGTAGTTTTATACAGCACTTGCATGAAAATGACCTTGTATGATAAAATGTGTTAGCTTCTGTGATTAAATATTTGCATATTTGAAATCTACACAAAAATTACTTCATCTTTCATGTAGATATCATAGGTTAATTGTATCTAGATCTTCGGCTAATCGCGTGCGAATGTGACTAGCGAAACTAGAATCAAATCTGTAATTGCTCTCTGTTTTATACTCTGTGGATTGTGTTTATTGAATGAGCATGTAAGCTTCTGGAATATGAATTTTAACATGATATGTGACTTATTGTTAGTTTATGTCAATCTCTGAAACCTTATGCATTGGGCACAATAGGGCCATACTTTATGTAAATTCTGATTTGAGCTGAAAAACTGAATGTTCAATTTGCATGAATAAACTGTACAAATTGGCTAAACCAAAATTGCTCGATTTTTGATATGTGTTAGTTTAACTTGTTTTTGAACTATGGCCACTGGTCTTGTATCGATTGTATGTTCCTAACTCCGGTTATAGCTAAAACCAAATCAGTGCGCGGTCAGAAACTGACTTGGTGAACCCCAAATGTACCCCTTCTGATTCCTGACTTTTAATTATCGTATGAGACCCTGTCCAGACTTTTTGGAATCGATTTTGAGTATACTTATGATCTGGAGTTTTCCATGTTTACATGAATTATTTACCATGAGATAATATGCTATGTATGCTACGTGTTCATGAATTTTGTGCACAACGATAAACTGAAATTGTGAAAATGATTATTCATGACCTGAAACGTGTTGTTTGACTTAGGTTTGACATATTGACTCATATTTGACATGAACCTACTGATGTTGACTTTAGTTGACTACTTTGACCAAGTTTGACTTTCGGTTGACTTTGTTTGACTTGCATGAATTAGTTGACTGTATGTTGACTTCTACTTTGAAACGCGTCGATTCGAGCAATAAGACAACTTATACTGTGAAACCAAACTTGTTTAAGAAATATTTATTGACCAACCTAAATACATATACTTAGGTTGCATTACTCGTCTATAAACCGTACAAGTAAATTGTCCACTTTTCAATCCGAGCTTTATTCAAAGGTGAGTCTACAGTCCCACTTTTTACATGTTTTCAGGGATGAGAATACACGCTGTTATACTTATATTATCAAATGCTTTTTGTATTGACACGAGTACTATATCTGCATATTGAGTTTGTACACAAAGCCTCTAGCTTGAATACTTTAAATACCATCGGTGTAGGCACAATTTAGATGGACGGATCTGTTAGGTTGACAACTTCACCCGCTATAAAAACTGTGGTGCATTTACTTTGAACATAATACATTCGTACAAGTGTATAACATTTTTATGAGGTAAAGGCAGGTATAGTGGATTCTATACTTGGGTCATTGCTAGTATTCAGGTGCTCATAGATTATGTAAACGTTTCACAACTTGGAGTTGTACTTGTAAAATCTCGTGGTCAAGGAAACTAAACTATATTTCTGATAACTGTTTTTCAGATACTATACAACGTTATTTAAAACTGTGGTTTACGAACAAATGAGATAAAACTTGACATGGTATTGTCTACGAATATTTGAAACTTGACATGGTATTGTCTACAAATGATTGAAACTTGACATAGTAGTGTCAACAAACTTTTGAAATGGGACACGGAGTTGTCTAACTTTTAACATTGAACCTTGGTGGTCTTCCACTAATAACCGTTTTCGAAATTTATTTCTTAAACATACTGTATTGTTTACCTAAAACCTGTAGATTCACTCAACATTGTTGTTGATTCGTTTTGCGTGTTTTATTCTCAGGTATTATTTGCTTCCGCTGTAGAATATTGCTATTACGTAGAAGTCAAGCCAAGCACTGGGACTAGAGTTAACATTCTGTTAAAGGGATTTTTGACGGGGTGTTATACCTGGTTTATTTGATACCTATCTGGTTTTTGTCCATAATAGTCCATCGGTCATAAATATAAAGTGCGAGTGTCCTCGTCAAATTACCCTTATACCTGAAGTCAAATATTTCCACTAATTAAGGATTTAAACTGTGACGCAGTTATCACTTCTGTCAATAATTATACCAGTTATCACTGTATGTAATCCACCCCTGTTTTGATTAGATATGAATATTAATTTACCCGCTTGATCAGTTTGAATAATCAATTACCCAACCCGAATAATTAATTAAATGATTATAATAGATTCCATATGAACGTCACTAAATAGGACAACCATAATCATTATTAATTATTAGGTTAATTAATTTGAAGATAGGTTCGTCAGACTCCAATGAGTTGTCACTCAATTAGACAATACCCCCCATCTATTAATAGTCAATAGTCCAATTTCCACAAGTGTCGGTTTTTTGCCCAAACCTTAATTATGGTCCAAAGTTCAATAACCCCATCTTAATATTTAGTCTAACATCACGATTACTTCGGCTTAAATAAGCATAATAATAACTTAGTTACGAGACATTAATTGAAAAAGGAAGAACATAGCTTACAGTGGTTATTAATCGCGTAACGTTACACGGACAGAGTTTCGACTTTAAAACCCGTAAAACATTTCTTACAACAACCCAACTAAACCATAATTTATTATTAATCTTAAATTAAAATTAAAATTATAATATAAATATATTACATATAGAGAAGAGAGATTGATATTTGTGTGTTTAAAACGTCGAGCAAACTGCCTTTTTATAGTACTTGGCCTGCTACAGTAACTCATACGGTCGCATGAGTTTTGTGCCTTCTGGCCATGCGATCGCATGGCCGTCATTTCCTGGTCACATACTTTTTGGCTCCTAGCATGTCGACATATTTATTTAATATATATAATTTTATATAATTATATATATATATATTATATTATATTCATGTGCATAGTTGATTTGTAATTTTAGCTCCGTTGCGTCGCGCGTTGAGAGTTGGTTCATGTCCCGGTTCCGAATTTTCGAACGTCCTTGCGTACTATTTAATATCTTGTACTTTGCGTTTTGCGGCTTGTACTCTTATCATTTTTGGACGTTTCTCATCAATAAATTGAACCACTTGAATTATATCTTGTACATCTGAGCTTTTTGGTCATTTGCATCTTCAAATCGTCGTTTTCTTCTTTTGTCTTCGCAGTTATTTATTTAAACGAATATTACATAAAAATAGAACAATTGCAACTAAAAGCTTTACATATTGGAGGGATATTGTGCCTAAATATATGTTCATTTAGAGCACTATCAATTCTCTTGTAGAGAATGTATGTTGATTGTGTGTATATCTATATGCGTATTATAGGTAAAAGCTTGCTCGGTTGCGTTTGAAGACGGTTTACATATATGATTTGTGCGGGCATCTCGAGGTGAGTGGAATGATTATACATGTGTGTATATAATGTATTTACTAGTACGAGATTCGATGTGGGTTTAAGTTCGGGCGGTCGATACCACATCTGGTCAATATATGATATGGGTTTAAGTTCGGGCGTTCGATGCCATGTCATGTATGTGTGTGGGCGTGTAGGGTGGGTTTAAAGTTCGGGCGTTCGATACCACATTATACGTGACGGGTGGGTTTAAAGTTCGGGCGATCGATACCACTCCGGGGTTAGTGTTATAATTCGTTGTGCGCTAACGGTTATTGGGAACACCGATTGGATATTCGAAGTACCATTCCTTTGTGTTATTGGTTAACCATAGTTACGTGTTGTAGTGTAGCATAATATATTATTCGAGTTATATATGCTATTGTTGTGCTAGCTTGTGGTCTTGAAGATTGTAGCGTTATACTTTGAGATGGTATGCTATATAAATTGCTAGCGTGTATGAGGTATTTGTGTAAGTGTTTGCAAGTAGGTATATTATATATGTATATGTATAATTATTGAATTCACTAAGCGTTAGCTTACCCTCACGTTGTTTACCTTTTTACAGGTATCGTGTATGAAGCTAGTTAGTTGTTAGACTAGATGTGTAGGAGCGCTGGGGCTCGACGGGGTAGCTATTGGATATGTGGACTCGGATTGGGGATTTGGTAGTCCCCGGGATTATGCTCTTTTTATCGGGTTGGGTTATTGAGTCCTAACTCGCCTAAATGTAGATTGGGTTGAACTTGTATTTTTGTACTTAATGGTAATTTGGGCATATGTGGGCCCGGTGTCGTAAAACTCGTTTTATTATTGGAACGTGTTAGTTTTACTTATTGTAAAATGTCGTGAAAGCCGTTTTGTCAAATAGTGTCGGAAAGTGGTAGATCTTTTTGCGTAAAATGAACATTTTGATCAGAACTGTCCAGGCCTATGTGTGCGCCGCGCACATAGGGGGTTGCGCGCCGCGCACCCCACTGTAATTAAAAAAAAATCTTTTGCTGCGTATTTGGTTGGATAACGGGTTGAGTCGTTACAGATTTGGGTGACTCAAATCTTGATTTACTCCTCTATGTGTACCTTTAAAAGAACACAAAAGCATATTTACAAAATCATTTTAATTTTTGGTCTATACTTGATTCTTTAGGACTTGGTCAGATTTGTTTGAAAACAGATATGTAGTGAGAAAATAAACATGAAAAATACCTTTTTCTTTGAGAAAATTCATGAAACTTTTACTGGAAGTCATGAACATATATATGAACATGTAGTAAAAATATTAGGTCCAGAAACAAGGTCTAACATAGTTTTTAGATTACGTTTTCAAAACAGTTTTTATAGACTGTTTTTGGTTAAGTGTTGACTAAGGTGTTCTAGCCATTTTTACATGGTTTTATGTGATAAAATCTTGATGTTAACTTATATAAAGATTATTAAAATATAAATAAATAAATAGGAAGAGTTAATTACAGCTATAAATTAAATGTTCTTGAAGAAAAATGAAGGTGGAGGATGATGAAGATGAGTGCATAATTTCTTCCTTTGAGAGTGGATGATGATGATGAGGATGGTGTTTTGATGATGATGATGAGAACGAATTTGGAAGGTTAAAATGCATATTTTAGTGAAGGAAAAGAGGGGAAAGAAAGTCAAAAACTTCTTCATTAAGTTAGTATGGGATGTCATGAGTTGTCCTCCATGCACACTACATGGAGGTGACTAATCAAGTTTATTAATTACTCCATGCAATTGAGATGGCATGATGATTTGATATATTTTCATGTAATTAGTGTTAATTAAGTAGGATTAATTAGATGTAATCTTAAGGCTAATCTTAGATTAGTTTAGGTTTAGGTGTAAGCATATACTTAGGTATTTATGATCTTGATTAAAGCTTGGTTAGTGCTCAATCATGCATTATTTTGGTTTCTAGATGAATTAAGGATGATTACATAATAATACATAATACTTGATCATAATACTTGATTAGTTGATGTATTTAACTTCATAAATAAGTAAGGGTGTGAGTTTCTCAAGTTAAGAGTTTACGAGGATATACTAGGATTTCTGGAAATTGTGTGAGTGTGTGTGATAACTTTGGATCAATCAAGACCTAAATGTAGCCTTAGGGTTATACAAACCCTAAAATCAAATCAAGATTCACTATATCGGATTAAATTATTTATTACCTATTTCATTAAATATCTCGATTTGTAAAGTGGAATTTGTACTTATTCATAATCAATTTTATAACCCTAACGGCCCTTCCTTTGAGTTTAATTTGTCTGCCACTATGTTTGCCTTTCTTAATTCCTAATTGATGATACCTCGATCTCAGATCAATCTTAAAATACATTAGGTCCTTGTAGCTGGTCAAACGATTCATAAATCCTTGGCTGTGGGTATCGATTTTTAATTGCCGACTTAACATTCTCATGGATCCATCCAGACTTCCTAGTTCAATTGACAAGGGGTCATCTTCAGATGACCTACCCGTTAGAATTTAAGATACAGCTTCAATGAATCTAATATATCTTTCATTAGATTACCTTTAGCTAAGTCTATAGTATACTTAACATCTAAGGCAGTTGAAGGCTTACTACTTATAGGATAAATTCCTTGAAATTAGTTTTTTCAATCGAACTAGGATAAGATAACACTAGAACGGTGTATATGTTGAGAAACAAAGTACACATGAATAAATCGCGGTTTTGGCTGTGTAAAAACCCTGCTATTTCCGTTAAGCTTCGTTAACTGACCGTTAAGTTATTTAACGGAACTTACTTGAATTTTGTGTATTTAATATAATTAAATGCATACTTGAGTTCATGATGAACTACTATATCTAATATATGGTTATATTATCTGGAAAACCTATCTCATGTTTTGAAATACTGAGAAAATGATACGGTTTTGAAAACTGCAACAGAGGTCCCGTGAGACTGCGAAATGTTCGATTTTTGATAAAATAATTATTTTAATAAATATTAACTTTAAGAAAAACATATTCAATTTATTATATATTTTATGAATTAAACTTGGTGGAATGCGTTTTAACGACCAGTTAACGTTCCAGGAATTCGATACGGTTAACGACAACTAGAAACGAACCACACTTAGCGTACTAGCAAGCCAAAGCATAAGGTTATTTAATTTTAATAATTATATTATATAATTATTATGTTTTAAAAGTACTTTCAATCTATAAGAATTTATATAGATTAAAAACGCGAAAAAATTAACGTTTATCGATCGTGTTTGCGTTTTCGGCTAGCGACACTTAATGAGTATATTTAGAAAACTTGTCTAGCAACATTTGTGAGCCGACTCCGTTTTGTGTTCCAGGTAATGTGGTTACTCCTATTATTAGGTCGTAATTTTCGTAAACAACAACAAAATATCATCTTCTTTGTTTGGTTCCATCTAGCTGTTGCGAAACGTCTAACTCTCAAGGTATGATTATTCTTTTATTTTATTATTATTAAAAAACATTGGAGTTCTTCTATTCGTCATCTCCTTCGCTTATGTTATTCTTTTAATTTAAGGATTGGGTTCTTCGATTGATATTTTTGGTCATTTGTAATGAGGATTACGACGGCGTTCGATTCATGTGTTGTGGCTGAAAAATTAGGGTTTTACCATGTATTCTTTTGTTGCGATTGACATAAATAATTGGGGTTCTAATTTTTTGTAGTCCTTTGATTGAATCGTTTTAGATGTTTGTTTCAGACTGCAAATTGGGATTTTAGGTGTTTGACCTAAAATCGTCTGGCTGCTTCATTGTACAACTATAATTTTGGTAATATTCATTCTGTTTTCCCTGCTATTTTTTGTTTTCTGGTTTATGGTTGATTTTCAATACTGGTAGTGTTTTCGACCTCCTTGGCTCCTTACACTGATTTATATTCGTAAGGTATTTTTCTTTGCTCATAAACCAACTTTTAATACGATGATGTGTTCAAATGGGAATCAATATAGAAAAAAGTATAAGCATTTTACATCCGATATACATTTTTTGATATTTGATTAATGTTGATTTAATATATTATTCAAAGTTTCATAATTTTTGTTAACATTAAGTTTTTTATGTGGTTGCTAACATTATTGATTAGCCAAGCTCTGGGTTCTTAGTATAAGATATTAACAGATTTGTTTATACATAAATTTCAGGTAGTTAGAGAAGGTTTAAAGGGCACCAATGTTTTGGTGCCTAAAGGATTGGATTTTCATATCGTATTTAGCATCTACTTAATTCAAAATGTTTTGATTTTCCATCTTTAACTTATTGACAATTAATTTTTTATTCACTTGATTTTTTTGGATTATGACCCACTCTGTTTCTCTACTATTTTGTGGTGCCCCTCAGATGGTGCAGCTGGTTTGATGTTTGTATGCGTGGTCCAGGGTTCGACTCTTACCTTCACATTACCATGAAACTCACATAAGAAATGCAGGTTCCATTTTTCTATTAAATTGTGTTGTAGCTTGGTAGACCTATTCTGAACTTCTGATGTTGATACAAATGGTCTGGGTTTGACACTTACCTTCACAGGACCATAGTAGAAAGCTCACATCAATGATTTAATAATCAGTTTTTAATATTTGAATGAAGGTTTAATATTTTGGATGTTTGCATTAATGGGTGGTAAGAAAAATTGGATTCCATTGTTTTAAGTCAGGGAAATCTACATTCTATACTATCGTATATCACTTTTTTCTCTGTTCAATAGATTCAGAAGCTGATAAGTCAGAGTGAAAATCAAGGATGCTTCATATAGATTGTTGTAGCTTTGTAGGGTAGTAATACTTATTCATAATAATGTAACAAGATGGGCGGGTCAGTGTTTGGTAGCATTGGGTAGCATAAATACTGGTTCAAGTTTAAATGATAATTCGATATAACGATTTTGGATCACATTGATTGTTAACGAATTATTTACTAAGTTTGTCCACTCATAATGAGGTTCTTAAGAGTTGGCTGTCCAATGATTTTTTTAATGTACTTTAATGCAATCAGCTAATTATACTGCTAATTATACTGATTTGTTTTAAACGTGCTCTATATTGCAGCTGAATTTGACATGTTTCCATGTAGACGTGATTCAATTATATAGCAGCTGAATTTGACAGTTGCAGTAGGAGAACCTAACACAAAAAAGATCTCTAGTTAACAATTTCTCATTCAAGATATCTTAAATATCCTTTCTAAGTAGAAAGCATTACATAACTAAACATGTGAAATTATTTTATAATGTTGTTGGCAGAGGGAGAGGGAGGCAAGACTGGCAGAGGGATGGCAAAGAACCAACTATAGCTACCCTTATATTAGTTTAGTGTTTTTTAGTTTAGAATTCATTCATTGTAAATTACATTTATGACTTTTTTGTAAATACTTATATATATATATATATATATATATATATATATATATATATATATATATATATATATATGAGTCTGTGCGTTGCACGACATCTCTATATAATAGTATTCGAAACGATTACTTGTATGATATATAATATATTTATACCGATTACTTGTATGATAGAACTACAATGAAAAAACCGTTCATTATTGATAGTATTTGTATTGAAAGTAAATGTTAGTACTGTGAGTAAAACATGTATTAGCATACAAGTAAATGATCAAGTTTAAAATAGTTTATAGGAACTCAAAAACATATAAAAAGTAATGACATAATTAAACATATGTGTATATATGAATTAATTATGACACAACGATCTATGTAATTTTATATCTTATAATATATTAGAAGACATATAAAATCAATCAAGAATACAATACAACTATATGTGCATATATGAACTACACAAAAATAAGGATGTTAACGTTCCAAACATCAGGGGCATTGAAACATCATTAAATTAGTCTCCGCAATTGATGTCTCATAAGCTGCTTGAATTTAAATCAGAATACCTTTTAAGCCATATATAAGTTAATTGTTAAATTCATTGTTCATTGTTGAATTAATAAATAATATACAATAATCTAAAAGTAAGATGCATGAAGATTAGTTGGTCGTTAATATTCAATTAAGAGTATCGAATAGGCACTCACTAACGGCTGCGGGCCAGCAACCATACATGGTGCCTCTCTTATTTATTCTTCCATTGTTGCAAGAAAAGATTGTGGAGGCTGAAATATGTTAAAGAAGACAGTGTAAGCTGATAAGCATTGACATATCGGTAACACCTATATTATAGTATACTCTTAAATTATATTTGTAAATTAGAAAAGCAGATGTCAAGATAAAAGAATCAAACCTCTCTCAGAACAGGAAACTGGAAATTTCTAGCAAGCTCTAATCCCTTTTAAACTTCATAAAATTCAGAAAGGCTCCTAGCCTGCATAAGTAAATGTATTGAAATTGCCACTTCTAATTCAAAAAGATACGCTTTTATGTAGATTTACAGTTACCTGTTGACCGGCTCTTTTGTATATAACCAACGCTTTAATGGCTTCATGTATTGGCATCTCGAAACAACTGAAATCTGTAACGAAATGCAATGGTTAATGAAATTGTGGTGTTTTAAACCCGTACGTTGCACGGCTATTTAAAAAGCATAGATATGTGTCCTTAAAAGGACATCACATGGCTATAGATGCGACTAAACATTAGCTCAAAACTATTTTAGATCACAAGATTAGAAACTTTGCTATCTACATCCGAATTCTGCTCTAAAGTCCAACAATGTGATGCTCACCCTATTAATATTCACTACATATGCATATTCAAAGTGTCGTCGATTGGTCAGGTATTGTTTATCGTACACAGAAAACTCACTTATTCTGAGTAGCCTGAACAGAAAAACTTATCGACTTACCCTATTTATTTATTGAATGTTATCAAAATTACCTCTTTATTCCATTCGCTCTTGTCCTCATAGCCACAACTAATAACATGTATAGCCTCCTTTAAAAGGGTAGCAGGATTTGTGGTGGGAAAATTCCTCCCATCTCCATAAACGTTCTTGTGTTATTAACACGAAAGAATGACCGAATCGTTTTTCTAAGCTGTTTTGAGACACGAGTAGTGACTTTTCCTCATCATATCCTACGAAACATATATTCAGTCCACACATAAGCAAATAATATTTAACTAATTAATAAAATAAGTAAAATGAAATGGAAATATTTGAGTAAAAAAGAAAACCTTCAACACCCTCATCCATATCTTCCATAGTGAAAAAAGGAACGGTTGATTCAATACTTTTCATGTCTCTCTTTTTTATCTACATATACTTTTTGTTAGTTTGTGTTCCATTATTTCATGAACCACTGGCAAGAATTGATGATAACGTTTGGTTCTAGATCAACCTCAGTCAAAACTGCATCATATCATTAAAGAGCTTGTCTGCTAAAGCAACAACCCATCCCTACATACACGGCCTCTTGAATCCCATCTGCCCCTGTCGAGTTGATCTACAGATTACAGTTTTAAACATATAAATAAGAGGGGTTCGAGGTTCCAAAAGCAGTGGTAATAAGAAATGTTAAAAGACGTTGTTTCGGTTAGCATATCGATCATGCAAATTAACCTGTCAAATCTTACAGGGAATATCATAGCATGTCTTCTTTCCAAAAGCAGGGACCCAAGCATCAATCCCTTGACTTATATAACCACTTTATTGTTGTTGAAGTAATGATCACAAACAACATTACGAAGATCAGCACCGTTTGTTAGTACGGTGGACACTCTAATATCTAAAATAAATAACATGTTGATCATATAACAATCAACAGACCATATGCACAGAAAAAGGAAAGTTGATCCTATACTTATTATGAAAAATTAAGTTATAGATAGATAATAGTAAATGTGAACAAACAAAAGCATTCATAACTCCAGCTTTCTTGTGATGTCAGAGCCCGAGAGACGTCTCTCACGAGAAACCAGTATAAAATTTAGAACTTCACTCGAATACAAAATCCATAAAATTATAAAAGATATAACTACTCCAAACTCTAATATACAATCTGAATTGAAGCAAATAGATAAGAAAAACAAATAGAAACATTATCGTCATTAACCATTATATGCTTCTGTCGTTTTTGTACAATCGGATTTCAAACTTAACGTACCATATTTCAATCGCATAATGAGATCTCGATCCATACTGCGGTGTGCAACAACATTGAGTGGTTAAAGAGGTCTGCAACAACAGTATCATGGCTGTTAACAAGAGTCATAAAGTTGCATAATTTAACTGAAATTATTCAAACAAAAATAACTGTTGATGTAAATGGATCCAAGCAGGTATATTTACATCAAACGGACCCAATAACAATATCTTAAAACATTATGTCAATCAAGAATGACAATAAGAAACAAATATTATAAACAGGTAATTACGATGTGGTGTTAATTACGATTTTCTAATTCCTCGCTTATAAATCAATTTTTGATCATCCATGCGTTAACATACAGAGTAATATATAACATATACTGATATATGCTAAAAAATGGGATTTGTAGTGAAAATAGATTTTAATAGAATTCAACAGTAATCGAAACCCTAAAAATACATGAAGCAAATTTTTTTCAAATTGAGAGTATAATGACGGGGAACGTACCGACTACTGTAGAATTGAAGGATACTAAGAATTAATTCCCTGATAATTTTATTTCGATCTTGTTATTTTGAAATCCTCGCCGTCTTCCATCTCCGATTGTTCAAATCCCGTTTATTGCGTATAATATTTTTCAATTCAACCCTTCCTGCTGGAACCATCTTGATCGATTTTTTATGCCGTTCAATTTTCTTTCCAGCATTATCGGTGACATATATTTTTCTTAAACCAAAATCATGGATTCATGGATGGAGGTGATAAGGATTTTGTTGCGATGATGATTTGGTAGCAACTACAATTTTTTGGTGTAACCCTAGCGATTAGAGATGCCAATGTATATATTAAGATAGAGTAATTAGTGTTAATTGGGATTAATTTGTGATTAACACGTCAGCAAAAAAGATTAAGGGGTGATTAGTAGTTGACATGTCAGATTTATGTTCACTATTTATAAGATGTTATAGATTATAGATAGATAGATCATAGATAGATTATATATATATGGGGACTGATTCGTACACCACTTGAAATTATCCATACACCACTAAATATGCTTTAGAGAGTTGTACAGTACAAAACTGTATTGCATATTTAGTGGTGTATGGATAATTTTGGTGGTGTACGGATCAGCCCCCTATGGGGACTGATTCGTACACCACTTGAAATTATCCATACATATATATATATATATATATATATATATATATATATATATATATATATATATATATATATATAGTTTGGTTTTGTAGTAAATTATATTTATTTGAAATATTTGAGATTTTAATTTATTTGGCGCCAGAAATTATTTGGAGGTATTTGACAGGTATTATTTAAAATATTTGAGTTTAACCATGGTTAACAGTTAACATTTACTAGAACATGTCTAATTGCAACTAACGGAACACCTTTAATTACAACTAACGGAACACGTCTAATTACAACTAACGGAACACGTCTAACTGTAAATAACGGAACATGTCTAAAAGACATAACTGAACAGCATAATCTAACGATTTGACAACACGTCTAGTTGAGAGTTTTTAGAGCGGTTCCTTGAACCGCACTATATGTCACCACTCAATTGAAGCCATCACATGTAGACGTGTTGTTCAACACGTCTAAATAGGATTTTCCACACGTCTAATTGTGCCAGAATGTAGTAGTGACTGATTATCGTCTAAAATCAGAACGTCTTGCGGAAAAAGTTCAATTCTTAGAAAAGGATCTTTCTGATTTGAAAAACCAACATGAACCCACACTTTCAAAGCTAAACAAGAAAATTGTTCAATTGGAAGACACCATAATTGAGAACAACACTGAAATTTCTTCATTTTCAAAATAGTCTCTTCAAATGAAAGCTCAACTTGCTCGATATGAGGAAAAACTCTATCGAACAGAGCAATCTAAAGCTATCATTGATATGGAACTTTCAAAATAAATAATTTTCATGAATAGACCAAAAATGATTCATGGTGATAAGTGGGGGTTGGGTTATGAAGACCCTAAGATTTTAGATGATGCTTCCAAAAAGATTCCAGGATTATATCATTCTGATTATTTTCAAGCTGGTTTACTATCTCATTTTGTGCATGCATCTGATGCTGATTTTGATGATATTATTGTTAATCGCAAATCTAAAAAATACCATCTTAATCTATGAGAAAATTAATGCTAAAATGGGTAAATCAAATCCTAATTTCTTGAAGGAACTTGTTGAATCTGAAAAGAATGTGCAACGTGCTAACTATGTACCTAAATGTAGACTGGTTTATATTCCTACACTCATGCTAGAGAAATACATTTAATGCTTGAGAATGAAGTGTTTAACAAACCTAGTTCTAGCATTATTGCCATAGATGAGGTGTTTGATGAACCAACTTTTGATGTAAAACCAATGCTACCGGCCTTACCTGCATGTTCTGTTTCTAATGACCTTATTTGTGAAGACCTAGCACATGAACTTACTGTCTTGTTTGAGTCAGTATCACTTGGTCACACGGCTTCTGATGTTAAGGTAGAACCTAAGGTAGAACTAAAAATTGAACCTAAGGTAGAACCTAAAGAGGAAAAGCCTGCAGAATTAGATTTATTTCATATAGTTGACAAACTTGAAAAAGAGAACATAGAATTGCAACTTAGATGCAAACACTTGAAACAAATACTTGAATTGTGTGAAAAATTGCCTAAACTTCCTAAGAAAAAATGTACTTATGATTTTAAGGAAGGTGAATTTTTAGTATCTGCTGAAGATTATGTCTTGAGATTAAAAGCTTGAATCGAAAGATAGTTCAACTAAAACAGGTAACAACACAACAGATTGCTATGCAAGCACACACATCACAAATGCTTACTAAGTGTATGAATACTATTTCTGAGTGTAATGGCGGAATTGACAAGACGGTTAAGGGTAAATCACAATCAAATGTTTCTAAAGTTTCAACACTAATTACCATTCTTAAAAATCCTTTACGATCTCAATTTGAGAAAAGATTTTCAAAGGTTACACCTTCACCACAATTCATTGTGAAGAAGGTACATCATCCAGATGGTTCATGTTCAAGTGAAAAACTTCCTCTGATGTTATTGACAAAGCATACAAAGAAAAGTCTTTTACCAAAACCAAAGAAGTCTTCAAAACAAATCACGAGTCCAAAATCTGATTTGAGTGAGTATGATGCAATGAAACGCAAAATAAAAATGTAAATTTTGAAAAATCGAAATACTCAAGTGACAACTGAAAAGTTTGGACGTCTAACTAACAAAGGTGTTTTTCGTTTCACAGGCTATTATCCTAACTTGAATTACAAGTCTGTATGGGTTCCTAAGCCCACGACTAAGAAAGTAGCAAACCAAACCAAGAAATCTGCTATTCGACCTAGGAAGTCATCGCATGTTTTTCAATTCTCTTGTGTGAACAAAACATCTACTTGGAATAAATTGTGTATAAAGACTTCTGATGATGATGTAAAACTTGATTTCGCTTATGATGCTTCATGTAATGTGGCTTTAGATGATGCTTTAATGTCTAAATTGCATGCTGCTTTACGTGATACATTAATCTGTGATCCGAATTTTTTTGTTGGTACTAACCGTAGAGGACCCAAGAAACTTTGGGTACCTAAACTCTAGGAAAATTAACTTTGACAGGGTTTCGACGTCTGTGTGTGGTACAACGACTCCGGTTGTTCTCGACACATGACGGGCGATAAATCCTTGCTTGTCAATTTTGTTGACAAATTCCTAGGAACGGTTACTTTTGGAAATGATGAGATTACAGCGATAACAGGTTATGGAGATTATGTGAAAAATGGCATAATGATCAAACGGGTCTCATATGTTGAGGGTTTGGGGTGTAGTTTATTTAGTATCAGCCAATTTTGCGACGGAGATCTCAAAATTCTGTTTGAACGTCATCAATGCTCGATGCAATCCACCGATGGAAACAATCTCCTTGTTGGTAAACGTTGTGCTTCACTATATACTATTGACCTCAATGATGCACCATCACATGAAACCATGTGTTTGGCCTCTCGTTCAACAAAAGAAAATTCGTGGTTATGGCATCACCGAATGTCACATCTGAATTACAAGGGTATTAATCGACTAGTCTCTAAAGACTTAGTTGATGGTATTCCCAGCTTTCAATATGATAAGCATCATGTGTGTCCATCATGTGCGTTGGGTAAGCTGAAACGGACCAATCATCCGCTTAAGCAAATCCCCAGTACTTCATCGTCTTTGCAATTATTGCATATGTACTTATGTGGACCCATGAGAATTTCTAGCCTCGGTGGCAGAAAACATGTGCTTGTCATTCTAGATGACTATACTCGATTTACAAGGCTTTTTCTTATGAGAACTAAGTCAGAAACCCCCGCCATTATCATTGAGTTCATCAAAAAGACTCAACGCTCTTTTAATAAATGTGTTAAGAGCATCCGAGCTGATAATGGGACGGAATTTAAGAATGACCTCCTTGATAGTTATTTGAAAGACCAAGGCATTGAACATCAGTAGTTCTCTGCTGCACGAACCTGCCAACAGAATGGAGTAGTTAGACGATGTCATCATACGTTGTGCGAGGCAGCTCGAACGATGCTTGCCTACTCCAAACTACCTCTGAAAATGTGGGGGAGGCCATTTCAACTGCATGTTATACCCAAAATCGTTGTATCATTAATAAATGGTTTGACAAAACTCCTTATGAGTTATTATATGGTAGATGCCCGAATGTCAAATATTTCCGTGTCTTTGGTTGTATATGCTATGTGCTTAACGATTTTGACAGCCTCGGAAAGTTTGATCCTCATGGCGATCAAGCCGTATTTCTCGGTTATTCTTTGAACAAAGTTGCCTATCGTGTCTATCATAAACGGACAAAGACAATCAAGGAAAGCAATACAAGAACAACCGGGTGGTAGCAATACAAGAAGAGATCAATCAATTTGAACAATTAAAAGTATGGCGATTAGTTCCAAGACCAGCGGGTCAACGACCAATAGTGGTTAAGTGGATTTTCAAGAACAAGAAGGATTCTGATGGAATTGTGGTTCAAAATAAGGCATGTTTTGTGGCTAAGGGATACCGACAACAAGAGGGTACTGATTATGATGAAACGTTTGCGCTGGTTGCAAGGATTGAGGCTATTCATCTATTTCTTGCATTTGCTTCTCATATGAAGTTCACGGTGTTTCAAATGGATGTCAAAACTGCTTTTCTGAATGGTCATCTTCAAGAGGAAGTTTATGCTGATCAACCAGAAGGCTTTGTCGATCCCATTCATCCAAACCACGTTTACTACTTGGAGAAAGCTTTGTATGGTCTAAAGCAAGCACCGCGTGCATGGTACGAGACCTTGACAAAGTACTTACTAGATAATGGCTTTTCTCGTGGAATGATTGATACAACGCTCTTCATCCGTAAAAACCACGGTCACATTCTCTTGGTTCAAATTTACGTTGATGACATTATTTTTGGTTCCACGTCCCCGGCTTTATGCAAAGAATTTGGTGACCTTATTGCCAACAAATTCGAAATGAGCATGCTTGACCAGCTCAATTTCTTCTTGGGGTTACAAGTAAACCAATTACCAAACGGGATTTTTATCAGTCAAACAAATAGAGTATATCAATGATATGCTAAAATGTTTTAAAATGACTGCTTTAAAACCAATGACAACCCCAATGAGGACATTACTGGATGCCGATACTAATGGGGAACCCTTTGATATTACGCTTTATAGAAGCATGGTTGGTTCTTTAATGTACTTAACTGCAAGCAGATCGGACATTACACTTGCTGTAATGGTCTGTGCTCGCTTTCAGTCAAACTCTAAGAAATCACACTCCAAAGAAGTGGTTAGAATTTTTCAGTACCTTAAGGGTACACCTAACCTTGAAATCTGGTATCCTCATGGATCCGAATTCAATCTCACTGCTTACACAGATGCTGATCATGGAGGTTGCCATGTTGATAGGAAAAGCACATCTGGATTAATGATACGCATAATGATCCGTCTCAAAACAAGCAAGCGTCCCGACAAGGATCTTACCCGGCACCGTCTGTTTCGGAACACGGACCCTTTCCCAACATCCATCCGACGTCATCTCAGCAACTTTACCATGCCAGAAGAATGGCTAGATTGAGAGCTCGGATAACACACATATAACCGGCATCATGTAGCCAGTCATGATGACAAGTTGAAAGCAAAACCTTCCCGGATTAGGCTAAGAGCTCTGACACCTTAGCCGGAACCGACATGCTGCTGGTACCGTCACCACTTCTCGGTTCGGCATTTCAACTCAGCAGAATGATACCCTCCCGGGACAAGCACGTCGTCCCGGAGAAAGTGCACTGTCCCGGAATAGACACCTCATCCCTGAACAAGCATGTAAGCAAGTTGCATGCCACGTCAGCCCACGAATCTAGGAATGTTTGTTAGGATCTGCTTGATTATTCCCATGAAAAGGACATGTGCCATGAAATGTCCCGTTCTTATTGATTAAAAACGTTCCATATTAATTGATTTCGTTGCGAGGTTTTGACCTCTATATGAGACGTTTTTCAAAGACTGCATTCATTTTTAAAACAAACCATAACCTTTATTTCATAAATAAAGGTTTAAAAAGCTTTACGTAGATTATCAAATAATGATAATCTAAAATATCCTGTTTACACACGACCATTACATAATGGTTTACAATACAAATATGTTACATCGAAATCAGTTTCTTGAATGCAGTTTTTACACAATATCATACAAACATGGACTCCAAATCTTGTCCTTATTTTAGTATGCAACAGCGGAAGCTCTTAATATTCACCTGAGAATAAACATGCTTTAAACGTCAACAAAAATGTTGGTGAGTTATAGGTTTAACCTATATATATCAAATCGTAACATTAGACCACAAGATTTCATATTTCAATACACATCCCATACATAGAGATAAAAATCATTCATATGGTGAACACCTGGTAACCGACAATAACAAGATGCATATATAAGAATATCCCCATCATTCCGGGACACCCTTCGGATATGATATAAATTTCGAAGTACTAAAGCATCCGGTACTTTGGATGGGGTTTGTTAGGCCCAATAGATCTATCTTTAGGATTCGCGTCAATTAGGGTGTCTGTTCCCTAATTCTTAGATTACCAGACTTAATAAAAAGGGGCATATTCGATTTTGATAATTCAACCATAGAATGTAATTTCACGTACTTGTGTCTATTTTGTAAATCATTTATAAAACCTGCATGTATTCTCATCCCAAAAATATTAGATTTTAAAAGTGGGACTATAACTCACTTTCACAGACTTTTACTTCGTCGGGAAGTAAGACTTGGCCACTGTTGATTCACGAACCTATAACAATATATACATATATATTAAAGTATGTTCAAAATATATTTACAACACTTTTAATATATTTTGATGTTTTAAGTTTATTAAGTCAGCTGTCCTCGTTAGTAACCTACAACTAGTTGTCCACAGTTAGATGTACAGAAATAAATCGATAACTATTATCTTGAATCAATCCACGACCCAGTGTATACATATCTCAGTATTGATCACAACTCAAACTATATATATTTTGGAATCAACCTCAACCCTGTATAGCTAACTCCAACATTCACATATAGAGTGTCTATGGTTGTTCCGAAATATATATAGATGTGTCGACATGATAGGTCGAAACATTGTATACGTGTCTATGGTATCTCAAGATTACATAATATACAATACAAGTTGATTAAGTTATGGTTGGAATAGATTTGTTACCAATTTTCACGTAGCTAAAATGAGAAAAATTATCCAATCTTGTTTTACCCATAACTTCTTCATTTTAAATCCGTTTTGAGTGAATCAAATTGCTATGGTTTCATATTGAACTCTATTTTATGAATCTAAACATAAAAGTATAGGTTTATAGTCGGAAAAATAAGTTACAAGTCGTTTTTGTAAAGGTAGTCATTTCAGTCGAAAGAACGACGTCTAGATGACCATTTTAGAAAACATACTTCCACTTTGAGTTTAACCATAATTTTTGGATATAGTTTCATGTTCATAATAAAAATCATTTTCCCAGAATAACAACTTTTAAATCAAAGTTTATCATAGTTTTTAATTAACTAACCCAAAACAGCCCGCGGTGTTACTACGACGGCGTAAATCCGGTTTTACGGTGTTTTTCGTGTTTCCAGGTTTTAAATCATTAAGTTAGCATATCATATAGATATAGAACATGTGTTTAGTTGATTTTAAAAGTCAAGTTAGAAGGATTAACTTTTATTTGCGAACAAGTTTAGAATTAACTAAACTATGTTCTAGTGATTACAAGTTTAAACCTTCGAATAAGATAGCTTTATATGTATGAATCGAATGATGTTATGAACATCATTACTACCTTAAGTTCCTTGGATAAACCTACTGGAAAAGAGAAAAGTGGATCTAGCTTCAATGGATCCTTGGATGGCTCGAAGTTCTTGAAGCAGAATCATGACACGAAAACAAGTTCAAGTAAGATCATCACTTGAAATAAGATTGTTATAGTTATAGAAATTGAACCAAAGTTTGAATATGATTATTACCTTGTATTAGAATGATAACCTACTGTAAGAAACAAAGATTTCTTGAGGTTGGATGATCACCTTACAAGATTGGAAGTGAGCTAGCAAACTTGAAAGTATTCTTGATTTTATGTAACTAGAACTTTTGGAATTTATGAAGAACACTTAGAACTTGAAGATGGAACTTGAGAGAGATCAATTAGATGAAGAAAATTGAAGAATGAAAGTGTTTGTAGGTGTTTTTGGTCGTTGGTGTATGGATTAGATATAAAGGATATGTAATTTTGTTTTCATGTAAATAAGTCATGAATGATTACTCATATTTTTGTAATTTTATGAGATATTTCATGCTAGTTGCCAAATGATGGTTCCCACATGTGTTAGGTGACTCACATGGGCTGCTAAGAGCTGATCATTGGAGTGTATATACCAATAGTACATACATCTAAAACCTGTGTATTGTACGAGTACGAATACGGGTGCATACGAGTAGAATTGTTGATGAAACTGAACGAGGATGTAATTGTAAGCATTTTTGTTAAGTAGAAGTATTTTGATAAGTGTATTGAAGTCTTTCAAAAGTGTATAAATACATATTAAAACACTACATGTATATACATTTTAACTGAGTCGTTAAGTCATCGTTAGTCGTTACATGTAAGTGTTGTTTTGAAACCTTTAGGTTAACGATCTTGTTAAATGTTGTTAACCCAATGTTTATAATATCAAATGAGATTTTAAATTATTATATTATCTTGATATTATCATGTATGAATATCTCTTAATATGATATATATATATATACATTAATGTCTTTACAACGATAATCGTTACATATATGTCTCGTTTAAAAATCATTAAGTTAGTAGTCTTGTTTTTACATATGTAGTTCATTGTTAATATACTTAATGATATGTTTACTTATCATAGTATCATGTTAACTATATATATATCCATATATATGTCATCATATAGTTTTTACAAGTTTTAACGTTCGTGAATCACCAGTCAACTTGGGTGGTCAATTGTCTATATGAAACATATTTCAATTAATCAAGTCTTAACAAGTTTGATTGCTTAACATGTTGGAAACATTTAATCATGTAAATATAAATCTCAATTAATATATATAAACATGGAAAAGTTCGGGTCACTACAGTACCTACCCGTTAAATAAATTTCGTCCCGAAATTTTAAGCTGTTGAAGGTGTTGACGAATCTTCTGGAAATAGATGCGGGTATTTCTTCTTCATCTGATCTTCACGCTCCCAGGTGAACTCGGGTCCTCTACGAGCATTCCATCGAACCTTAACAATTGGTATCTTGTTTTGCTTAAGTCTTTTAACCTCACGATCCATTATTTCGACGGGTTCTTCGATGAATTGAAGTTTTTCGTTGATTTGGATTTCATCTAACGGAATAGTGAGATCTTCTTTAGCAAAACATTTCTTTAAATTCGAGACGTGGAAAGTGTTATGTACAGCCGCGATTTGTTGAGGTAACTCTAGTCGGTAAGCTACTGGTCCGACACGATCAATAATCTTGAATGGTCCAATATACCTTGGATTTAATTTCCCTCGTTTACCAAATCGAACAACGCCTTTCCAAGGTGCAACTTTAAGCATGACCATCTCTCCAATTTCAAATTCTATATCTTTTCTTTTAATGTCAGCGTAGCTCTTTTGTCGACTTTGGGCGGTTTTCAACCGTTGTTGAATTTGGATGATCTTCTCGGTAGTTTCTTGTATAATCTCCGGACCCGTAATCTGTCTATCCCCCACTTCACTCCAACAAATCGGAGACCTGCACTTTCTACCATAAAGTGCTTCAAACGGCGCCATCTCAATGCTTGAATGGTAGCTGTTGTTGTAGGAAAATTCTGCTAACGGTAGATGTCGATCCCAACTGTTTCCGAAATCAATAACACATGCTCGTAGCATGTCTTCAAGCGTTTGTATCGTCCTTTCGCTCTGCCCATCAGTTTGTGGATGATAGGCAGTACTCATGTCTAGACGAGTTCCTAATGCTTGCTGTAATGTCTGCCAGAATCTTGAAATAAATCTGCCATCCCTATCAGAGATAATAGAGATTGGTATTCCATGTCTGGAGACGACTTCCTTCAAATACAGTCGTGCTAACTTCTCCATCTTGTCATCTTCTCTTATTGGTAGGAAGTGTGCTGATTTGGTGAGACGATCAACTATTACCCAAATAGTATCAAAACCACTTGCAGTCCTTGGCAATTTAGTGATGAAATCCATGGTAATGTTTTCCCATTTCCATTCCGGGATTTCGGGTTGTTGAAGTAGACCTGATGGTTTCTGATGCTCAGCTTTGACCTTAGAACACGTCAAACATTCTCCTACGTATTTAGCAACATCGGCTTTCATACCCGGCCACCAAAAATGTTTCTTGAGATCCTTGTACATCTTCCCCGTTCCAGGATGTATTGAGTATCTGGTTTTATGAGCTTCTCTAAGTACCATTTCTCTCATATCTCCAAATTTTGGTACCCAAATCCTTTCAGCCCTATACCGGGTTCCGTCTTCCCGAATATTAAGATGCTTCTCCGATCCTTTGGGTATTTCATCCTTTAAATTTCCCTCTTTTAAAACTCCTTGTTGCGCCTCCTTTATTTGAGTAGTAATGTTATTATGAATCATTATATTCATAGATTTTACTCGAATGGGTTCTCTGTCCTTCCTGCTCAAGGCATCGGCTACCACATTTGCCTTCCCCGGGTGGTAACGAATCTCAAAGTCGTAATCATTCAATAATTCAATCCACCTACGCTGCCTCATATTCAGTTGTTTCTGATTAAATATGTGTTGAAGACTTTTGTGGTCGGTATATATAATACTTTTGACCCCATATAAGTAGTGCCTCCAAGTCTTTAATGCAAAAACAACCGCGCCTAATTCCAAATCATGCGTCGTATAATTTTGTTCGTGAATCTTCAATTGTCTAGACGCATAAGCAATCACCTTCGTTCGTTGCATTAATACACAACCGAGACCTTGCTTTGATGCATCACAATAAATCACAAAATCATCATTCCCTTCAGGCAATGACAATATAGGTGCCGTAGTTAACTTTTTCTTCAATAACTGAAACGCTTTCTCTTGTTCATCATTCCATTCAAATTTCTTCCCTTTATGCGTTAATGCAGTCAAGGGTTTTGCTATTCTGGAAAAGTCTTGGATGAACCTTCTGTAGTAACCAGCTAGTCCTAAAAACTGGCGTATGTGTTTCGGAGTTTTAGGGGTTTCCCACTTTTCAACAGTTTCTATCTTTGCCGGATCCACCTTAATACCTTCTTTGTTCACTATGTGACCGAGGAATTGAACTTCTTCCAACCAAAATGCACACTTTGAAAACTTAGCGTACAATTCTTCCTTCCTCAATACTTCTAACACCTTTCTCAAATGTTCACCGTGTTCTTGGTCATTTTTTGAGTAAATAAGTATGTCATCAATGAAAACAATGACAAACTTGTCAAGGTATGGTCCACACACTCGGTTCATAAGGTCCATGAACACAGCTGGTGCATTAGTTAAACCAAACGGCATGACCATAAACTCGTAATGACCGTAACGTGTTCTGAAAGCAGTCTTTGGAATATCATCTTCTTTCACCCGCATTTGATGATACCCGGAACGTAAGTCAATCTTTGAATAAACAGACGAGCCTTGTAGTTGATCAAATAAGTCGTCGATTCTCGGTAGTGGGTAGCGGTTCTTGATGGTAAGTTTGTTCAACTCTCGGTAGTCGATACACAACCTGAATGTACCATCTTTCTTCCTGACAAACAAAACAGGAGCTCCCCACGGTGATGTGCTTGGTGGAATGAAACCACGCTCTAAAAGTTCTTGTAATTGGCTTTGCAGTTCTTTCATCTCGCTGGGTGCGAGTCTGTAAGGAGCACGAGCTATTGGTGCAGCTCCTGGTACAAGATCTATTTGAAATTCAACGGATCGATGTGGGGGTAATCCCGGTAATTCTTTCGGAAATACATCGGGAAATTCTTTTGCAATGGGAACATCATTGATGCTCTTTTCTTTAGTTTGTACTTTCTCGACGTGTGCTAGAACAGCATAGCAACCTTTTCTTATTAGTTTTTGTGCCTTCAAATTACTAATAAGATGTAGCTTCGTGTTGCCCTTTTCTCCGTACACCATTAAGGGTTTTCCTTTTTCTCGTATAATGCGAATTGCATTTTTGTAACAAACGATCTCCGCTTTCACTTCTTTCAACCAGTCCATACCGATTATCACATCAAAACTCCCTAACTCTACTGGTATCAAATCAATCTTAAATGTTTCGCTAACCAGTTTAATTTCTCGATTCCGACATATATTATCTGCTGAAATTAATTTACCATTTGCTAATTCGAGTAAAAATTTACTATCCAAAGGCGTCAATGGACAACTTAATTTAGCACAAAAATCTCTACTCATATAGCTTCTATCCGCACCCGAATCAAATAAAACGTAAGCAGATTTATTGTCAATAAGAAACGTACCCGTAACAAGCTCCGGGTCTTCCTGTGCCTCTATCGCATTAATATTGAAAACTCTTCCACGGCCTTGTCCATTCGTGTTCTCCTGGTTCGGGCAATTTCTAATAATGTGGCCTGGTTTTCCACATTTATAACAAACTACATTGGCATAACTTGCTCCGACACTACTTGCTCCGCCATTACTCGTTCCGACACCATTTGTTCCTTTCGTTCTATTAGCCCCTGGTCCGTAGACCTCACACTTCGCCGCGCTATGACCATTTCTTTTACACTTGTTGCAAAATTTGGTGCAGAACCCCGAGTGATTCTTTTCACACCTTTGGCATAGCTGCTTCTGATTGTTGTTGTTGTTGCGGTTATTATTGTTGTTGGGATGATTGTTGTAGTTGCTGTTGTTGTTGTTGTTGTTGTTGTTGGGCCGTTTGTTGTAGTTGCGATTGATGTTGAGATTGTTGGGATAATTGTTGCGATTATTGTTGTAATTACTGTTGTTGTTGTATTGGTGATTCTTATCACCGTTTTCCTCCCACTTTCTTTTGACTTGCTTCACATTGGCCTCTTCAGCAGTCTGTTCTTTAATTCTTTCTTCAATCTGGTTCACTAGTTTGTGAGCCATTCTACATGCCTGTTGTATGGAGGCGGGCTCGTGTGAACTTATATCTTCTTGGATTCTTTCCGGTAATCCTTTCACAAACGCGTCGATCTTCTCTTCCTCATCTTCGAATGCTCCCGGACACAATAGGCACAATTCTGTGAATCGTCTTTCGTACGTGGTAATATCAAATCCTTGGGTTCGTAACCCTCTAAGTTCTGTCTTGAGTTTATTGACCTCGGTTCTGGGACGGTACTTCTCGTTCATCAAGTGCTTGAATGCTGACCACGGTAGTGCGTACGCATCATCTTGTCCCACTTGCTCTAGATAGGTATTCCACCAAGTTAACGCAGAACCTGTGAAGGTATGCGTAGCGTACTTCACTTTGTCCTCTTCAGTACACTTACTTATGGCAAACACCGATTCAACCTTCTCGGTCCACCGTTTCAATCCGATCGGTCCTTCGGTTCCATCAAATTCCAAAGGTTTGCAGGCAGTGAATTCTTTGTAGGTGCATCCTACACGATTTCCTGTACTGCTAGATCCAAGGTTATTGTTGGTATGTAGCGCAGCCTGTACTGCGGCTATGTTTGAAGCTAGAAAAGTACGGAATTCCTCTTCATTCATATTCACGGTGTGTCGAGTAGTCGGTGCCATTTCCTTCAAAATAGTTAAATGGAACAAGTTAATCATACAGAATATTAAGAGTAGTTAATAGTATTTCGTAGCATAATATGAACTCATTTATAAAAGCTTTTTCTTCATATTAGCGTTTTATAAGTTTAAATTCGGGTAGTACCTACCCGTTAAGTTCATACTTAGTAGCTAATATACAATTCAACTACTACAATTCTATATGAAAAACTGATTGTAATAATATTGCGCGTTCAAACTTTTATACAATATTTTACAAACTTACAATACCGCTTATTTTACATAAAGCATGAAATATAGCACACAATAACTTTGATACAAGATAGTTGTGAAGACAATTCTAGCTAGTACACAAGTCGTTCGGCAAAGGCAATAAAGACACGTAATTCATATGTCCAGAAACAAGTCATGCATTCTGGTTTTACTAGGACTACTTCCCATCCTTGGTCTTGTGCAACATAACCGTTATGGCCGTTGATAAGACAGCGTGTTGTAACGTCATCAAAGGGACGAGGGTTACGTAATGTCCAACAGTCCCGTAATAATCTAAAAACCTCATTTCTTACCCCAATTACCGACTCCGTCACTTGTGGAAACGTTTTGTTTAATAGTTGTAGCCCGATGTTCTTGTTCTCACTTTGGTGAGAAGCGAACATTACTAATCCGTAAGCATAACATGCTTCTTTATGTTGCATGTTAGCCGCTTTTTCTAAATCACGAAGTCCAATATTCGGATATATTGAGTCAAAATAATTTCTTAACCCGTTGCGTAAAATAGCATTTGGGTTCCCCGCAATATATGCGTCAAAGTAAACACATCGTAACTTATGGGTTTCCCAATGTGATATCCCCCATCTTTCAAACGAAAGTCTCTTATAAACCAAGACATTCTTGGAACGTTCTTCGAATGTCTTACAAACTGATCTCGCCTTAAATAGTTGTGCCGAAGAATTCTGGCCGACTCTAGACAAGATTTCATCAATCATGTCTCCGGGTAGGTCTCTTAAAATATTGGGTTGTCTATCCATTTTGTGTTTTTAAACTGTAAAATAGACAAGAGTTAGTTTCATAAAAAAAATACTTATTAATACAAGCAATTTTTACATATATCATAAAGCATAAGAACACTATATTACATATATTACACCACGCGAATACAACTATCTTATTCCGACTCGCTCGTTTCTTCTTCTTCGGTTTTGGTTCATTTTGCCAAGTTTCTAGGGATATATGTTGTTCCCCTAATACGAGCCGTCGTGATCCACATTGGTTTAGAAAAACCTGGTGGTTTAGAGGTTCCCGGGTCATTGTTACAACTTAAGGACTTCGGGGGTTGACGATACATATAAAGTTCATCGGGGTTGGAATTAGATTTCTCTATTTTTATGCCCTTTCCCTTATTATTTTCTTTTGCCTTTTTAAATTCAGTTGGGGTAATTTCTATAACATCATCGGAATTCTCGTCGGAATCCGATTCATCGGAGAATTGGTAATCCTCCCAATATTTTGCTTCCTTGGCGGAAACACCATTGACCATAATTAACCTTGGTCGGTTGGTTGAGGATTTTCTTTTACTTAACCGTTTTATTATTTCCCCCACCGGTTCTATTTCTTCATCCGGTTCCGATTCTTCTTCCGGTTCCGATTCTTCTTCCGGTTCCGACTCTTCTTCCGGTTCCTCTTCGGGAACTTGTGAATCAGTCCACGAATCATTCCAATTTACATTTGACTCTTCATTATTATTAGGTGAGTCAATGGGACTTGTTCTAGAGGTAGACATCTATCACATAATATCAAACGCGTTAAGAGATTAATATATCACATAATATTCACATGTTAAAAATATATAGTTTCCAACAAAATTTGTTAAGCAATCATTTTTCAAGTAAACACGGTCGAAGTCCAGACTCACTAATGCATCCTAACAAACTCGATAAGACACACTAATGCAAAATTCTGGTTCTCTAAGACCAACGCTCGGATACCAACTGAAATGTCCCGTTCTTATTGATTAAAAACGTTCCATATTAATTGATTTCGTTGCGAGGTTTTGACCTCTATATGAGACGTTTTTCAAAGACTGCATTCATTTTTAAAACAAACCATAACCTTTATTTCATAAATAAAGGTTTAAAAAGCTTTACGTAGATTATCAAATAATGATAATCTAAAATATCCTGTTTACACACGACCATTACATAATGGTTTACAATACAAATATGTTACATCGAAATCAGTTTCTTGAATGCAGTTTTTACACAATATCATACAAACATGGACTCCAAATCTTGTCCTTATTTTAGTATGCAACAGCGGAAGCTCTTAATATTCACCTGAGAATAAACATGCTTTAAACGTCAACAAAAATGTTGGTGAGTTATAGGTTTAACCTATATATATCAAATCGTAACAATAGACCACAAGATTTCATATTTCAATACACATCCCATACATAGAGATAAAAATCATTCATATGGTGAACACCTGGTAACCGACAATAACAAGATGCATATATAAGAATATCCCCATCATTCCGGGACACCCTTCGGATATGATATAAATTTCGAAGTACTAAAGCATCCGGTACTTTGGATGGGGTTTGTTAGGCCCAATAGATCTATCTTTAGGATTCGCGTCAATTAGGGTGTCTGTTCCCTAATTCTTAGATTACCAGACTTAATAAAAAGGGGCATATTCGATTTTGATAATTCAACCATAGAATGTAATTTCACGTACTTGTGTCTATTTTGTAAATCATTTATAAAACCTGCATGTATTCTCATCCCAAAAATATTAGATTTTAAAAGTGGGACTATAACTCACTTTCACAGACTTTTACTTCGTCGGGAAGTAAGACTTGGCCACTGTTGATTCACGAACCTATAACAATATATACATATATATTAAAGTATGTTCAAAATATATTTACAACACTTTTAATATATTTTGATGTTTTAAGTTTATTAAGTCAGCTGTCCTCGTTAGTAACCTACAACTAGTTGTCCACAGTTAGATGTACAGAAATAAATCGATAAATATTATCTTGAATCAATCCACGACCCAGTGTATACATATCTCAGTATTGATCACAACTCAAACTATATATATTTTGGAATCAACCTCAACCCTGTATAGCTAACTCCAACATTCACATATAGAGTGTCTATGGTTGTTCCGAAATATATATAGATGTGTCGACATGATAGGTCGAAACATTGTATACGTGTCTATGGTATCTCAAGATTACATAATATACAATACAAGTTGATTAAGTTATGGTTGGAATAGATTTGTTACCAATTTTCACGTAGCTAAAATGAGAAAAATTATCCAATCTTGTTTTACCCATAACTTCTTCATTTTAAATCCGTTTTGATTGAATCAAATTGCTATGGTTTCATATTGAACTCTATTTTATGAATCTAAACATAAAAGTATAGGTTTATAGTCGGAAAAATAAGTTACAAGTCGTTTTTGTAAAGGTAGTCATTTCAGTCGAAAGAACGACGTCTAGATGACCATTTTAGAAAATATACTTCCACTTTGAGTTTAACCATAATTTTTGGATATAGTTTCATGTTCATAATAAAAATCATTTTCCCAGAATAACAACTTT
Source organism: Rutidosis leptorrhynchoides (assembly GCF_046630445.1). Taxonomy (NCBI): domain Eukaryota; kingdom Viridiplantae; phylum Streptophyta; class Magnoliopsida; order Asterales; family Asteraceae; genus Rutidosis; species Rutidosis leptorrhynchoides. The sequence goes on from NC_092333.1 coordinate 280,280,950, forward strand.
TAAATCAAAGTTTATCATATTTTTTAATTAACTAACCCAAAACAGCCCGCGGTGTTACTACGACGGCGTAAATCCGGTTTTACGGTGTTTTTCGTGTTTCCAGGTTTTAAATCATTAAGTTAGCATATCATATAGATATAGAACATGTGTTTAGTTGATTTTAAAAGTCAAGTTAGAAGGATTAACTTTTATTTGCGAACAAGTTTAGAATTAACTAAACTATGTTCTAGTGATTACAAGTTTAAACCTTCGAATAAGATAGCTTTATATGTATGAATCGAATGATGTTATGAACATCATTACTACCTTAAGTTCCTTGGATAAACCTACTGGAAAAGAGAAAAGTGGATCTAGCTTCAATGGATCCTTGGATGGCTCGAAGTTCTTGAAGCAGAATCATGACACGAAAACAAGTTCAAGTAAGATCATCACTTGAAATAAGATTGTTATAGTTATAGAAATTGAACCAAAGTTTGAATATGATTATTACCTTGTATTAGAATGATAACCTACTGTAAGAAACAAAGATTTCTTGAGGTTGGATGATCACCTTACAAGATTGGAAGTGAGCTAGCAAACTTGAAAGTATTCTTGATTTTATGTAACTAGAACTTTTGGAATTTATGAAGAACACTTAGAACTTGAAGATAGAACTTGAGAGAGATCAATTAGATGAAGAAAATTGAAGAATGAAAGTGTTTGTAGGTGTTTTTGGTCGTTGGTGTATGGATTAGATATAAAGGATATGTAATTTTGTTTTCATGTAAATAAGTCATGAATGATTACTCATATTTTTGTAATTTTATGAGATATTTCATGCTAGTTGCCAAATGATGGTTCCCACATGTGTTAGGTGACTCACATGGGCTGCTAAGAGCTGATCATTGGAGTGTATATACCAATAGTACATACATCTAAAACCTGTGTATTGTACGAGTACGAATACGGGTGCATACGAGTAGAATTGTTGATGAAACTGAACGAGGATGTAATTGTAAGCATTTTTGTTAAGTAGAAGTATTTTGATAAGTGTATTGAAGTCTTTCAAAAGTGTATAAATACATATTAAAACACTACATGTATATACATTTTAACTGAGTCGTTAAGTCATCGTTAGTTGTTACATGTAAGTGTTGTTTTGAAACCTTTAGGTTAACGATCTTGTTAAATGTTGTTAACCCAATGTTTATAATATCAAATGAGATTTTAAATTATTATATTATCTTGATATTATCATGTATGAATATCTCTTAATATGATATATATATATATACATTAATGTCTTTACAACGATAATCGTTACATATATGTCTCGTTTAAAAATCATTAAGTTAGTAGTCTTGTTTTTACATATGTAGTTCATTGTTAATATACTTAATGATATGTTTACTTATCATAGTATCATGTTAACTATATATATATATCCATATATATGTCATCATATAGTTTTTACAAGTTTTAACGTTCGTGAATCACCAGTCAACTTGGGTGGTCAATTGTCTATATGAAACATATTTCAATTAATCAAGTCTTAACAAGTTTGATTGCTTAACATGTTGGAAACATTTAATCATGTAAATATCAATCTCAATTAATATATATAAACATGGAAAAGTTCGGGTCACTACATGCCACGTCACCCCTCGGGATTGGCAAAGTTCGTTACAAGCATGAAAGGGACATGTGCCACGTCATCATTCCCTCCTAACCTCTATAAATACGCAAACAAGATCACTCATTCAGACAACGCTGGATGCATTAATATTACTCTGCCCAAGTTAATTACGATAGCATTACTCCAGTCGTTAACTCAATTCCTATCAGTACTCCGATCATCGTCGGAGCTAATCTCTACCCTAAGATATTAACTTATTCGATTCCGATCGAATAAGGTTAATTCAATCGATTGTTTGACGCCCTTGGAATCCAGATTCCAAATCGGGGTTTGCACAATTTTTGGAGTTAAAACATTTGACTTACTCTTTTTCCCAAATCAAGCACTTAAACCCGAAATCTATTTACTCGAAACGATTTTGGTTTAATCAAATGGCGCCACCTAAAGGTACGAACAACACATTGAAACCAAGCAGCAAAACGGCAAGCAAGAATGGAACGAGCGATGACGTTCAACCACCTTTGAACAAAGGAAGCTCACCACCGGTGGAGCCACCTCAACCCCAAAAACAATCAATCGCTCATATCCACTCCGGTGACGCATCGGGAGACGAGATGAATGTCTCCGATGACGACGAGGACACACACGAGGGATCACCACTCGGAGAAGATAGGTTTAAGCTCGGCACCCTTGGTCTCAAAACTGGTGGTTCAAGCGGCATCGGATCGTCTCACAACGACATCGACCTGATCACCAAAATGATCTCAGCCAACGTCGAGAAACAAGTAATCGAAAAGTTAAAAGCCATGCTGAACGATAACAGTCTAGCAGAGAAGCAGCAATCGTAAACTCTAGACGTCCTGAAGACCATCCCACTGTTGAACATCGGTGAGGGAAGCGAAGGCGTCACTAAGGCTGCCGCAAATGTATGGCTGAATGAGCTCCTTGTGCAGGCTGCGCCGCCGGCGTACAAACACTCTTTCTCGCAACCCGCCTTCCAGGGGACTGCACTCAAAAATCAGTTCACCCTAATCACCGGTAACAAAGCAAAACGACCGGTTGAGATGTCGGCTACTAGCCAAAAGCTATGCGAAAGCATCGCTAGCTGCATACTCCCTGCTAACATCGTCATACCGGTCACTTTAGGGTGTATAATGGAACCACTGACCCGGATGATTTCCTGCAAATCTTTGAGAGCGCCATGAAAACCCAACATTGGAGTAATGAGGTAGCATGTGATCTCTTTCCGACTGTACTACAGTCGGCTGCCAGGGAGTGGTTTGCAAAATCACCACCTAATGGAATCACATGCTTCGCAGGCTTGCTGGAAAAGTTTCTCATGCAATATCAGAACCTCCGCTGTCACACGTATACACACCTGTATGCTCACGAAATCCCGATGTAGCGGGGGGAGAAAATTGAAAGCTTCATCACGAGGTATATGCTGGAATGTCAGAAAATCCCCGGACTCCCGGAAACACAGCAGATTTCTGGATTTATAACATGCCTGGACAATGATACACACCCGTCGCTTATCTCTAAACTCCGATGGAACATCCCAGGTACATTTGCAGATGCTGTGATGGCAGCAAGGCAATACCAACACTCGGGTAGGGAGAGACAGGCTGAGTATCATCGGGAATAGAAGAAAAGAGAGGATAGGAGAAGCAACAGCAGGCATCGCCATGACAGCAGCAGACGCAGTGAAAGCCATCACAAAAACCACAACAGTCACGGCAAAAGCCATGACAGCTACAGGCATGACTAGAGTAGCCGAAAACGATATGATAAAGGGTCCCTAATCGACAGCCTTTCCAAAACCCCAAGGGAGATACTATTAACGGAACCCGTGAAGGCAAAGTTCACCCCTCCGGCACCACTAGAAAAATAGGACGGTCAAAAGTCAGACAAGTATTGTGAGTTCCATGAAGACAATGGTCATGACACCGATGAATGCAAAGTGTTAATACGTGAAATCATCGCTAAAATCAAGGCAGGCGAAATTAATCACTTGTTGTCAGGACGGAAGTTCAAAAAGGCTGATCCCAACAAAACATTCAGTTGGCAAAAGGAAGACGGTAAGAAACATGAGAAGGCGAAAGATAAAGTTGTTATTAACATGATCAATGTCGAGAAGGACAAGTTTATCTCACAGAGCTTCTGGAAAGATGCTGCCATCACATTCCCGGGACTACCGCTACAATACTCTTGGGATGAACCGGTAGTCATTACCGGCTTGATAGATAGGTTCCCGGTCAGCGAAATGTACACCGACACGGGAAGTGAAGCTGAGGTCTTATATGCTCATTGCCTTTCCCGGCTCCCAAAGTGTGTCGGAAGGAAGATGAGACAATCTAATGCCGTCATTTCTGGATTCGTGGGTTTCACTGAAGAACCCATAGGTAGGCTCAAGGCAACGGTCATGGTGGGTACTCAACCCTACCTCCATAGCGAAGTCATCGTCTCTTATGTCGTTAAATCTGTAACTGCTACAAACGTGATACTAGGAAGACAATTCTTCAGGAAGTTCGGTGCAATAGCGTCTACCGCTCATGGTATACACAAGCTACCAACCCGGCAAGGCGTGGAAATGGTTCAATCCACCCGACACCCTTTTCTCGAGAATAAAGGCACTCGAGATAGGAAATATACCGAATCATGGAGGACATCACACGTCATGGAGGAAAAATGTGTATCTGTTCTCAAGAGGCTAACCTTCTTCTCCCCGCCAGCATACCCCGGTAGCAAAAATTCAGTCATTGTTAATGAGGCAGAGAAGGCAGTTGCTGGCTGGCGTCACCGGTCAGGATGGGAGAAACCATTTAATGGTGCGTACGAAAGGGCTGAACCCCTTAATCCGACACTCAAACGTTCCAGAGCCGAAAGCCGTGAAAGCTCCAACCGAGACATGATAGCGGTTGAAGGAAACAAAAGTGACTGAATGAAACAACTGAGATTTAGATAGATACCGTGATTTAAACTGATCACTTCAACTCATGGTTATCTCGATGATTCTCTTTTTCTTTTAATGAAGAAATGATGTATGTTTTTCCTTTTTAGGAATGAATAAAAGCATTTTTACCGTTTACAATAACTTGGTCATTATGTTATTTACAACGATGTTCAAATAATTATAACTGGCTAGCGGCAGACAGATTTCGGCATCCACATAAGTCCCTTGCAAGTTATTTTGTACCCCCTTAAGTGGTGATGGTCTAGCCCTCGTCGGTACAAGTTTATACTGATAAACGGCCAATGAGTAGATGGCATAAACACGTGTGACTGCACGGTGTACACGCCAAAACTAATAAAAGTGTAGTCTAGACCTACATACGAAGATGTGAACTAGTTCAACTGAAGAAAATTTGACACAAAATACTTGGAATTAAACTGTCATTAATTACACGTGACTTCATTAGAAGTTTCTTAAAAAATACACAACAATGTGCAGTACAATAAACTGAAAATTGAAATCTAAGAGTTGCTGCACGGTTGTACCATCATTGGCGCAAAGATCATCGAAACTGCCAAAACGGATCTCCGCCAAGGCCTTCTGAGCAGCCTGGAGCTCTTGCGCAGCAGCCGGATTAACCTTCCCGGCAATATCAGAATGCAAGGAGACGGCACCACTAACATGATGCTTCTGCATCAGCCTAACGGCGTGGGTAAAATTGGCCGCCCCAAAGGTATCCAAATAAGCCTGAAAGGGTGACTTCACGGTGGATGAATTGATAGCCTTCTTCAAAATAGAAGGAATACCACCCCGCAATCGCTTACACTCTTCCAGGGCTTCCCCCTTGGCAGCAACCTCCTTATCCTTTTCCTCTACCACCCGGGCAAGCTCATCCTTGGTAGCCCTCAGCTGGGTCTCCAAGCTCTTAACAGCCTCTCGGGCCATAGGTGCCTGAGACAGCTCATTTTGGGCAGTTCTCAGCTGGCGCTCCAGGTCCGTCACCTGCTCCTCTCGGTCAAAACCATCCAGAATAAGTGTAATCATCGCCATGAGTGCTGGGGCTCGAATAGCCTTAGAATCCTCCCGGGGGAGGGCAGGAACTGCTTGGGGAGAGAAGAAGAAGACCCCTTCTCCAAAACACTCGTACAGTCGGGATAATCAATATCCAGCTGAGAGAAAGCACATACATGATCATCGCCTACAGAGATATTGAAGTGCAGGTCATCAAAGCTTTCTAGGGTAAACTGTGCACCCTCCTCACCCAAGTTTATGGGCTCTGTCTTGGCCGTATCGCCACCCACAGACGGCTCAGCAACAGCTGCAAAACAAAAATTATTAAAGATAGGCATGAGACAAAATCAAAATTTTAGATAAGATTGATTTACCAAAACAAGACAATCACCTTTGGCCTTCTTTCGAAGATGAGGAACTTCCTGAATCCTCCTCTTCACCATCGTGTGCCCCTCCGACACATCGGGACCGGGAAGAATCAAGTCGGCCCCGTCGCCGGCATTTTGCTCCAGGTCCCGGGGAGCGACATCCGGCTCGTCTCCCGAATTAACCGGGACGCTGTCCCCCCTAATCTCCGCCAGATCACCAAAAGCCATTGTGCTAGCAAACTCCATTACTGTTGTATAAAAATCAAATACAAACAAGGTTAGTATATGATTAATAAACTAGGCGACATAGCAATTGGCTAGGATCAGTCTTCACCTGCTTCATTAAAACGAAGAACATGCTTGGTATTCAGATCTGGCCATTGGTGGCTAACTCCCCCCAACACAAGCATGACCTCCGGGTATGGCCGTTGTGGAAACTTGAACTCCCGGATGGCTATATAACGCCTTCTCGGCAGCATTTAGATTCGGGACTCTATTGGCTATTTTCTTCACGTCAACTGCCCATTCGCAGAGCTCAACAAATTGTGGCAGTAGCCCTTTGCTATCGACAAAAAAGAAAGACTCCCTCCACTCCTTCAATGAAGTGTCCATGTCTCCAGTAAAGTTGAATTGCTCTCTCCCTTTGATGGTAAACCATCCAACCTCAGACCTCGAGATGGAAAAGCAGTATCGAAACATATAAACGGTAGGAAGAATATGATAATGATAAAGGTACATCTCCCACATTACCAGGGTACGCATGGGGATGTATCTGAGCAGGCGCTATTCCATAGTGCGTAAAGAATTGGTACATGAATTCGAAATAGGGCAATCGAAAATTGCTCACACTAATGGTTGCACCATAAATGGTAACCATGCCTGGGGGGCTTATGGGCACTGTGGATGGCATCAGGCACCCTCAATGTATAACGGGTTAAAAACGGGTACCTACGTACCATCTCGTCAAGGTATCCATCACACACTTGACTCATAATATCACTAACATCTATAGAAGGCCTAGAAGAAGTCTTAGGAGCATCTACACTAGTAGAAGTGGAAGACTGATCTGCCATATATACGAAAATACAAAAAGCAAAGTAATAAAGAAGAAGGAAACATAAAAGGTACCTTTTTTCGTAAAAAAATTGTTGACTTTTTAAAGAAGAAACGTTTAGGGCACGAAGGCTGTAAGAAGTGTAAATATTTGAAAAGGGAAGCTATTTATAGGTTTTAAGAAAATTGATCCAATGGCTCAGATCAAAAGATGGATTAACAAAAGCAATGACTAAAATCGCAAAAAGAAATCTCTCGAACGCCGTTCCAAAAGTTGAAAAATGGAAAAAACACGAAAGGGGGCGCATTTGCAGAAACTGCCTTTTCACGCTGATAAACATTAAATGTACATCCAATAGGAAGCATGGCTTCATCTCGGAAGTTTGACGATGGTAACTGTTCTGGCTACCACCACCAAACTGGGGGGGACTTAATGACACGCATAATGATCCGTCTCAAAAAAAGTAAGCTTCCCGACAAGGATTTTACCCGGCACCGTCTATCCCGAAACACGGACCCTTTCCCAACATCCATCTGACGTCATCTCAGCAACTTTACCATGCCGGGTGAATGGCTAGATTGAGAGCCCGAATAACACACATATAACTGGCATCATGTAGCCAGTCATGATGACAAGTGGAGAGCAAAACCTTCCCGGATTAGGCTAAGAGCTCTGACACCTTAGCCGGAACCGACATACTACTGGTACCGTCACCACTTCTCGGTTCGGCATTTCAACTCGACATAAAGATACCCTCTCGGGACAAGCACTGAAATGTCTCGTTCATATTGATTATAAACGTTCCATATGAATTGATTTCATTGCGAGGTTTTGACCTCTATATGAGACGTTTTTCAAAGACTGCATTCGTTTTTAAAACAAACCATAACCTTTATTTTATCGACAAGGTTAAAAGGACACCACCTAGATTATCAGAAATGATAATCTAAAAATATCACACTTACACACTACCGATACATATTGGTTTACAATATTAATATGTTACAACAAAGTAAATCTCGAATGCAGTTTTAAACAATAATATACAAGCATGCTGACATCAAATCTTGTCCATATATTAGCATGCAACAGCGGAAGCTCTTAATAATCACCTGAGAATAAACATGCTTTAAACGTCAACAAAAATGTTGGTGATAGACCACAAGATTTCATCTTTTAATAACATGCAATCTGCATAAAAAATCATTCGTATGGTTGAACATCTGGTAACCGACATTAACAAATGCATCTAGAATATCCCCATATATAAATATCGAAGTACTAAAGCAGTTCAAATTCTCTGACTGGGGCTTGTCAATGGCCCATAGATCTATCTTTATGACGCGCGTCAATTGGTGGTAATTATAATAAACACCAATTCTTAGGTTACCAAGTTCAACAAGGGCGATATTGAAATGTCCCGTTCATATTGATTATAAACGTTCCATATTAATTGATTTCGTCGCGAGGTTTTGAACTCTATATGAGACGTTTTTCAAAGACTGCATTCATTTTTAAAACAACAATAACCTCTATTTTATCGATAAAGGTTTAAAAAGTATTACGTAGATTATCAAATAATGATAATCTAAAATATACCGTTTACACACGACCATTATATAATGGTTTACAATAGGAATATATTACATCAAAAATAAGTTTCTTGAATGCAGTTTTTAGATAATATCATACAAGCATGGACTCTAAATCTTGTCCTTATTTTAGTATGCAACAGCGGAAGCTCTAAATAATCACCTGAGAATAAACATGCTTAAAACATCAACAAAAATGTTGGTGAGTTATAGGTTTAACCTATATATTATCAAATCATAATAATAGACCACAAGATTTCATATTTCAATATACATCCCATACATAGAGATAAAATTCATTCATATGGTGAACACTTGGTAACCGACATTAACAAGATGCATATAAGAATATCCCCTATCATTCTGGGAAATCCTTCGGACATGATAAAAACGAATTCGAAGTACTAAAGCATCCGGTACTTTGGATGGGGTTCGTTAGGCCCAATAGATCTATCTTTAGGATTCGCGTCAATTAGTAGATCGGTTTACTAATTCTTAGGTTACCAAGCAAAAGGGGCATATTCGGCTTCGATCATTCACCCATATAATGTAGTTTCAATTACTTGTGTCTATTTCGTAAAACATTTATAAAACTGCACGTATTCTCATCCCAAAATATTAGATTTTAAAAGTGGGACTATAAGTCACTTTCACAGATTTTTACTTTGTCGGGAAGTAAGACTTGACCAATGGTCGATTCATGAACCTATAACAAATATGTACATATATATCAAAGTATGTTCAAAATATATTTACAACATTTTTAATACGTTTTAATGTTTTAAGTTTATTAAGTCAGCTGTCCTCGTTAGTAACCTACAACTAGTTGTCCACAATTAGATGTACAGAAATAAATCGATATATATTATCTTGAATCAATCCACGACCCAGTGTATACACGTCTCAGGCTAGATCACAACTCAAAGTATATATATTTTTGGAATCAACCTCAATCCTGTATAGCTAGCTCCAACATTACTGCATATAGAGTGTCTATGGTTGTTCCAAATAATATATATAGATGGGTCGATATGATATGTCAAAACATTTGAATACGTGTCTATGGTATCCCAAGATTACATAATATATTAGAATACATGTATAATATAATATAAGTTAGCTAGGATATGATTAATATAAATTTGTTACCAATTTTCACGTAGCTACAACAAGCAAAAATATCCAATCTTGTTTTACCCATAACTTCTTCGTTTTAAATTCGTTTTGAGTGTTTCAAGTTGCTATGGTTTCATATTGAACTTAAGTTTATGAATCTAAACAGAAAAAGTATAGTTTATAGACAGAAATACAGGTTACAAGTTGTTTTTGTAAAGGTGGTCATTTCAGTCGAAAGAACGATGTCTAGATGACCATTTTGTAAAATATACTTCCACTTTGAGTTTAACCATGATTTTTGGATATAGTTTCATGTTCATAATAAAAATAATTTTCCCAGAAGAACAACTTTTAAATCAAATTTTATCATAGTTTTTAATTAACTAACCCAAAATAGCCCGCGGTGTTACTACGACGGCGTATATCCGGTTTTACGGTATTTTTCGTGTTTTCCGATTTTAAATCATTAAGTTAGAATATCATATAGATTTAGAACATTTGTTTAGTTGATTTTAAAAGTCAAGTTAGAAGGATTAACTTTTGTTTGCGAACAAGTTTAGAATTAACTAAACTATGTTCTAGTGATTACATGTTCAAATCTTCGAATAAGATAGTTTTATATGTATGAATCGAATGATGTTATGAACATAATTACTACCTCAAGTTTAGTATGTAAACCTACTGGAAGTGACAAGAAATGATCTAGCTTCAAAGGATCTTGGATAGCTTGAAAGTTCTTGAAGTAGAATCATCACACAAAAACAAGTTCAAGTAAGATTGTCACTCGAATTAAGATAGTTATAGTTATAGGAATTGAATCCTAGTTTGTATATGAGTATTACCTTGATTTAGAATGATATCTTACTGTAAACAACAAGGATTTCTTGAGGTTGGATGATCACTTTACAAGATTGGAATTGAGCTAGTAAACTTGGAAGTATTCTTGATTTTATGAAACTAGAACTTGTAGAATTTATGAAGAACACTTAGAAATTGAAGATAGAACTTGAGAGAGATTAATTTTATGAAGAAATTTGAAGAATTAAAGTGTTTGTATTACATGTAAATAAGTCATGAATGATTACTAATATTTTTGTAATTTTATGAGATATTTCATGCTAGTTGCCAAATGATGGTTCCCACATGTGTTAGGTGACTCACATGGGCTATTAAGAGCTGATCATTGGAGTGTATATACCAATAGTACATACATCTAAAAGCTGTGTATTGTACGAGTACGAATACGGGTGCATACGAGTGGAATTGTTGATGAAACTGAACGAGGATGTAATTGTAAGCATTTTTGTTAAGTAGAAGTATTTTGATAAGTGTCTTGAAGTCTTTCAAAAGTGTATGAATACATATTAAAACACTACATGTATATAAATTTTAACTGAGTCGTTAAGTCATCGTTAGTCGTTACATGTAAATGTTGTTTTGAAACCTTTAAGTTAACGATCTTGTTAAATGTTGTTAACACATTGTTTATTATATCTAAATAGATGTTAAATTATTACATTATCATGATATTATTATATATTAATATATCTTAGTATGATATATATACAGTTAAATGTTGTTACAACGATAATCGTTACATATATGTCTCGTTTCGAAATCCTTAAGTTAGTAGTCTTGTTTTTACATATGCAGTTCATTGTTAATACACTTAATGATATATTTACTTATAATTTAATATGTTTAACAAATTGTATCAATATCTTAATATGATTCATATGTACTTAGTAAGACGTTGTTATAACGATAATCGTTATATATATCGTTTTCGAGTTTCTTAATTCAATAGTCTCATTTTTATGTATATAACTCATTGTTAAAATACTTAATGAGATACATACCTATCATAATAACATGTTAACTATATATATATCCATATATATGTCATCATATAGTTTTTACAAGTTTTAACATTCGTGAATCACCGGTCAACTTGGGTGGTCAATTATCTATATGAAACCTATTTCAATTAATCAAGTCTTAACAAGTTTGATTGCTTAACATGTTAGAAACACTTAATCATGTAAATAACAATTTCATTTAATATATATAAACATGGAAAAGTTCGGGTCACTACAGTACCTACCCGTTAAATAAATTTCGTCCCGAAATTTTAAGCAGTTGGAGGTGTTGACGTATCTTCTGGAAATAAGTGCGGGTATTTCTTCTTCATCTGATCTTCTCATTCCCAGGTGAACTCGGGTCCTCTACGAGCATTCCATCGAACCTTAACAATTGGTATCTTGTTTTGTTTAAGTCTTTTAACCTCACGATCCATTATTTCGACGGGTTCTTCGATGAATTGAAGTTTTTCGTTGATTTGGATTTTGTCTAACGGAATAGTGAGATCTTCTTTAGCAAAATATTTCTTCAAATTCGAGACATGGAAAGTGTTATGTACAGCCACGAGTTGTTGAGGTAACTCAAGTCGGTAAGCTACTGGTCCGACACGATCAATAATCTTGAATGGTCCAATATGCCTTGGATTTAATTTCCCTCGTTTACCAAATCGAACAATGCCTTTCCAAGGTACAACTTTAAGCATGACCATCTCTCCAATTTCAAATTCTATATCTTTTCTTTTAATGTCAGCGTAGCTCTTTTGTCGACTTTGGGCGGTTTTCAACCGTTGTTGAATTTGGATGATCTTCTCGGTAGTTTCTTGTATTATCTCCGGACCCGTAATCTATCTATCCCCCACTTCACTCCAAAAAATCGGAGACCTGCACTTTCTACCATAAAGTACTTCAAACGGCGCCATCTCAATGCTTGAATGGTAGCTGTTGTTGTAGGAAAATTCTGCTAACGGTAGATGTCGATCCCAACTGTTTCCGAAATCAAAAACACATGCTCGTAGCATGTCTTCAAGCGTTTATATCATCCTTTCGCTCTGCCCATCAGTTTGTGGATGATAGGCAGTACTCATGTCTAGACGAGTTCCTAATGCTTGCTGTAATGTCTGCCAGAATCTTGAAATAAATCTGCCATCCCTATCAGAGATAATAGAGATTGGTATTCCATGTCTAGAGATGACTTCCTTCAAATACAGACGTGCTAACTTCTCCATCTTGTCATCTTCTCTTATTGGCAGGAAGTGTGCTGATTTGGTGAGATGATCAACTATTACCCAAATAGTATCAAAACCACTTGTAATCCTTGGCAATTTAGTGATGAAATCCATGGTAATGTTTTCCTATTTCCATTCTGGGATTTCAGGTTGCTGAAGTAGACCTGATGGTTTCTGATGCTCAGCTTTGACCTTAGAACAAGTCAAACATTCTCCTACATATTTAGCAACATCGGCTTTCATACCCGGCCACCAAAAATGTTTCTTGAGATCCTTGTACATCTTCCCCGTTCCAGGATGTATTGAGTATCTGGTTTTATGAGCTTCTCTAAGTACGATTTCTCTCATATCTCCAAAATTTGGTACCCAAATTCTTTCAGCCCTATACCAGGTTCCGTTTTCTCGAATATCAAGATGCTTCTCCGATCCTTTGGGTATTTCATCCTTTAAATTTCCCTCTTATAAAACTCCTTGTTGCGCCTCCTTTATTTGAGTAGTAAGGTTATTGTGAATCATTATATTCATAGCTTTTACTCGAATGGGTTCTCTGTCCTTTCTACTCAAAGCGTCAGCTACCACATTCGCCTTCCCTGGGTGGTAATGAATCTCAAAGTCGTAATCATTCAATAATTCAATCCACCTGCGCTGCCTCATGTTCAGTTGTTTCTGATTAAATATATGTTGAAGACTTTTGTGGTCGGTATATATAATACTTTTGACCCCATATAAGTAGTGCCTCCAAGTCTTTAATGCAAAAACAACCGCGCCTAATTCCAAATCATGCGTCGTATAATTCTGCTCATGAATCTTCAATTGTCTAGATGCATAAGCAATTACCTTCGTTCGTTGCATTAATACACAACCGAGACCTTGCTTTAAGTCACAATATATCACAAAATCATCATTCCCTTCAGGTAATGACAATATAGGTGCCGTAGTTAACTTTTTCTTTAACAATTGAAACGCTTTCTCTTGTTCATCCTTCCATTCAAATTTTCTCCCTTTATGCGTTAATGCAGTCAAGGGTTTTGCTATTCTGAAAAAATCTTGGATGAACCTTCTGTAGTAACCAGCTAGTCCTAAAAATTGGCGTATATGCTTCGGAGTTTTCGGGGTTTCCCATTTTTCAACGGTTTCAATCTTTGCTGGATCCACCTGAATACCTTCTTTGTTCACTATGTGACCGAGGAATTGAACTTCTTCCAACCAAAATGCACACTTTGAAAACTTACCGTACAATTTTTCTTTTCTCAGCAACTCTAGCACTTTTCTTAAATGTTCTTCATGCTCTTGATCATTCTTCGAGTAAATAAGTATGTCATCGATGAAAACAATGACAAACTTGTCAAGATATGGCCCACACACTCGGTTCATGAGGTCCATGAACACAGCAGGTGCGTTCGTCAATCCAAACGGCATAACCATAAACTCGTAATGACCGTAACGCATCCTAAAAGCAGTCTTTGGAATATCATTCTCCTTCACCCGCATTTGATGATACCCAGAACGTAAATCAATCTTCGAATAAACAGACGAGCCTTGTAGTTGATTAAATAAGTCGTCGATTCTCGGTAGTGGGTAGCGGTTCTTGATGGTAGGTTTGTTCAACTCTCGGTAGTCGATACACAACCTAAATGTACAATCCTTCTTCTTGACAAACAAAATAGGAGCTCCCCATGGTGATGTGCTTGGTCGAATGAAACCACGCTCTAAAAGTTCCTGTAACTGACTTTGTAATTCTTTCATTTCGCTGGGTGCGAGTCTGTATGGAGCACGAGCTATTGGTGCAGCTCCTGGTACAAGGTCTATTTGAAATTCAATGGATTGATGTGGGGTAATCCCGGTAATTCTTTCAGAAATACATCAGAAAATTCTTTTGCGACGGGAACATCACTAATGTTCTTTTCTTCAGGTTTAACTTCCTCGATGTGTGCTAGAATGACGTAACAACCTTTTCTTATTAGTTTTTGCGCCTTCAAACTACTAATAAGATTTAATTTCGCGTTGTTCTTTTCTCCGTACACCATTTAAGGTTTTCCTTTTTCACGCATAATGCGAATCGCATTTTTGTAACAAAAGACCTCTGCTCTCACCTTTTTCAACCAGTCCATGCTAATTATTACATCAAAACTCCCTAACTCGACTGGTATTAAATCAATTTTAAACATTTTAACCCCCAGTTTAATTTCTTTCTCCCGACATTTATTATCTGCTGAAATTAATTTACCGTTTGCTGATTCGAGTAAAAATTTACTATCCAAAGGCGTCAATGGGCAACTTAATTTAGCACAAAATTCTCTACTCATATAGCTTCTATCCACACCCGAATCAAATAAAACATAAGCAGATTTATCGTCAAATAAAATTCTCTTCCACGGCCCTGCCCATTAGTATTCCCCTGATTCGGGTAATTTATAATAATTTGGCCTGGTTTTCCACATTTATAACAAATAGCATTGGTATTACTTGCTCCGAAACTATTCGTTTTGGTATTACTTGTTCTGACATTATTTGTTCCTTTAGTTCTGTTACACTTTGGTCCGTAGACCTCACACTTTATCGCGCTATGACCATTTCTTTTACACCTGTTGCAAAATGTCGTGCAAAACCCTTGATGATTTTCTTCACACCTATGCCATGGCTGTTTTTGGTTTTTGTTTCCATTGTTGTTATTGAGGTTGTTGTTGGGATTGTTATTGTTGTTAAAACGGTTGTTGTAGTTGTTGTTGTTGTTGTTGGGATGTTTGTTGTAGTTATTGTTAGGATTGCGGTTATTGTTGCGATTGTTGTTGCGGTTGTTGGGATAGTTGTTGCGATTGTGGTTGTAATTGTTGTTGTTGTTGTACTGGTGACTCTTGTCACCGTTTTCCTCCCACTTCCTCTTGAGTTGTTTCGTGTTGGCTTCTTCGGCCGCCTGCTCTTTAATTCTTCCCTCAATCTGATTTATGAGTTTATGAGCCATTCGAATTGCCTTCTGTATAGAAGCGGGCTCTTATGAACTCACATCTTCTTGAATCCTTACTGGTAACCCTTTTACAAACGCGTCAATCTTCTCTTCTTCATCTTCGAATGCTCCCGGACACAATAGGCATAACTCTGTGAATCGTTGTTCATATGTGGTAACATTGAACCCTTGTGTTCGTAACTCTCTAAGTTCTGCCTTGAGTTTATTGACTTCGTTTCTAGGACGGTACTGCTCGTTCATCAATTGCTTGAATGCCGACCACGGTAGTGCGTAAGCAGCATTTTGTCCTACCTGTTCAAGATAGGTGTTCCACCACGTTAACGCAGTACATGTGAAGGTATGCGTAGCGTACTTAACTTTGTCCTCTTTAGTACACTTACTTATGGCAAACACCGATTCGACTTTTCGGTCCACCGTTTCAATCCAATTGGTCCTTTGATTCCATCAAATTTCAAAGGTTTGCAGGCAGTGAATTCTTTGTAGGAGCATCCTACACGATTTCTTGTGCTGTTAGCTGCATTGCTAGATTCAGAGTTATTGTTGGTATGTAACGCAGCCTGTACTGCGGCTATGTTTGCAGCAAGAAAGGTACGAAATTCCTCTTCGCTCATATTCATGGTGTGTCGAGTAGTCGGTGCCATTTCCTTCAAAATAGCCAACTGAATCGAGTTAATCATACAGAATATTAAGAGTAGTCAATAGTATTTCGTAGCATAATATGAACTCATTTATAAAAGCTTTTTCTTCATATTAGCGTTTTATAAGTTTAAATTCGGGTACTACCTACCCGTTAAGTTCATACTTAGTAGCTAATATACAATTCAACTACTACAATTCCATATGAAAAACTGATTATAATAATATATCACATACAAATATTCTTCAAACTTACAACTTCGCTATATTACATATAACATGAAATATAGTACACTATGATACAGGACAGTTTGGAAGATGAATCTAGTTAATACACAAGTTGTTCAGCAAAGGAAATAAAGACACGTAATTCATAAGTCCAGAAACAAGTCATGCATTCTGGTTTTACTAAGACGACTTCCCATCCTTAGTCTTGTGGAAAATAACCATCATGACCATTGGCTAGGCAGCATGTTGTAATGTCGTCAAAAGGACGAGGGTTTCGTAATGTCCAACAGCCCCGTAATAATCTAAAAACCTTGTTTCTCACCCCAACTACTGAATCCGTCACTTGTGGGAAGGTTTTATTTAAAAGTTGCAATCCGATTTTCTTTTTCTCACTTTAGTAAGAAGCGAACATCACTAACCCGTAAGCATAACATGCTTCTTTATGTTGCATGTTAGAAGCTCTTTCTAATTCACGAAATCCTATGTTGGGATATGTTGAGTCAAAATAGGTTCTTAACCCGTAGCGTAAAATTGCATTTGGGTTCCCCGCATTTAATGCTTTAAAGAAAACACTGCGTAACTTACGGTCTCCCCAATGTGATATACCCCACCTATCAAAGGAAAGCCTTTTATAAACTAAGGCATTTCTGGAAAGTCTTTCAAATGTTTGACAAGTTAATTTCGCCATAACTAAATGTGCTGATGAATTCTGACCGACTCTAGACAAGATTTCCTCAATCATATCCTCTGGTAGGTCTTCTAAAATATTCGGTTAACGTCTATTTTTTATACTGTAAAATAGACAAGGATTAGATTCGTAAAAGATAATTAACAAACAATACAAGCAATTTTTACATAGAACATAAAAGTACAAGCACACTACAATACATATAACACACAACATGATTACAACCCTCTAATCTGAATCACTGGTTTCTTCTTCTTCGGACTTGGTTCGTTTTCCTAATTTTCTAAGAATATATGGTGTTCCTCTAATACGAGCCGTCGTGTTCCATAATGGTTTAGAAAAACCTGGTGGTTTAGAGGTTCCCGGGTCATTGTTACATTTTAGGAAATACGGATGTTGTCGATACATATAAAGTTCATCGGGGTTGGAA
Source organism: Rutidosis leptorrhynchoides (assembly GCF_046630445.1). Classification (NCBI taxonomy): domain Eukaryota; kingdom Viridiplantae; phylum Streptophyta; class Magnoliopsida; order Asterales; family Asteraceae; genus Rutidosis; species Rutidosis leptorrhynchoides. The sequence goes on from NC_092333.1 coordinate 280,298,691, forward strand.
TCGGGTTTCTCTATTTTTATACCTTTTCCCTTATTATTTTCTTTTGCTTTATTAAATTGGGTCGAGATAATTTCTATAACATCGTCGGAATCCTCATCGGGATCCGATTCATCGGAAAATTGGTAATCTTCCCAATATTTTGCTTCCTCGGCGGAAACACCATTGACCATTATTAACTTTGGTCCGTTGGTTAAGTATTTTATTTTATTTAATCGATTTACTATAGGTATCAATATTTCTTCCTCCGAAACCTCTTCTTCTTCTGGTTCCTCCTCTTCCGAATCCTCCACTTCTAGTTCCTCTTCTTCCGGTTCCTCCTCTTCCGGTTCCTCCTCTTCCGGTTCCTCTTCGGGAATTTGTGAATCTTCCCAAAATAGATTCGACTATTCATTATTATTAGGTGAATCAATGGGATTTGTACTAGAGGTAGACATCTATCACACAATATCAAAAACGTTAAGAGATTAATATGTCACATAATATTTACATGTTAATAATATATAGTTTCCAACAAAAAAATGTTAAGCAATCGTTTTTGAAGAAAAACACGGTCGAAGTCCAGACTCACTAATGCATCCTAACAAACTCGGTAAGACACACTATTGAAATTTTCCGGTTCTCTAAGACCAACGCTCGGATACCAACTGAAATGTCCCGTTCATATTGATTATAAACATTCCATATTAATTGATTTCGTCGCGAGGTTTTGACCTCTATATGAGATGTTTTTCAAAGACTGCATTCATTTTTAAAACAACAATAACCATTATTTTATCGATAAAGGTTTAAAAAGCATTACGTAGATTATCAAATAATGATAATATAAAATATATCGTTTACACACGACCATTACATAATGGTTTACAATAGGAATATATTACATCAAAAATAAGTTTCTTGAATGCAGTTTTTACATAATATCATACAAGCATGGACTCCAAATCTTGTCCTTATTTTAGTATGTAACAGCGGAAGCTCTTAATAATCACCTGAAAATAAACATGCTTAAAATGTCAACAAAAATGTTGGTGAGTTATAGGTTTAACCTATATATTATCAAATCATAATAATAGACCATAAGATTTCATATTTCAATATACATCCCATACATAGAGATAAAATTCATTCATATGGTGAACACCTGGTAACCGACATTAACAAGATGCATATAAGAATATCCCCTATCATTCCAGGAAATCCTTCGGACATGATAAAAATGAATTCGAAGTACTAAAGCATCCGGTACTTTGGATGGGGTTCGTTAGGCCCAATAGATCTATCTTTAGGATTCACGTTAATTAGTAGATCGGTTTACTAATTCTTAGGTTACCAAGCAAAAGGGGCATATTCGGCTTCGATCATTCACCCATATAATGTAGTTTCAATTACTTGTGTCTATTTCGTAAAAAAATTTATAAAACTGCACGTATTCTCATCCCAAAATATTAGATTTTAAAAGTGGGACTATAAGTCACTTTCACAGATTTTTACTTCGTCGGGAAGTAAGACTTGACCAATGGTCGATTCACGAACCTATAACAAATATGTACATATATATCAAAGTATGTTCAAAATATATTTACAACATTTTTAATACGTTTTAATGTTTTAAGTTTATTAAGTCAGCTGTCCTCGTTAGTAACCTACAACTAGTTGTCCACAATTAGATGTACAGAAATAAATCGATATATATATTATCTTGAATCAATACACAACCCAGTGTATACACGTCTCAGGCTAGATCATGTGACGACCCGGGAATTTTCGGCTAAATTTAAACTTAATCTTTATATGATTTTGATACGATAAGCAAAGTATGTATTGTTGAGTGTAGAAAATTTTGAAACGATGTTCATATATTCAATTGACCTTCGACTGCTCTCGACGATTCACGAACAATTAATTGTAGATAGATACGTGTGTATGTATATATAAATAATAATTCAAAATATAATTTGATGTATTATATGTTGTTGTTATTAAAAATTAATAAAATAAAAATAGGATATAATAATTATGATTTAAAATATATCTCTATATATAAATAAAGTATATTAAAAATAATTATTAAATGATTGTAATACTCGTTTGATGTTCCGATTGATATTAAGCAAGTTAAATTCAAACATATATAATTTTAAAATAAACGGTGATTCGAAAATGAGTTTTATAAATTATAGGCTTACTAAAAAGATATTTAGGAACTATTTGTTGAATTTTAAAACTTTTTATATTTTACTTGGGGTTGGGAGTGAATAATTAATTCAATTTTTTATTTAATAGTTAATGACCAAATTTTATACCAAAATGACTAAAATAATTAAAGAAATTTAATCTAAAAATTTGGAATTTTTCTGAAGACTTTTATTCGCCACTGATTATCAACAAAGCAAGATATATTTCCCGTATTAAAAAGTGTCGACAGATAAGTTAATGATGGCTCACTGTTTGTTTTCTCAATTCACATGTTGATAGTAATTATTATTATTATATTATTTTTTATAACTTTTCATATAACCGCACTCATCTTTATATATACATATTAGATGTACATATGATATTCTTATATCTATAGATATCACATGAGAGATGGAGATAAAACACCAATTTCTTCCACAACAACCATTCACCATCTTTTTGTTTTTGTTGTTTGCTTGCTCGACACCATCCAACTATGATCACCCGATCATCCACCATCTTCCTCGGCCACCATCTTCTACCACCACCATGAGTCACCTTACACCACAAACCCACTTCCACTTCTACTTCTCTGCATAACAGAACACCTTAAACCTCCACCGGTTACCACCACTTGAAACACTTGAACACCACTATCAAACGCCATAACAACACTATTGTTTTTCTACTTCTAATTCAACTACTATGTCTTCCGGTTACAACACGAACCCACCATCTTTTCTAGTTTTGTTTTCGGTTCACCATATTGATACTCGAACCATCAATGTTACTGCACGATATTTCTACTTGCGTCTGCTTTTGTGTTAACAATTAACAAAGATGATGATGATAAAGAAGCTGTGAGGTAATGGTGGTACTGTACACAGACTTCAAGAGGTGGTTTTGATCTTCATAAAATTGTTGATGCCATTGATATAATCAAGTGCGCATAATCGGCGGAGATGGTATTTTATGTGGGTCTGCGAATATATTCAACGAAATTTAGAGGCGTAAATTATACATATGTGTTGTTGCAGCTGTAAATAGCCATAAACCATCACCCAAACAGCCACAAACTTCTTCATCATCGATATAAATTTCAACCGTTGCTGCTAGTGGTTTATTTTATTTTATTTTTTTCTGCTCGAAGGCAGTCACCAACATCTCCAGCTTTCGCAATTGCTACAGCCTTTATTTATTTTATAAAACCTACAACAGTGACTATTCATCGTCATGTTCAGTTTCTAGTTACTGTACAGCTAACCATACGCGTATTTTCTTTACCCCACAACAGTGAAGGTACATGTGATAATTGATGGTGATGTTATGATCATGTCACAGTGATGGTTATGAATGATAATGGTGATAAAACGATTCGAAAATAATATAAGATGAAGAGGATGATGAATAGTATTGGGTTAGATGATGATGTCGAGTTAGATGCTTATAATGATATGATGATGACGAGCTGGATGATGATAATGAGATGAGATCGAAGGCTGCTGCTTGCTACTTTGTCATCCTATTTTCTGTCCAAGTGTGATCGAAAATCATCTGGGCATCATACTAGGCCGTTCCAAACAATCTTATTAATTTATGTAATGTGTTGGGCCGTGATCCTATTAGGTCATTGGGCCAAGATTAGTTATTTTCGGTTGGGCTCTTGATTTGATATTGGGCCGAGAGTTGATTGGTGTCTAGTTGGGCCGAAATAAAAAAACGGATTAAGATAATTGGGTATGATACATTTCAGTAAAAATTTAAATGGTGGAATGGTTGTGTGGTGTTTGTGGGTTTTGAGAGGTCGCGTGTTCGAGTCTTGTATGGGGCATTTCTTTTTAGAAAAAGCTTGGAGAGGGTATACACTTTTACTTTATTTCTATCATTATCATTATTAGTTATTATTATGTTTATTATTATTATTATTATTATTATTATTATATTATTATTATTATTATTATTATTATTATTATTATTATTATTATTATTATTATTATTATTATTATTATTATTATTATTATTAAAATAAGTATGATTATTATTATTACTATCAATATAAGTATCATTATTAATAAAATTATTATTTTTTAGAATTATTGTTATTAGTATTAGTATTATTATTAGTATTAAGGATATTATTAGTAACACCATTATGAGTAAAACCATTATTATTATTATTATTATTATTATTATTATTATTATTATTATTATTATTATTATTATTATTATATTTATTACTAATAAAACCATTAACATTATTATCATTATTATCATTAGTATAAAAATTATTATTATAGTTATTATTATCATTAGTAATATTATTATGATCCCTATTACTAAAAGTATTTTTATCATTATTATTGAAATTAACCTTTTATTTAAACTATCATTTTTACTATAAAAAATATCACTTTTATTATTATTAGAATTATCATAATTTTTATCATAAGTATTATTTCTATATTAAATAAAGATTCTCTATATAAAAATATATTTAGGACATAAAATCTAACTATATTAATACTTTAGTAATAAATGTTAATTATCTATATATAAAAAAAAATATATCTAATTAAATTATTAATAAAACTCATGATATAAAATAACAATTAAAATCACTAATATATATATATATATATATATATATATATATATATATATATATATATATATATATATATATATATATATATATATATATATATGTATATATATATATATATATTTGTTCGATTTCCATTACATATGTTAATATACATAAATGAATAATATAGGTTCGTGAATCCGATGCCAACCATACACTTGTTCAATGACGTCATATGTATTTTTACTACAAAATACAGTATAGTGAGTTTCATTTATCCCTTTTTAAATGCTTTTGCAATATATATTTTTGGGACTGAGAATACATGCGCTGCTTTTAAAAATGCTTTACGAAATAGACACAAGTAATCGAAACTACATTCTATGGTTGGATTATCTAATCGAATATGCCCTTTTTATTAAAGTCTGGTAATCTAAGAATTAGGGAACAGACACCCTAATTGACGCGAATCCTAAAGATAGATCTATCGGGCCCAACAAGCCCCATCCAAAGTGCCGGATGCTTTAGTACTTCGAAATTTATATCATGTCCGAAGGAGGATCCCGGAATGATGGGGATATTCTTATATTAATGTCGGTTACCAGGTGTTCAATCCATATGAATGATATTTTTTGTCTATATGCATGGGACGTATGTTTATGAGAAATGGAAATATGAAATCTTGTAGTCTATTAAAATTATGAAATGATTATTTATGTTAAACTAATGAACTCACCAACCTTTTGGTTGGCACTTGAAAGCATGTTTATTCTCAGGTACGAAAGAAATCTTCCGCTGTACATTTACTCATTTTAGAGATATTACTTGGAGTCATTCATGACATATTTCAAAAGACGTTGCATTCGAGTCATTGAGTTCATCAAGATTAGTATTAAGTCAATTATAGTTGGATATATTCTGAAATGGTATGCATGCCGTCAATTTTCGTTGTAAAGAAAGTTTGTCTTTTAAAATGGAATGCAATGTTTGTAAAATGTATCATATAGAGGTCAAATACCTCGCGATGTAATCAACTGTTGTGAATCGTTTATAATTGATATGGACTTCATCCGGATGGATTAGGACGGGTCTTCACAATTGGTATCAGAGCGGTAGTCTTAGCGAACCAGGTCTTGCATTAGTATGTCTAACTGATTGTTGTTTAGATGCATTAGTGAGTCTGGACTTCGACCGTGTCTGCATGTCAAAAATTTTGCTTATCATTCCAAGTCGAATATCATCTGCTTATCATCCTTAGGAAATTACCTGCTCATTATTCTTAGTCTAGACACATCTTATTGCATTGATTGCATGAAAAGTGTATAGACAAAATTCATATCTTAGCGTATCTGTTATTGTTATCTTTGCCTGACAGCTTCCGTAGATTCCTCCGTAACTTATGAGATTTTAGTATTATATATGTATATGTAAATTATGTATTGCAGGATACTAATCTACATCCTATAATCTATTTCTTATCGAAAATCCTTCATCTGATCGTACGAGATGAATCCCTCAACTAGATCGAGTCCCTCGGATTCCGACAGCTATTCCGATAGTTATTCCGACAGTTATTCAGAATGGATAGTCATCTAAGCTCCGGAAGCAACGACACCAGAATGAATCAACCAATCATCCATCTCCAATTCATCTGATGGATTCATAGTCGACTTAATTAACGGAGACGCGCAGAAGGCGATCCCATCCACTAACCGAATTCACCTTTTGGCGAAGAACCTGAAGCACTTACCGGCGAACCTGTTCGTAACACCAATTCACCCTCATTTCCCAAATATCTCGCCACGACTATATCATAACTCAAATTCTAAACCTTATTCATTCGCTCGTTCCGACCGATAATCAGCCCAGGGTAATCGAAGAAGTCAACGAGCTTCGCGCTCGAGTAATCAATTTGGAGAACATGGTGCAAAACTTACCAGCTTCAGCAACATCACCGCCATCAACAGAACCATCAGTAACAACACCAGTACCATCAACAATCCATGCCTTGACATCTCATTCTGTACCTCGAATATAATTATTGTTCTACAAATCGTTTTACATCATTTATCTTCGTTCGACATGGTGATTATGTAATCTCTAATATGTTAGAGATTATATATTCTTATTCTAACGATAAATCAAATGAGTTTAATATCATATTGACTCATTAAATCCATGATTACATCTGAAGAAAATATATATGTATATATGTTTTCAAAAAGATTGTAATTAAAAATTCTTTTGTATAAACTGTTAATGGTGAAAATATTTTAACGGGTAGGTAATACCCGAGGAATATTTAAATTTCACATTAATAAGTTACACTGTATATTCTTCGAATCTGATTCAATAGTTATTCACTATCCTATTTACAACCACCAAGATACGTATCCGTTCACCAAAGAATAACTATTTTCATTCAAATTCAATTTCATATTTGGATTTTGACCTATCAGAATCCAACAAGTGGCATAATGAAGAAATAATGGACACAATAAAAATTGATTAGAAATAGACTAATTAACAATATTAAATTTTATTAAGAAACCACGCTAACAAAATCCTAGCTAACTGTTCCTAGCTAACTGTTAATTCCGTAGTACATTTTATTTATAGCAATTTAATTATCGCAATTTATTTTATCGCAATTTATATTCTCGCAATTTTATTTATTGTCATTTAATTTTTGTTATTTACTTTACGCACTTTATTTATCATCATTTAATTTATGTATTTATTTTACGCACTGTAAATATCGGGACACGTATACAAGGTTTTGACATATCATATCGACGGATTTATATATATTATTTGGAATAACCATAGACACTCTATATGCAGTAATGATCGAGTTCTCTATACAGGGTTGAGGTTGATTCTACAATAATATATATACCTTGAGTTATGATCGAGTCTGAGACATGTACACAGGTTACGATACGTATTAATTAATTTGAATATTATATATTAAGCTATATATGAAATATTGGACTATCAACTATGGACTGTCGACATTGGACAATTAAAATGAATTAAAATATTGATTATAACATATAAAACTAAACAATTCTTCAAGTTTGCCACTTGATTTCATCTTAAACCTTATTGTATCTTGACGATTACAATCTCCGTTCAAACTCTTCATGATTCTTGAAAAACATCTCAATCGAGAGGATGAACCAACCGCACTTCATCTACGGAAGAAAAGATTTATGCATGTAGTTATGCACCTGAAAACACTCGGAACCTGAGTAAATGTTTAACATGTATCTGAGTTAGCTCCTTTGGCGTTATTATTACCGAAAATAACTTTACAATTCCTTTTCAAAATAGCCAGTTTTGTCACAGCTTCAGCAAGTCAACTTTGACTTTTCATCCGGATTGGTCTTATTATAACCTTGATATATAAGTTTGCCTTTTGTCATCATTACCGGGGAATCGTTTATATTCCACCACATTAGCAGTAAACTTACCAGCAACTTCATTGATCTTTAATTTTTTGAAAAATTTTTATATTCATTGAAACTCTATCTTACACTAATCTGCATCATGTAACGAGAATTGCCATACCAATTACCGGGAATCAGCAATCAGTATTTCGAATCTCGCAACGTTTCTACATCAGCAGTTATATGTATCCATATCACATTTATCTCTTAGAACTATGATCTTCCATTCTGAAATTCTGAAAAGCACCCAGTCTGCGAATTAATACTCTGAATTTTTGAAAAAGTTGATGAAGCAGTGAAAACTGTACACGACCTTAACCGTCGAAAGTTTGATGATAAAGGATGGAGTATTGGAAACACTCAATAGAAAATTTAGTACCGAAAAGTAGATTATGCGAAACTATGAAGAAATCCGTTGACAAATCACAAAGAATAAGTTTGACTTCAAAGAATCCAAATGATTCAATGTCTACTAAAGTATATAGTGAATATCTTGTTCCTTACTCTAAACCCTTGCAGACAATAGTTTCTATCATCCTCTGATCTTAGATATTCCGAGATATTATCGTATCTTTCATTATAAATATCCTCCATATTTTTGGAAATATTTTTATAACTATTCTTATATGAAATCATTAATCTCATCGTGCTATCAGTGTTACATCTTATAGAAACTGTTAGTTTCTATATTCTGTAAACTTTCGAGCTTAAAATATGAATGTTATTGAAGTAATGTTGGGAACTGATGCATGAGTTAGTATAATATAATGACACTTGATCAACGTGATTATATTACAGTAAGTCATGCTGAGTTTTTAATGGAATGTGATGATTCACAGATCATAACGTCATCTTGTGCCATGTTACATAACTCTTTCATTCTACTTAACTTCTGAACATATCAATAAAATATATTCTTGATAGTTCCATTCTCAGTGATTCTGGTAATTTGACAAATCAAATCGTGCTATTACGTTCTTTCTTGTTTAGAACATTAAGTTCATTCGAAACTCCATACTTACGAATTCTGGACCATTATTCGCTTGATTTAAAGTCGGGAAGTGAAAACAAGAGCATGAAGCTCCGATATATAAGGGAAAATATAAAGCCCAACAAACAGCACTAAAATTACAAACTGTGGATATCAGTGCGTATAGCAATATAAAGACACGGGAGAATTATAAATACAATAATCCCTAGAGCGTAGTAAAAATAAACAAATTCTTCCAGTGGGAGTTGGAAAAGAAGAACGATCATTGCGATAGTCAGAATAAGAACAAGGATTAGAATCGGATTAAGCATTATTATAATCTTTTGGATATATGAACTAAGAAAGAAGGTATAGAATTGGTGGAAACTAATGGAACGAAAAAGGTAAATTTATAATGGAAATATCAGATAGAGTAATCGAGGCAGATCACCGTATTTAATTATAGAGATCTTAATTCCCTTATTCGCCGAAGAATCAAATCTTTTAGATTTCGAAAATACTCTTAAAATCCCTTGAATTTCGGAATTCAACCAGGGCGACGTCAAAAGTTATGACGGACCTTATTTTCTAAATTCAACCCTGACTACGTCAAAAGCTAAGGCGAATCTTATTTTCCTCATTTCAATCTTTTGTGATAGCTTCATTCGTATTCTTCGAATAATCGAATTTTTTTATCCACATTACTCAATGATGAAAAACTCTATTTATCAACTCATATTCGTCATGAAAATATTTTTATTGTTAGCCATGCCCACCTCACTCAAATTTCGGGACGAAATTTCTTTAACGGGTAGGTATTGTGACGACCCGGGAATTTTTGACTAAATTTAAACTTAATCTTTATATGATTTTGATACGATAAGCAAAGTATGTATTGTTGAGTGTAGAAAATTTTGAAACGATGTTAATATATTCAATTGACCTCCGACTGCTCTCGATGATTCACGAACAATTAATTGTAGATAGATACGTGTGTATGTATATATAAATAATAATTCGAAATATAATTTGATGTATTATATGTTGTTGTTATTAAAAATTAATAAAATAAAAATAGGATATAATAATTATGATTTAAAATATATCTCTATATATAAATAAAGTATATTAAAAATAATTATTAAATGATTGTAACACTCGTTTGATGTTCCGATTGATATTAAGCAAGTTAAATTCAAACATATATAATTTTAAAATAAACGGTGATTCGAAAATGAGTTTTATAAATTATAGGCTTACTAAAAAGATATTTAGGAATTATTTGTTGAATTTTAAAACTTTTTATATTTTACTTGGGGTTGGGAGTGAATAATTAATTCAATTTTTTATTTAATAGTTAATGACCAAATTTTATACCAAAATGACTGAAATAATTAAAGAAACTTAATCTAAAAATTTGGAATTTTTCTGAAGACTTTTATTCGCCACTGATTATCAACAAAGCAAGATATATTTCCCGTATTAAAAAGTGTCGACAGATAAGTTAATGATGGCTCACTGTTTGTTTTCTCAATGCACATGTTGATAGTAATTATTATTATTATATTATTTTTTATAACTTTTCATATAACCGCACTCATCTTTATATATACATATTAGATGTACATATAATATTCTTATATCTATAGATATCACATGAGAGATGGAGATAAAACACCAATTTCTTCCACAGCAACCATCCACCATCTTTTTGTTTTTGTTGTTTGCTTGCTCGACACCATCCAACTATGATCACCCGATCATCCACCATCTTCCTCGACCACCATCTTCTACCACCACCATGAGTCACCTTACACCACAAACCCACTTCCACTTCTACTTCTCTGCATAACGGAACACCTTGAACCTCCACCGGTTACCACCACTTGAAACACTTGAACACCACTATCAAACGCCATAACAACACTATTGTTTTTCTACTTCTAATTCAACTACTATGTCTTCCGGTTACAACACGAACCCACCATCTTTTCTAGTTTTGTTTTCGGTTCACCATATTGCTACTCGAACCATCAATGTTACTGCACGATATTTCTACTTGCGTCTTCTTTTGTGTTAACAATTAACAAAGATGATGATGATAAAGAAGCTGTGAGGTAACGGTGGTACTGTACACAGACTTCAAGAGGTGGTTTTGATCTTCATAAAATTGTTGATGCCATTGATATAATCAAGTGCACATAATTGGCGGAGATGGTATTTTATGTGGGTCTGCGAATATATTCAACGAAATTTAGAGACGTAAATTATACATATGTGTTGTTGCAGCTGTAAATAGCCATAAACTATCACCCAAACCGCCACAAACTTCTTCATCATCGATATAAATTTCAACCGTTGCTGCTAGTGGTTTATTTTATTTTATTTTTTTCTGCTCGAAGGCAGTCACCAACATCTCCAGCTTTCGCAATTGCTACAGCCTTTATTTATTATATAAAACCTACAACAACGACTATTCATCGTCATGTTCAGTTTCTAGTTACTGTACAACTAACCATACGCGTATTTTCTTTACCCCGCAACAGTGAAGGTACATCTGATAATTGATGGTGATGTTATGATCATGTCACGGTGATGGTTACGAATGATAATGGTGATAAAACGATTCGAAAATAATATAAGATGAAGAGGATGATGAATAGTATTGGGTTAGATGATGATGTCGAGTTAGATGATTATAATGATATGATGATGACGAGCTGGATGATGATAATGAGATGAGATCGAAGGCTGCTGCTTGCTACTTGGTCATCCTATTTTCTGTCCAAGTGTGATCGAAAATCATCTGGGCATCATACTAGGTCGTTCCAAACAATCTTATTAATTTATGTAATGTGTTGGGCCGTGATCCTATTAGGTCATTGGGCCGAGATTAGTTATTTTCGGTTGGGCTCTTGATTTGATATTGGGCCGAGAGTTGATTGGTGTCTAGTTGGGCCGAAATAAAAAAAAACGAATTAAGATAATTGGGTATGATACATTTCAGTAAAAATTTAAATGGTGGAATGGTTGTGTGGTGTTTGTGGGTTTTGAGAGGTCGCGGGTTCGAGTCTTGTATGGGGCATTTCTTTTAGAAAAAGCTTGGAGAGGGTATACACTTTTACTTTATTTCTATCATTATCATTATTAGTTATTATTATGTTTATTATTATTATTATTATTATTATTATTATTATTATTATTATTATTATTATTATTATTATTATTATTATTATTATTATTATTATTATTATTATTATTATTATTTTTAAAATAAGTATGATTATTATTATTACTATCAATATAAGTATCATTATTAATAAAATTATTATTTTTAGAATTATTGTTATTAGTATTAGTATTATTATTAGTATTAAGGATATTATTAGTAACACCATTATGAGTAAAACCATTATTGTTATTATTATATTTATTACTAATAAAACCATTAACATTATTATCATTATTATCATTAGTAGAAAAATTATTATTATAGTTATTAATATCATTAGTAATATTATTATGATCCCTATTACTAAAAGTATTTTTATCATTATTATTGAAATTTACCTTTTATTTAAACTATCATTTTTACTATAAAAAATATCACTTTTATTATTATTAGAATTATCATAATTTTTATCATAAGTAGTATTACTTTTATCATTAGTATTATTTATATATTAAATAAAGATTGTCTATATAAAAATATATTTAGGACATAAAATCTAACTATATTAATACTTTAGTAAAAAATGTTAATTATCTATATAAAAAAAATATATCTAATTAAGTTATTAATAAAACTCATGATATAAAATAACAATTAAAATCACTAATAATATATATATATATATATTTGTTCGATTTCCATTACATATGTTAATATACATAAATGAATAATATAGGTTCGTGAATCCGAGGCCAACAATACACTTGTTCAATGACGTCATATGTATTTTTACTACAAAATACAGTATAGTGAGTTTCATTAATCCCTTTTTAAATGCTTTTGAAATATATATTTTTGGGACTGAGAATACATGCGCTGCTTTTATAAATGCTTTACGAAATAGACACAAGTAATTGAAACTACATTCTATGGTTGGATTATCTAATCGAATATGCCCTTTTTATTAAAGTATGGTAATCTAAGAATTAGGGAACAGACACCCTAATTGACGCGAATTCTAAAGATAGATCTATCGGGCCCAACAAGCCCCACCCAAAGTGCCGGATGCTTTAGTACTTCGAAATTTATATCATGTCCGAAGGAGGATCCCGAAATGATGGGGATATTCTTATATGCATATTGTTAATGTCGGTTACCAGGTGTTCAATCCATATGAATGATATTTTTGTCTCTATGCATGGGACGTATGTTTATGAGAAATGGAAATATGAAATCTTGTGGTCTATTAAAATTATGAAATGATTATTTATGTTAAACTAATGAACTCACCAACCTTTTGGTTGACACTTGAAAGCATGTTTATTCTCAGGTACGAAAGAAATCTTCCGCTGTACATTTACTCATTTTAGAGATATTACTTGGAGTCATTCATGACAAATTTCAAAAGACGTTGCATTCGAGTCATTGAGTTCATCAAGATTAGTATTAAGTCAATTATAGTTGGATATATTCTGAAATGGTATGCATGCCGTCAATTTTCATTGTAAAGAAAGTTTGTCTTTTAAAATGGAATGCAATGTTTGTAAAATGTATCATATAGAGGTCAAATACCTCGCGATGAAATCAACTGTTGTGAATCATTTATAATTGATATGGACTTCGTCCGGATGGATTAGGACGGGTCTTCACAGATCACAACTCAAAGTATATATATTTTTGGAATCAACCTCAACCCTGTATAGCTAACTCCAACATTACTGCATATAGAGTGTCTATGGTTGTTCCAAATAATATATATAGATGAGTCGATATGATATGTCAAAACATTTGCATACGTGTCTATGGTATCCCAAGATTACATAATATATTAGAATACATGTATATTACAATATAAGTTAGCTAGGATATGATTAATATAAATTTGTTACCAATTTTCACGTAGCTACAACAAGCAAAAATATCCAATCTTGTTTTACCCATAACTTCTTCGTTTTAAATCCGTTTTGAGTGTTTCAAGTTGCTATGGTTTCATATTGAACTTAAGTTTATGAATATAAACAGAAAAATTATAGTTTATAGTCGGGAATACAGGTTACAAGTCATTTTTTTAAAGGTAGTCATTTCAGTCGAAAGAACGACGCCTAGATGACCATTTTGGAAAACATACTTCCACTTTGAGTTTAACCATGATTTTTGGATATAGTTTCATGTTCATAATAAAAATAATTTTCCTAGAAGAACAACTTTTAAATTAAAGTTTATCATAGTTTTTAATTAACTAACCCAAAACAGCCCGCGGTGTTACTACGACGGCGTATATCCGGTTTTACGGTGTTTTTCGTGTTTTCCGGTTTTAAATCATTAAGTTAGCATATCATATAGATTTATAACATGTGTTTAGTTGATTTTAAAAGCCAAGTTAGAAGGATTAACTTTTGTTTGCGAACAAGTTTAGAATTAACTAAACTATGTTCTAGTGATTACATGTTCAAATCTTTTTATAAGATAGTTTTATATGTATGAATTGAATGATGTTATGAACATCATTACTACCTCAAGTTTAGTAGGTAAACCTACTGGAAGTGACAAGAAATGATCTAGCTACAAAGGATCTTGGATAGCTTGAAAGTTCTTGAAGTAGAATCATGACACAAAAACAAGTTCAAGTAAGATTATCACTCGAATTAAGATAGTTATAGTTATAGGAATTGAATCAAAGTTTGTATATGAGTATTACCTTGATTTAGGATGATATGTTACTGTAAACAACAAGGATTTCTTGAGGTTGGATGATCACTTTACAAGATTGGAAGTGAGCTAGTAAACTTGGAAGTATTCTTGATTTTATGAAACTAGAACTTGTAGAATTTATGAATAACACATAGAACTTGAAGATAGAACTTGAGAGAGATCAATTTGATGAAGAAAATTTAAGAATGAAAGTGTTTATAGGTATTTTTGGTCGTTGGTATATGGATTAGATATAAAGGATGTGTAATTTTGTTTACATGTAAATAAGTCATGAATGATTACTAATATTTTTATAATTTTATGAGATATTTCATGCTAGTTGCCAAATGATGGTTCCCACATGTGTTAGGCGACTCACATGGGCTGCTAAGAGCTGATCATTGGAGTGTATATACCAATAGTACATACATCTAAAAGCTGTGTATTGTACGAGTATGAATACGGGTGCATACGAGTAGAATTGTTGATGAAACTGAACGAGGATGTAATTGTAAGCATTTTTGTTAAGAAGAAGTATTTTGATAAGTGTCTTGACGTCTTTAAAAAGTGTATGAATACATATTAAAACACTACATGTATATACATTTTAACTGAGTCGTTAAGTCATCGTTAGTCGTTACATGTAAATGTTGTTTTGAAACCTTTAGGTTAACGATCTTGTTAAATGTTGTTAACCCATTGTTTATTATATCTAAATAGATGTTAAATTATTACATTATCATGATATTATGATAAATTAATATATCTTAGTATGATATATATACAGTTAAATGTTGTTACAACGATAATCGTTACATATATGTCTCGTTTCGAAATCCTTAAGTTAGTAGTCTTGTTTTTACATATGTAGTTCATTGTTAATACACTTAATGATATATTTACTTATCATTTAACGTGTTTAACAAAGTGTATCAATATCTTAATATGATTCATATGTACTTAGTAAGACATTGTTATAACGATAATCGTTATATATATTGTTTTCGAGTTTCTTAATTCAATAGTCTCATTTTTATGTATATAACTCATTGTTAAAATAATTAATGAGATACATACCTATCATAATAACATGTTAACTATATATATATATATATATATATATATATATATATATATATATATATATATATATATATATATATATATATATATATATATATATATCCATATATATGTCATCATATAGTTTTTACAAGTTTTAACGTTCGTGAATCTCCGGTCAACTTGGGTGGTCAATTGTCTATATGAAACCTATTTCAATTAATCAAGTCTTAACAAGTTTGATTGTGAAATGTCCCGTTCTTATTGATTAAAAACGTTCCATATTAATTGATTTCGTTGCGAGGTTTTGACCTCTATATAAGACGTTTTTCAAAGACTGCATTCATTTTTAAACAAACCATAACCTTTATTTCATCAATAAAGGTTTAAAAAGATTTACGTAGATTATCAAATAATGATAATCTAAAATATCATGTTTACACACGACCATTACATAATGGTTTACAATACAAATATGTTACAACAAAATAAGTTCCTTGAATGCAGTTTTTACACAATATCATACAAGCATGGACTCCAAATCTTGTCCTTATTTAAGTATGCGACAGCGGAAGCTCTTAATAATCACCTGAGAATAAACATGCTTAAAACGTCAACAAAAATGTTGGTGAGTTATAGGTTTAACCTATATATATCAAATCGTAACAATAGACCACAAGATTTCATATTTCAATACACATCCCATACATAGAGATAAAAATCATTCATATGGTGAACACCTGGTAACCGACAATAACAAGATGCATATATAAGAATATCCCCATCATTCCGGGATACCCTTCGGATATGATATGAATTTCGAAGTACTAAAGCATCCGGTACTTTGGATGGGGTTTGTTAGGCCCAATAGATCTATCTTTAGGATTCGCATCAATTAGGGTGTCTGTTCCCTAATTCTTAGATTACCAGACTTAATAAAAAGGGGCATATTCGATTTCGATAATTCAACCATAGAATGTAATTTCACGTACTTGTGTCTATTTTGTAAATCATTTATAAAACCTGCATGTATTCTCATCCCAAAAATATTAGATTTTAAAAGTGGGACTATAACTCACTTTCACAGATTTTTACTTCGTCGGGAAGTAAGACTTGGCCACTGGTTGATTCACGAACCTATAACAATATATACATATATATCAAAGTATGTTCAAAATATATTTACAACACTTTTAATATATTTTGATGTTTTAAGTTTATTAAGTCAGCTGTCCTCGTTAGTAACCTACAACTAGTTGTCCACAGTTAGATGTACAGAAATAAATCGATAAATATTATCTTGAATCAATCCACGACCCAGTGTATACGTATCTCAGTATTGATCACAACTCAAACTATATATATTTTGGAATCAACCTCAACCCTGTATAGCTAACTCCAACATTCACATATAGAGTGTCTATGGTTGTTCCGAAATATATATAGATGTGTCGACATGATAGGTCGAAACATTGTATACGTGTCTATGGTATCTCAAGATTACATAATATATAATACAAGTTGATTAAGTTATGGTTGGAATAGATTTGTTACCAATTTTCACGTAGCTAAAATGAGAAAAATTATCCAATCTTGTTTTACCCATAACTTCTTCATTTTAAATCCGTTTTGAGTGAATCAAATTGCTGTGGTTTCATATTGAACTCTATTTTATGAATCTAAACAGAAAAAGTATAGGTTTATGGTCGTAAAAATAAGTTACAAGTCGTTTTTGTAAAGGTAGTCATTTCAGTCGAAAGAACGACGTCTAGATGACCATTTTAGAAAACATACTTCCACTTTGAGTTTAACCATAATTTTTGGATATACTTTCATGTTCATAATAAAAATCATTTTCTCAGAATAACAACTTTTAAATCAAAGTTTATCATAGTTTTTAATTAACTAACCCAAAACAGCCCGCGGTGTTACTACGACGGCGTAAATCCGGTTTTACGGTGTTTTTCGTGTTTCCAGGTTTTAAATCATTAAGTTAGCATATCATATAGATATAGAACATGTGTTTAGTTGATTTTAAAAGTCAAGTTAGAAGGATTAACTTTTGTTTGCGAACAAGTTTAGAATTAACTAAACTATGTTCTAGTGATTACAAGTTTAAACCTTCGAATAAGATAGCTTTATATGTATGAATCGAATGATGTTATGAACATCATTACTACCTTAAGTTCCTTGGATGAACCTACTGGAAAAGAGAAAAATGGATCTAGCTTCAATGGATCCTTGGATGGCTCAAAGTTCTTGAAGCAAAATCATGACACGAAAACAAGTTCAAGTAAGATCATCACTTGAAATAAGATTGTTATAGTTATAGAAATTGAACCAAAGTTTGAATATGATTATTACCTTGTATTAGAATGATAACCTACTGTAAGAAACAAAGATTTCTTGAGGTTGGATGATCACCTTACAAGATTGGAAGTGAGCTAGCAAACTTGAAAGTATTCTTGATTTTATGAAACTAGAACTTTTGGAATTTATGAAGAACACTTAGAACTTGAAGATAGAACTTGAGAGAGTTCAATTAGATGAAGAAAATTGAAGAATGAAAGTGTTTGTAGGTGTTTTTGGTCGTTGGTGTATGGATTAGATATAAAGGATATGTAATTTTGTTTTCATGTAAATAAGTCATGAATGATTACTCATATTTTTGTAATCTTATGAGATATTTCATGCTAGTTGCCAAATGATGGTTCCCACATGTGTTAGGTGACTCACATGGGCTGCTAAGATCTGATCATTGGAGTGTATATACCAATAGTACATACCTCTAAAAGCTGTGTATTGTACGAGTACGAATACGGGTGCATACGAGTAGAATTGTTGATGAAACTGAACGAGAATGTAATTGTAAGCATTTTTGTTAAGTAGAAGTATTTTGATAAGTGTATTGAAGTCTTTCAAAAGTGTATAAATACATATTAAAACACTACATGTATATACATTTTAACTGAGTCGTTAAGTCATCGTTAGTCGTTACATGTAAGTGTTGTTTTGAAACCTTTAGGTTAACGATCTTGTTAAATGTTGTTAACCTAATGTTTATAATATCAAAATAGATTTTAAATTATTATATTATCATGATATTATGATGTACGAATATCTCTTAATATGATATATATACATTAAATGTCGTTACAACGATAAACGTTACATATATGTCTCGTTTCAAAATCATTAAGTTAGTAGTCTTGTTTTTACATATGTAGTTCATTGTTAATATAATTAATGATATGTTTACTTATCATAATATCATGTTAACTATACATATAACCATATATATGTCATCATATAGTTTTTTACAAGTTTTAACGTTCGTGAATCACCGGTCAACTTGGGTGGTCAATTGTCTATATGAAACCTATTTCAATTAATCAAGTCTTAACAAGTTTGATTGCTTAACATGTTGGAAACATTTAATCATGTAAATATCAATCTCAATTAATATATATAAACATGGAAAAGTTCGGGTCACTACAGTACCTACCCGTTAAATAAATTTCGTCCCGAAATTTTAAGCTGTTGAAGGTGTTGACGAATCTTCTGGAAATAGATGCGGGTATTTCTTCTTCATCTGATCTTCACGCTCCCAGGTGAACTCGAGTCCTCTACGAGCATTCCATCGAACCTTAACAATTGGTATCTTGTTTTGCTTAAGTCTTTTAACCTCACGATCCATTATTTCGACGGGTTCTTCGATGAATTGGAGTTTTTCGTTGATTTGGATTTCATCTAACGGAATAGTGAGATCTTCTTTAGCAAAACATTTCTTCAAATTCGAGACGTGGAAAGTGTTATGTACAGCCGCGAGTTGTTGAGGTAACTCAAGTCGGTAAGCTACTGGTCCGACACGATCAATAATCTTGAATGGTCCAATATACCTTGGATTTAATTTCCCTCGTTTACCAAATCGAACAACGCCTTTCCAAGGTGAAACTTTAAGCATGACCATCTCTCCAATTTCAAATTCTATATCTTTTCTTTTAATGTCAGCGTAGCTCTTTTGTCGACTTTGGGCGGTTTTCAACCGTTGTTGAATTTGGATGATCTTCTCGGTAGTTTCTTGTATAATCTCCGGACCCGTAATCTGTCTATCCCCCACTTCACTCCAACAAATCGGAGACCTGCACTTTCTACCATAAAGTGCTTCAAACGGCGCCATCTCAATGCTTGAATGGTAGCTGTTGTTGTAGGAAAATTCTGCTAATGGTAGATGTCGATCCCAACTGTTTCCGAAATCAATAACACATGCTCGTAGCATGTCTTCAAGCGTTTGTATCGTCCTTTCGCTCTGCCCATCAGTTTGTGGATGATAGGCAGTACTCATGTCTAGACGAGTTCCTAATGCTTGCTGTAATGTCTGCCAGAATCTTGAAATAAATCTGCCATCCCTATCAGAGATAATAGAGATTGGTATTCCATGTCTGGAGACGACTTCCTTCAAATACAGTCGTGCTAACTTCTCCATCTTGTCATCTTCTCTTATTGGTAGGAAGTGTGCTGATTTGGTGAGACGATCAACTATTACCCAAATAGTATCAAAACCACTTGCAGTCCTTGGCAATTTAGTGATGAAATCCATGGTAATGTTTTCCCATTTCCATTCCGGGATTTCGGGTTGTTGAAGTAGACCTGATGGTTTCTGATGCTCAGCTTTGACCTAATAACACGTCAAACATTCTCCTACGTATTTAGCAACATCGGCTTTCATACCCGGCCACCAAAAATGTTTCTTGAGATCCTTGTACATCTTCCCCGTTCCAGGATGTATTGAGTATCTGGTTTTATGAGCTTCTCTAAGTACCATTTCTCTCATATCTCCAAATTTTGGTACCCAAATCCTTTCAGCCCTATACCGGGTTCCGTCTTCCCGAATATTAAGATGCTTCTCCGATCCTTTGGGTATTTCATCCTTTAAATTTCCCTCTTTTAAAACTCCTTGTTGCGCCTCCTTTATTTGAGTAGTAATGTTATTATGAATCATTATATTCATAGATTTTACTCGAATGGGTTCTCTATCCTTCCTGCTCAAGGCATCGGCTACCACATTTGCCTTCCCCGGGTGGTAACGAATCTCAAAATCGTAATCATTCAATAATTCAATCCACCTACGCTGCCTCATATTCAGCTGTTTCTGATTAAATATGTGTTGAAGACTTTTGTGGTCGGTATATATAATACTTTTGACCCCATATAAGTAGTGCCTCCAAGTCTTTAATGCAAAAACAACCGCGCCTAATTCCAAATCATGCGTCGTATAATTTTGTTCGTGAATCTTCAATTGTCTAGACGCATAAGCAATCACCTTCGTTCGTTGCATTAATACACAACCGAGACCTTGCTTTGGTGCGTCACAATAAATCACAAAATCATCATTCCCTTCAGGCAATGACAATATAGGTGCCGTAGTTAGCTTTTTCTTCAATAACTGAAACGCTTTCTCTTGTTCATCATTCCATTCAAATTTCTTCCCTTTATGCGTTAATGCAGTCAAGGGTTTTGCTATTCTGGAAAAGTCTTGGATGAACCTTCTGTAGTAACCAGCTAGTCCTAAAAACTGGCGTATGTGTTTCGGAGTTTTCGGGGTTTCCCACTTTTCAACAGTTTCTATCTTTGCCGGATCCACCTTAATACCTTCTTTGTTCACTATGTGACCGAGGAATTGAACTTCTTCCAACCAAAATGCACACTTTGAAAACTTAGCGTACAATTCTTCCTTCCTCAATACTTCTAACACCTTTCTCAAATGTTCACCGTGTTCTTGGTCATTCTTTGAGTAAATAAGTATGTCATCAATGAAAACAATGACAAACTTGTCAAGGTATGGTCCACACACTCGGTTCATAAGGTCCATGAACACAGCTGGTGCATTAGTTAAACCAAACGGCATGACCATAAACTCGTAATGACCGTAACGTGTTCTGAAAGCAGTCTTTGGAATATCATCTTCTTTCACCCGCATTTGATGATACCCGGAACGTAAGTCAATCTTTGAATAAACAGACGAGCCTTGTAGTTGATCAAATAAGTCATCGATTCTCGGTAGTGGGTAGCGGTTCTTGATGGTAAGTTTGTTCAACTCTCGGTAGTCGATACATAACCTGAATGTACCATCTTTCTTCTTGACAAACAAAACAGGAGCTCCCCACGGTGATGTGCTTGGTCGAATGAAACCACGCTCTAAAAGTTCTTGTAATTGGCTTTGCAGTTCTTTCATCTCGCTGGGTACGAGTCTGTAAGGAGCACGAGCTATTGGTGCAGCTCCTGGTACAAGATCTATTTGAAATTCAACGGATCGATGTGGGGGTAATCCCGGTAATTCTTTCGGAAATACATCGGGAAATTCTTTTGCAATGGGAACATCATTGATGCTCTTTTCTTCAGTTTGTACTTTCTCGACGTGTGCTAGAACAGCATAGCAACCTTTTCTTATTAGTTTTTGTGCCTTCAAATTACTAATAAGATGTAGCTTCGTGTTGCCCTTTTCTCCGTACACCATTAAGGGTTTTCCTTTTTCTCGTATAATGCGAATTGCATTTTTGTAACAAACGATCTCCGCTTTCACTTCTTTCAACCAGTCCATACCGATTATCACATCAAAACTCCCTAACTCTACTGGTATCAAATCAATCTTAAATGTTTCGCTAACCAGTTTAATTTCTCGATTCCGACATATATTATCTGCTGAAATTAATTTACCATTTGCTAATTCGAGTAAAAATTTACTATCCAAAGGCGTCAATGGACAACTTAATTTAGCACAAAAATCTCTACTCATATAGCTTCTATCCGCACCCGAATCAAATAAAACGTAAGCAGATTTATTGTCAATAAGAAACGTACCCGTAACAAGCTCCGGGTCTTCCTGTGCCTCTACCGCATTAATATTGAAAACTCTTCCACGGCCTTGTCCATTCGTGTTCTCCTGGTTCGGGCAATTTCTAATAATGTGGCCTGGTTTTCCACATTTATAACAAACTACATTGGCATAACTTGCTCCGACACTACTTGCTCCGCCATTACTCGTTCCGATACCATTTGTTCCTTTCGTTCTATTAACCCCTGGTCCGTAGACCTCACACTTCGCCGCGCTATGACCATTTCTTTTACACTTGTTGCAAAATTTGGTGCAGAACCCCGAGTGATTCTTTTCACACCTTTGGCATAGTTGCTTCTGATTGTTGTTGTTGTTGCGGTTATTATTGTTGTTGGGATGATTGTTGTAGTTGCTGTTGTTGTTGTTGTTGTTGTTGTTGGGCAGTTTGTTGTAGTTGCGATTGATGTTGCGATTGTTGGGATAATTGTTGCGATTGTTGTTGTAATTGCTGTTGTTGTTGTATTGGTGATTCTTATCACCGTTTTCCTCCCACTTTCTTTTGACTTGCTTCACATTGGCCTCTTCAGCAGTCTGTTCTTTAATTCTTTCTTCAATCTGGTTCACTAGTTTGTGAGCCATTCTACATGCCTGTTGTATGGAGGCGGGATCGTGTGAACTTATATCTTCTTGGATTCTTTCCGGTAATCCTTTCACAAACGCGTCGATCTTCTCTTCCTCATCTTCGAATGCTCCCGGACACAATAGGCACAATTCTGTGAATCGTCTTTCGTACGTGGTAATATCAAATCCTTGGGTTCGTAACCCTCTAAGTTCTGTCTTGAGCTTATTGACCTCGGTTCTGGGATGGTACTTCTCGTTCATCAAGTGCTTGAATGCTGACCACGGTAGTGCGTACGCATCATCTTGTCCCACTTGCTCTAGATAGGTATTCCACCATGTTAACGCAGAACCTGTGAAGGTATGCGTAGCGTACTTCACTTTGTCCTCTTCAGTACACTTACTTATGGCGAACACCGATTCAACCTTCTCGGTCCACCGTTTCAATCCGATCGGTCCTTCGGTTCCATCAAATTCCAAAGGTTTGCAGGCAGTGAATTCTTTGTAGGTGCATCCTACACGATTTCCTGTACTGCTAGATCCAAGGTTATTGTTGGTATGTAGCGCAGCCTGTACTGCGGCTATGTTTGAAGCTAGAAAAGTACGGAATTCCTCTTCATTCATATTCACGGTGTGTCGAGTAGTCGGTGCCATTTCCTTCAAAATAGTTAAATGGAACAAGTTAATCATACAGAATATTAAGAGTAGTTAATAGTATTTCGTAGCATAATATGAACTCATTTATAAAAGCTTTTTCTTCATATTAGCGTTTTATAAGTTTAAATTCGGGTAGTACCTACCCGTTAAGTTCATACTTAGTAGCTAAAATACAATTCAACTACTACAATTCTATATGAAAAACTGATTATAATAATATTTCGCGTTCAAACTTTTACACAATATTTTACAAACTTACAATACCGCTTATTTTACATATAGCATGAAATATATCACACAATAAATTTGATACACGATGGTTGTGAAGATAATTCTAGCTAGTACACAAGTCGTTCAGCAAAGGCAATAAAGACACGTAATTCATACGTCCAGAAACAAGTCATGCATTCTGGTTTTACTAGGACTACTTCCCATCCTTGGTCTTGTGGAACATAACCGTTATGGCCGTTGATGAGACAGCGTGTTGTAACGTCATCAAAGGGACGAGGGTTACGTAATGTCCAACAGTCCCGTAATAATCTAAAAACCTCATTTCTTACCCCAATTACCGACTCCGTCACTTGTGGAAACGTTTTGTTTAATAGTTGTAGCCCGATGTTCTTGTTCTCACTTTGGTGAGAAGCGAACATTACTAATCCGTAAGCATAACATGCTTCTTTATGTTGCATGTTAGCCGCTTTTTCTAAATCACGAAGTCCAATATTCGGATATATTGAGTCAAAATAATTTCTTAACCCGTTGCGTAAAATAGCATTTGGGTTCCCCGCAATATATGCGTCAAAGTAAACACATCGTAACTTATGGGTTTCCCAATGTGATATCCCCCATCTTTCAAACGAAAGTCTCTTATAAACCAAGGCATTCTTGGAACGTTCTTCGAATGTCTTACAAACTGATCTCGCCTTAAATAGTTGTGCCGAAGAATTCTGACCGACTCTAGACAAGATTTAATCAATCATGTCTCCGGGTAGGTCTCTTAAAATATTGGGTTGTCTATCCATTTTGTGTTTTTATACTGTAAAATAGACAAGAGTTAGATTCATAAAAAAAAATACTTATTAATACTAGCAATTTTTACATATATCATAAAGCATAAGCACACTATATTACATATATTACACCACACGAATACAACTATCTTATTCCGACTCGCTTGTTTCTTCTTCTTCGGTTTTGGTTCGTTTTGCCAAGTTTCTAGGGATATATGATGTTCCCCTAATACGAGCCGTCGTTTTCCACATTGGTTTAGAAAAACCTGGTGGTTTAGAGGTTCCCGGGTCATTGTTACAACTTAAGGACTTCGGGGGTTGACGATACATATAAAGTTCATCGGGGTTGGAATTAGATTTCTCTATTTTTATGCCCTTTCCCTTATTATTTTCTTTTGCCTTTTTAAATTCAGTTGGGGTAATTTCTATAACATCATCGGAATTCTCGTCGGAATCCGATTCATCGGAGAATTGGTAATCCTCCCAATATTTTGCTTCCTTGGCGGAAACACCATTGACCATAATTAACTTTGGTCGGTTGGTTGAGGATTTTCTTTTACTTAACCGTTTTATTATTTCTCCCACCGGTTCTATTTCTTCATCCGGTTTCGATTCTTCTTCTGGTTCCGATTCTTCTTCCGGTTCCGACTCTTCTTCCGGTTCCTCTTCGGGAACTTGTGAATCAGTCCACAAATCATTCCAATTTACATTTGACTCTTCATTATTATTAGGTGAGTCAATGGGACTTGTTCTAGAGGTAGACATCTATCACATAATATCAAACACGTTAAGAGATTAATATATCACATAATATTCATATGTTAAAAATATATAGTTTCCAACAAAAATGTTAAGCAATCATTTTTAAAGAAAACACGGTCGAAGTCCAGACTCACTAATGCATCCTAACAAACTCGATAAGACACACTAATGCAAATTTTCTGGTTCTCTAAGACCAACGCTCGGATACCAACTGAAATGTCCCGTTCTTATTGATTAAAAACGTTCCATATTAATTGATTTCGTTGCGAGGTTTTGACCTCTATATAAGACGTTTTTCAAAGACTGCATTCATTTTTAAACAAACCATAACCTTTATTTCATCAATAAAGGTTTAAAAAGATTTACGTAGATTATCAAATAATGATAATCTAAAATATCATGTTTACACACGACCATTACATAATGGTTTACAATACAAATATGTTACAACAAAATAAGTTCCTTGAATGCAGTTTTTACACAATATCATACAAGCATGGACTCCAAATCTTGTCCTTATTTAAGTATGCGACAGCGGAAGCTCTTAATAATCACCTGAGAATAAACATGCTTAAAACGTCAACAAAAATGTTGGTGAGTTATAGGTTTAACCTATATATATCAAATCGTAACAATAGACCACAAGATTTCATATTTCAATACACATCCCATACATAGAGATAAAAATCATTCATATGGTGAACACCTGGTAACCGACAATAACAAGATGCATATATAAGAATATCCCCATCATTCCGGGACACCCTTCGGATATGATATAAATTTCGAAGTACTAAAGCATCCGGTACTTTGGATGGGGTTTGTTAGGCCCAATAGATCTATCTTTAGGATTCGCGTCAATTAGGGTGTCTGTTCCCTAATTCTTAGATTACCAGACTTAATAAAAAGGGGCATATTCGATTTCGATAATTCAACCATAGAATGTAATTTCACGTACTTGTGTCTATTTTGTAAATCATTTATAAAACCTGCATGTATTCTCATCCCAAAAATATTAGATTTTAAAAGTGGGACTATAACTCACTTTCACAGATTTTTACTTCGTCGGGAAGTAAGACTTGGCCACTGGTTGATTCACGAACCTATAACAATATATACATATATATCAAAGTATGTTCAAAATATATTTACAACACTTTTAATATATTTTGATGTTTTAAGTTTATTAAGTCAGCTGTCCTCGTTAGTAACCTACAACTAGTTGTCCACAGTTAGATGTACAGAAATAAATCGATAAATATTATCTTGAATCAATCCACGACCCAGTGTATACGTATCCCAGTATTGATCACAACTCAAACTATATATATTTTGGAATCAACCTCAACCCTGTATAGCTAACTCCAACATTCACATATAGAGTGTCTATGGTTGTTCCGAAATATATATAGATGTGTCGACATGATAGGTCGAAACATTGTATACGTGTCTATGGTATCTCAAGATTACATAATATATAATACAAGTTGATTAAGTTATGGTTGGAATAGATTTGTTACCAATTTTCACGTAGCTAAAATGAGAAAAATTATCCAATCTTGTTTTACCCATAACTTCTTCATTTTAAATCCGTTTTGAGTGAATCAAATTGCTGTGGTTTCATATTGAACTCTATTTTATGAATCTAAACAGAAAAAGTATAGGTTTATGGTCGTAAAAATAAGTTACAAGTCGTTTTTGTAAAGGTAGTCATTTCAGTCGAAAGAACGACGTCTAGATGACCATTTTAGAAAACATACTTCCACTTTGAGTTTAACCATAATTTTTGGATATACTTTCATGTTCATAATAAAAATCATTTTCTCAGAATAACAACTTTTAAATCAAAGTTTATCATAGTTTTTAATTAACTAACCCAAAACAGCCCGCGGTGTTACTACGACGGCGTAAATCCGGTTTTACGGTGTTTTTCGTGTTTCCAGGTTTTAAATCATTAAGTTAGCATATCATATAGATATAGAACATGTGTTTAGTTGATTTTAAAAGTCAAGTTAGAAGGATTAACTTTTGTTTGCGAACAAGTTTAGAATTAACTAAACTATGTTCTAGTGATTACAAGTTTAAACCTTCGAATAAGATAGCTTTATATGTATGAATCGAATGATGTTATGAACATCATTACTACCTTAAGTTCCTTGGATGAACCTACTGGAAAAGAGAAAAATGGATCTAGCTTCAATGGATCCTTGGATGGCTCAAAGTTCTTGAAGCAAAATCATGACACGAAAACAAGTTCAAGTAAGATCATCACTTGAAATAAGATTGTTATAGTTATAGAAATTGAACCAAAGTTTGAATATGATTATTACCTTGTATTAGAATGATAACCTACTGTAAGAAACAAAGATTTCTTGAGGTTGGATGATCACCTTACAAGATTGGAAGTGAGCTAGCAAACTTGAAAGTATTCTTGATTTTATGAAACTAGAACTTTTGGAATTTATGAAGAACACTTAGAACTTGAAGATAGAACTTGAGAGAGTTCAATTAGATGAAGAAAATTGAAGAATGAAAGTGTTTGTAGGTGTTTTTGGTCGTTGGTGTATGGATTAGATATAAAGGATATGTAATTTTGTTTTCATGTAAATAAGTCATGAATGATTACTCATATTTTTGTAATCTTATGAGATATTTCATGCTAGTTGCCAAATGATGGTTCCCACATGTGTTAGGTGACTCACATGGGCTGCTAAGAGCTGATCATTGGAGTGTATATACCAATAGTACATACCTCTAAAAGCTGTGTATTGTACGAGTACGAATACGGGTGCATACGAGTAGAATTGTTGATGAAACTGAACGAGAATGTAATTGTAAGCATTTTTGTTAAGTAGAAGTATTTTGATAAGTGTATTGAAGTCTTTCAAAAGTGTATGAATACATATTAAAACACTACATGTATATACATTTTAACTGAGTCGTTAAGTCATCGTTAGTCGTTACATGTAAGTGTTGTTTTGAAACCTTTAGGTTAACGATCTTGTTAAATGTTGTTAACCTAATGTTTATAATATCAAAAGAGATTTTAAATTATTATATTATCATGATATTATGATGTACGAATATCTCTTAATATGATATATATACATTAAATGTCGTTACAACGATAAACGTTACATATATGTCTCGTTTCAAAATCATTAAGTTAGTAGTCTTGTTTTTACATATGTAGTTCATTGTTAATATAATTAATGATATGTTTACTTATCATAATATCATGTTAACTATACATATAACCATATATATGTCATCATATAGTTTTTTACAAGTTTTAACGTTCGTGAATCACCGGTCAACTTGGGTGGTCAATTGTCTATATGAAACCTATTTCAATTAATCAAGTCTTAACAAGTTTGATTGCTTAACATGTTGGAAACATTTAATCATGTAAATATCAATCTCAATTAATATATATAAACATGGAAAAGTTCGGGTCACTACAGATTGCTTAACATGTTGGAAATACTTAATCATGTAAATAACAATTTCATTTATTATATATAAACTTGGAAAAGTTCGGGTCACTACAGATATCCAGTATAACGATTCAACATATAATGTAGTTTCAATACTTGTGTCTATTTTGTAAATCATTTTCAAAACTGCATGTATTCTCATCCCAAAATATTAGATTTTTAAAAGTGGTACTATAACTCACTTTCACAGATTTTTACTTCTTCGGGAAGTAAGACTTGGCCACTAGTCGATTCACGAACCTATAACAAATATGTACATATATATCAAAGTATGTTTAAAATATATTTATAACATTTTTAATACGTTTTGCCTGTTTTAAGTTTATTAAGTCAGCTGTCCTCGTTAGTAACCTACAACTAGTTGTCCACAGTTAGATGTACAGAAAATAAAGCAATATATATTATCTTGAATCAATCCACGACCTCGTGTATACAAGCCTCAGGCTAGATCACAACTCAAAGTATATATAATATTTTGGAATCAACCTCAACCCTGTATAGATAACTCCAACATTACTGCATATAGAGTGTCTATGGTTGTTCCGAAATATATATATATATAGATGGGTCGATATGATATGTCAAAACATTGTATTCATGTCTATGCTATCCCAAGATTACATAATATATTAGAATACATGTATAATACAATATGAGTTAGCTAGGATATTATTAATATAGATTTGTTACCAATTTTCACGTAGCTACAACAAGAAAAATTATCCAATCTTGTTTTACCCATAACTTCTTCGTTTTAAATCCGTTTTGAGTGATGCAAGTTGCTATGGTTTCATATTGAACTTAAGTTTATGAATATAAATAGAAAATGTATAAGTTTATTGTCAGAAATATAGGTTACAAGTCGTTTTTGTAAAGGTAGTCATTTCAGTCGAAAAAACGACGTCTAGATGACCATTTTGGAAAACATACTTCTACTTTGAGTTTAACCATGATTTTTGGATATAGTTTCATGTTCATACAAAAAATAATTTTCCCAGAAGAACAACTTTTAAATCAAAGTTTATCATAGTTTTAATTAACTAACCCAAAACAGCCCGCGGTGTTACTTCGACGGCGTATATCCGGTTTTACGGCGTTTTTCGTGTTTTCAGGTTTTAAATCATTAAGTTAGCATATCATATAGATATAGAACATGTGTTTAGTTGAATTTAAAAGTCAAGTTAGAAGGATTAACTTTTGTTTGTGAACAAGTTTAGAATTAACTAAACTATGTTCTAGTGATTACAAGTTTAAACCTTCGAATAAGGTAGTTTTATATATATGAACCGAATGTTGTTATGAACATCACTACTACCTCAGGTTTTGTGGATAAACCTACTTTAAATGAGAAAAATAGATCTAGCTTCAAAGAATCCTTGGATGGCTTGAAAGTTCTTGAAGCAAAATCATGACACGAAAACAAGTTCAAGTAAGATTTCCACTCGAAATAAGATTGTTAAAGTTATAGAAATTGAATCAAAGTTTAAATATGAGTATTAACTTATATTAGAAAGATAACCTACTATAAATAACAAAGGTTTCTTGATCTTAGATGATTACTTTTAATGGATTAGAAAGCTTGGAAGTAAACTAGTAAACTTGAAAGGATTTTTGAAGTGTTCTTGAAGTGTTCTTCCTATGATGATTATAGCTTGATTCTTGAAGTAATTTTTGATGAAGATGATAATTAGTTTACTGGAAAAATTCGTTCATAAGTGTGTTTAGGTGTTGAGAGAGAGTTAGAAAGAGAATTGGAAGTGAAATGGATTGATTGGTGAGTGGTGAATGATGAATGGTGAGTGGGGTTAAAAGGAGTTCTAGTTAGTTGACTAGTTCATGGTAGAAGTTAAATTTGATTAGTTATGCATGACATAATCAAGAGTGGAATCCCATGCTAGTTCCTAGTGGTATATACTCATAGTAAGTACGTCTAGAAGCTATGTATAATACGGATACGAATACTGAATGACTACAAGTAGAATTGTTGATGAAAATGAATGAGGATGTAATTGTAAGCATTTTTGTTAAGTAGAAGTACTTTGATAAGTGTCTTGAAGTCTTTCAAAAGTGTATGAATACATATTAAAACACTACATGTATATACATTTTAACTGAGTCGTTAAGTCATCGTTAGTCGTTACATGTAAGTGTTGTTTTGAAACCTTTAGGTTAACCCATTGTTGTTAACCCATTGTTTATTATATCAAAAGAGATGTTAAATTATTATATTATCATGATAATATAATGTATTAATATATCTTAATATGATATATATACAATTAAATATTGTTACAACGATAATCGTTACATATATGTCTCGTTTCGAAATCATTAAGTTAGTAGTCTTGTTTTTACATATGTAGTTCATTGTTAATACACTTAATGACATGTTTACTTATCATTTATCATGATTAAACATAGTGTATCAATATCTTAATATGATTCATATGTATTTAGTAAGAAGTTGTTATAACGATAATCGTTATATATATCGTTTTCGAGTTTCTTAATTCAATAGTCTCATTTTTATGTATATAACTCATTGTTAAAATACCTAATGAGATACTTACTTATTATAATATCATGTTAACTATATATATAACCAATGTCATCATATAGTTTTTACAATTTTTAACGTTCGTGAATCACCGGTCAACTTGGGTGGTCAATTGTCTATATAAAACCTATTTCAATTAATCAATTTTTAAAACCTATTTTTACAATTTTTAAGTTTGATTGCGTAACATGTTGGAAACACTTAATCATGTAAATATCAAATTCATTAAATATATATAAACATGGAAAAGTTCGGGTCACTACAGTACCTACCCGTTAAATAAATTTCGTCCCGAAATTTTAAGCAGTTGTAGGTGTTGACGTAACTTCTGGAAATAAGTGCGGGTATTTCTTCTTCATCTGATCTTCTCATTCCTAGGTGAACTCAGGTCCTCTATGAGCATTCCATCAAACCTTTACAATTGGTATCTTGTTTTGCTTAAGTCTTTTAACCTCACGATCCATTATTTCGACGAGTTCTTCGATGAATTGAAGTTTTTCGTTGATTTGAATTTCGTCTAACAAAATAGTGAGATCTTCTTTAGCAAAACATTTCTTCAAATTTAAAACGTGGAAAGTGTTATGTACAGTCGCGAGTTGTTGATGTAATTCAAGTCGGTAAGCAACTGGTCCGACACGATCAATAATCTTGAATGGTCGAATATACCTTGGATTTAATTTCCCTCGTTTACCAAATCGAACAACGCTTTTCCAAGGTGTAACTTTAAGCATGACCATCTCTCCAATTTCAAATTCTATATCTTTTCTTTTAATGTCAGCGTAGCTCTTTTGTCGACTTTGGACAGTTTTCAACCGTTGTTGAATTTGGATGATCTTCTCGGTAGTTTCTTGTATTATCTCCGGACCCGTAATCTGTCTATCCCCCACTGCACTCCAACAAATCGGAGACCTGCACTTTCTACCATAAAGTGCTTCAAATGGCACCATCTCAATGCTTGAATGGTAGCTATTGTTGTAGAAAAATTCTGCTAACGGAAGGTGTCGATCCCAACTGTTTCCGAAATCAATAACACATGCTCTTAGCATGTTTTCAAGCGTTTGTATCGTCCTTTCACTCTGCCTAGCAGTACTCATGTCTAGACAAGTTCCTAATGTCTGCTGTAATGTCTGCCAGAATCTTAAAATAAATCAGCCATCCCTATCAGAGATAATAGAGATTGGTATTCCATGTCTGGAGATGACTTCCTTCAAATACAGTCGTGCTAACTTCTCCATCTTGTCATCTTCTCTTATTGGCAGGAAGTGTGCTGATTTGGTGAGACGATCAACTATTACCCAAATAGTATCAAAACCACTTGTAGTCCTTGGCAATTTAGTGATGAAATCCATGGTAATATTTTCCCATTTTCATTCCGGGATTTCGGGTTGTTGAAGTAGACCTGATGGTTTCTGATGCTCTGCTTTGACCTTAGAACACATCAAACATTCCCCTTCGTGTTTAGCAACATCGGCTTTCATACCCGGCCACCAAAAATGTTTCTTGAGGTCCTTGTACATCTTCCCCGTTACAGGATGTATTGAGTATCTGGTTTTATGAGCTTCTCTAAGTACCATTTCTCTCATATCTCCAAATTTTGGTACCCAAATTCTTTCAGCCCTATACCGGGTTCCGTCTTCCCAAATATTAAGGTGCTTCTCCGATCCTTTGGGTATTTCATTCTTTAAATTTCCCTCTTTTAAAACTCCTTTTTGCGCCTCCTTTATTTGAGTAGTAAGGTTATTGTGAATCATTATATTCAAAGCTTTTACTCGAATGGGTTCTCTGTCCTTTCTACTCAAGGCGTCAGCTACCACATTTGCCTTCCCCGGGTGGTAAAGAATCTCAAAGTCGTAATCATTCAACAATTCAATCCACCTGCACGACCTCATGTTAAGTTGTTTCTGATTAAATATGTGTTGAAGACTTTTGTGGTCGGTATATATAATACTTTTGACCCCATATAAATAGAGCTTCCAAGTCTTTAATGCAAAAACAACCGCGCCTAATTCCAAATCATGCGTCGTATAATTCTGCTCGTGAATATTCAATTATCTAGACGCATAAGCAATTACCTTCGTTCGTTGCATGAATACACAACCGAGACCTTGCTTTGAGGCGTCACAATATATCACAAAATCATCATTCCCTTCTGGTAATGACAATATAGGTGCTGTAGTTAACTTTTTCTTCAACAATTGAAATGCTTTCTCTTGTTCATCCTTCCGTTCAAATTTCTTCCCTTTATGCGTTAATGCAGTCAAGGGTTTTGCTATTTTGGAAAAATCTTGGATGAATCTCCTGTAATAACCAGCCAGCTCTAAAAACTGGCGTACGTGCTTCGGAGTTTTCGGGGTTTCCCACTTTTCAATGGTTTCAATCTTTGCTGGATCCACCTGAATACCTTCTTTGTTCACTATATGACCTAGGAATTGAACTTCTTTTAACCAAAATGCACACTTTGAAAACATAGCGTACAGTTTTTCTTTCCTTAACAACTCTAGCACTTTTCTCAAATGTTCTTCATGCTCTTGATCATTCTTCGAGTAAATAAGTATGTCCTTGATGAAAACAATGACAAACTTGTCAAGATATGGCCCACACACTCGGTTCATGAGGTCCATGAACACAGCTGGTGCGTTAGTCAATCCAAACGGCATAACCATAAACTCGTAATGACCGTAACGCGTCCTAAAAGCAGTCCTTGGAATATCATCATCCTTCACCCTCATTTGATGATACCTAGAACGTAAATCAATCTTCGAATAAACCGACGAGCCTTGTAGTTGATCAAATAAATCGTCAATTCTCGATAGTGGGTAGCGGTTCTTGATGGTAAGTTTGTTCAACTCTCGGTAGTCGATACACAACCTAAATGTACAATCCTTCTTCTTGACAAACAAAACAGGAGCTCCCCACGGTGATGTACTTGGTCGAATGAAACCACGCTCTAAAAGTTTCTGTAATTGACTTTGTAATTCTTTCATTTCGCTGGGTGCGAGTCTGTTTGGAGCACGAGCTATTGGTGCAGCTCCTGGTACATGATCTATTTGAAATTTAACGGATCGATGTGGGGGTAATCCCGGTAATTCTTTTGAAAATACATCGAGAAATTCTTTTGCGACGGGAACATCACTGATGTTCTTTTTTTCAGGTTTAACTTCCTCGATGTGTGCTAGAATGACGTAACAACCTTTTCTTATTAGTTTTTGCACCTTCATACTACTAATAAGATTTAATTTCGCGTTATTCTTTTCTCCGTACACCATTAAAGGTTTTCCTTTTTCACGCACAATGCGAATCGCATTTTTGTAACAAATGACTTCTGCTCTCACCTTTTTCAACCAGTCCATGCCAATTATTACATCAAAACTCCCTAACTCGACTGGTATTAAATCAATTTTAAATTTTTCGTCAACCAGTTTAATTTCTCTATCCCGACATACTTTATCTGCTGTAATTAGTTTACCGTTTACTAATTCGCGTAAAAATTTACTATCCAAAGGCATCAATGGGCAACTTAATTTAGCACAAAAATCTCTACTCATATAGCTTCTATCCGCACCCGAATCAAATAAAACATAAGCAGATTTATCGTCAATAAGAAACGTACCCGTAACTAGTTCCGGGCCTTTCCCATTATTATTCCCTTGATTAGGGCATGCTTTGCTGAAATGGCCCAGCTTTCCGCATCCGTAACAAATAATGGAATTATTTGTTCTGTTATTTTTATATGCCTTTGGTCCATAGACATCACACTTCATTACACTATGTGCGGTTCTATTACACTTGGTAGACACTACTACACAAAACTTATCTGGATGAAACCTTCCACACCTTAGACATTTATTGTTCTGATTGTTGTTGCCATTGTTGTTATTGATTTGGTTGTTGTTGGGATTGTTATTGTTGTTGGAACGGTTGTTGTAGTTGTTGTTATTGTTGGGACGTTTGTTGTAGTTATTGTTAGGATTGCGGTTATTATTGCGATTGTTGTTGCAGTTGTTGGGATAGTTGTTGCGATTGTTATTGTTGTTGTACTGGTGATTCTTGTCACCGTTTTCCTCCCACTTCCTCTTGATTTGTTTCGTGTTGGCTTCGTTGGCCGCCTGTTCTTTAATTCTTCCCTCGATCTGATTTATGAGTTTATGAGCCATTTGACTTGCCTTTTGTATGGAAGCGGGCTCGTGTGAACTCACATCTTCTTGAATCCTTACTGGTAACCCTTTTATAAACGCGTCGATCTTCTCCTCTTCATCTTCGAACGTTCCTGGACATAATAGGCACAACTCTGTGAATCGCCGTCCATATGTGGTAATGTCGAACCCTTGTGTTCGTAACTCTCTAAGCTCTACCTTGAGCTTATTGACTTCATTTCTAGGACGGTACTGCTCGTTCATCAGTTGCTTGAATGCCGACCACAGTAGTGCGTAAGCAGCATTTTGTCCTACCTGTTCATGATAGGTATTCCACCACGTTAACGCAGTACCTGTAAAGGTATGCGTAGCGTACTTAACTTTATCCTCTTCAGTACACTTACTTATGGCAAACACCGATTCGACTTTCTCGGTCCACCGTTTCAATCCAATTGGTCCTTCGGTTCCATCGAATTCCAAATGTTTGCTGGCAGTGAATTCTTTATAGGAGCATCCTACACGATTTCTTGTGGGATTAGTTCCACTACTAGAACCAGAGTTATTGTTGTTATTTTACATTGCAGCCAACAATGTGGCTATGTTCGCAGCAAGGAAAATACGGAAGTCTTCCTCGCTCATGTTCAAATTCTGACGAGTCGTCGGTGCCATTTCCTTCAAAAATAGCCCAAAAGAATTAAGTTAATCTTATAGAATTTTTAAGAGTAGTCAATAGTATTTCGTAGCATAGTATGAACTCATTTATAAAAGCTTTTTCTTCATATTAGCGTTTTATAGTTTTAATTCGGGTAGTACCTACCCGTTAAGTTCATACTTAGTAGCTAATATACAATTCAACTACTACAATTCTATATAAAAAAGCTGATTATAATAAAATTTCGCTTTCAAATATTATACAAAATTTTACAAACTTATAATACCGCTATTATATATATAGGATGAAATATTGCACATAATAACTTTGCTACTCGGCAGCTATAAAGGCAATTCTAGTTAATACGCAAGTTGTTCAGCAAAAGAAATAAAGACACATAATTCATAAGTCCAGAAACAAATCATGCATTCAGGTTTTACTAAGACGACTTCCCATCCTTGATCTTGTGGAAAGTAACAGTCATGACCATTGGCTAGGCAGCATGTTGTCATGTCGTCAAAAGGATGATAATAATAATAAGTTTAATAATAATAATACTAATGATTATATTAATAATAATAATGATAATATTTATAATAATACTTATGTTACTGATAATAATAATAATAGTACTAAAAGTGATACTAATACTAATATTAATCATAGTATTTATGTTCTCATGATAATACATATATTAGTCGTTAAAACAAATATAATAATAACAGTGATAAAAATAACAATATTCTTATTTGTAGCTATAATAATAATAATGAAAACTAATACTTGAATTATAACATTTATAATAATAAGTACATTAATAATGTTAATAATAATGATAATGGTTTTTACTACTTACAACTATGTTAATAATAATAATATGTGTTAGATTAGTAATAATATAATAATCATAGTAATAACAATAATAATAAAACTGATAATAATAATCTCAATAATGATAGTAATAATAGGTTTTTAATTGATATTACTTATAATAACAATGATAATAACACTTATAATGTTAATATTAGTGATAACAATAATTAACATAACAATAATAACATAATTAATAATAATAATAATAATAATAATAATAATAATAATAATAATAATAATAATAATAATAATTATAATAATAATAATAATAATAATAATAATAATAATAATAATAATAATAATAATTATAAATAGATAAGTAAATAAGTAAACTACCTTATAATAATCGAATTAAAAAAATGCCACCAGCTGGGTTTGAACCCGTAACCCCATGCTCACATGACACCCATCAAACCAACAGACCAATTCTGTTTTTCTTGGAATTAAGCCTACTTAATTAAATATAACTCGTGTATAAAACAGTTTATCTTCTTCCTTCTTCTCACTTTCCAATCGAGCAGAACAAGAATCAAACAATAACTAAAATTTAAATTAAAGTTTGAAAATGAAAACGTGACTGACTGAAATTAAAGAATCTAATTTATAAACACAGCAAAGAATAACAATTAAAATTTTTTTTAAAGCTGTAACAGGTTTTGAAAAAAAAAAATATATATATATACACGTATGAACTAAAAATCAAACTCAAATTTTAGGATGTTTCAGGCCACCACTCCAACATGAAAAAGGTGTTGTATTTTCATTAGAAACTTTCCAAACACTTAATTGATTCTGAAACATCGAACTGAATTCGAATTTTACTGATGAACAATCTTTGACCTTTTTGAAACATGAACTTTGACTCGATAATTAGAAGTAGATATATAAAATTGGAATTTCATCTTTTGCAGATAGTTTAAGTAAACAAATTCTAACAAAACTGCATTTACAGAATTTAAAATTTGATTCGAAATCGAGTGATGGACAAAAAAATGCACGTACAGGGCAGTCGACAGTTTATTAAAAAAATTGTTTACTGGATCTGTTTTTCCTCAATTTGTATTATTAGAGGTTATATAAAGGGTAGGAGATATTATTATGATTATAACAAATCAATTAACAATTGGATTGTTGTTGAATTTAGTCGAAAACAAGTACACAGAAGATATTCGTTCTTGAAGGAAAAAAAAATAAAAAAAATGTAAAACATAAAAGTAGAAAACGATTTACAATAGAATTTGGATGCATTTGAATTTGCTTTAGACTGGAAATCGATTGAAGACAAAATACAAAAGTTGATACAGCAGGATGGTGATGTAAAACTAATCTGATTCCTATTTTATATTTATATACGATTTTTATTTATAAAACATAATTTTTAATAAAAGTAATTCTATTATTTATAAGATAATAAAATACTGATTATTGTTAATTATGATAACATAATAATAATATTAATACTAATTATCCTAAAAATAACAATTTTTGAAATAATAACACCAATAGTTGTAATGATATTATTAAAAATAATATTAATAATTTGTATTATCCATATATAATAATGATAGTAACAATATTAATGTTAATAATCATCTTTATAATATTAATACTGATTTCATGGCATGTATCTGTATATATATATATATATATATATATATATATATATATATATATATATATATATATATATATATATATATATATCTGCATTTATTTATTATCTGTGTTTGTATATTTATATATATTTATTTATGAATTATAATTAATCTTGAAAATATAACTATAATAATAATACTCTTAATAATAATAATACAAATTTATAATATAGTAATAATAATATTGTTAATGATATTGATAATGACTACTATAATATATATACCATATAAATTCATAATAATATTATATGTATATTTATATATATATATATATATATATATATATATATATATATATATATATATATATATATATATATATATATATATATATATATATATATATATATATATATATATTATTTTTTTAATAGTACTTAATTGTTCTGTATATTATTTTACATTTTTAATTCCAATTGATTAAAGTTGATTCAAAATTTCATACACTTATATTTATATTTATATTTATATTTATACATGTATTGCATATTTGTTATACACAATTGTTCGTGAATCGTCGGGAGTAGTCAAAAGCCAAATGAATTCATGAAAACAGTTCAAAAATTTTGAGACTCAACATTACAGACTTTGCTTATTGTGTAAGAATCTTATAAAGATCAAGTTTAAATTTGGTCAGAAATTCCTGGGTCGTCACAGCATTCCATCTAATTCGGACGATAGGAATTTTACTTTGCTTAAGGGTCTTAACCTCTCGATCCATAATTTCGACAGGTTTCTCAACAAAAGGGAGTTGTTTATCAACATAAAGTTTATCAAGAGGAATGGTTTCATCGGCCTAGGCCAAACACTTCTTCAAATTTGACACATGAAAAACGTCATGAACGGCGCTAAGTTCTTGTGGCAATTTTAAACGATAAGCCACGGGTCTAACTCTCTCTGTAAACTCAAATGGTCCAACAAATCGAGGATTCAACTTTCCTCTTTTACCAAATCGTACCACACCATTCCAAGGTGATACTTTCTATAACGACCCGACAAAATCGTCATTGACGGTGTCATTAACTTAGGTCCCGTTACGTGGTCATAGTCCCTAAATGAGACACGTTTGACCAAAATTATGTCGCATTCATTTGAAACGTGTAAGACCTGTAAAGTTTAAGTTACCAAACGGTTCGACAACAAGTTTAAGTTTACAAAAGTTGTAAAGTATAAATGAAATAACTTGCGACATAATATAAGTTGAAATTCACGAATGCTATCAATAGCGTATGCATGTAAACATTAAGTTTGAATCAAAGGTGCTATCACTAGCATATGCATGTATGCTTGACCCGAAGCAAGTAATCAAAGTATGCGGAAGCATGTATCAAGTGGCCAAGTATGAACCTGAGAAACATATATAAAACTGTAAACGAAAAATGTTGGTGAAATCATAGGTGTATTTGTAAAATATGTTTTTAAACCACAAGATTTAGTATTAAAGCGTATACATCTCAAAAGATGTTTTTAACACGAGCACCCAATTACCAAAGCTTAACTGAATCCTACCTCTGCATAATAGTGTTAGAACCTACACTATATACCGAAAATACGTTTCATTCATCCGAATGAAGGTTCGTCAAACCCGTATGGCCACACAACATAAGTTCTTTCTTACACCCTACAAGTGTAACTAATGATAATTGGACTTGAGGATTTTTGTTCTAACTTGTATGTATCTTTGCTTTTGTATTTGTGTTCAAAGTATAAAAGTATAAACCGTATATGTTTCTCATCCCATGTTTTAAAAGTATAAAAGTTGTTGAAAATATGGGACTATGATCTCACCGTAGTTGCATGCCAAAGTACTTGAAATTAAACGTTGTGCAAATGAAAGTTGCTTAGCCTTGACCTAAACAAATAAGTCGTATCAATTACCGGTTATGACACAAGGTCGGTCAAAATGTGTTCAATTAGTCCTATGGCTCGTTACGACTCGATTAATATAGCATGTGAATCAAGTTGTCAAGTTTCATGCGAGAATCAAGTAAAAAAGCATGTTAGAACGATTGCAAAAGCATTTGGTTAAGTTTGACTAAAAGTCAAACTTGGTCAAAGTCAACGGGGTCGGGTCGGGTATCCGACAATTTTTCTTCAATTAGTAGTCATATATAAACATGTTGGCCAAGTTTCATGTTAATCGAAGGTACGTAGCATAGTTAGAATTAAAAAGTAAACGACCAAGCAAAATAGAATTCTGCAGTTCATTTGGACGGTGTCCAGAATGGCTGGACGGCGTCCAGCAGTGAAGGACTGGATGGCGTCCAAGGTGTGGGACGGCGTCCAAATGGGTTACAGATTGCTGTTGCTGCAAATTTGACAAGTCTCGAATCAAACTCATTTCAAACGCAACTTATGAACCGAAAACACTCAAAACACGTATCTTATATCGTTGGAAAGGTATTTTTTGACAAGGAAAACAACTAAGAATATATCATCAACTAAAACTAGTATTTACAACAATTAAATCTGCATCGCAAGATCATTGAATATTCATTATCAAATGTTCAAAGTTCATAAACGCATAAGATGATTTGGGAATCCAATTTACACATACGATATGCCGTTTCGTAGGTAATTACGCATACAAAACAACTAAACACTTAATAACAACATTGCAAAGCATTTGGTGCATCAAAAGTTCATTTTAAAATCTATCAAACCCTAACCAAGAATCACAAAATCAATAATCATGTTAATGTAAGGTTTTCATGTCATCTAACATACCAAAACGAAGCTAATAATGCTAGTAACACTTTTAACACATAAGGTTTAACATCTAACAACATTTAATCAATCAAAACCCAGGATTAAATAAACACCTTTTCAAGTTCATGCTAGTTATGCAAAATAACAAGATCGAGCATAAAATTACATATTCATGTTAGACTTGAGCCATAGACACTAATTAACACCATTTCAAGTCAAAAACACTAAGAACATGAAATCTAGAGTTTTTAGAAAGTTACCCAAACGAGATGAAATTAGTATCAAGTTGAAGAGGATGAAAAGAGGATTCCAAAAGTATAATTTGTTTTGTTGCTAGCTTCCTAGATCGAATTTAGATGATGATTCTTTGTTGAGTGGATTTGAGAGAAAAAGGGAAGTATGAAGATGGAGGAGGTGAAAATGAATGGTGGGAGAAAGAGGGTTGACTACATGACCTAGTTGGTCAAGTTTGGTCCCTTGGCAACAATAGTCCCTCGATTTTAAAAGCGGGTGCGTGAATTAACCGAACGAATTATTTTAAATACGTGAGAGTAAACGGAAAAATGTTATAATCCAATGACGGGAATATCAAGAATGCTAGTTAACGAAAGGTACGAATTTAGATAACAAAAGATATTATTAAAAAAAAAAGACGGGCGTTAAAATGAATTAACGGAAAACGTCGGGTTGTTACATTACCCACACCTTAAAAGAAATTTCGTCCCGAAATTTAGTTGGAAGTAGTAGACGTTGTTTCTTCCTAGAGGCCTTGCGTTGTCAATCCTACGAATAAGTGAGAGGGTACCTCTTTTGCCTTTGATCTTGTCTTTCCCATGTGAACTCGGGTCCTTTGTTGGTATCCCAATGAACTTTTACAATTGGGGTTTTACTTTGTCTTAAGATTTGGTTTCACGATCCATAATTTCAACCGGTTCTCTTATGAAGTGGAGTTTGTGATCAATGGTAGGCTTACCGAAAA
Source organism: Rutidosis leptorrhynchoides (assembly GCF_046630445.1). Taxonomy (NCBI): domain Eukaryota; kingdom Viridiplantae; phylum Streptophyta; class Magnoliopsida; order Asterales; family Asteraceae; genus Rutidosis; species Rutidosis leptorrhynchoides. The sequence continues at coordinate 280,341,737 of NC_092333.1, forward strand.
GAATAACAAGTTCTTGTTCCGCAAGACACTTCTTTAAGTTTGATACATGGAATATAGAATGAACGGAAACTTAGTTGAGTCGGAAGATTTAAGTGATAAGCAACGGGTCCAATACGCCCCAAGATTTCAAAAGGATCAATATACTCTCGAAATTAGTTTTCCCCGTTTCCCGTAATGAAATTACACCTCCCCAAGGTGCGACTTTTAACACTACGCAGTTACCCACTTGGAATTCGAGAGGTTTACGTCTAACATCGGCATAGTTCATTCGACGACAATGGGTCATTTTGGGTCTTTCTTGAATATGAATAAATTTTCTCGGTCGTCCATGAATGATCTCGAGCCCGGTGAATTGATTATCATTTACTTGGTTCGACAAAAGGAGAACGACGTTTCCAGTCATATAAAATTTCAAAAGGCGTGACGTTAAGACTCGAATGAATATTATCATTGTAAGAGATATCGGCTAAGGATAAAAATAAAAGTTCGTATTATGTTCTCCAAGGTTTTAATCGTACGTTTGCTTGGTCCGTCGATTTGTGGGTGATACGCGGTACTCATTTCTAAACGTGTTCCCAAGGCTTCTTGTATGGCACCCCAAAAATCAGAAGTGAAACGAGCATCTCGATCCGAATAAAAGATAATGGCACACCGTGTCTAGATAGAATTCCTATCGAATAAAAGATAATGGCACACCGTGTCGAGATAGAATTCCTATAAGGTATAATTGTACAAGTTTTTCCCATCTTGTCGGTTTCTGAAAAAAACGTTTGTTGGAACAATTTTCTTAGCGATTTCTGAAAACGTTATGTAGGACTATTCACCCTCGTGGCGAATACTAGTATAGTGTGTGGAGTCTCTCTCCATTGAGAGATTGGATGATAAAATTTCCTTATACGGAAGTATGAGCGTAAAGATATGAGGATTTTTCATTTTGATATAGTCGCATCGTGCATCTTGTGGTCAAATGTTGAGACTTGGTAGAAACGAAATAGTATACGTAGTTATATGTCGCAGTTGAGTAGTAACTGACCATTTGTTAGAAGCATAAGGATGGTAAGTCAATGAAGGAAGAGGTATCCTTAGATTGTGTGTTATCTTGGGTCCTGGTAATATCAGAAGGCAACAGTGAAATAACGGAGTTATGTAATATGGCGCGTGGTGACGAGAAGGTTGATCGAACCCATAATTAGATATGAAAATTTCTTCAGGCAAAATAACGAATTTCAGTCTTTTTGATTTCAAGTCGAGAGAGGAGGCCTTTCAGGTGTTCACTTAGAAATATTTTCATAATTGAGTCCTATTTTGTGTTGCATGAATTTTGCTAGCGAGGTTGGTGTGGATATTCACGTTTAAGGTTCGGACACGGAGGGGTTTAATTCTTTCCTTTCAGCTCAAGTTATCTGCTACAACATTTTTCCTGCCCGGATGGTAACGAAGTTCACAATCATAATCATTAGATGTTTCAGTCCACCATCGTTGTCTCGTGTTAAGTTTTTTTTGATCGAAAATGTGTTGGAGGCTTTTGTGGTCGGTGAGAGCGGTACTTTTGGTTTCATAAGGATAGTGTCTCTACCTTTTAGGTGCAAAGACAACGGCTCCAAGTTCGGGATCGTGTATCGTATGGTTTTGTTCGTAGGTTTTCGATTGTCGAGAGGTATAAGCAAATAACTTTCTTTCATTTGTTTCGAGGCATCGCAGTATACAATGAAATCATCATTGCCTTCTGAAAAAGATAAGATATGAGCGGTGGTTAACTTCTTCTTTAAAATTTGAAATGTCGACTCTTGTTCGGCAGACGAAACGCATTATTTTCCTTCGTTAGTTAACGAGGTTAAAGGACGAGCAACACGGGAAAAGTCGAAAATGAATCTTTGGTAATAACTGGCGAGATCCAAAAATTTACGAATATGAATAGGAGTAGTGGAGCTTTCCCATTTACAACATGGTCTAGAAAGTGGACTTCATTTAATCAAAAATTTTCACTTGGATAATTTAGCATAGAGTTGCTCTTTTCTCAAGAGCTCGAGTGTAAGACGGATATGTTGTTAGTGTTCTTTTCCCCTTCGGAGTATATTAGGATGTCGTGGAGGAATACGATAATGAAGTTGTCTAAATGAGGCTTGCATACGCGATTCATAAGATCCATGAATACGACCGGGGCAAAATATCGGAAAAGTCACTAACAATCGGTATATCATTGATTCGCTTTTCATCGGTTTCGACCTTCTTAACGTTAGCTAGAATTGTAAAACAACCTTTACGAAAGCACTTTTCAACGTTGAGGCACGAACTGAGGTTGAGCTTGGTGCAACTCTTTTTGCCATACGCGATCAAGGGTTCTCCTTTCTCGCTAGGCGTACGAATGGTTTTGAGATCACAAGGAATGATACTAATACTAATATTAATGAAAATAATAATAACTTGTGTTATCTTTTCATAATAACACTAATAATAACAATCATAATAATAATAATAATAATAATAATACATATATCAATATCGAAAATAATGATAATAATCATAATAATGGTAATAATACTAAAATGATAAGGTTATTACAAATAATATTATGATTAGTACTTATAATGATAATAATGATAATACTTATACATATGATAATAATAATAATGTTTATAACATTAATAATAACAATAATAACAATAATAATAATAATAATAATAATAATAATAATAATAATAATAATAATAATAATAATAATAATAATAATAATAATAATAATAATAATAATAATAATAATAACAACAACAATAATAATTAAAATGATAATATAAAAGTTTATACCCTTTCGAAAGCCTTCCTAAAAAGAATTGCCCATGATGGGGCTCGAACCCGTGACCTCCCACTTATGCACAAACACCCCTTACCACCAAGCTATTTCTATCTTTATGAAATTATACGAACCCTTTATTTATTTAACTCCAGTTTAACTGTTTTCCCTAATTCTTCTTCTCCTTCAGTTGAAAATCGACCAGACATGAACTATAGTTATACTCACAAATTTCAATCTTGATTAAGATTTAAATCATAATTATAAATGACCTGTTTGATTCCTTTATCCAAATAAACAAATGAAAAAAAAATAAAATAGAAAAAAAAACATGCCCGCCGTTTGTGATGAAGAACACAAAAAAATTATTAGCTTTTGATTTTTAAGATCGTTTTAGCTCAAACTTCCTATACGAAAAATGTTTTAAAACTTTTCTATAATCTTTATCCAACCTCAATTTCACTTAATTCGTAACACAAAATTCAAATTTAAGTGAAGAACATAGTTTGACTTTTTGAGTTTATAACTTTGACTCAGAAATTCGTGTTTGATATTAGGAATTGAGACATGAAACTTTACAGAAAGATTGCTTGAAGCATTCCTAACAGGATTGCATTAACACTTTTTGAAAATTCATTCGAATCGAGTTTTTGGTAAAAAAAATGACTCGTACAGAGTATATAGAACTTTTATTTGTGTTTCTGTTTAATCTACAGCTAATGGTTGTTAGGATTGATTTTGTTAGTGAAAAGAATTTCGTATCTCTGCATTATAACCTGAATTGATTGATCACGTGAGGAACATGGGTAACAATTTCTCAATCAGACAAAAACAAGGGCAGAAAATTAAATAAAAAAAATAAAGTCGAATAAGATCATAAGCTAATTTGTACGATTGATTCAGTTGTATAATAATTTAGGAGGTAGCAAAAAAAATTTAACACTGTATGACAGATACTTGAAATAGATTTTGATTCCTACTTTGTATGAATGCGTATGTATTTAATATAAATTAGTAAATATAGTGTTAATAATATTAATAATATAAATACTACTAATAATAAAGAAAAATAATAATAATAATAATAATAATAATAATAATAATATTACTAATTCTAATAATAATAATAATAATTATATTAATAATAATATTATTAATATTAATATTAATAATTAATGATAATTATCCTAATAATTATGATAATAAAAATATTAATAATAATAATAATAATAATAATAATAATAATAATAATAATAATAATAATAATAATAATAATAATAATAATAATAATAATAATAATAGCAACTCTTAATGAATGTGGTAATACTATCCAGTAAGGATACTAATTTTAATGCTAATATTAATATACACATTAATAATAGTGAATATAATAATAATAGCATGTCAATTATAACTTGTAATTCTATATATATATTTGTATATATATTTATTTATATTACTGTATTTAGATATATCTGTTTATATATATATATATATATATATATATATATATATATATATCTGTATACATATATGTATTATATTTAGTCTTATTAATTATTAAATACAACTATAATAATACTTCTTTACATTATAAATAATAATAATAACACTTTATAATAATGTAATGGTAATAATAATTATATTATTGATAATAATAGTGTTTATAAGTCTTATAACAATAATATTATGATAATATTATAGTAATTTAAATTCATCACACTTCATATCTATATATATTACCATTAATACATCTTATAGTAATGAGAGTAATATTATTGTTGTATTAATTTTTAATATATTAATATTACATGTTATCGTTTCTAATTTATATTATATAATAACTTATATTGGATAGTAATTTTCTTATATGTATATATATATATATATATATATATATATATAATAAAAAATATCAATAGAAATATAATATCATGTATATTATTTTACATATTTATTTCTAATGGTTAAATTATATTTCATAGTTTCAAATTATTATATACACTTACATTTATTTATTTATATATATATATATATATATACATATTTATTTTTCAAACAACTGTTCGTGAATCGTCGGGCACAGTCAAAGGGTAATCGAATACATGAACACAGTTCAAAATTTTTAGGCTTTAACATTACAAACTTTGCTTATTGTGTCGAATTCATATTAAGATTAAAGTTTAAATTTGGTCGGAAATTTTCGGGTCGTCACAGTACCTACCCGTTAAAGAAATTTCGTCCCGAAATTTGAGTGAGGTGGTCATGGCTAACAATAAGTATGTTTTCATGACTCATATGAATTGATGGAATAGAATTTTATTACCATGGAGTAATGCGGATAAAATGATTCGATTACTCGAAGCGCATGAGTGAAGCTATCACAAAAGATTGAGATATAGATTTAACTTTTGAAGTAGTCGCAGTGGATTTCCGGAATTTAAGGGATTTAGAGAATATCTTTGTAATAAGATTTGATTCTTTGGAAATTAAGGAATTTAGAATCCTCTTTGGTTAAATGTGATAATCTGTTTCGATTACTCTGTCGGATATTTCACTATAAATCCACTCTCTTCATTTCCTTTATATTTTGGAGTTCATACTTTTGTTTTCTCTTCCCGACTTTAAGTCAAGCGAATAATAGTCCAGAATTTGTAGGTATGAAGTTTCGAATGAACATGACTAATGTTCTAAGAGAGAAATTGTAATAGCACGATCTTGATTGGTTAAATTACCAGAATTCAAGGGAAAAGATAGAACTTATCAAGAAGATATATTCTTGATATGTTTATAGATTAGATAAAATGTAAGAGTCATGTAACATGGCACACGATGACGTTATAGTTTGTGAATCATCATGTTCCATTAGAAACTCAGCATGACTTACTGTAATATAATCACGTTGATCAGGTGTCATTATATTATACTAACTCATGCATCAATTTCCAATACTATTTCAAAACATTCATAATTTATATTCAAATTTTTCAGAATTTAGAAACTAAAACAGTTTCCTTTCTGATGTAATACATATAACGCGAGGAGATAGATGATTTCAGATAAGAATAGTTATGAAAATTTCTTCAGAAATATCGAGGATATTTATAATGAAAGATACTATGATATCTTAGGATTTCTAATATCAGAGGATGATGAATAATATTGTCCGCAAGGGTTTAGAGTCAGGAGCAAGGTATTCGATAATGACTTCATCAGATATTGAATCATTTAAATTCTTTAAAGGCAGGTTTAGTCTTTGTGATTTGTCCATAGCCTCTTTCATGATTTGCTCAATCCGTTTTCCAGTTCCAACTTTTTCTGAGCTTTGCTAACATACTATTCTTTATCATCACTTTCGACTGTTAAGGTCGTTTACAGTTTTTGTTGCTTCATTCAACTTTTTCAACATTCTGAGTATTGATTCATAGACTAGGTGCTTTTCAGAATTTCAGAATTGAAGATCAGCATTCTAGGAAGTGAATGTTATATGTATACATATAACTGTTGCTGTAGACATGTTGCGAGATTTGAAATACTGATTGCTGATTCTCGGTAATTGGTATGGCAATTCTCGTTACAAGACGCGGATGAGTATATGATGGGGTTTCGATAAAAATAATGATTTTTCGGAAAGTCAAGATCAATAAAGTTGTTGGTAAGTTTACAAATAATACGGTGGGATATAAATGGTTCTCCGGTAACGATGATGAAAGGAAAACTTATATATCAAAGTTATAATAGAGTTTATTCGAATGAAAAGTCAAAATTAATTTGCTGAAGCTGTGACAAAATTGGCTAATTTGAAAAGAAATTGCATTGTTATTTTTGGAAATAACAATGCCAAAGGAGCTAGCACATATACGTGTTAAACGTTTACTCAGGTTTTGAGTGTTTTCAGGTGCATAACAATATGCATAAATCTTTTCTCCCGTAGATGAAGTGCAGTTGGTTTATCCTCTCGATTGAGGTGTTTTCAAGAATCATGAAAGGTTTGAACGCAGATGGTAATCGTCAAGATACAAACGAGGTTTAAGATGAAATCAAGTGATAAACTTGAAGAATTGTTTAGTTTCATATGTTATAATCAATATTGTAATTCATTTTAATTGTCCAATGTTGGTAGTCTTCAGTTGATAGTCCACAGTTAGCGATTCAATAATTCATATATAGTTTAATATATAATATTTGAATTAATTAATACGTGTCGTGACCCATTGTATACATGTCTCAGACTCGATCACAACTCAAAGTATATATATTATTTTAGAATTAACATCAACCCTGTATAGCTAACTCCAGCATTACCGCATATAGAGTGTCTATGGTTATTCCAAATAATATATATAGATGCGTCGATATGATATGTCAAAACCTTGTATACGTGTCCCGATATTTAAAGTGCGTAAATTAAATAACAGAAATTAAATGACAATAAATAAAATTGCGAGAATTAAATTGCGATAAAATAAATTCCGATAATTAAAATGTGACAAGGAATTAGCAGTTAGCTAGGAACAGTTTGCTAGGATTTTGTTAGCGTGGATTCTTAACAAAATTTCTCATAGTTATTTTGTTTGTTTCTAACAATTTTTATTTTGTCCAATGTTTTCTTCATTATGACACTTGTTGGATTTCTAATAGATCAAAATCTAAATATGAAATTGAATGAAAATGGTTATTCTGTGGTGAACGGATATGTATATCGGTGGTTGTAAGTAGGATAGTAAATGACTGTTGAATCACCTTCGAAGAATGTACAGTGTAACTTATTAATGTGAAATCTAAATATTTCTCGGGTATTATCTACCCGTTAAAATATTTTCACGATTAACAGTTTGTACAAAAGAATTTTTAATTACAATCTTTATGAAAATATACTTACATATATATTTTTCTTCAGATGTAATCATAGATTTAACGAGTTAATATAATATTAATCTCATTTGATTTACCGTTAGAACTAGAATACATAATCTCTAAAACATTAGAGATTACATAATCGCCAAGAAGAACGAAGATAATTGATGTAGAACGATACGTAGAACGATGATTATACTCGAGGTACAGAATGAGATGTTGAGGCATGGATTGTTGATGGTACTGGTGCTATTACTGATGGTACTGTTGGTGCCGGTGATGTTGCCGAAGCTGGTATGTTTTACACCATATTTTCCAAGGCTACAGTTCGGGCGCGAAGCTCGTTGACTTCTTCCATTATTCCGGAATGATTGTCGGTCGGAACGAGCGGATGAATAAGGTTTAGAATTTTAGAGAGAATATAATCGTGGTGAGATATTCGGGAAATGAGGGTGAAAATGGTGTTTCGGACTGGTTCGCTGGTAAGTGCTTCAGGTTTATCGCCAAGAGGTAAATTCGGTTGGTGAAAAGGATCGCCTTCTTCGCGTCTCCATTGATTAAGTCGACTACGAACTCATCAGATGAATTGGGGATGGCTGATTGGTTGATTCATTCTGGTGACGCTGCTTCCGGAGCTTAGGTGAACATCCAATATCGGAATCCGAGGGACTTGAACTGGTGGCGAGTTCCATTTAATATGATTGAATAAGGGATTTTTCGATATAAAATGATTTTTGGTTATCGGATGGTATCCTAACTACATAGAATATCTATATATATAGAACAAAAGATTTCGTAGATTACAGAGGAATTTACGGAATATGTCAGGAAAAGTTTACAGTAACAGATACGCTAAGATATGAATTAGCAGATACGTTAAGATGTGAATTTTGTCTATACACTATTCATGCAATCAATGCAGTAAGATATGTCAAGACTAAGAATGATAAGAAGGTAATTTCCTAAGGATGATAAGTAGATGATTTTCGATACGAAATGATAAGCAAAACTTTTGACATGCAGACACGGTAGAAGTCCAGACTCACTAATGCATCTAAGCAACTATCAGTTAGACACACTAATGCAAGACCTAGTTCGCTAAGACCACCGCTCTGATACCAACTGTAGCATCATGTGGGGACAACCACCGTCCCACCCAGTGCCTTAACTATCCGGCGACCACTAAGTGTACCTCAGATACTGATTTTAGGGCCTGCCTCTCGGAAACTTCCAACCCCCGTAAGGGATCGCAAGGAGTAAGAGCCAATGCTTTGCCACAAGTCACACTGTAAGAACCTCCTTTACGACTAACCCGCACCAACGGCGTTAAACCAGCTCTGATACCAACTGAAGCGACCCGTTCATATCGATTATAAACGATTCAAAAAAAGTTGATTACATCGCGAGGTATTTGACCTCTATATGATACATTTTACAAATATTGCATTCGTTTTTAAAAGACAAACTTTCATCACATCGAAAATTGACGGCATGCATATCATTTCAATATATATCCAAACTATAAATGACTTAATAATAATCTTGTTGAACTCAACGACTCGAATGCAATGTCTTTTGAAATATGCCATGAATGACTCCAAATAATATCTCTAAAATGAGCTAATGCACAGCGGAAGATTTCTTTAATACCTGAGAATAAACATGCTTTAAAGTGTCAACCAAAAGGTTGGTGAGTTCATTAGTTTATCGTAAACAATAAAATTCATCATTTTAATAGATCACAAGATTTAAATACAGTACACCTATCTCGTATACAAAACCATATTTCATAATGCTTAGCAGGGTAGGTTCGTATCCTTTTCTCCCCCGTAGGTTGCCTCGCGATTTTTTAATATCTTTCATAAACATGATCTCATATCAGGCATTTCGCATGGCATAGAGATAAAATTCATTCATACGAACTACAAACACCTGGTAATCGACCTTAACAAGATGCATATAGAATATCCCCCGCATACCGGCATTCCGAACGAACATGCAAAAGCATACAAACAGGCCACTCTTTTAAATATGATGGTTGTGTACACCTCACAAACAGATCATATCTTTTAAAGCTGGCGGTTGTAAACCTATTTCGAAGTACTAAAGCAGTTCAAATTCTATGACTAGGGCTCGTTAGTGCCCATAGATCTATCTTTAGGATTCGCGTCAATAGGAGCTCGGTTTCTTAATTCTTAGATTACCAGACTATAAAGGGGTGATATCCGGTGTACTCATAATAACTCATTCGTACAATGTTTTTAAGTACTTGTGTCTATTTCATCAAACACTTATAAAAGTTGCGCATGTATTCTCAGTCCCAAAAATATATTGTAAAGAGTAAAAGGGAATCAAATGAACTCACGATACCGTATTTTGTAGTAAAAATACATATGACGACATTGAACAAGTGTAGGGTTAGCCTCGGATTCACGAACCTATATCAATTATATATATATATATTAAAACATATAATTGAAATCTCAAAATTTCATTTATTAATATATATTAATTATTTATATTTTGTAGTTATATAAGATTTATACTAGATTCCATTTTAAAAAAATATACTTTATTTTATATCTTAAATTATATGTTGTATATATTTATTTTTGTATATGTATTTAAAGTGATTAATATAGTTATTTTGATATCTATACATATTTAGTATTATATTAAAAATACTTAATTTGTTGTATGTAAGTTTTTATATATGTAATGTTAATATGATTTATATGAAATGTCCCGTTCTTATTGATTAAAAACGTTCCATATTAATTGATTTCGTTGCGAGGTTTTGACCTCTATATGAGACGTTTTTCAAAGACTGCATTCATTTTTAAAACAAACCATAACCTTTATTTCATAAATAAAGGTTTAAAAAGCTTTACGTAGATTATCAAATAATGATAATCTAAAATATCCTGTTTACACACGACCATTACATAATGGTTTACAATACAAATATGTTACATCGAAATCAGTTTCTTGAATGCAGTTTTTACACAATATCATACAAACATGGACTCCAAATCTTGTCCTTATTTTAGTATGCAACAGCGGAAGCTCTTAGTATTCACCTGAGAATAAACATGCTTTAAACGTCAACAAAAATGATGGTGAGTTATAGGTTTAACCTATATATATCAAATCGTAACAATAGACCACAAGATTTCATATTTCAATACACATCCCATACATAGAGATAAAAATCATTCATATGGTGAACACCTGGTAACCGACATTAACAAGATGCATATATAAGAATATCCCCATCATTCCGGGACACCCTTCGGATATGATATAAATTTCGAAGTACTAAAGCATCCGGTACTTTGGATGGGGTTTGTTAGGCCCAATAGATCTATCTTTAGGATTCGCGTCAATTAGGGTGTCTGTTCCCTAATTCTTAGATTACCAGACTTAATAAAAAGGGGCATATTCAATTTCGATAATTCAACCATAGAATGTAGTTTCACGTACTTGTGTCTATTTTGTAAATCATTTATAAAACCTGCATGTATTCTCATCCCAAAAATATTAGATTTTAAAAGTGGGACTATAACTCACTTTCACAGATTTTTACTTCGTCGGGAAGTAAGACTTGGCCACTAGTTGATTCACGAACCTATAACAAATATGTACATATATATCAAAGTATGTTCAAAATATATTTACAACACTTTTAATACATTTTGATGTTTTAAGTTTATTAAGTCAGCTGTCCTCGTTAGTAACGTACAACTAGTTGTCCACAGTTAGATGTACAGAAATAAATCGATAAGTATTATCTTGAATCAATCCACGACCCAGTGTATACGTATCTCAGTATTGATCACAACTCAAACTATATATATTTTGGAATCAACCTCAACCCAGTATAGCTAACTCCAACATTCACATATAGAGTGTCTATGGTTGTCCCGAAATATATATAGATGTGTCGACATGATAGGTCGAAACATTGTATACGTGTCTATGGTATCTCAAGATTACATAATATACAATACGAGTTGATTAAGTTATGGTTGGAATAGATTTGTCACCAATTTTCACGTAGCTAAAATGAGAAAAATTATCCAATCTTGTTTTACCCATAACTTCTTCATTTTAAATCCGTTTTGAGTGAATCAAATTGCTATAGTTTCATATTGAACTCTATTTTATGAATCTAAACAGAAAAATTATAGGTTTATAGTCAGAAAAATAAGTTACAAGTCATTTTTGTAAAGGTAGTCATTTCAGTCGAAAGAACGACGTCTAGATGACCATTTTAGAAAACATACTTCCACTTTGAGTTTAACCATAATTTTTGGATATAGTTTCATGTTCATAATAAAAAATCATTTTCCCAGAATAACAACTTTTAAATCAAAGTTTATCATAGTTTTTAATTAACTAACCCAAAATAGCCCGCGGTGTTACTACGACGGCGTAAATCCGGTTTTACGGTATTTTTCGTGTTTCCAGGTTTTAAATCAGTAAGTTAGCATATCTTATAGATATAGAACATGTGTTTAGTTGATTTTAAAAGTCAAGTTAGAAGGATTAACTTTTATTTGCGAACAAGTTTAGAATTAACTAAACTATGTTCTAGTGATTACAAGTTTAAACCTTCGAATAAGATAGCTTTATATGTATGAATCGAATGATGTTATGAACATTATTACTACCTCAAGTTCCTTGGATAAACCTACTGGAAATGAGAAAAAATAGATCTAGCTTCAAAGGATCCTTGGATGGCTTGAAAGTTCTTGAAGCAGAATCATGACACGAAAACAATTTCAAGTAAGATTTCCACTCGAAATAAGATTATTATAGTTATAGAAATTGAATTAAAGTTTGAATATGATTATTACCTTGTATTAGAAAGATAACCTACTGTAATTAACAAAGGTTTCTTGATCTTGGATGATTACTTGGAATGGATTTAGAAAACTTGGAAGTAACTTGCAATCTTGGAAGTATTCTTGATTTTATGAAACTAGAACTTTTGGAATTTATGAAGAACGCTTAGAACTTGAAGATAGAACTTGAGAGAGATCAATTAGATGAAGAAAATTGAAGAATGAAAGTGTTTGTAGGTGTTTTTGGTCGTTGGTGTATGGATTAGATATAAAGGATATGTAATTTTGTTTTCATGTAAATAAGTCATGAATGATTACTCATATTTTTGTAATTTTATGAGATATTTCATGATAGTTGCCAAATGATGGTTCCCACATGTGTTAGGTGACTCACATGGGCTGCTAAGAGCTGATCATTAGAGTGTATATACTAATAGTACATACATATAAAAGCTGTGTATTGTACGAGTACGAATACGGGTGCATACGAGTAGAATTGTTGATGAAACTGAACGAGGATGTAATTGTAAGCATTTTTGTTAAGTAGAAGTATTTTGATAAGTGTCTTGAAGTCTTTCAAAAGTGTATGAATACATATTAAAACACTACATGTATATACATTTTAACTGAGTCGTTAAGTCATCGTTAGTCGTTACATGTAAATGTTGTTTTGAAACCTTTAGGTTAACGATCTTGTTGAATGTTGTTAACCCATTGTTTATTATAACAAATGAGATGTTAAATTGTTATATTATCATGATATTATGATATATAATATATCTTAGTATGATATATATACAGTTAAATGTCGTTACAACGATAATCGTTACATATATATCTCGTTTCGAAATCATTAAGTTAGTAGTCTTATTTTTACATATGTATTTCATTGTTAATACACTTAATAATATATTTACTTATCATTTAACATAATTAACCAAGTGTATCAATATCTTAATATGATTCATATGTACCTAGTAAACGTTGTTATAACGATAATCGTTATATATATCGTTTTCGAGTTTCTTAAATTAATAGTCTCATTTTTATGTATATACCTCATTGTTAAAATACCTAATGAGATACATACTTATAATAAAATCATGTTAACTATATATATAACCATATATATGTCATCGTATAGTTTTTACAAGTTTTAACGTTCGTGAATCACCGGTCAACTTGGGTGGTCAATTGTCTATATGAAACCTATTTCAATTAATCAAGTCTTAACAAGTTTGATTGCTTAACATGTTGGAAACACTTAATCATGTAAATAAAAATTTCATTTAATATATATATAAACATGGAAAAGTTCGGGTCACTACAGTACCTACCCGTTAAATAAATTTCGTCCCAAAATTTTAAGCAGTTGGAGGTGTTGACGTATCTTCTGGAAATAAATGCGGGTATTTCTTCTTCATCTGATCTTCACGCTCCCAGGTGAACTAGGGTCCTCTACGAGCATTCCATCGAACCTTAACAATCGGTATCTTGTTTTGTTTAAGTCTCTTAACCTCACGATCCATTATTTCGATGGGTTCTTCAATGAATTGAAGTTTTTCATTGATTTGGATTTCGTCCATCAGAATAGTGAGATCTTCTTTAGCAAAAAATTTCTTCAAATTTGAGACGTGGAAAGTGTTATGTACAGCCGCGAGTTGTTGATGTAGCTCAAGTTGGTAAGCTACTGGTCCGACACGATCTATAATCTTGAATGGTCCAATGTACCTTGGATTTAGTTTCCCCCGTTTACCAAATCGAACAACGCCTTTCCAAGGTGAAACCTTAAGCATGACCATTTCTCCAATTTCAAACTCTATATCTTTTCTTTTACTGTCTGCGTAGCTCTTTTGTCGACTCTGTGCGGTTTTCAATCTTTGTTGAATTTGGATGATTTTCTCGGTAGTTTCTTGTATTATCTCCGGACCCGTAATCTGTCTATACCTCACTTCACTCCAACAAATCGGAGACCTGCACTTTCTACCATAAAGTGCTTCAAACGGCGCCATCTCAATGCTTGAATGGTAGCTGTTGTTGTAGGAATATTCTGCTAACGGTAGATGTCGATCCCAACTGTTTCCGAAATCAATAACACAAGCTCGTAGCATGTCTTCAAGCGTTTGTATCATCCTTTCGCTCTGCCCATCAGTTTGTGGATGATAGGCAGTACTCATGTCTAGACGAGTTCCTAATGCTTGCTGTAATGTCTGCCAGAATCTTGAAATAAATCTGCCATCCCTATCAGAGATAATAGAGATTGGTATTCCATGTCTAGACATGACTTCCTTCAAATACAGTCGTGCTAACTTCTCCATCTTGTCATCTTCTCTTATTGGCCGGAAGTGTGCTGATTTGGTGAGATGATCAACTATTACCCAAACAGTATCAAAACCACTTGCAGTCCTTGGCAATTTAGTGATGAAATCTATGGTAATATTTTCCCATTTCCATTTCGGGATTTCGGGTTGTTGAAGTAGACCTGATGGTTTCTGATGCTCAGCTTTGACCTTAGAACAAGTCAAACATTCTCCTACGTATTTAGCAACATCGGCTTTCATACCTGGCCACCAAAAATGTTTCTTGAGATCCTTGTACATCTTCCCCGTTCCAGGATGTATTGAGTATCTGGTTTTATGAGCTTCTCTAAGTACCATTTCTCTCATATCTCCAAATTTTGGTACCCAAATTCTTTCAGCCCTATACCGGGTTCCGTCTTCCCGAATATTAAGATGCTTCTCCGATCATTTGGGTATTTCATACTTTAAATTTCCCTCTTTTAAAACTCCTTGTTGCGCCTCCTTTATTTGAGTAGTAAGGTTAGTGTGAATCATTATATTCATAGATTTTACTCGAATGGGTTCTCTGTCCTTTCTGCTCAAGGCGTCGGCTACCACATTTGCCTTCCCCGGGTGGTAACGAATCTCAAAGTTGTAATCATTCAACAATTCAATCCACCTACGCTGCCTCATATTCAGTTGTTTCTGATTAAATATGTGTTGAAGACTTTTGTGGTCGGTATATATAATACTTTTGACCCCATATAAGTAGTGCCTCCAAGTCTTTAATGCAAAAACAACCGCGCCTAATTCCAAATCATGCGTCGTATAATTTTGCTCGTGAATCTTCAATTGTCTAGACGCATAAGCAATCACCTTCGTCCGTTGCATTAATACACAACCGAGACCTTGCTTTGATGAGTCACAATAAATCACAAAATCATCATTCCCTTCAGGCAATGACAATATAGGTGCCGTAGTTAGCTTTTTCTTCAATAATTGAAATGCCTTTTCTTGTTCATCCTTCCATTCAAATTTCTTCCCTTTATGCGTTAATGCAGTCAAGGGTTTTGCTATTTTGGAGAAATCTTGGATGAATCTTCTGTAGTAACTAGCCAATCCTAAAAATTGACGTATATGCTTCGGAGTTTTTGGGGTTTCCCACTTTTCAACGGTTTTGATCTTTGCAGGGTCTACCTGGATACCTTCTTTGTTCACTATGTGACTGAGGAATTGAACTTCTTCCAACCAAAATGCACACTTTGAAAACTTAGCGTACAGTTTTTCTTTCCTCAATACTTCTAGCACTTTTCTCAAATGTTCTTTGTGCTCTTGATCATTCTTTGAGTAAATAAGTATGTCATCGATGAAAACAATGACAAACTTGTCAAGATAAGGCCCACACACTCGGTTCATAAGGTCCATGAACACAGCTGGTGCGTTAGCCAATCCAAACGGCATAACCATAAACTCGTAATGACCATAACGCGTCCTAAAAGCAGTTTTTGGAATATCATCCTCCTTTACTCGCATTTGATGATATCCAGAACGTAAATCGATCTTCGAATAAACCGACGAGCCTTGTAGTTGATCAAATAAGTCGTCCATTCTCGGCAGTGGATAACGGTTTTTGATGGTAAGTTTGTTCAACTCTCTGTAGTCAATACACAACCTAAATGTACCATCATTCTTCTTGACAAACAAAACAGGAGCTCCCCATGGTGATGTGCTTGATCAAATGAAACCACGTTCTAATAGTTCTTGCAGTTGGCTTTGCAGTTCTTTCATCTCGCTGGGTGCGAGTCTATAAGGAGCACGAGCTATTGGTGCAGCTCCTGGTACAAGATCTATTTGAAATTCAACAGATCGATGTGGAGGTAGTCCCGGTAATTCTTTCGGAAATACATCGGAAAATTCTTTTGCGACGGGAACATCATTGATGCTCTTTTCTTCGGTTTGTACTTTCTCGACGTGTGCTAGAACAGCATAGTAACCTTTTCTTATTAGTTTTTATGCCTTCAAATTACTAATAAGATGTAGCTTCATGTTGCCCTTTTCTCCGTACACCATTAAGGGTTCTCCTTCTTCTCGTACAATGCGAATTGCATTTTTATAACATACGATCTCTGCTTTCACCTTCTTCAGCCAGTCCATGCCAACTATTAAATCAAAACTCTAACTCTACTGGTATCAAATCAATCTTAAATATTTCGCTACCCAGTTTAATTTCTCGATTCTGGCATATATTATCTGCTGAAATTAATTTACCGTTTGCTAATTCGAGTAAAAATTTACTATCCAATGGCGTCAATGGACAACTTAATTTAGCACAAAAATCTCTACTCATATAGCTTCTATCCGCACCCGAATCAAATAAAACGTAAGCAGATTTATTGTCAATAAGAAACGTACCCGTAACAAGCTCCGGGTCTTCCTGTGCCTCTGCCGCATTAATATTGAAAACTCTTCCGCGACCTTGTCCATTCGTGTTCTCCTGGTTCGAGCAATTTCTAATAATGTGACCCGGTTTTCCACATTTATAACAAACTACATTGGCATAACTTGCTCCGACACTACTTGCTCCGCCATTACTCGTTCCGACACCATTTGTTCCTTTCGTTCTGTTAACCCCTTGTCCGTAGACCTCACACTTCGCCGCGCTATGACCATTTCTTTTACACTTGTTGCAAAATTTGGTGCAGAACCCCGAGTGATACTTTTCACACCTTTGGCATAGCTGCTTCTGATTGTTGTTGTTGTTACGGTTGTTATTGTTGTTGGGATGATTGTTGTAGTTGTAGTTGCTGTTGCTGTTGTTGTTGTTGTTGTTGTTGTTGTTGTTGTTGTTGTTGTTGTTGTTGTTGTTGTTGTTGGGCCGTTTGTTGTAGTTGCGATTGTTGGGATAATTGTTGCGATTATTATTGTAATTGCTGTTGTTGTTGTATTGGTGATTCTTATCACCGTTTCCTCCCACTTTCTTTTGACTTGCTTCACATTGGCCTCTTCAGCCGTCTGTTCTTTAATTCTTTCCTCAATCTGGTTCACTAGTTTGTGAGCCATTCTACATGCCTATTGTATGGAGGCGGGCTAGTGTGAACTTATATCTTCTTGGATTCTTTCCGGTAATCCTTTCACAAATGCGTCGATCTTCTCTTCCTCATCTTCGAACGCTCCCGGACACAATAGGCACAATTCTGTGAATCGTCTTTCGTACGTGGTAATATCAAATCCTTGGGTTCGTAACCCTCTAAGTTCTGTCTTGAGCTTATTGACCTCGGTTCTGGGACGGTACTTCTCGTTCATCAAGTGCTTGAATGCTGACCACGGTAGTGCGTACGCATCATCTTGTCCCACTTGCTCTAGATAGGTATTCCACCATGTTAACGCAGAACCTTTGAAGGTATGTGTAGCGTACTTCACTTTGTCCTCTTCAGTACACTTACTTATGGCAAACACCGATTCGACCTTTTCGGTCCACCGTTTCAATCCGATCGGTCCTTCGGTTCCATCAAATTACAAAGGTTTGCAGGCAGTGAATTCTTTATAGGTGCATCATACACTATTTCCTGTACTGCTAGATCCAAGGTTATTGTTGGTATGTAGCGCAGCCTGTACTGCGGCTATGTTTGAAGCTAGAAAAGTACGGAATTCCTCTTCATTCAAATTCACGGTGTGTCGAGTAGTCGGTGCCATTTCCTTCAAAATAGTCAAATGGAACAAGTTAATCATACAGAATATTAAGAGTAGTTAATAGTATTTCGTAGCATAAAATGAACTCATTTATAAAAGCTTTTTCTTCATATTAGCATTTTATAAGTTTAAATTCGGGTAGTACCTACCCGTTAAGTTCATACTTAGTAGCTAATATACAATTCAACTACTACAATTCTATATGAAAAACTGATTATAATAATATTTCACGTTCCAACTTTTATACAATATTTTACAAACTTACAATACCGCTTATTTTACATAAAGCATGAAATATAGCACACAATAACTTTGATACAAGATAGTTGTGAAGATAATTCTAGCTAGTACACAAGTCGTTCAGCAAAGGCAATAAAGACACGTAATTCATACGTCCAGAAACAAGTCATGCATTCTGGTTTTACTAGGACTACTTCCCATCCTTGGTCTTGTGGAACATAACCATTATGGCCGTTGATAAGACAGCGTGTTGTAACGTCGTCAAAGGGATGAGGGTTACGTAATGTCCAACAGTCCCGTAACAATCTAAAAACCTCATTTATTACCCCAATTACCGACTCCGTTACTTGTGGGAACGTTTTGTTTAATAGTTGTAGCCCGATATTCTTGTTCTCACTTTGGTGAGAAGCGAACATTACTAACCCGTAAGCATAGCATGCTTCTTTATGTTGCATGTTAGCCGCTTTTTCTAAATCATGATGTCCTATATTCGGATACATTGAGTCAAAATAATTTCTTAACCCGTTGCGTAAAATAGCATTTGGGTTCCCCGCAATATATGCGTCAAAGTAAACACATCGTAACTTATGGGTTTCCCAATGTGATATCCCCCATCTTTCAAACGAAAGTCTCTTATAAACCAAGACATTCTTGGAACGTTCTTCGAATGTCTTACAAACTGATTTCGCCTTAAATAGTTGTGCCGAGGAATTCTGACCAACTCTAGACAAGATTTCATCAATCATGTCTCCGGGTAGGTCTCTTAAAATATTGGGTTGTCTATCCATTTTGTATTTTTATACTGTAAAATAGACAAGAGTTAGATTCATAAAAAAATACTTATTAATACAAGCAATTTTTACATATATCACAAAGCATAAGCACACTATATTACATATATTACACCACACGAATACAACTATCTTATTCCGACTCGCTCGTTTCTTCTTCTTCAGTTTTGGTTCGTTTTTCCAAGTTTCTAGGGATATATGATGTTCCCCTAATACGAGATGTCGTTTTCCACAACGGTTTAGAAAAACCTGGTGGTTTAGAGGTTCCCGGGTCATTGTTACAACTTAAGGGCTTTGGGGGTTGACGATACATATAAAGTTCATCGGGGTTGGAATTAGATTTCTCTATTTTTATGCCCTTTCCCTTATTATTTTCTTTTGCCTTTTTAAATTCAGTTGGGGTAATTTCTATAACATCATCGGAATTCTCGTCGGAATCCGATTGATCGGAGAATTGGTAATCCTCCCAATATTTTGCTTCCTTGGCGAAAACACCATTGACCATAATTAACCTTGGTCGGTTGGTTGAGGATTTTCTTTTACTTAACCATTTTATTATTTCCCCCGCCGGTTCTATTTCCTCCTCCGGTTCCTCCTCTTCCGGTTCTGATTCTTCTTCTGGTTCCGACTCTTCTTCCGGTTCCTCTTCTGGAACTTGTGAATCAGTCCACGAATCATTCCAATTTACATTTGACTCTTCATTATTATTAGGTGAGTCAATGGGACTTGTTCTAGAGGTAGACATCTATCACATAATATCAAAGGTGTTAAGAGATTAATATATCACATAATATTCACATGTTAAAAATATATAGTTTCCAACAAAATTTGTTAAGCAATCATTTTTCAAGTAAACACGGTCGAAGTCCAGACTCACTAATGCATCCTAACAAACTCGATAAGACACACTAATGCAAAATTCTGGTTCTCTAAGACCAACGATCGGATACCAACTGAAATGTCCCGTTCTTATTGATTAAAAACGTTCCATATTAATTGATTTCGTTGCGCGGTTTTGACCTCTATATGAGACGTTTTTCAAAGACTGCATTCATTTTTAAAACAAACCATAACCTTTATTTCATAAATAAAGGTTTAAAAAGCTTTACGTAGATTATCAAATAATGATAATTTAAAATATCCTGTTTACACACGACCATTACATAATGGTTTACAATACAAATATGTTACATCGAAATCAGTTTCTTGAATGCAGTTTTTACACAATATCATACAAACATGGACTCCAAATCTTGTCCTTATTTTAGTATGCAACAGCGGAAGCTCTTAGTATTCACCTGAGAATAAACAAGCTTTAAACGTCAACAAAAATGTTGGTGAGTTATAGGTTTAACCTATATATATCAAATCGTAACAATAGGCCACAAGATTTCATATTTCAATACACATTCCATACATAGAGATAAAAATCATTCATATGGTGAACACCTGGTAACCGACATTAACAAGATGCATATATAAGAATATCCCCATCATTCCGGACACCCTTCGGATATGATATAAATTTCGAAGTACTAAAGCATCCGATACTTTGGATGGGGTTTGTTAGGTCCAATAGATCTATCTTTAGGATTCGCGTCAATTAGGTTGTCTGTTCCCTAATTCTTAGATTACCAGACTTAATAAAAAGGGGCATATTCAATTTCGATAATTCAACCATGGAATGTAGTTTCACGTACTTGTGTCTATTTTGTAAATCATTTATAAAACCTGCATGTATTCTCATCTCAAAAATATTAGATTTTAAAAGTGGGACTATAACTCACTTTCACAGATTTTTACTTCGTCGGGATGTAAGACTTGGCCACTGGTTGATTCACGAACCTATAACAAATATGTACATATATATCAAAGTATGTTCAAAATATATTTATAACACTTTTAATACATTTTGATGTTTTAAGTTTATTAAGTCAGCTGTCCTCGTTAGTAACGTACAACTAGTTGTCCACAGTTAGATGTACAGAAATAAATCGATAAATATTATCTTGAATCAATCCACGACCCAGTGTATACGTATCTCAGTATTGATCACAACTCAAACTATATATATTTTGGAATCAACCTCAACCCTGTATAGCTAACTCCAACATTCACATATAGAGTGTCTATGGTTGTTCCGAAATATATATAGATGTGTCGACACGATAGGTCGAAACATTGTATACGTGTCTATGATATCTCAAGATTACATAATATACAATACGAGTTGATTAAGTTATGGTTGGAATAGATTTGTTACCAATTTTCACGTAGCTAAAATGAGAAAAATTATACAATCTTGTTTTACCCATAACTTCTTCATTTTAAATCCGTTTTGAGTGAATCAAATTGCTATGGTTTCATATTGAACTCTATTTTATGAATCTAAATAGAAAAAGTATAGGTTTATAGTCGGAAAAATAAGTTACAAGTTGTTTTTGTAAAGGTAGTCATTTCAGTCGAAAGAACGACGTCTAGATGACCATTTTAGAAAACATACTTCCACTTTGAGTTTAACCATAATTTTTGGATATAGTTTCATGTTCATAATAAAAAATCATTTTTCCAGAATAACAACTTTTAAATCAAAGTTTATCATAGTTTTTAATTAACTAACCCAAAACAGCCCGCGGTGTTACTACGACGGCGTAAATCCGGTTTTACGGTGTTTTTCGTGTTTTCAGGTTTTAAATTAGTAAGTTAGCACATCATATAGATATAGAACATGTGTTTAGTTGATTTTAAAAGTCAAGTTAGAAGGATTAACTTTTATTTGCGAACAAGTTTAGAATTAACTAAACTATATTCTAGTGATTACAAGTTTAAACCTTCGAATAAGATAGCTTTATATGTATGAATCGAATGATGTTATGAACATCATTACTACCTCAAGTTCCTTGGATAAACCTACTGGAAATGAGAAAAAATAGATCTAGCTTCAAAGGATCCTTGGATGGCTTGAAAGTTCTTGAAGCAGAATCATGACAAGAAAACAATTTCAAGTAAGATTTCCACTCGAAATAAGATTGTTATAGTTATAGAAATTGAATTAAAGTTTGAATATGATTATTACCTTATATTAGAAAGATAACCTACTGTAAGTAATAAAGGTTTCTTGATCTTGGATGATTACTTGGAATGGATTTAGAAAACTTGGAAGTAAACTTGCAATCTTGGAAGTATTCTTGATTTTATGAAACTAGAACTTTTGGAATTTATGAAGAACACTTAGAACTTGAAGATAGAACTTGAGAGAGATCAATTAGATGAAGAAAATTGAAGAATTAAAGTGTTTGTAGGTGCTTTTGGTCGTTGGTGTATGGATTAGATATAAAGGATATGTAATTTTGTTTTCATGTAAATAAGTCATGAATGATTACTCATATTTTTGTAATTTTATGAGATATTTCATGCTAGTTGCCAAATGATGGTTCCTACATATGTTAGGTGACTCACATGGGCTGCTAAGAGCTGATCATTGGAGTGTATATACCAATAGTACATATATCTAAAAGCTGTGTATTGTACGAGTACGAATACAGGTGCATACGAGTAGAATTGTTGATGAAACTGAACGAGGATGTAATTGTAAGCATTTTTGTTAAGTAGAAGTATTTTGATAAGTGTCTTGAAGTCTTTCAAAAGTGTATGAATACATATTAAAACACTACATGTATATACATTTTAACTGAGTCGTTAAGTCATCGTTAGTCGTTACATGTAAATGTTGTTTTGAAACCTTTAGGTTAACGATCTTGTTGAATGTTGTTAACCCATTGTTTATTATAACAAATGATATGTTAAATTGTTATATTATCATGATATTATGATATATAATATATCTTAGTATGATATATATATACAGTTAAATGTCGTTACAACGATAATCGTTACATATATGTCTCGTTTCGAAATCATTAAGTTAGTAGTCTTATTTTTACATATGTATTTCATTGTTAATACACTTAATAATATATTTACTTATCATTTAACATAATTAAACAAGTGTATCAATATCTTAATATGATTCATATGTACCTAGTAAGACGTTGTTATAACGATAATCGTTATATATATCGTTTTCGAGTTTCTTAAATTAATAGTCTCATTTTTATGTATATAACTCATTGTTAAAATACCTAATGAGATACATACTTATAATAAAATCATGTTAACTATATATATAACCATATATATGTCATCGTATAGTTTTTACAAGTTTTAACATTCGTGAATCACCGGTCAACTTGGGTGGTCAATTGTCTATATGAAACCTATTTCAATTAATCAAGTCTTAACAAGTTTGATTGCTTAACATGTTGAAAACACTTAATCATGTAAATAACAATTTCATTTAATATATATATAAACATGGAAAAGTTCGGGTCACTACATTATATATAGAATATTAATATATATGTAAATAATATGTTTTATGTACAAAATATTTATTTGTTTAAAAATGATAGTTTTGATATTACTGATTTACTACTAATATTAATAATAACTTTATTAAAATGATAATATTAATAATAATAATAATAATAATAATAATGATATTGTTAATAACGATACTTTTGTTTAATAATAATACTAATTATATTAATAGTTACAAAAGTGATATTAATACTAAAATAATGATAACTTGTATTATTTTCATATTAATAATCTTAATCATAATGATAATAATAATACAACTATTAGTGATAATAATAATAATAATAACCAATTTATTTATAACACTTAATAATAATAATACTAATACTTATAAAATGATACTAATACTAATATTAATGAAAATAATAATAACTTGTGTTATCTTTTCATAATAACACTAATAATAACAATCATAATAATAATAATAATAATAATACATATATCAATATCAAAAATAATGATAATAATCATAATAATAGTAATAATACTAAAATGATAAGGTTATTACAAATAATATTATGATTAATACTTATAATGATAATAATGATAATACTTATACATATGATAATAATAATAATAATGTTTATAACATTAATAATAACAATAATAACAATAACACTAATAATAATAATAATAATAATAATAATAATAATAATAATAATAATAATAATAATAATAATAATAACAACAACAATAATTAAAATGATAATATAAAAGTTTATACCCTTTCGAAAGCCTTCCTAAAAAGAATTGCCCATGACGGGGCTCGAACCCGTGACCTCCCGCTTATGCACAAACACCCCTTACCACCCAGCTATTTCTATCTTTCTGAAATTATACGAACCCTTTATTTATTTAACTCCAGTTTAACTGTTTTCCCTAATTCTTCTTCTCCTTCAGTTGAAAATCGACCAGACATGAACTATAGTTATACTCACGAATTTCAATCTTGATTAAGATTTAAATCATAATTATAAACGACCTGTTAGATTCCTTTATCCAAATAAACAAACGAAAAAAATAAAATAGAAAAAAACATGCCCGCTGTTTGTGATGAAGAACACACAAAAATTATTAGCTTTTGATTTTTAAGATCGTTTTAGCTCAAACTTCCTATACGAAAAATGTTTTAAAACTTTTCTTTAATCTTTATCCAACCTCAATTTCACTTAATTCGTAACACAAAATTCAAATTTAAATGAAGAACACGGTTTGACTTTTTGAGTTTAGAACTTTGACTCAGAAATTCGTATTCGATATTAAGAATTGAGACATGAAACTTTGCAGAAAGATTGCTTGAAGCATTCCTAACAGGATTGCATTAACACTTTTTGAAAATTCATTCGAATCGAGTTTTTGGTATAAAAAAAATGACTCGTACAGAGTATATAGAACTTTTATTTATGTTTCTGTTTAATCTACAGCTAATGGTTGTTAGGATTGATTTTGTTAGTGAAAAGAATCGTATCTCTGCATTATAACCTGAATTGATTGATTACGTAAGGAACGTGGGTAACCATTTCTCAATCAGAAAAAAACAAGGACATAAAATTAAATAAAAAAAATAATGTCGAATAAGATCATAAGCATATTTGTACGATTTGTTCAGTTGTATAATAATTTAGGAGGTAGCAAACAAAATTTAACACTGTATGACAAATACTTGAAACAGATTTTGATTCCTACTTTGTATGAATGTGTATGTATTTAATATAAATTAGTAAATATAGTGTTAATAATATTAATAATACAAATACTACTAATAATAAAGAAAAATAATAATAATAATAATAATAATAATAATAATAATAATAATAATAATAATAATAATAATAATAATAATAATAATAATAATAATAATAATACTAATTCTAATAATAATAATAATTATATTAATAATAATAATATTAATAATAATATTAATAATTAATGACAATTATACTAATAATTATGATAATCATAATAATAATAATAATAATAATAATAATAATAATAATAATAATAATAATAATAATAATAATAATAATAATAATACTAATAATAATAATAATAATAACAAATAATAATAATAATAATAATAATAATAATAATAATAATAATAATAATAATAATAATAATAATAATAGAAACTCTTAATGAATGTGGTAATAATATCCAGTAATGATACTAATTTTAATGCTAATATTAATATACACATTAATAATAGTGAATATAATAATAATAGCATGTCAATTATAACTTGTAATTCTATATATATATATATATTTATATACATATATGTATTATATTTAGTCTTATTAATTATTAAATACAACTATAATAATACTTCTTAATATTATAAATAATAATAATAACAATTTATAATAATGTAATGGTAATAATAATTATATTATTGATAATAATAGTGTTTATAAGTCTTATAACAATAATATTATGATAATATTATAGTAATTTAAATTCATCACACTTCATATCTATATATATTACCACTAATACATCTTATAGTAATGAGAGTAATATTATTTTTGTATTAATTTTTAATATATTCATGTTATATTTTATCGTTTGTAATTTATATTATATAATAACTTATATTGGATAGTAATTTTCTTATATGTATATATATATATATATATATATATATATATAATAATAATAATAATAATAATAATAATAAATATCAATAGAAATATAATATCATGTATATTATTTTACATATTTATTTCTAATGGTTAAATTATATTTCATAGTTTCAAATTATTGTATACACTTACATTTATATATATATATATATATATATATATATATATATATATATATATATATATATATATATATATATACATATTTATTTTTTAAACAACTGTTCGTGATTCGTCAGGCACAGTCAAAGGGTAATCGAATACATGAACACAGTTCAAAATTTTTAGGCTTTAACATTACAAACTTTGCTTATCGTGTCGAATTCATATTAAGATTATAGTTTAAATTTGGTCAAAAATTTTCGGGTCATCACAGTAACGACATCAATGCAACCCAATTCCCTACAACCAAGGCTCTGATACCAACTTTAACGACCAGTCAAAGTACACTTGACGACCATCGTTATCTTGGTCCCACAACTTGATCATAACTCTAAATGAATTTAATAAATAACCTTGCATTCTTTATTTAAAAATGATTTCCTATAAAGGAAATCTACCAAAATATGTAAGTTTGAAAAACCATACATAAATACTTAATTAAAAGTTGACCAAAACAAAGTCAATGAACACCCACAATTTAATGTATCAAAATAGAATGCAAATTAATGTTTAACAAAGGCTGCCATCATAAATATGCAGACTCTCTAAGCACAGCGGAAGCAATCAATCATGAACCTGAGCATAAAACATGCGAGTAACTGTCAATAAAATGTTGAGTGAATTATAGGTTTAATATTGCAAATAATATTTAATTTAAACCATAAAAATTTATGTTTGAAAACATAAAGACCCATTTTGGACCACAAAATTATATGCTCAAAAACATATAAAAATATTATTCCATTAACCCGTGAGCCACCTGGTAATAAATTAACAACTCCATACCCTTAACAAAACCAATATAAAAATATACACTGAACATGTGTATCTTCCAAAAATATGAAGTACTAATATATTCCGTCTGTAAATGCTAGCGCGACTAGAACGAAATGGGGCTGTCATGCCCTATAGATCTATCCATAGGATTCGCGTTCACCAGTAGAAACCAGTGATTAAAATTACCAGATTAGAGAATATTTTCGTTCGACTCACAATGAATAATTTAAACCAAAACTTGTGTCTAACATATAAAATAAATTGCATGTATTCTCATCCCAAAAGATTTAAAATAGAAAAATGGGACTATAACTCACCTTAACGTAAATGAAGTAATAACACAGAAACGTGAACCGCAGGAAGTAAAGTGATCAAGAATGATCACAACGCCGACCTATAAATAAAAAAGGTCGATATAAATAACTAACTTAGGTCAAGTCTTAGTATGATAGCTATAGTACTTGTTGCAAGTAAACATAGAACAACACTCAGTATGTTTCAGTATGATCAGGACAGCGTAAGGATACATACTTTCTATTTTTAGAAAGTTTCTATTTTTGGCAGGTTTCCATTCCTGAAAAAAATCTATTTTTGAAAAGTTTCTATTTTTGGAAAGTTTCAATTTTAGGAAAGTTTCTATATTTAGAAAGTTTCCATATTTAGAAAGTTTCTATTTTTGAAAAGTTTTTAACTTAGGAAAGTTTTCTTAATTAGAAAGTCAACAAAAGTCAACTAAAAGTCAAAGTCAATCGAAAGTCAACTCAAAAGTCAACCTTGGTCAAACATAGTCAACATTAAATTTAAAGTATAAGTTATAATAATAATATAAGTTATAATATTATTTAAAGTCATATATGTATAATTATATCATATCATAAGTTTAATTAAATTAAATTGAATTAATAAAGTTAACATAAGTTTAAATGATATAATTAATATAACATAAGTATTTAATTTATTAATTAAATATTAGTCATAAAATAAGTATTATTAATTAATAATAATTTTTAATCATATCATAAGTATTATTAATTAATAATGAATTATTAATCATATCATAAGTATTTAGTTATAATTATTAAACCATAAGTATTTAATAAATAAATTATAATTAAATAATAACTAAGCCTTAAAATAATTAAATAATTAATTAATCTTTATCATAAGTCATATAATAAAAATCTCATAACATAAGTTTAATACTTATTATAAGTATTTTATTAATTATTAATCATAACTTTAATTAAAAGTTTAATTAAATCATAAAGTAATTAATAAATGATATAATAAATATATATATCATAAGTCTTAAAAAAATAATTACTTTTATATCATAAGTAATTTAATAATAATGAAAATCATAATTTATATCATAAGTTAAATTTTATAACCATAAGTTTAATTAAAACGTTCGCCGGGTCATATCTTGAGCCTCGGGCGTCGGTTTTCGACAAATTTTATATATATCTTCATCTAACCAAACCATCCGACACATTAGTGCACTCAAGAACACCCTAAGGTCAGTTCACAAATCATGATGAACAGCCATGAACCAACCTAGAACTTCAATCCGTTCAAAATCTTGTTTTAGTCGTACCGGGTGATCCGCGGCTCGGATTTCGATGACCCGAACATGAATGTTCATCTGATAATCAATCCTAATATACTAGTGCACCCTAGAGACTCCAAAAATGGTCACAAAGTCGGACTAAAACTGAAAATGTTCTTTTTTATATTTTAATTCCATGAAAACACCAAATTAATCATAACTTAAGATCCGGGACTCGAAATAACATGAATCCGGAGTCTAAAATCAATGTCTTGATGAGAGGAACACATATAAAAACTTTAATTTATCAAAAACATCAGTTAAATGTACTGAAATGATCAAATAGTCCGCTGTCCAAATTTTATCAACCCCAAAACATACACAATCGAGTATTTCTACGCATCAATTCAACAATACAACATCATACAATTACTATAGCATCAAAATAAGATCATAATTAGTAAATTAAGTATAAATGAAAATGCTAGGGTTTATGTTCATACCCAAATCAAAAAACAAGAAGAAGGGTGTTAAAGATCATGAAATGGAGAACCCGATTATGTAGATAATCTTGAAAAATGATGAACAATTGTATGTAATTGATGTTGGCCGATTTTTGGGAGATGGGGGCTGAGAATGGTCATTCTAAATGAAGAGAGAAAGAAGAGAGAAACATGTGCTAGGGTTTGTAAAATGGAATGGCCAAATGAGAGTGAAATCTTGTGTCTAAGTGCAAAATTATCAAATAGAGTGGGCCATGTGGGGTGGGCGGCCGAACCAAGGGTGGGAGTGGGCTCCCTTTAGCCCATTTTTTGATTAATGCTCAATATCTTGTGGCCCAAAACCCCGAACGAAGCCCGATTCGCTAAAACATTGTTACGCGATTAATTTTTCGGAAAGAACACGCACGCGCAGGAAAATAAAATATAGAAATATTTTATAACTTCATATGATATATAAATAGCATATATAAAATAATTTGGATTTGAAAATCATGAAAGTCTGATCGTTGGTTTAAAAACCGAAAAGATTCTCCGGATAGAAATCCACGACACGTAGAAACGTACAATTTAAATATGAATACAAATATTCGCATAACACATAATAATTTATATATTATTACTAAAATAATAATATTGATCATAGAAATGATGTGGCATGAATAACGATTAATGAACGTTAAATAATAAACGGTAAAAGATAACAGAAAAAGTGTAGTGACCCGAACTTTTCCATGTTTATATATATTTAATGAATTTGATATTTACATGATTAAGTGTTTCTAACATGTTAAGCAATCAAACTTATTAAGACTTGATTAATTGAAATAGGTTTTATATAGACAATTGACCACCCAAGTTGACCGGTGATTCACGAACGTTAAAACTTGTAAAAACTATACGATGACATATATATGGTTATATATATATAGTTAACATGATATTTTAAGAAGTAAGTATCTCATTAGGTATTTTAACAATGAGTTATATACATAAAAATGAGACTATTGAATTAAGAAACTCGAAAACGATATATATAACGATTATCGTTATAAAAACTTCTTACTAAATACATTTGATACACTATGTTTAATCATGATAAATTATAAGTAAACATGTCATTAAGTGTATTAACAATGAACTACATATGTAAAAACAATACTACTAACTTAATGATTTCGAAACGAGACATATATGTAACGATTATCGTTGTAACAATATTTAACTGTATATATATCATATTAAGATATATTAATACATCATATTATCAGGATAATATAATAATTTAACATCTCTTTTGATATAATAAACAATGGGTTAACAACATTTAACAAGATCGTTAACCTAAAGGTTTCAAAACAACACTTACATATAACGACTAACGATGACTTAACGACTCAGTTAAAATGTATATATATGTAGTGTTTTAATATGTATTCATACACTTCTGAAAGACTTCAAGAAACTTATCAAAGTACTTCTACTTAACAAAAATGCTTACAATTACATCCTCATTCATTTTCATCAACAATTCTACTCGTAGTCATTCAGTATTCGTATCCGTATTATACACAGCTTCTAGACGTACTTACTATGAGTATATACCAATACGAACTAGCATGAGATTCCACTCTTGATTATGTCATGCATGTCTAATCAAATTTAACTTCTACCATGAACTAGTCAACTAACTAGAACTCCTTTTAACCCCACTCACCACTCATCATTCACCATTCACCAATCAATCCGTTTCACTTCCAATTCTTTTTCTAACTCTCTCTCAGCACCTACACAAACTTATGAACGAATTTTTCCAGTAAAATAATCATCATCTTCATCAAAAATTACTTCAAGAATCAATCTATAATCATCATAGGAAGAACACTTCAAGAAAACTTCAAAAATCCTTTCAAGTTTACTAGTTTACGTCCAAGCTTTCTAATCCATTCCAAGTAATCATCTAAGATCAAGAAACCTTTGTTATTTACAGTAGGTTATCTTTCTTATATAAGTTAATACTCATATTCAAACTTTGATTCAATTTCTATAACTTTAACAATCTTATTTCGAGTGGAAATCTTACTTGAACTTGTTTTCGTGTCATGTTTTTTGCTTCAAGAACTTTCAAGCCATCCAAGGATCCTTTAAAGCTACATCTATTTTTCTCATTTCGAGTAGGTTTATCCACAAAACCTGAGGTAGGAATGATGTTCATAACATCATTCAATTCATATATATAAAACTACCTTATTCGAAGGTTTAAACTTGTAATCACTAGAACATAGTTTAGTTAATTCTAAACTTGCTTACAAACAAAAGTTAATCCTTCTAACTTGACTTTTAAAATCAACTAAACACATGTTCTATATCTTTCTGATATGCTAACTTAATGATTTAAAACCTGAAAACACGAAAAACACCGTAAAACTGGATATACGCCGTCGTAGTAACACCGCGGGCTGTTTTTGGTTAGTAATTAAAAACTATGATAAACTTTGATTTAAAAGTTGTTCTTCTGGGAAAATGATTTTTCTTATGAACATGAAACTATATCCAAAAATCATGGTTAAACTCAAAGTGGAAGTATGTTTCCAAAATGGTCATCTAGACGTCGTTCTTTCTACTGAAATGACTACCTTTACAAAAACGACTTGTAACCTGTATTTCTGACTATAAACTTATACATTTTCTGTTTAGATTCATAAACTTAAGTTCAATATGAAACCATAGCAACTTGAATCACTCAAAATGGATTTAAAACGAAGCAGTTATGGGTAAAACAAGATTGGATAATTTTTCTTGCTGTAGCTACGTGAAAATTGGTAACAAATCTATATTAATCATATCCTAGCTAACTCATATTGTATTATACATGTATTCTAATATATTATGTAATCTTGGGATACCATAGACACGAATACAATGTTTTGACATATCATATCGACCCATCTATATATATATATTTCGGAACAACCATAGACACTCTATATGCAGTAATGTTGGAGTTAGCTATACAGGGTTGAGGTTGATTCCAAAATATTATATATGCTTTGAGTTGTGATCTAGCCTAAGGCTTGTATACATGAGGTCGTGGATTGATTCGAGATAATATATATTGCTTTATTTTCTGTATATCTAACTGTGGATAACTAGTTGTAGGTTACTAACGAGGACAGCTGACTTAATAAACTTAAACAAGCAAAAAGTATTAAAAATGTTATAAATATATTTTGAACATACTTTGATATATATGTACATATTTGTTATAGGTTCGTGAATCGACCAGTGGCCAAGTCTTACTTCCCGACGAAGTAAAAATCTGTGAAAGTGAGTTATAGTTCCACTTTTAAAAATCTAATATTTTGGGATGAGAATACATGCAGTTTTGAAAATGATTTACAAAATAGACACAAGTATTGAAACTACATTCTATGTTGAATCGTTATACCGGATATCGCCCTTGTTGAACTTGGTAACCTAAGAATTGGTGTTTATTATAATTGCCACCAATTGACGTGAATCTTAAAGATAGATCTATGGGCCATTGACAAGCCCCAGTTAGAGAATTTGAAATGCTTAAGTACTTCGATATTTATATATGGGGATATTCTAGATGCATTTGTTAATGTCGGTTACCAGTGTTCAACCATACGAACGATTTTTTATGAAGATTGCATGTTATTGAAAGATGAAATCTTGTGGTCTATTATTACAATTTGATATATAGGTTAAACCTATAACTCACTAACATTTTTGTTGACGTTTAAAGCATGTTTATTCTCAGGTGATTATTAAGAGCTTCCGCTGTTGCATGCTAATATATGGACAAGATTTGGTGTCAGTATTCTTGTATAATATTGTTTAAAACTGCATTCGAGATTTACTTTGTTGTAACATATTAATATTATAAACCAATATGTATTGGTCGTGTGTAAGTGTGATATATTTAGATTATCATTTCTGATAATCTATGTGGTGTCCTTTTAACCTTGTCGATAAAATAAAGGTTATGGTTTGTTTTAAAAACGAATGCAGTCTTTGAAAAACGTCTCATATAGAGGTCAAAACCTAGCAACGAAATCAATTAATATGGAACGTTTATAATCAATATGAACGGGACATTTTAGTTGGTATCAGAGCGTTGGTCTTAGAGAACTAGAATTTTTACATTAGTGTGTCTTACCGAGTTTGTTAGAATGCATTAGTGAGTCTGGACTTCGACCGTGTTTTTCTTCAAAAACGATTGCTTAACATTTTTTGTTGGAAACTATATATTATTAACATGTAAATATTATGTGAGATATTAATCTCTTAACGTGTTTGATATTGTGTGATAGATGTCTACCTATAGTACAAATCCCATCGACTCACCTAATAATAATGAAGAGTCGAATATACTTTGGGAAGATTCACAAATTCCCTAAGAGGAACCGGAAGAGGAGGAACCGGAAGAAGAGGAACCGGAAGAGGAGGAACCGAAAGAGGAAGAACCAGAAGAAGAGGAAGAGGTTCCGGAGGAAGAAATATGGATACCTACAGTAAATCATATAAATAAAAGAAAATCCTCAACCAACGGACCAAAGTCAAAAATGGTCAATGGTGTTTCCGCCAAGGAAGCAACATATTGAGAAGATTACCAATTTTCCGATGAATCGGATCCCGATGAGGATTCCGATTATGTTATAGAAATTACCTCGACCCAATTTAATAAAGCAAAAGAAAATAATAAGGGAAAAGGTATAAAAATAGAGAAACCTGATTCCAACCCCGATGAACTTTATATGTTTCGGCAACGTCTGTATTTCCTAAAATGTAACAATAACCCGGGAACCTCTAAACCACCAGGTTTTTCTAAACCATTGTGGAAAACGACGGCTCGTATTAGAGGAACACCATATATCCCTAGAAAATTAGGAAAACAAACCAAGTCCGAAGAAGAAGAAACCAGTGATTCAGATTAGAGGGTTGTAATCATGTTGTGTATTATATGTATTGTAGTGTACTTGTACTTTTATGTTCTATGTAAATATTGCTTGTATTTTTTGATAATTATTTTTTTTTACGAATCTAATCCTTGTCTATTTTACAGTATAAAAACAAAATGGACGTTAAGGGTAGACAACCGAATATTTTAGAAGACCTACCAGAGGATATGATTGAGGAAATCTTGTCTAGAGTCGGTCAGAATTCATCAGCACAATTAGTTATGGCGAAATTAACTTGTCAAACATTTGAAAGACTTTCCAGAAATGCCTTAGTTTATAAAAGGCTTTCCTTTGATAGGTGGGGTATATCACATTGGGGAGACCGTAAGTTACGCCGTGTTTTCTTTAAAGCGTTAAATGCGGGGAACCCAAATGCAATTTTACGCTACGGGTTAAGAACCTATTTTAACTTAACATATCCCAACATAGGATTTCGTGAGTTAGAAAGAGCTTCTAACATGCAACATAAAGAAGCATGTTATACTTGTGGGTTAGTGATGTTTGCTTCTTACCAAAATGAGAAAAAGAACATCGGATTACAACTTTTAAATAAAACCTTCCCACAAGTGACGGACTTAGTAGTTGGGGTAAGAAACAAGGTTTTTAGATTGCTACGAGGCTGTTGGGCATTACGAAACCCTCGTCCTTTTGACGACATGACAACATGCTGCCTAGCCAATGGTCATAACAGTTACTTTTCACAAGATCAAGGATGGGAAGTCGTCTTAGTAAAACCTGAATGCATGACTTGTTTCTGGACTTATGAATTACGTGTCTTTATTTCTTTTGCTAAACAACTTGCGTATTAACTAGAATTGCCTTTATAGCTGTCGAGTAGCAAAGTTATTAAGTGCTATATTTCATCCTATATGTATAATAGCGGTATTGTAAGTTTGTAAAATTTTGTATAATATTTGAACGCGAAATTTTATTATAATCAGTTTTTTATATAGAATTGTAGTAGTTGAATTGTATATTAGCTACTAAGTATGAACTTAACGGGTAGGTACTACCCGAATTAAAACTATAAAACGCTAATATAAAGAAAAAACATTTATAAATGAGTTCATACTATGCTACGAAATACTATTGACTACTCTTAAAAATTCTATATTATTAACTTAATTCTTTTGGGCTTTTTTTGAAGGAAATTGCACCGACGACTCGTCAGAATTTGAACATGAGCGAGGAAGACTTCTGTGTTTTCCTTGCTGTGAACATAGCTGCAGTGCAGGCTGCAATGCAAAGTAACAACAATAACTCTGGTTCTAGTAGTGGAACTAATCCCACAAGAAATCGTGTAGGATGCTCCTACAAAGAATTCACTGCCTGCAAACCTTTGGAATTCGATGGAACCGAAGGACCAATTGGATTGAAACGGTGGACCGAGAAAGTTGAATCAGTGTGTGCCTTAAGTAAGTGTACTGAAGAGGACACAGTTAAGTACACTACGCATACCTTCACAGGTACTGCGTTAACGTGGTGGAACACCTATCTTGAACAGGTAGGACAAAATGCTGCTTACGCACTACCGTGGTCGGCATTCAAGCAACTGATGAACGAGCAGTACCGTCCTAGAAACGAAGTCAATAAGCTCAAGGTAGAGCATAGAGAGTTACGAACACAAGGGTTCGACATTACCACATATGAACGACGATTCACAGAGTTGTGCCTATTATGTCCAGGAATGTTCGAAGTGAAGAGGAGAAGATCGACTCGTTTATAAAAGGGTTACCAGTAAGGATTCAAGAAGATGTGAGTTCACATGAGCCCACTTCCATGCAAAAGGTAAGTCGAATGGCTCATAAACTCATAAATCAGATCGATGGAAGAATTAAAGAACAGGCGGCCGAAGAAGTCAACACGAAACAACTCAAGAGGAAGTGGGAGGAAAACGGTGACAAGAATCACCAGTACAACAACAATAACAATCGCAACAACTATCCCAACAACCGCAACAACAATTGCAATAATAACCGCAATCCTAACAATAACTACAACAAACGTCCCAAAAACAACAACAACTACAACAACCGTTCCAACAACAATAACAATCCCAATAATAACCAAATCAATAACAACAATAGCAACAACAATCAGAACAATAAATGTCTAAGGTGTGGAGGGTTTCATCCAGATAAGTTCTGTGTAGTAGTGTGTACCAAGTGTAATAGAACCGGACATAGTGTAACGAAGTGTGATGTCTATGGACCAAAGGCATATAAAAATAACAGAACAAATAATTCCATTATTTGTTACGGATGTGGAAAGCCGGGCCATTTTAGCAAAGCATGCCCTAATCAAGGGAATAATAATGGGCAAGGCCGTGGACGTGTCTTCAACATTAATTCGGCAGAAGCGCAGGAAGACCCGAAGCTAGTTACGGGTACGTTTCTTATTGACGATAAATCTGCTTATGTTTTATTTGATTCGGGTGCGGATAGAAGCTATATGAGTAGAGATTTTTGTGCTAAATTAAGTTACCCATTGACGCCTTTGGATAGTAAATTTTTTACTCGAATTTGAAAACGGTAAATTAATTACAGTAGATAAAGTATGTCGGAATAGAGAAATTAAACTGGTTGACGAAACATTTAAAATTGATTTAATACCAGTCGAGTTAGGGAGTTTTGATGTAATAATTGGCATGGACTGGTTGAAAAAGGTGAGAGCAGAAGTCATTTGTTACAAAAATGCGATTCGCATTGTGCGTGAAAAAGGAAAACCTTTAATGGTGTACGGAGAAAAGAATAACGCGAAATTAAATCTTATTAGTAGTATGAAGGCGCAAAAACTAATAAGAAAAGGTTGTTACGTCATTCTAGCACACATCGAGGAAGTTAAACCTGAAGAAAAGAACATCAGTGATGTTCCCGTCGTAAAAGAATTTCCCGATGTATTTCTGAAAGAATTACCGGGATTACCCATACATCGATCCGTTGAATTTCAAATAGACCTTGTACCAAGAGCTGCACCAATAGCTCGTGCTCCATACAGACTCACACCCAGCGAAATGAAAGAATTACAAAGTCAATTACAGGAACTTTTAGAGCATGGTTTCATTCGACCAAGTACATCACCGTGGGGATCTCCTGTTTTGTTTGTCAAGAAGAAGGATGGTACATTTAGGTTGTGTATCGACTACTGAGAGTTGAACAAACTTACCATCAAGAACTGCTACCCACTACCGAGAATCGACGATTTATTTGATCAAATACAAGGCTCGTCGGTTTATTCAAAGATTGATTTATGTTCTGGTATCATCAAATGCGGGTGAAGGAGGATGATATTCCAAGGACTGCTTTTAGGACGCGTTACGGTCATTACGAGTTTATGGTTATGCCATTTGGATTGACTAACGCACCAGCTGTGTTCATGGACCTCATGACCCAAGTGTGTGGGCTATATCTTGACAAGTTTGTCATTGTTTTCATCGATGACATACTTATTTACTTGAAGAATGATCAAGAGCACGAAGAACATTTGAGAAAAATGCTAGAGTTGTTAAGGAAAGAAAAACGATACGCTAAGTTTTCAAAGTGTGCATTTTGGTTAGAAGAAGTTCAATTCCTAGGTCATATAGTGAACAAAGAAGGTATTCAGGTGGATCCAACAAAGATTGAAACCGTTGAAAAGTGGAAAACCCCGAAAACAACAAAGCACATACGCCAATTTTTAGGGCTGGCTGGTTATTACAGGAGATTCGTCCAAGATTTTTCCAAAATAGCAAAACCCTTGACTGCATTAATGCATAAAGGGAAGAAATTTGAATGGAAGGATGAACAAGAGAAAGCATTTCAATTGTTGAAGAAAAAGTTAACTACGGCACCTATATTGTCATTACCTGAAGGGAATGATGATTTTGTGATATATTGTGACGCCTCAAAGCAAGGTCTTAGTTGTGTATTAATGCAATGAACGAAGGTAATTGCTTATGCGTCTAGACAATTGAAGATTCACGAGCAGAATTATATGACGCATGATTTGGAATTAAGCGCGGTTGTTTTTTCATTAAAGAATTGAAGGCACTTTTATATGGGGTCAAAAGTATTATATATACCGACCACAAAAGTCTTCAACACATATTTAATCAGAAACAACTGAACATGAGGCAGCGTAGGTGGATTGAATTGTTGAATGATTACGACTTTGAGATTCGTTACCACCCGGGGAAGGCAAATGTGGTAGTCGACGCCTTGAGCAGAAAGGACAGAGAACGCATTCGAGTAAAAGCTATGAATATAATGATTCACAATAACCTTACTACTCAAATAAAGGAGGCGCAACAAGGAGTTTTAAAAGAGGGAAATTTAAAGAATGAAATACCCAAAGGATCGGAGAAGCACCTTAATATTCGGGAAGACGGAACCCGGTATAGGGCTGAAAGAATTGGGGTACCAAAATTTGGAGATATGAGAGAAATGGTACTTACAGAAGCTCATAAAACCAGATACTCAATACATCCTGGAACAGGGAAGATGTACAAGGATCTCAAGAAACATTTTTGGTGGCCGGGTATGAAAGCCGATGTTGCTAAATACGTAGGGGAATGTTTGACGTGTTCTAAGGTCAAAGCGGAGCATCAGAAACCATCAGGTCTACTTCAACAACCCGAAATCCCGGAATGGAAATGGGAAAACATTACCATGGATTTCATCACTAAATTGCCAAGGACTGCAAGTGGTTTTGATACTATTTGGGTAATAGTTGATCGTCTCACCAAATCAGCACACTTCCTGCCAATAATAGAAGATGACAAGATGGAGAAGTTAGCACGACTGTATTTGAAGGAAGTCGTCTCCAGACATGGAATACCAATCTCTATTATCTCTGATAGGGATGGCAGATTTATTTCAAGATTCTGGCAGACATTACAGCAGGCATTAGGAACTCGTCTAGACATGAGTACTGCTTATCATCCATAAACTGATGGGCAGAGCAAAAGGACGATAAACGCTTGAAGACTTGCTAAGAGCATGTGTTATTGATTTCAGAAACAGTTGGGATCGACACCTTCCATTAGCAGAATTTTCCTACAACAACAGCTACCATTCAAGCATTGAGATGGCGCCGTTTGAAGCACTTTATGGTAGAAAGTGTAGGTCTCCGATTTATTGGAATGAAGTGGGGGATAGACAGATTACGGGTCCGGAGATAATACAAGAAACTACATAGAAGATCATCCAAATTCAACAACGGTTGAAAACCGCCCAAAGTCGACAAAAGAGCTACGCTGACATTAAAAGAAAAGTTATAGCATTTGAAATTGGAGAGATGGTCATGCTTAAAGTTGCACCTTGGAAAGGTGTTGTTCGATTTGGTAAATGAGGGAAATTAAATCCAAGGTATATTGGACCATTCAAGATTATTGATCGTGTCGGACCAGTTGCTTACCGACATGAATTACCGCAACAACTCGCGGATGTACATAACACTTTCCACGTCTCAAATTTGAAGAAATATTTTTCTAAATAAGATCTCACTATTCCGTTAGACAAAATTCAAATCAACGAAAAACTTCAATTCATCGAAGAACCCGTCGAAATAATGGATCGTGAGGTTAAAAGACTTAAGCAAAACAAGATACCAATTGTTAAGGTTTGATGGAATGCTCATAGAGGACCTGAGTTCACCTAGGAATGAGAAGATCAGATGAAGAAGAAATACCCACACTTATTTCCAGAAGATACGTCAACACCTCCAACTGCGTAAAATTTTGGGACAAAATTTATTTAACGGGTAGGTACTGTAGTGACCCGAACTTTTCCATGTTTATATATATTTAATGAATTTGATATTTACATGATTAAGTGTTTCCAACATGTTAAGCAATCAAACTTGTTATGACTTGATTAATTGAAATAGATTTTATATAGACAATTGACCACCTAAGTTGACCGGTGATTCACGAACATTAAAACTTGTAAAAACTATAGGATGACATATATATGGTTATATATATAGTTAACATGATATTATAATAATTAAGTATCTCATTAGGTATTTTAACAATGCGTTATATACATAAAAATGAGACTATTGAATTAAGAAACTCGAAAACGATATATAACGATTATCGTTATAACAACTTCTTACTAAATACATACGAATCATATTAAGATATTGATACACTAAATTTAATCCTGATAAATGATAAGTAAACATGTCATTAAGTATATTAACATTGAACTACATATGTAAAAACAAGACTACTAACTTAATGATTTCGAAATGAGACATATATGTAACGATTATCGTTGTAACAATATTTAACTGTATATATATATATATCATATTAAGATATATTAATACATCATATTAGCATGATAATATAATAATTTAACATCTCTTTTGATATAATAAACAATGGGTTAACAACATTTAACAAGATCATTAACCTAAAGGTTTCAAAACAACACTTACATGTAACGACTAACGATGACTTAACGACTCAGTTAAAATGTATATACATGTAGTGTTTTAATATGTATTCATACACTTTTGAAATACTTCAAGACACTTATAAAGTACTTCTACTTAACAAAAATGCTTACAATTACATCCTCATTCATTTTCATCAACAATTCTACTCGTAGTCATTCAGTATTCGTATCCGTATTATACACAGCTTCTAGACGTACTTACTATGAGTATATACCAATAGGAACTAGCATGGGATTCCACTCTTGATTATGTCATGCATGTCTAATCAAATTTAACTTCTACCATGAACTAGTCAACTAACTAGAACTCCTTTTAACCCCACTCACCACTCATCATTCACCACTCACCAATCAATCCATTTCACTTCCAATTCTCTTTCTAACTCTCCCAACACCTACACACACTTATGAACGAATTTTTCCAGTAAACTAATCATCATCTTCATCAAAAATTACTTCAAGAATCAAGCTATAATCATCATAGGAAAACACTTCAAGAACACTCCAAAAATCCTTTCAAGTTTACTAGTTTACTTCCAAGCTTTCTAATCCATTCCAAGTAATCATCTAAGATAAAGAAACCTTTATTATTTATAGTAGGTTATCTTTCTAATATAAGGTAATACTCATATTCAAACTTTGATTCAATTTCTATAACTTTAACAATCTTATTTGGAGTAGAAATCTTACTTGAACTTGTTTTCGTGTCATGATTTTGCTTCAAGAACTTTCAAGCCATCCAAGGATCCTTTGAAGCTAGATCTATTTTTCTCATTTCTAGTAGGTTTATCCACAAAACCTAAGGTAGTAATGATGTTCATAACATCATTCAATTCATATATATAAAACTACCTTATTCGAAGGTTGAAACTTGTAATCACTAGAACATAGTTTAGTTAATTCTAAACTTGTTCACAAACAAAAGTTAATCCTTCTAACTTGACTTTTAAAATCAACTAAACACATGTTCTATATCTATATGATATGCTAACTTAATTATTTAAATCCTGAAAACACGAAAAACACCGTAAAACCGGATATACGCCGTCGTAGTAACACCGCGGGCTGTTTTGGGTTAGTTAATTAAAACTATGATAAACTTTGATTTAAAAATTGTTCTTCTGTGAAAATGAATTTTTTATGAACATGAAACTATATCCAAAAATCATGGTTAAACTCAAAGTAGAAGTATGTTTTCCAAAATGGTCATCTAGACGTCGTTCTTTCGACTGAAATGACTACCTTTACAAAAACGACTTGTAACCTGTATTTCTAACTATAAACTTATACTTTTTCTGTTTAGATTCATAAACTTAAGTTCAATATGAAACCATAGCAACTTGAATCACTCAAAACGGATTTAAAACGAAGAAGTTATGGGTAAAACAAGATTGGATAATTTTTCTTGTTGTAGCTACGTGAAAATTGGTAACAAATCTATATTAATCATATCCTAGCTAACTCATATTGTATTATACATGTATTCTAATATATTATGTAATCTTGGGATACCATAGACACGAATACAATGTTTTGACATATCATATCGACCCATCTATATATATATTTTGGAACAACCATAGACACTCTATATGCAGTAATGTTGGAGTTAGCTATACAGGGTTGAGGTTGATTCCAAAATATTATATATACTTTGAGTTGTGATCTAGCCGGAGGCTTGTATACACGAGGTCGTGGATTGATTCGAGATAATATATATTGCTTTATTTTCTGTACATCTAACTGTGGACAACTAGTTGTAGGTTACTAACGAGGACAGCTGACTTAATAAACTTAAAACAAGCAAAACGTATTAAAAATGTTATAAATATATTTTGAACATACTTTGATATATATGTACATATTTGTTATAGGTTCGTGAATCGACCAGTGGCCAAGTCTTACTTTTCGACGAAGTAAAAATCTGTGAAAGTGAGTTATAGTCCCACTTTTAAAAATCTAATATTTTGGGATGAGAATACATGCAGTTTTGAAAATGATTTACAAAATAGACACAAGTATTGAAACTACATTCTATGTTGAATCGTTATACCGGATATCACCCTTGTTGAACTTGGTTGCCTAAGAATTGGTGTTTATTATAATTGCCACCAATTGACGCAAATCCTAAAGTTAGATATATGGGCCATTGACAAGCCCCAGTCAGAGAATTTGAACCGCTTTAGTACTTCGGTATTTATATATGGGGATATTCTAGATGCATTTGTTAATGTCGGTTACTAGGTGTTCAACCATACGAATGATTTTTTATGCAGATTGCATGTTATTGAAAGATGAAATCTTGTGGTCTATTATTACAATTTGATATATAGGTTAAACCTATAACTCACCAACATTTTTGTTGATGTTTAATGCATGTTTATTCTCAGGTAATTATTAAGAGCTTCCGTTGTTGCTTTCTAATATATGGACAAGATTTGGTGTCAGCATGCTTGTATAATATTGTTTAAAACTGCATTCGAGATTTACTTTGTTGTAACATATTAATATTGTAAACCAATATGTATTGGTAGTGTGTAAGTGTGATATTTTTAGATTATCATTTCTGATAATCTAGGTGGTGTCCTTTTAACCTTGTCGATAAAATAAAGGTTATGATTTGTTTTAAAAACGCATGTAGTCTTTGAAAAACGTCTCATATAGAGGTCAAAACCTCGTAACGAAATCAATTAATATGGAACGTTTATAATCAATATGAACGGGACATTTCAAAAAGCAGGGTCGTTACACAAACGACCCAAACAAAACACACTTCCTACTGTCAGAATTCGTTGGAACACTCGTATAGAACTTAAGCTCACTTGAGAGCGAGAAAAATCAAATGAAACGAAAGTACCTGCGTATAATTTCCCAACATGACTCCGACGGATGGCACCAACCAAAATTTCGGGACGAAATTTTCAATAACGGGTAGGTACTGTAATAACCCGACTTTTTCCATCAAATAATTAACGAACTTTAGTTAAATTCTATGGTTTTATATGCTAGAATTTTTTATTTAACAAAAGTTAGTATTTGTTCATTATTATACGATTAATTTCAACCTTGACTAAAACGACATTTGGTTCTGTGAAACCAATGTGACTTTGGGTAATTAAATTACTAAATTTAGATCATGGATCATCATCGTTAGGAAAAAGAAACGAATAAATAAACCTTAATTAAGATGTACAAGTTTTGGAATGTACATTTCATAAGTTAATAAAAACAAAATATATATATATATATATATATATATATATATATATATATATATATATATATATATATATATATATTGGCTAAAAAAATTTAATTAATTAAGAGATAATTAACTAGATAATCAAAAAGGAATCATAATCTTATCATGAAACTTAAAATCTATCCT
Source organism: Rutidosis leptorrhynchoides (assembly GCF_046630445.1). NCBI lineage: Eukaryota > Viridiplantae > Streptophyta > Magnoliopsida > Asterales > Asteraceae > Rutidosis > Rutidosis leptorrhynchoides. The sequence goes on from NC_092333.1 coordinate 280,386,118, forward strand.
AAATTAAGAATCCTATTGTTCTACAAATTTCCATGGACTAATCCTAATGTGTTTAAGAGTCCATCATAATCTCTATTTACTAGCCTATATAAACCCCTTAATCTCATTTATTTTTTTTATCATTCACAAACAAATTTTTTCCTTGTTTCTAACTCACGATCCCTCAACACACCAAAAATCCATCGACTTTTCAAGGCTGTTGCAGTTAGACTTGGTGCTGCTGTAGCCATGGTTTGATTCTGCTGCCACCTGCTGCCACGACCCAAATCATCACTAGCAAACACACCCATCGTAGCCTACTACTGTTGTGTTCTCCTCCTATTCGACCAGCCACCACCTCGATCAGCTCCTACTGCTGCACGAGTCCTAGTTGCAGCCATCGATGTGGGTTGTTGCACGAGTGCCATCTTTGCTGCTTGATTGACAGCCGAGAAACGCCACCAATTAACCACTTTCGACCACCTAAAACTGCTGATATTCGATCCACTTGTTAGTTGCTGCTGCTCGACTTCTTTTCTGCTCTAAAACCTCACTGAAAACTGCATCCGCAGCAGCTACAAGGCTGCTATTCTGCTGCTACTTTCCCAAAGGCGGTTAAGAACATCCACTGTTTCCTCCCCATTACTGCTATTAAGCTGTAGTTTTTCTGCTCAATTTTGCCACCCTAAACCGTCACCAACTGCAGCCATTTGCAGCTGTTTTTCAGCTACGAACTGCCCGAAAAAGCTGTTAAAACGGCCTGCTGCTGTCCCTGCTTTGTTGCAGCTGTTCGGCGACCAAAACCCACCCATAAATGCCTCGATTTCTGCTGTTTTTACTGATCGAACACCCCTTAAAAACCGTTGCTGTTGCTGCATCTTTTTGCTGTTATTCGGTAACCCAAACTCGATCTTTTTCTTTGGTACGATCTAAACTCTAAAGTTTTTAAGTTGCACTTTATATTATTGATATGTTGAATATAATTAAGGGCATGAACATGATATAAATATGTTTATGAAGTTAATATAAATACAATTGCGGTTAAGGAATAAATATAATAAGTTAAGAATATGCTTATGAATATAAATATGTTATATTATGAATTTGAACATAATAAGTTATAAAAATGATATGAATATGATATTAACATATGATGATAGTATAAGCTAAGTATTTAGTTAAAGTAATGAACAATATATTAATAAAGCTATGATTTGATTATGAAGTTAATATGAAAATAACTATATAATGAATATAATATGATGAAGATTATAATAATGATCATAAAGTATGATTGGTGATATTGAAAAGATGATTTAAGTAGTATTATTATGAACATTATTATGAATTTGATAAAAGTTATAAACTTTAATACTTATATTAAGATTATAAATATAGATTGATATGGATATGAACTTAATAAAACATATAAACTTTACCACTTATGTTATGATTATGAAATACATGTATTATGATAATTAAGATCTAATTAAAATAAGAAAGGGATAATTAAGAATAGAAGTAATAGGAGGATAATTATAAAAATATAAAAGTGATAGTGCTTTAAATGAACATATATTTAGTATCAATATCCTTCCAATATATAAAGCTTTTAGTTACAATTGTTCTATTTTTATGTAATAATCGTTTAAATAAATAAGTGCGAAGACAAAAGACAGAATCGACGATTTGTAGACGCAAATGACCAAAAAGCTCAAATGTACAAGATACAATCCAAGTGGTTCAATTTATTGATGAATAACGTCTAAAAATGACAAAAGTACAAATTGCGAAACGCAAAGTACAAGATATCTAAGCATACGAAAAGGCGTTCGAAAATCCGAAACCGAGACATGAACCGAGCATCAACGCGCGAGTCAACGGAGCTAAAATTACAAGTCAACTATGCACAAGAATATAATATAATATATATATAATTATATAAATTATATATATATATATTATATATAATTATTATTTATGTCGACAAGCAAATGGCCAAAAATAGGTGAGCTGGAATCAGGACCTCCGCGATCGCGAAGCTGCAAAGGGTAAAATCTCCACGATCGCGGAGCCGCAAAAATCAGATATGGCCTATAAAAGGCACAAGCATTCTGCTGAGTTACATACCCCTTTTCTATCTTTCTTTCTCAATATATATATATATATATATATATATATATATATATATATATATATATATATATATATATATATATATATATATATATATATATATATATATATATATTATAATTATAATTTTAATTTAAGTTAATTTTAATAATAAAGTTATGGTTTTGTTGGGTTATTGTAAGAAATGTTTTACGGGTTTTAAAGTCGGAACTCTGTCCGTGCGACGCTACGAAATTAATAATCACTGTAAGCTATGTTCTTCCTTTTTAAATTAATGTCTCGTAACTAAGTTATTATTATGCATATTTAAGTCGGAGTAATCGTGATGTTGGACTAAATATTAAGGCGGGGTTATTGGATTTTGTACCATAATTAGGGTTTGGACAAAAGTCCGACACTTGTGAACATTGGACTATTGACTATTAATAGGTAGGGGGTATTGTCTAATTGAATGACAACTCATTGGAACCTGTCGAACCTATCTTCAAATTAGTTAGTCTAATAATTATTAAATTGATTACGAATGTCCTATTTAGTGATGTCTATACGACATCGTTTACAATCATTTAATTAATCAATTGGATTGGGTAATTGATTATTCATTATGGCCAAGTGAATAAATTAATGTATCATGGACTAATTAAAACAGGGGTGGATTACATACAAGGATAATTGGTGTAATTGTTAACAAAGTATTAAAACCTTGGATTACACGCAGTCGATAACCTGGTGTAATTATTAACAAAGTATTAAAACCTTGTTAAAGTTTGAATCCCTAATTAGTTGGAATATTTGACTTCGGGAATAAGGTTAATTTTACGAGCATTTTATAATTATGACCGATGGACTATTATGGACAAAAACCAAATAGGTATCTAATAATACAGGACAAAGGACAATTAACGGAGGGTAATAAATTAAAATCAAAACGTCAAACATCATGATTACGGAAGTTTAAATAAGCATAATTCTTTTATTGTATTTCTCATCGTACTTTTATCTCCTGTCATTTTATTATTCGCAATTTTATATATCGTCACTTAAATATTGTTATTTATTCTACGCACTTTAATTATTGTCATTTATCTTTATGCTTAATATTTAAAATCGATAAACCGGTCATTAAACGGTAAAACCACCTTTTAGAATATTACTACCTATATATAATTATATATATTTGTATAAATATAGTTGTTAAAAATATAGTACGTTATCACTATCTCCCTGTGGAACGAACCGGACTTACTAAAAACTACACTACTCTACGATTAGGTACACTGCCTATAGTGTTGTAGCAAGGTTTAGGTATATCCCATAAATAAATAAATAAAACTTGTGTAATTTCGTCATATTTTGTAATAAACAATAATAGTATTTCGTACACCACCTCGCACACATCAAGTTTTTGGCGCCGCTGCCGGGGACTCGGTAAAAACGCTATATTTTTGTAAACTATATTTTTGTAAAAATATATTATTTCTTAAAAATTTAAAAAGTGTTAAAAAAAATTAAAAATCAAAAAATAAAATCTGAAACTGTCGACCGAATTTTGAGCCTGCAATCATCTGAGACTGAATATCTCCGCAGTCGCGGAGCTCTTCTGGCATGGATACCGCAGTCGCGGAGCCTGCCAGACTGAAACGTTGCTGTTGCTGCATCTTTTTGCTGTTGTTCGGTAACCCAAACTCGATCTTTTTCTTTGGTACGATCTAAACTCTAAAGTTTTAAGTTGCACTTTATATTATTGATATGTTGAATATAATTAAGGGCATGAACATGATATAAATATGTTTATGAAGTTAATATAAATACAATTGCGGTTAAGGAATAAATATAATAAGTTAAGAATATGCTTATGAATATAAATATGTTATATTATGAATTTGAACATAATAAGTTATAAAAATGATATGAATATGATATTAACATATGATGATAGTATAAGCTAAGTATTTAGTTAAAGTAATGAAGAATATATTAATAAAGCTATGATTTGATTATGAAGTTAATATGAAAATAACTATATAATGAATATAATATGATGAAGATTATAATAATGATCATAAAGTATGATTGGTGATATTGAAAAGATGATTTAAGTAGTATTATTATGAACATTATTATGAATTTGATAAAAGTTATAAACTTTAATACTTATATTAAGATTATAAATATAGATTGATATGGATATGAACTTAATAAAACATATAAACTTTACCACTTATGTTATGATTATGAAATACATGTATTATGATAAAGATAAGATCTAATTAAAATAAGAAAGGGATAATTAAGAATAGAAGTAATAGGAGGATAATTATAAAAATATAAAAGTGATAGTGCTTTAAATAAACATATATTTAGTATCAATATCCTTCCAATATATAAAGCTTTTAGTTACAATTGTTCTATTTTTATGTAATAATCGTTTAAATAAATAAGTGCGAAGACAAAAGACAGAATCGACGATTTGTAGACGCAAATGACCAAAAAGCTCAAATGTACAAGATACAATCCAAGTGGTTCAATTTATTGATGAATAACGTCTAAAAATGACAAAAGTACAAATTGCGAAACGCAAAGTACAAGATATCTAAGCATACGAAAAGGCGTTCGAAAATCCGAAACCGAGACATGAACCGAGCATCAACGCGCGAGTCAACGGAGCTAAAATTACAAGTCAACTATGCACAAGAATATAATATAATATATATATAATTATATGAATTATATATATATTATATATAATTATTAATTATGTCGACAAGAAAATGGCCAAAAATTGGTGAGCTGGAATCAGGACCTCTGCGATCGCGAAGCTGCAAAGGGTAAAATCTCCACGATCGCGGAGCCGCAAAAATCAGATATGGCCTATAAAAGGCACGAGCATTCTGCTGAGTTACATACTCCTTTTCTATCTTTCTTTCTCAATATATATATATATATATATATATATATATATATATATATATATATATATATATATATATATATATATATATATATATTATTTATTTATTTATATTATAATTATAATTATAATTTAAGTTAATTTTAATAATAAAGTTATGGTTTTGTTGGGTTATTGTAAGAAATGTTTTACGGGTTTTAAAGTCGGAACTCTGTCCGTGCGACGCTACGAAATTAATAATCACTGTAAGCTATGTTCTTCCTTTTTAAATTAATGTCTCGTAACTAAGTTATTATTATGCATATTTAAGTCGGAGTAATCGTGATGTTGGACTAAATATTAAGGCGGGGTTATTGGATTTTGTACCATAATTAGGGTTTGGACAAAAGACCGACACTTGTGAACATTGGACTATTGACTATTAATAAGTAGGGGGTATTGTCTAATTGAATGACAACTCATTGGAACCTGTCGAACCTATCTTCAAATTAGTTAATCTAATAATTATTAAATTGATTACGAATGTCCTATTTAGTGATGTCTATACGACATCGTTTACAATCATTTAATTAATCAATTGGATTGGGTAATTGATTATTCATTATGGCCAAGTGAATAAATTAATGTATCATGGACTAATTAAAACAGGGGTGGATTACATACAAGGATAATTGGTGTAATTATTAACAAAGTATTAAAACCTTGGATTACACGCAGTCGATAACCTGGTGTAATTATTAACAAAGTATTAAAACCTTGTTACAGTTTGAATCCCTAATTAATTGGAATATTTGACTTCGGGAATAAGGTTAATTTTACGAGCATTTTATAATTATGACCGATGGACTATTATGGACAAAAATCAAATAGGTATCTAATAATACAGGACAAAGGACAATTAACGGAGGGTAATAAATTAAAATTAAAACGTCAAACATCCTGATTACGGAAGTTTAAATAAGCATAATTCTTTTATTGTATTTCTCATCGTACTTTTATCTCCTGTCATTTTATTATTCGCAATTTTATATATCGTCATTTAAATATTGTTATTTATTCTACGCACTTTAATTATTGTCATTTATCTTTATGCTTAATATTTAAAATCGACAAACCGGTCATTAAACGGTAAAACCCCCTTTTATAATATTACTACCTATATATAATTATATATATTTGTATAAATATAGTTGTTAAAAATATAGTACGTTATCACTAGCTCCCTGTGGAACGAACCGAACTTACTAAAAACTACACTACTCTACGATTAGGTACACTGCCTATAGTGTTGTAGCAAGGTCTAGGTATATCCCATAAATAAATAAATAAAACTTGTGTAATTTCGTCATATTTCGTAATAAACAATGATAGTATTTCGTACACCACCTCGCATACATCAAGTTTTTGGCGCCGCTGCCGGGGACTCGGTAAAAATGCTATATTTTTGTAAACTATATTTTTATAAAAATATATTATTTCTTAAAAATTTAAAAAGTGTTAAAAAATTAAAAATCAAAAAATAAAATTTGAAACTGTCGACCGAATTTTGAGCCTGCAATCATCTGAGACTGAATATCTCCGCAGTCGCGGAGCTCTTTTGGCATGAGATACCGTAGTCGCGGAGCCTGCCAGACTGAAACGTTGGACTACATTAATTACGAATTAGGGTTAAATTTATTATTATTATTTAATCTTTAGGGTTTAATTAAAATATTAATTAGTTTAATTTAGTTTTATTTTTAGTTTTAATTAGTATTATTAAGTTTAATAATTATTATAAACTATATAAATTAATACTTTTATAAAATAATAATATAAAAATAATATTTTTATAAAAATAAGTAATTTTATCATTTTTTGTCTCTTTTTATAAATTGAATATTTTAAACATTTGTATATTTATCGTTCGTAATTAGTTTTAAACTTAGTTATTGCCGTAGTTATTTTATATTTCTAGATCTTTAAGCTTTGCAGTAAAATCCCTTAAGTGCTTTTTCTTTAGAATTAAGATTTAGGCGCTTTAGAATTTTGCGACGCCGTTTATATATTTTAGTGCCATTTAAGTTATTGCCGTTTTGGATATAGAATTCCTTTTAAGTTTTAATACCTTTAGGCGCAACTTTTTAAAGTTAGTTTTTAGACTTTTAAGTTTCGATATTTTTCTTTCTTTTTATTATTTTTCGACTTTTTATTTTTCGACATTTGTTTTTCGACCTCTTGTTTTTCGACGCGCGTTTTTTTTTTCTTTCTCATTTCTACGCTCTAGTTTTTAGGACATAGAATTTCCTAGAATTTCTTTAAAATATCGACGAAAAATTATTTTAAGCGGTTAAATTGATAGACATCCAAAATTTTCTGGTTCGTAGTAATAGTTGGATTAGTTAGTGGCGAGTTGTGTACTTCCAATTTAAAGGGTCCTGGCTACCTGCTGCATCTATTGGCTATTCAAAACGTGGGCAAAATCAGAAAAGTCTATTAATTTGATAACTTATATAATTTTTATCTTTATAAACAATAGGATATTCAGTGAATGCACCGACCAAAACGTTCACCACCTTTCATAAGTTCACCACCTGTAACTCGATCAAGACATCTAGACAATATTATCGCCGTTGATTTTTCTTTAGAATCATCATCTAGTCGAACAAGTACTCCTACTCGAATTTCTGATAATCCATCTTTTGAACTCGATTTTACAATTGAGAACCCTAAGGATATTCAAGGACAATTCCAAGATCCTGAACCAATAATCATTCCTCTTGAATCATAAACCGTTAAATTAGAATCTTCTAGTGATTCGGATTCAACAATTTCAAATATGGAAATAACTGAACCTCTAAGTATGGAAGATCGAATGAGAGCCACACGCACGGGCCAAGGTCATGCCATTATTAAGCCAGATGTTAATGCGTTAGATTATGAAATCAAAGGACAAATCCTACACATGGTAACTAATCAATGCCAATATAGTGATACGCTAAAAGAAGATTCAAACGAACATCTTCGAACCTTTAATAGGATCTATACTCTATTCAAAATCAGAGAAGTTGAGGATGAACAGATCTATCTCATGTTGTTTCCCTGGACTTTAAAGAGAGAAGCCAAAGATTGGTTAGAATCGTTATCTGAAGGAGCGATTGATACATGGGATGTTTTAGTTGAGAAATTTCTTAAAAGATTCTTTCCGGCATCTAAAGCCGTAAGACTTCAAGGAGAAATTGTTACGTTTGCGCAAAAGCCAAATGAAACATTATATGAGGCATGGACATGATTCGGAAAGTTGTTGAGAGGATGTCCTCAACAAGGTTTAGACACTTATCAAATAGTGCAAATATTCTACCAAGGATGCGATGTTGCTACACGAAAAGACATCGACATAGCAGCTGGTGGTTCCATTATGAAGAAAACCGCTACCGAAGCTCACAAGATTATTGATAACACAGCATCCCACTCACATGAGTGGCACCAAGAAAAAGATAGTTTTCGTTCATCTAAAGCGGCTAGAGCCAATTCTAGCCATGACTTTGATTCTGTTTCCGCAAAAATAGATGCTTTCGAGAGACGAATGGAAAAGATGAATAAAGATATTCACGCAATACGAATCAGTTGTGAGCAATGCGGTGGACCACACTTAACGAAAGATTGTCACATTGAACAAACGATGGAACAAAGAGAGAATGTTTCATACATGAGCCAAAGGCTGGGAAATAATTATCAAAATAATTATCAACCGCCAAGGCCAAACTTCAATCGAAATCAAAATATTATTTAAAATACAAATGGACCCAACAATAACTCGTATAACCAACAAGGTCCGAATAACCAACCAACTCAAAACAACACTTTCAATCAACAAAGGCCTAGCTTGTATAAACCACCACAACAAACCGAAGAGAAAAAGCCAAATCTGGAAGAAATGATGGCAAAGCTAATGGAATCTCAAACGCAATTTATTACATCTCAAACCTAAATGAATGAGAGGTTTGATCAGTCATTAAGAACTCAACAAGCTTCCATTTTGAATCTAGAAAAACATGTAGGCACTCTTGCTAGCATGATGAGTGAGAGGGAACAAGGAAAGCTACCGAGTGATACTGAAGTAAATCCTCGGAATGAGAATGTTAATATGGTATCAACGAATTCTGAAAAAACATCATCTGAAGATGGGAAGGTTTTCGATGTGAGTAACAATGAAGAAGTTACAACACCACCACCACCACCCGAGTATGTAAAGCCAGTGGTGGCACCATACACACCACCCATCTCGTTTCCAAGAAAAAGAGTTGAGTATGAGCAAGTGATAGGTAATAAAGTTTGTGATACCTCTGGAAAGAAGAAGAAGAATAAAAAAATACAAGAAACAAAAACCGTAAAAATAAACCCGGTGAAGACAGTTCCACCAAAACTTCCACCAAGGTTGGGTGATCCGGGTGAATTTATTGTTTCTTGTCTACTTAGTGATTGTGTCATGTATGATGCACTAGCAGATTTAGGTGCGAGTGTGAGTGTTATGCCTCTTTCATTATATAAGAGATTAGGAGTAGGTGAGTTAAGTCCAACAAAAATGAGTGTTCGACTCTTTGATCAAACCATTAGGCACCCAGTTGGAATTGCTGACAACCTACCCGTTCAAGTGGGTAATTTAACCTTTTTAGTCGAATTTATTGTCATTGACATAGAAGAGGACCCAAACATTCCTCTAATTTTAGGTCGACCATTCTTAGCGTCCACCTGAGCGTTATTTGATGTAAGAGAGGGTAGAATGATACTTAGTAATGATGAAAAATCGATCACCTTTGTGAGTCGAAAGTCTAAATCTCCACCAACTAAAACCGTTGAACCAACAAAAACGATTGATAAGAACCATATTGTTTTACCAACTCTAACGGTAGTGCTTAGCAATAATAAAACGCCTAAGTGTGAGGAAGATAAAATAACACCTAATGATGACCTGATAACAAAGAACCCCGTTGTTGATACAAAATTAAATGACCCCATTATTAACAGTTCAATGAAGAAACTTATTAAACGGATTCGCGATGCTAGAACCAAGGAGAACTTTAAATTATGTAACCGGTTAGTATCCAATCTATCGCCTAAAGAAAAGGCGAAACTAGTTGAATTTTTGGATATTACACAGGAATCCGACCAATAGCTTAAAGCAAAAGTCACAAATATGCAAGTTGATTATGGTCCAAGAGAAATTGACAATGAAGTTAATCACAATTTTGACACCACAGCTACTTAAGTGTGGGAGATTCAAATGTTCTAAAAAGAAAATGCTATCTAGAGTTAGTTCTTCTGTTCTCGTGTAGTTCCGAGAATGGAATCCGATTGGTCTTTTCCACTAGCAGACACTAAAGAACTAGTTTTCTCCCCCCATTCTGAATTTTTTGTTTTGTATATTTTGTATGAAATTAATACGCTTTTTAAATTTATGTTTTGTGTGAATTTAAAAATAAAAATTTGCTTTATTTCATTATGTTTAAAAAATAATTTTTAAAATTCGTCGTGAGTTAAAGACTAGATCATAGAATCAAAATTGCTTTACCCGATGGCGGGGCGAAAAATTTTGTTATCATTATTTTTAATATTATTGAACTAAAGTATACAAAAAAAAATTAAAAATGTAGTGACCCGAACTTTTCCATGTTTATATATATTAAATGAAATTGATATTTACATGATTAAGTGTTTCCAACATGTTAAACAATCAAACTTGCTAAGACTTGATTAATTGAAATAGGTTTCATATAGACAATTGACCACCTAAGTTGACCGGTGATTCACGAACGTTAAAACTTGTAAAAACTATATGATGACATATATATGATTATATATATATATATATATAGTTAACATGATATTATGATAAGTAAGTATCTCATTAGGTATTTTAACAATGAGTTATATACATAAAATTGTGTTTATTGAATTAAGAAACTCGAAACGATATATATAACGATTATCGTTATAACAACGTCTTACTAATTACATATGAATCATATTAAGATATCGTTACACTATGTTTAATCATGATAAATTATAAGTAAACATGTCATTATGTATATTAACAATGAACTACATATGTAAAATAAGACTACTAACTTAAGAATTTCGAAACGAGACATATATGTAACGATTATCGTTGTAACAACATTTAACTGTATATATATCATACTAAGATATATTAATATATCATAATATCATGATAATGTAATAATTTAACATCTCTTTAGAAATAATAAACAATGGGTTAACAACATTTAACAAGATCGTTAACCTAAAGGTTTCAAAACAACATTTACATGTAACAACTAACGATGACTTAACGACTCAGTTAAATTGTATATACATGTAGTGTTTTAATATGTATTCATACACTTTTGAAAGAATTCAAGACACTTATCAAAATACTTCTACTTAACAAAAATGCTTACAATTACATCATCGTTCAGTTTCATCAACAATTCTACTCGTATGCACCCGTATTCGTACTCGTACAATACACAGCTTCTAAATGTATGTACTATTGGAATATACACTCCAATGATCAGATCTTAGCAGCCCATGTGAGTCACCTAACACATGTGGGAACCATCATTTGGCAACTAGCATGAAATATCTCATAAAATTATAAAAATATTAGTAATCATTCATGACTTATTTACATGAAAACAAAATTACATATCCTTTATATCTAATCCATATACCAACCACTAAAAACACCTACAAACACTTTTATTCTTCAATTTTCTTCATCTAATTGATCTCTCTCAAGTTCCGTCTTCAAGTTCTAAGTGTTCTTCATAAATTCTACAAGTTCTAGTTTCATAAAAATCAAGAATACTTCCAAGTTTACTAGCTCACTTCCAATCTTGTAAATTGATCATCCAACCTCAAGAAATCCTTGTTATTTACAGTAAGATATCATTCTAAATCAAGGTAATAATCATATACAAACTTTGATTCAATTCCTATAACTATAACTATCTTAATTCGAGTGATAATCTTACTTGAACTTGTTTTCGTGTCATGATTCTACTTCAAGAACTTTCAAGTCATCCAAGATCCTTTGAAGCTAGATCATTTCTTGTCACTTCCAGTAGGTTTACCTACTAAACTTGAGGTAGTAATGATGTTCATAACATCATTCAATTCATACATATAAAACTATCTTATTCGAAGATTTGAACATGTAATCACTAGAACATAGTTTAGTTAATTCGAAATTTGTTCGCAAACAAAAGTTAATCCTTCTAACCTGACTTTTAAAATCAACTAAACACATTTTATATATCTATATGATATGCTAACTTAATGATTTAAAACCGGAAAACACGAAAAACACCGTAAAACCGGATATACGCCGTCGTAGTAACACCGCGGGCTGTTTTGGGTTAGTTAATTAAAAACTATGATAAACTTTGATTTAAAAGTTGTTCTTATGGGAAAATGATTTTTCTTATGAACATGAAACTATATCCAAAAATCATGGTTAAACTCAAAGTGGAAGTATGTTTTCCAAAATGGTCATCTAGACGTCGTTCTTTCGACTGGAATGACTACCTTTACAAAAACGACTTGTAACTTATATTTCTGACTATAAACCTATACTTTTTATTTTTAGATTCATAATATAAAGTTCAATATGAAACCATAGCAATTTGATTCACTCAAATCGGATTTAAAACGAAGAAGTTATGGGTAAAACAAGATTGGATATTTTTTGATTGTTTTAGCTACGGGAAATATTGTAACAATTCTATACAAATCATATCCTAGCTAACTTATATTGTATTATACATGTATTCTAATATATTATGTAATCTTGGGATACCATAGACACGTATGCAAATGTTTTGACATATCATATCGACCCATGTATATATATTATTTGGAACAACCATAGACACTCTATATGCAGTAATGTTAGAGTTAGCTATACAGGGTTGAGGTTGATTCCAAAAATATATATACTTTGAGTTGTGATCTAGCCTGAGATGTGTATACACTGGGTCGTGGATTGATTCAAGATAATATATATCGATTTATTTCTGTACATCTAACTGTGGACTACTAGTTGTAGGTTACTAATGAGGACAGCTGACTTAATAAATTTAAAACAGTAAAACGTATTAAAAATGTTGTAAATATATTTTGAACATACTTTGATATATATGTACATATTTGTTATAGGTTCGTGAATCGACCAGTGGCCAAGTCTTACTTCCCGACGAAGTAAAAATCTGTGAAAGTGAGTTATAGTCCCACTTTTAAAAATCTAATATTTTGGAATGAGAATACATGCAGTTTTATAAATGTTTTACGAAATAGACACAAGTAAATGAAACTACATTATATGGGTGAATGATCGAAGCCGAATATGCCCCTTTTGCTTAGTAGCCTAAGAATTAGTAAACCGATCTACTAATTGACGGGAATCCTAAAGATAGATCTATTGGGCCTAACGAACCCCATCCAAAGTACCGGATGCTTTAGTACTTTGATGTTGTTTTATCATGTCCGAAGGATTTCCCGGAATGATAGGGGATATTCTTATATGCATCTTGTTAATGTCGGTTACCAGGTGTTCACCATATGAATGAATTTTATCTCTATGTATGGGATGTATATTGAAATATGAAATCTTGTGGTCTATTATTATGATTTGATAATATATAGGTTAAACCTATATAACTCACCAACATTTTTGTTGACGTTTTAAGCATGTTTATTCTCAGGTGATTATTAAGAGCTTCCGTTGTTGCATACTAAAATAAGGACAAGATTTAGAGTCCATGCTTGTATGATATAATGTAAAAACTGCATTCAAGAAACTTATTTTTTATGTAATATATTCTTATTGTAAACCATTATGTAATGGTCGTGTGTAAACGGTATATTTTAGATTATCATTATTTGATAATCTACGTAATGATTTTTAAACCTTTTTCGATAAAATAAAGGTTATGGTTGTTTTAAAAATGAATGCAGTCTTTGAAAAACGTCTCATATAGAGGTCAAAATCTCGCGAAGAAATCAATTAATATGGAACGTTTATAATTAATATGAACGGGACATTTCAGTATAAAATAAAGGTTATGGTTGTTATAAAAATGAATGTAGTCTTTGAAAAACGTCTCATATACAGGTCAAAATCTCGCGACGAAATCAATTAATATGGAACGTTTATAATCAATATGAACGGGACATTTAAAAAAAACCCAAAAATCTTTGCTTTTAAAATAATCGCTTTAAAAACGACAAATTTTAAATTTTGTCGAGGGACGGACTAGGTAAACGTACCGAAACTACCTAAAGTAAAAGGAAACAAAATTTTAAAAAATTATTCATTTAAATTGTTTTAATAAATAAAGGTTTTATAAAAAAATATGTATATATATGTTTGTATTTTATGTTATATACAAAACACGGTAAAACAGCGCACTTTCAAAGACTGTCATTAAGTTCAGCAAAAGCTACTAATATATCAAATGTGATATAAAACAATATGTTTGCAAACTCGGTATTTTTTATCACTCTTCTACACTAATCATCCCCATGAATTTATAATTATAGTCTGATTTCATGCAAATGAGGGCATTGCATGATCTCAAGTGTGGGGAAGGGTTATAAATTCTCCCGGGTTTACATTTAGTTTAATTGCCAAATTTTGTGAAAATTTGAAAAATTTTCAATTAAATGAATTCAAAATCATGTTTATACATATTTATGAACGATAAAACTAGGTGATAATACCAAAATTATTGTTACCTCGCAAAGGACATAAATTGAGAAACAACCAAAATGCTTGAATTCATTTAAAATGGAATAGATAATAATAAAAAGGCAAAGAAAGACATATATCACATATTTTTGTACAAGATTATTGCAGGTACTTTTGTTTTGGATGATACTAATCAGTTTTACCCGAATTACTGTAATATATTTGAAAGAAAGATGGATCTACACGATGAATCAATTCCATCATTAAAAGGAAGTAAAGTCTTCTGAAAAAGACACGCGCTTCTTGATTTAGGTCAAGAAGTTGTCGTCCAGACCAGCTGTAGGTTGACAAAAAATCTAGAAAAGTCATCTCTAAAATCAGCAGGAAATGCACGGACCTCAGCATCAAAGAGAGTCGCCATGTGGTCAGACTTATCCTAACCATGAGAGGATCTGTCTCGTAAAATGGGAAGGGCGTCGTGCAAATTAGCTTGATAAGACTAATGAATCAGACCTCCAGAAAAGGATAATCTACTTAAAGATTAAAAATTAGCTTTTAAGCCTGATATTACTCAATCTTTGAGATTGACCTTAAAGATTGAGAATTACAAACTCATGGAATTCGATGATATCTAAACTCGAGCTTGAACGAGAAAATATTTTGATCAAATTAAAACCAATTTGTTTTCTGAAATCCTATTTTCAATGTGTTCATTACCATTGAACGTAAAAACCTGAGAATTCACCAGGAATTCATTAGGTCACCTGAACCAAATAAGGTGTCAACCGTAAGAACTGTGGTTGCATAGCATGGTCAAAGACAGGACCTTGTGCCAGACCAAAAAATTATAGGGTGATCTTTACTATTTCTCCTACAAAGGATAGTAATTGCATCCGACACATTTTTGACCACAATTATCTGCATGTCATGAG
Source organism: Rutidosis leptorrhynchoides (assembly GCF_046630445.1). Classification (NCBI taxonomy): domain Eukaryota; kingdom Viridiplantae; phylum Streptophyta; class Magnoliopsida; order Asterales; family Asteraceae; genus Rutidosis; species Rutidosis leptorrhynchoides. The sequence continues at coordinate 280,401,806 of NC_092333.1, forward strand.
ACATTGCCTTAACAGTTGCTTGTTCATCGCTTTCCTTTACAACCGGACGATAGTTTACCGAAAGGTAATATACGAAACAAGTATACTGGACGTGTTGCTTTCCTAATACAAGGTTAACAAGTGGGTGACACAAAACCATAAGTTTGAGCTAAAATTTTAAAATATGAAACCCAAAAAACCCACAAAAACAATTTACGAACACCGGTGAAGGGTTATTCCGTAAAACTTGTGTAGGGTAAAATCTAGCTTAAATATTCAAAAGAGCAAATGTTTTCATAAAGATCCAATTTCCTTAAGGATCTAAATTTTCATAGTCACGTGGGACTTTAAACCGCCTTTCAAATGTGCACTTTGCTTTGGAAACCGAAAGTAAATTGGCTATTTGATTGCAAGTGTCGTTGACCTGAACCCGAGGCAACTGTGGATGGCTCACCCACCTTTAACCATGGTTCTATTGTTACTATCATTGTTTATACCGCCGTATCAAAATCACTGATGTATAAAGTGTGAGAATAAAAAAGTGATTCGAGTGAAGTGTGATTTTATTTCAAGTTCTGTATTGCTTGTGGACAAGCAACGTTCAAGTGTGCGGATATTTAATAGTGCTCTAAATAAACATATATTTAGTATCAATATCCTTCCAATATGTAAAGATTTTAGTTACAATTGTTCTATTTTTATGTAATAATCGTTTAAATAAATAAGTGCGAAGACAAAAGACAGAATCGACGATTTGAAGACGCAAATGACCAAAAAGCTCAAATGTACAAGATACAATCCAAGTGGTTCAATTTATTGATGAATAACGTCTAAAAATGAAAAAAGTACAAATTGCGAAATGCAAAGTACAAGATATCTAAGCATACGAAAAGGCGTTTGAAAATCTGGAACTGAGACATGAACCGAGCATCAACGCGCGAGTCAACGGAGCTAAAATTATAAGTCAACTATAAACAAGAATATAATATAATATATATATAATTATATAAATTATATATATATTATATATATTTATTAATTATGTCGACAAGCAAATGGCCAAAAATTGGTGAGCTGGAATCAGGACCTCCGCGATCGCGGAGCTGCAAAGGGTAAAACCTCCACGATCGCGGAGCTGCAAAAATCAGATTTGGCCTATAAAAGGCACGAACATTCTGCCGAGTTACATACCCTTTTTCTATCTTTCTTTCTTAATATATATATATATATATATATATATATATATATATATATATATATATATATATATATATATATTATATTATAATTACAATTTTAATGTAAGTTAAGTTTAATAATAAAGTTTTGGTTTAGTTGGGTTATTGTAAGAAATGTTTTACGGGTTTTAAAGTCAGAACTCTGTCCGTGCGACGCTACGAAATTAATAATCACTGTAAGCTATGTTCTTCCTTTTTAAATTAATGTCTCGTAACTAAGTTATTATTTTGCTTATTTAAGTCGAAGTAATCATGATGTTGGACTAAATATTAAGATGGGGTTATTGGATTTTGTACCATAATTAGGGTTTGGACAAAAGATCGACACTTGTGAACATTGGACTATTGACTATTAATAGATAGGGGGTATTGTCTAATTGAATGACAACTCATTGGAACCTGTCGAACCTATCTTCAAATTAGTTAATCTAATAATTATTAAATTGATTACGAATGTCCTATTTAGTGACGTTTATACGACATCGTTTACAATCATTTAATTAATCAATTGGATTGGGTAATTGATTATTCATTATGGCCAAGTGAATAAATTAATGTATCATGAACTAATTAAAACAGGGGTGGATTACATACAAGGATAATTGGTGTAATTGTTAACAAAGTATTAAAACCTTGGATTACACGCAGTCGATAACCTGGTGTAATTATTAACAAAGTACTAAAATCTTGTTATAGTTTGAATCCTAATTAGTTGGAATATTTGACTTCGGGAATAAGGTTAATTTGACGAGCATTTTATAATTATGACCGATGGACTATTATGGACAAAAACCAAATAGGTATCAAATAATCCAGGACAAAGGACAATTAACCGAGGGTAATAAATTAAAATTAAAACGTCAAACATCATGATTACGGAAGTTTAAATAAGCATAATTCTTTTATTGTATTTCTCATCGTACTTTTATTTCCTGTCATTTTATTATTCACAATTTTATATATCGTCATTTAAATATTGTTATTTATTCTACGCACTTTAATTATTGTCATTTATCTTTACGCTTAATATTTAAAATCGACAAACCGGTCATTAAACGGTAAAACCCCCTTTTATAATATTACTACCTATATATAATTATATATATTTGTATAAATATAGTTGTTAAAAATATAGTACGTTATCACTAGCTCCCTATGGAATGAACCGGACTTACTAAAAACTACACTACTCTACGATTAGGTACACTGCCTATAGTGTTGTAGCAAGGTTTAGGTATATCCCATAAATAAATAAATAAATAAAACTTGCGTAATTTCGTCGTATTTCGTAATAAACAATAATAGTATTTTGTACACTATTTGCTACAGTAATACTATTTGCTACAGTAAAATACTATTTGCTACAGTAAACACTATTTACTACAGTAAACACTATTTACTCGTATTCAATCCGTATTCGTAGTCGTACAATACACAACCTCTAGACGTATATATTATTGGTATATACACTCAATTATCAGCTCCTTAGCAGCCTTATATCTTGGCAACTAGCATGAATGATTACACTAAAAATCAAACTAATGGAGCCTATATCTTGGCTCCATATTCACGTTTTCTTTCACCCACCACAAACACATTTTCATTCCAACTTTTCTGCATCAAACACATCTCTATCAAATTCTCTCTTGATGTTCTAAGTGTTCTTCATCATCTGCATCAGAATCTACATCAATCTAGCTCATAAATCCATACATAAACTAACTTACAAAACAACAACTCAAGAACACATCAAGAACACTTTCAAGTTTACTAGCTTACTTCCAACCTTGCAAATCCATTTCAAGAAATCTTTGTTATACTCATATTCAAACTTTGATTCAACCTTTCTAATTCAAGGTAATACTCATATTCAAACTTTGATTCAATTTCTATAACTATAACAATCTTAATTCGAGTAGTAAACTCACTTGAACTTGTTTTCGTGTCATGATTATACTTCAAGAACTTTCAAGCCATCCAAGATCCTTTGAAGCTCTAGATCATTTCTTGTCATTTCCAGTAGGTTTACCTACTATACTTGAGGTAGTAATGATGTTCATAACATCATTCGATTCATATATATAACTATCTTATTCGAAGATTTAAACTTGTAATCACTAGAACATAGTTTAGTTAATTCTAAACTTGTTCGCAAACAAAGTAAATCCTTCTAACTTAACTTTTAAAATCAACTAAATACATGTTCTATATCTATATTGAAAGGACTCGTTCATATACATTATAAACGATTCACAATAGTTGATTACATCGAGAGGTATTTGACCTCTATATGATACATTTTACAAACATTGCATTCGTTTTCAAAAGACAAACTTTCTTTACATCGAAAGTTGACGGCATGCATACCATTTCATAATACATCCAACTATAATTGACTTAATAATAATCTTGATGAACTTAACGACTCGAATGCAACGTCTTTCGAAATATGCCATGAATGACTCCAAGTAATATCCTTAAAATGAGCTAATGCACAGCGAAAGATTTCCTTAATACCTGAGAATAAACATGCTTTAAAGTGTCAACCAAAAGGTTGGTGAGTTCATTAGTTTATCATAATCAATCATTTCCTATTTATATAATAGACCACAAGATTCTCATTTTTTCATAAATCTCATTACACTGGCAAGTGCATAAAAATCATTCATATGATGGACACCTGATAACCAACATTAACATAATGCATATAGAATATCCCCCGCATACTCGCAAGTATGCCATAAATATTGGCAATCGCAATCACCATTTAAATCGAAGTACTAAAGCATTCCAAATTCCGGAATGGGGTTTGTTAGGCCCATAGATCTATCTTTCGGATTCGCGTCAATTAGGGGCCATTTTCCTAATTCTTAGGTTACCAGACTTGAAGGGGCGATATTCAATTTCGATAATCCAACCATATAATGTAGATTCGATTACTTGTGTCTATTTCGTAAAACATTTATAAAGCAGCGCATGTATTCTCAGTCCTAAAAATATATATTGTAAAAGCATTTAAAAAGGGAGCAAATGAAACTCACAATATTGTATTTCGTAGTAATTAAGCATATGATGGCATTGAACAAGTGCAAGGTTGGCCTCGGATTCACGAACCTAAATTAATTATATATATTTATATGTTTGATCAATATCTGTCTAACAATTTAGGTCAAGTCGTAGTGTATCACAATCCTAATGCTCGAGACTAAATATGCAAAAGTCAATAAAAGTCATATTGATCAAAATGTCTTCCAAAATTTATACATGAATATTATATAGTTTAAATATAGTCGTTTTATATATTTAAATATTTTTAACAGATTTTATTAAAGTAAATAATATAGTTCTTTTATTAATAAATAAAATTTTATATTAAAATTTAAAAATATACTTTTATATATCTTAGGTAATAAAATTTATAAAGTTCATTTAATATCATAAAAATAATATGATAGGTATTATTAATGTAATTATATTATACATAGTAAAATATCTTTGTATCACATATTTATTTGATAAAATAATATTGATAATAATAATAATAATAATAATAATAATAAGTAAAAGTAGTATTATTTTGTAATAATTATTATTATTCTACTAATAAAAATAACAATAATTATATTTTCTAAAAATGATAAAATGATAATTTTTATTAATAATAGTACTAAAATGATAATAATAATGATGTTTCATATTAACAATGATATTTTATTAAAAATAATAATTTTAGTAAAAATGATAGTTTTAATATTAATAATACTTTTAATAATAATAATAGTAAAATAATGAAAACGATATTTTTTTCCTTTAAATCAATAACTTACAATATCTTAATTTCATCATGATACTCATACTCATTATTTCTTAATCGCTTCGTTTAATTTCTTTTAGTCGTCTTTTATATCGCGTTCATATTAATAATAATAATAATAGTAATCATCATAATTAGATGTTACTAATATTAGTTTTAATTATAATAATACTAATAATAATAATATTAATGATAATACTAATAACTATTTGAATGATAATAATAATAATAATAATAATACTAATTATAACCTTAACGATAATAACGATAATAATAATAATAACAATAATATCTTTTATTAATAACGACAATGATAATAATAATAATAATAATAATAATAATAATAATAATAATAATAATAACAATAATAATGATAATAATAATGATAATAATAATAATAATAATAATAATAACAATAATAATAATAATTAGATTATAACGACGATAATAATAATCACTTTTACAAAAATTCAATTGACTATAGCTTCTAAACCGTTCATCGAAACCATTCGATATCTAAATGAAAAGTTCTCAATTTTTCGCTAGCTTTCCAACGACATGCATATCATATACCTTATCTTAATAGCATATGTATTTAATTCAAGATTCAACATAACCTATTTAATGACAATAACGAACGTATAAGCATGCATAATCCTATATACTCGAGCACTAGTCAGGGATACACTAATAATATATAAAAGTTAAGTTATGAGTGCTCACGTATCAATATTGAGATTCAATATTGCAGGAAAAGTACGTAGACGCAACGGGGATGATAGACACTAGTTTGACTCACGAGCAATACTCCCGAACCATTCCCATAACCTCCATAGCTATAACCCATAATTTCCTTAGCTCTATCCCGCTCGAAACAATTTCGAAATCACTCGGACAACACTCCGTCGTAATATTTTATGTATACTAAAAATATCTTGAAATAATACGGACTAAAAATATATATATATATATATATAAATCGATTGAGAGAGTTTAGAGAAAAAATATTTTCAAGTTTCTATGAAATAATGAAACCTATTGAATTCTATTTATAATAAATTTTTTAATTATTAAAGTGAATTATTAAAATATGAATTATTAAAGTATGAATTATTAAAGTGAATTATTAAAGTATGAATTATTAAAGTTAATTATTAAAGTATGAATCATTAAAGTGAATTATTAAAGTTAAAGTAAAGTAAAAATAAAGTAAAGGTAAAATTTAAGTATAGTAAAAGTATAAAACTATGTACGTATAATACGCGTATAAATATATATAATATTAATTTAAATCTTTATATATATTTAATAAAATAAAATATAAATATCGTTATCTTTATCATACTGGTTAAGTAATGAGTTGTCAAGAATGGTTCTAGATATTTATAAAAGTTATATACGTTTTAATAATAAAGTTCTTTTTTAGACTGAAAACGTTTTTGTACGTTTGAAACTAAATCAAATAAATATGATAATTTTGTTTTCCAAAACTAAATATATTTAAGAATCATTTTGTTTAAACGTTAAAATAATTGAAATCGTTATATCATAAAACGTTTTAGAAAAGTAGAATCATATATATTCATAATAGGTTTCAAGTTTTAAATTACAATCTGTTGGTGAAACATGAGATCAAGTCCAAAGGTTAAATAAACGTATGAAATCATCTTAATAAAAAATGTCAAGTTACTTAACTTGTCGATATCCAACATCTAAGTTATTTACACTCCACGTTCCTACTTATAAATCACTTTACCATTTTTCGAATGTTGTCAAAAAGAATAGATTTCCTAAATCACAGTGGACCTCATAACATGGACCCGTAATCATATCATAATGTATCTGATAAATCAATCATTTGATATTATCTTCTAATTCCATCGATAAACATATTGAAACAAATACGTTCGTGTAAAGTATTATACGTTTAATACTTTATTAATATTCTCAAGTTATAATATATATATATATATATATACACACATATATATACATATCTATTTATATATAACGGTTCGTGAATCGTCGAAATTTGGTAGAGGTTATAATGAATGTATGAACACAGTTTAAAATTCTTGAGATTTAACTTAACAAACTTTGCTTATCGTGTCAGAATAATATTAAGATAAGGTTTAAATTTGGTTGGAATTTTCCGGGTTGTCACATATATGATATGCTAACTTAATGATTTAAAACCTGGAAACATGAAGAACACCGTAAAACCGAACATACGCCGTTGTAGTAAAACTGGGGGCTGTTTTGGGTTAGATAATTAAAAACTATTAAAAGGACCCGTTCATATATATTATAAACGATTCACAATAGTTGATTACATCGTGAGGTATTTGACCTCTATATGATATGTTTTACAAACATTGCATTCGTTTTTAAAAGACAAACTTTCTTTACATAAAAAAATTGACGGCATGCATACCATATCATATTACATCCAACTATAATTGGCTTAATATTAATCTTGATGAACTCAACGACTCGAATGCAACGTCTTTTAAAGTATGTCATGAATGACTCCAGGTAATATCCTTAAAATGAGCTAATGCACAGCGGAAGATTTCTTTAATACCTGAAAATAAACATGCTTTAAAGTGTCAACCAAAAGGTTGGTGAGTTCATTAGTTTATCATAATTAATCATTTCTGTAATAGTAATAGACCACAAGATTTCAGTTTCCATAAATATCCGCACACTCGCAAGTGTTTAAAAGTATTCTATAAGTTGTAGGCACTCGGTAACAAGCCTTAACATTCATGTTTTACCCTCTGAAGTACACTAGACCAGGTGTGTTTAATATAACTTCGAAGTACTAAAGCATCCCATAGTCGGGATGGGGTTTGTCAGGCCCAATAGATCTATCTTTAGGATTCGCGCCTACCGTATATAGACAAGTAGTTTAATGTTACCAAGCTAAGGGTATATTTCTGGTTTAAACCCACGTAGAATTAGTTTTAGTACTTGTGCCTATTTCGTAAAACATTTATAAAACAGCGCATGTATTCTTAGCCCAAAAATATATATAAAAAGGGAGTAATGAAACACACAATACTGTATTTCGTAGCAATTATATATATGACAGCACTGAACAAGTGCAGGGTTTGTCTCGGATTCACGAACGTATCAATATTGTGATTCAATATTGAAGGAAAGTACGTAGACGCAACGAAAATGATAAACGTTAGGTTGACCTCACGAGCAATACCCCCGATCAATACCCATAACCTCCATAGCTATAACCCATAATTTCCTTAGCTCTATCCTGTTTGAAAACTTATTTTGAAATCGTCTGAGTTTAACTCCGTCGTAGTATTTTATGTATACTAATAATATCTTGAAATAATACAAAGAAAATATATATATATGTAATTCGATTAAGAGAGTTTAGAGAAATATATTTTCAAGTTTCTATGAAATAATGAAACCTATTGAATTCTATTTATAATAGATTTTTGAATTATTAAAGTGAATTATTAAAGTATGAATTATTATTAAGTTGAATTATTAAAGTATGAATTATTAAAGTAAATTATTAAAGTGAATTATTAAATTATGAATTATTAAAGTGAATTATTAAAATGAATTATTAAAGTATGAATTATTAAAGTGAATTATTAAAGTGAATTATTAAAGTATGAATTATTAAAGTGAATTATTAAAGTGAATTATTAAAGTATGAATTATTAAAGTTAAAGTAAAATAAAAGTAAATTAAAGGTAAAGTTAAAGTATAGTAAAAGTATAAAACTGTATACGTATAATACGCGTATAAATATATATAATATTAATTTAAATCGTTATATATATTTAATAAAATAAAATATAAATATCGTTATCTTTATCATTCTGATTAAGTAATGAGTTGTCAAAAGTGGTTCTAGATATTTATAAAAGATATATACGTTTTAATAATAAAGTTCTTTTTAAACTGAAAATGTTTTTTGTACTTTTGAAACTAAATCAAATAAATATGATAATTTTGTTTTCCAAAACTAAATATATTTAAGAATCATTTTGTTAAAAGGTTAAAATAATGGAAATCGTTATATCACAAAACATTTTAGAAAAGTAGAATTATATATATTCATAATAGATTTCAAGTTTTTAAATTACAGTCTGTTGGTGAAGCATAGGATAAAGTCCAAAGGTTAAATAAACGTATGAAATTATCTTAATGAAAAATGTCGAGTTACTTAACTTGTCGATATCCAACATCTAAGTTATTTACACTCCACGTTCTTATTTTCATATTAAATAAAATGAAAGTTAACATAGTTATCTTATCAAGGTCACGAGGAAAATATTATAAAACATGTCTTGGAAATTAAACAGGAATTTCCACTAACCCTTGTCTAGTTCCCGTTAATTGACACATTTGTTCTTATTTATAAATCACTTTACCATTTTCCGAATGTTGTCAAAAAGAATAGATTTCTTAAATCACAGTGGACCTCATAACATAGGCCCGTAATCATATCATAATGTATATGATAATTCAATCATTTGATATTATCTCTTAATTCTGTCGATAAATATATCGAAACAAATACGTTCATGTAAAGTATCATATATCTAATACTTTGTTAATGTTTTCAGTTAATATTATATATTATATATACATATCTATATACTCATAATTGTTCGTGAATCGTCGAACACAGTCAAAGGGTAATTGATTACATGAATGTAGTTCCAAACTTTTTGAGATTCAACATTACAAATTCTGCTTATCGTGTCAGAAACATATAAAGGTTAAGTTTAAATTTGGTCAGAAATTTTCGAGTCGTCACAGTACCTACCCGTTAAAGAAATTTCGTCCCGATATTTGATCGAGGTCGTCATGGCTAACAACAAGAATGTTATTATGACGAATATAAGTTGATTCATAGTGTTTTATCATGATTGAGAAATATGGATAAAATAATTCGATTACTCGAAACGTATGAGTGAAGCTATCGTAAAAGAGTGAAATGAGAAAATAGGGATTCGTCTTATCTTTTGACGTCATCACGGTTGATCTCCGGATTAAAGAAAATCTTTGTAATCTATATAGGATTTGATTCTTCGGTGATTAAGGAAATTATGATCCTCTTCGATTTAATGCGATGATTCATCTCGATTTTTCTGTCGGATATTTCACTATAAATCCACCTCCTTCGTTTCCTTTTAATTCACACCTTCTATTCTTTCTCCCTCAATTCTTACTTTAAAATTATTCGTCAATATGCTTCATCCAGTGCTGATTCTCGATATACTCCTCACTTTCATATCTGTCGTTCTTCTTTTTCATCTACCTCCGGAAGAATCTATTTACTTCTACTATACTCTTAGTTTTATAGTGTTTTTAGTTTTTCCGTGTCTTTATATTGCTATATGCATCGATATATACGGATTATAGTTTCTGGGTTGTTGTTGAGTTTTATATCTTCCCTTATATTTCGATGTCCCTGCTTCTGTCTTCTAAAATCATTGTCATCCCCAATTAATGCTCTCTTTTATTTGCTGCGATTTATACCCCAATTTCTATTTCAGAGTTTTGTCCTTTCGTTTCTTCTTCTTGCGATTAAGCACCGCTTGTAATGGTCCAGAATTCGCATATATGAATTTCAGAATGAACATTGTTAATGTTCTAAGAAGGAAATTGTAATGGCACGATCTTGACTTGTCAAATTACTAGAATACCTCGGAAAAGGCAGAATCATCAAGAAATATTTTCTTGATATTTTAGAGGTTAAAGAGAATACAAGAATCGTGTAACATAGCACATGATGACGTTATGATCTGTGAATCATCACGTTCCATTTAGAAACTCAGCATGACTTACTGTAATATAATCACGTTGATCAAGTGTCATTATATTATACTAGTTCATGCTTCAGTTCCCAACACTACTTCAAAAATATTCCTATTTTAAATTCGAAAGTTTCAAAATTTAGAAACTAAAATAGTTTCTTTTATGATGTAATACAGACAGCACGAAGAGGTAAATGATTTCAGATAAGAATAATTATGGAAATATCTTCAGAAATATGAAGGATATTTATAATGAAAGATACGATGATATCTTAAAATTTCTAATATCAGAGGATGATGAAGAATATTGTCCGTAAGGGTTTAGAGTCAGGAGCAAGGTATTCGATAATGACTTCAGAAGACACGGAATCATTTGAATTCTTTGAAGATAGATTTCGTCCTTGTGATTTATCCACAGCCTTCTTCATGGTTTGCTCAATCCGTATTTTTCAGTACCAAATTTTCTCTTTTTCTGAGCTTTGCCAACACACTACTCTTTATCATCAAACTTTTTACTGTTAAGGTCGTTTATAGTTTTTGCTGCTTCATCAGTATTTCGAGAACTAGTTCACAGTTTAGGGTGTTTTTCAGAAACTTCACATTCAAAGTATATAAGTCCAGAAGATAGACACATATAATTGTTGGCGTAGACATGCTGCGAGATTTCAAAATACTGATTGCTAATTTCTGATGATTCGTATGGCAATTCTCGTTACAAGATGCAGATGAGTAAATGATGGGGTTTTGATAAATATAAAGATATTTCGGAAAGTCAAAGATCAATGAAGTTGTTAATAAGTTAACTTCTAATGTGGCGAGATATGAAAGGTTCCCCGGTAATAATGATGAAGGGGTAATCATTATAATAAGGCTTATTCGATTGAATAATTGAAGTTGGTTTACTGGAGCTGTGACAAAACCGTCTGTTTTTAGAAGGGATTGAAAAGTTATTTTATCTAGTAAATGCCAAAAGGTCTGACATGGATACATGTTAAATTATGACTTTGGTTTCAAGAGTTTTTTTTAGGTACGTAACTGTGGATAACATGTGGTTGGATCATCATCTCGATTATTCATTATTTGAAGTGTCTTCAGGTATTTCGAAGGGATTGAACACAGATTATAATCGTTAATATACATATGATGTTCTAACACAGTTTTGAAGTTAAAGTATAGCTTTGAAAAATGTAAGAATCTAAAAGTGATGATACCGGTTATAACTTGAATTGAATTCGGCGATTTCAAAATCAGAATATGTAATTAGATTTTTGAATGAGTATGGTTGTTTTGATTTCTATAAAAGAATGTATATTGTTGTGAAAGTAGGGAGTATAATGGATGATTTGCTGAATCAGATTCGAAGAATGTAACATATTATTTGTGAATTTATATATCTCTCGGGTATTACCTACCCGTTAAAAAAATGTCACAATTAATATTTTGTTCAAAAGAATTTTATTACAGTCTTTATGGAAATATATGTGTATATTTCTTCAGATGTAATATAGATTTAATGAGTTAATATTAAATTAAACTCACTTGATTTATGGTTAAGGCTAGGATAGATAATTTCTAAACTTTAGAAATTACATAATCGTCGTAGAATGTTTTCCCATTGAAGTTATGAATCAATACTTCATCGTTGTGGTATTCCTTAGTATCTACAGGGCGTATGACATCGATGCTCATGGGACAGATTATGAAGTTGAGGTTTGCGATGCGGTTGTTGTTGTTGGTGGTAATGGTACTGTTGATGTTGTTGATGGTGGTACTGGTTATGTTGCTGGTGCTGCTGCTGGTGTTTGTAACATTTGCACCATATTCTCCAAAGCCACTATCTGAGCGCGAAGCTCATTGACTTCTTCTATTACACCGGGGTGATTATCGGTTCGGACGAGCGGATAAATAAGATCTAGAATTTGGTGTAGTATATAATCATGACGAGATACTCTGGAAATGAGAGAGAAAATGGTGTTTCGAACAGGTTCGCCGGTAAGTGCTTCAGGTTCATTGCCAAGAGGGCAATGTGGTGGATGGAAAGGATCGCCTTCTTCTTGTCTCCAATGATTAAGGAGGCTACGAACCCATCCCCAATTCATCCAGAATAGATGATGGCTGATTGGTTGATCCATTCCAGTCACACTGCTTTCGGAGCTTGAGTGGGATTCCATTTCGGAATCCGAGGAACTTGACCTGATGACGAATTCCATTTCCTACGATTTGATAAAGGATTTTTCGATACGAAATGATTTTCCGGCTATCGGGTGGTATTCTAACTACATAGAATATCTATATATATAGATCAAAAGATTTCATAGATTACGAAGGAATTTACAGAATATGTCAGGCAAAGTTTACGGTAATAGATACGATAAGATATGATTTAGCAGATACGCTAAGATATGAATTTTGTCTATACACTATTCATGCAATTAATGCAGCAAGACGTGTCTAGACTAAGAATGATAAGCAGGTAATTTCCTAAGGATGGTAAGTAGATGATTTCTGACTAAAAATGATAAACAAAACTTTTGACATGCAGACACGGTCGAAATCCAGACTCACTAATGCATCTTAACAACTATCAGTTAGACACACTAATGCAAGACCTGGTTCGCTAAGACCACCGCTCTGATACCAACTGAAAGGACCCGTTCATATACATTATAAATGATTCACAATAGTTGATTTCATCGCGAGGTATTTGACCTCTATATGATATGTTTTACAAACATTGCATTCGTTTTTAAAAGACAAACTTTCTTTACATAAAAAAATTGACGGCATGCATACCATTTCATATTACATCCAACTATAATTGACTTAATATTAATCTTGATGAACTCAACGACTCGAATGCAACGTCTTTCAAAGTATGTCATGAATGACTCCAGGTAATATCCTTAAAATGAGCTAATGCACAGCGGAAGATTTCTTTAATACCTGAGAATAAACATGCTTTAAAGTATCAACCAAAAGGTTGGTGAGTTCATTAGTTTATCATAATCAATCATTTCTGTAATAGTAATAGACCACAAGATTTCAGTTTCCATAAATATCCGTACGCTCGCAAGTGTTTAAGAGTATTCTATAAGTTGTAAGCACTCGGTAACAATCCTTAACATTCATGTTTTACCCTCTGAAGTACACTAGACCAGGTGTGTTTAATATAACTTCGAAGTACTAAAGCATCCCATAGTCGGGATGGGGTTTGTCAGGCCCAATAGATCTATCTTTAGGATTCGTGCCTACCGTACATAGACAAGTAGTTTAATGTTACCAAGCTAAGGGTATATTTCTGGTTTAAACCCACATAGAATTAGTTTTAGTACTTGTGCCTATTTCGTAAAACATTTATAAAACAGCGCATGTATTCTCAGCCCAAAAATATATATAAAATGGTAGTAATGAAACTCACAATACTGTATTTTGTAGCAATTATATATATGACGGCACTGAACAAGTGCAGGGTTTGCCTCGGATTCACGAACGTATCAATATTGTGATTCAATATTGAAGGAAAGTACGTAGACGCAACGAAAATGATAAACGTTAGGTTGACCTCACGAGCAATACCCCCGATCAATACTCATAACCTCCATAGCTATAACCCATAATTTCCTTAGCTCTATCCCGTTTGAAAACTTATTTTGAAATCGTCTGAGTTTAACTCCGTCGTAGTATTTTATGTATACTAATAATATCTTGAAATAATACAAAGAAAATGTATATATGTAATTCGATTAAGAGAGTTTAGAGAAATATATTTTCAAGTTTCTATGAAATAATGAAACCTATTGAATTCTATTTATAATAGATTTTTGAATTATTAAAGTGAATTATTAAAGTATGAATTATTATTAAGTTGAATTATTAAAGTATGAATTATTAAAGTGAATTATTAAAGTGAATTATTAAATTATGAATTATTAAAGTGAATTATTAAAATGAATTATTAAAGTATGAATTATTAAAGTGAATTATTAAAGTATGAATTATTAAAGTGAATTATTAAAGTGAATTATTAAAGTATGAATTATTAAAGTTAAAGTAAAATAAAAGTAAAGTAAAGGTAAAGTTAAAGTATAGTAAAAGTATAAAAATGTATACGTATAATACGCGTATAAATATATATAATATTAATTTAAATCGTTATATATATTTAATAAAATAAAATATAAATATCGTTATCTTTATCATACTGATTAAGTAATGAGTTGTCAAAAGTGGTTCTAGATATTTATAAAAGATATATACGTTTTAATAATAAAGTTCTTTTTAAACTGAAAATGTTTTTTGTACTTTTGAAACTAAATCAAATAAATATGATAATTTTGTTTTCCAAAACTAAATATATTTAAGAATCATTTTGTTAAAAGGTTAAAATAATGGAAATCGTTATATCACAAAACATTTTAGAAAAGTAGAATTATATATATTCATAATAGGTTTCAAGTTTTTAAATTACAGTCTGTTGGTGAAGCATGGGATAAAGTCCAAAGGTTAAATAAACGTATGAAATTATCTTAATGAAAAATGTCAAGTTACTTAACTTGTCGATATCCAACAACTAAGTTATTTACACTCCACGTTCTTATTTTCATATTAAATAAAATGAAAGTTAACATAGTTATCTTATCAAGGTCACGAGCAAAATATTATAAAACATGTCTTGGAAATTAAACAGGAATTTTCACTAACCCTTGTCTAGTTCCCGTTAATTGACACATTTGTTCTTATTTATAAATCACTTTACCATTTTCCGAATGTTGTCAAAAAGAATAGATTTCTTAAATCACAGTGGACCTCATAACATAGCCCGTAATCATATCATAATGTATCTGATAATTCAATCATTTGATATTATCTCTTAATTCTGTCGATAAATATATCGAAACAAATACGTTCATGTAAAGTATCATATATCTAATACTTTGTTAATGTTTTCAGTTAATATTATATATTATATATACATATCTATATACTCATAATTGTTCGTGAATCGTCGAACACGGTCAAAGGGTAATTGATTACATGAATGTAGTTCCAAACTTTTTGAGATTCAACATTACAAATTCTGCTTATCGTGTCGGAAACATATAAAGGTTAAGTTTAAATTTGGTCGGAAATTTTCGGGTCGTCACAACTATGATAAACTTTGATTTAAAAGTTGTTCTTCTGAGAAAATGATATTTCATATGAACATGAAACTATATCCAAAAATCATGGTTAAACTCAAAGTGGAAGTATGTTTTTCAAAATGGTCATCAAGATGTCGTTCTTTCGACGAAAATGACTATCTCTTTCAAAAATGACTTGTAACTTATATTTCTGACTATAAACCTATACTTTTTCTGTTTAGATTATTAATATTTGGTTCAATATGAAACCATAGCAATTGGATTAACTCAAAACAGATTTAAAACGCAGAAGTTATGGGTAAAATAAAATTGAATACTTTTGCTTGTTTTAGCAACGTGAAACTTTGTAACAAATCTATACTAACCATAACTTAACTAACTTATATTGTATTATACATGTATTCTAACACATATTATGTAATCTTAATAGACCATAGACACGTATACAATGTTTTGACATATCATATCTACATCATCTATATATATTATTTGGAATAACCATAGACACTCTATATGTGGTAATGATCGAGTTAGATATGCAGGGTTGAGGTTGATTCCAAAATATTATATATACTTTGTGTTATGATCGAGTCTGAGACTTGTATACACTGTGTCGTGGATTGATTCGAGATAATATATATATATTGATTTATTTCTGTACTACTAACTGTGGACAATTAATTATGGACTACTAACGTTGGACTGTCAACTTAACAAACTTAAATCGTTAAAATGTAATAAAATATGGTATGAATATATTTCGATCATACTTTGATATATATGTATATATTTGTTATAGGTTCGTGAATCGACCCGTGACCAAGTCTAATTCTCGACGAATTGATAATCTGTGAAAGTGAATTATAGTCCCACTTTTAAATCTAATATTTTTGGGATGAGAATACATGCAGTTTTATAAATGTTTTACAAAATAAAAACAAGTACGTGAAACTACATTCTATGGTTGAATTATTAAACCGAATATGCCCCTTTTTAGTCTAATAATCTAAAAATTAGGGAAAAGACGCCCTAATTGACGCGAATCCTAAAGATAGATCTATTGGGCCCAACAAGCCCCATCCAAAGTACCGGATGCTTTAGTACTTCGAATTTATCATGTCCGAAGGGAGTCCCGAAATGATGGGGATATTCTATATGCATCTTGTTAAGGTCAGTTACCAGGTGTTTACCATATGAATGATTGTTATCTCTATGCAGTTTGCGAAATTCTTGATATGAGATGGATGTTTATGAAAAGTGAAATCATGTGGTCTATTATTACAAATTGATATACATATAGGCTAAACCTATAACTCACCAACATTTTTGTTGACGTTTTAAGCATGTTTATTCTCAGGTAATTATTAAGAGCCTCCGCTGTTGCATGCTAAATTAAGGACAAGATTCGGAGTCAGCATGCTTGTATGATAATGTTTAAAGAAAAACTGCATTCGAAAAATAAATTGTTGTAATATATTATCGTAACCCATTATGTAATGGTCGTATTTAAATGTTGTACTTTAGATTACCATTATTTGGTAATCTACGCAATATCTTATAAACCTTTATCGATAAAGTAAAGGTTATGGTTTGTTTTAAAAATCGAATGCAGTCTTTGAAAAACATCTCATATGGAGGTCAAAACCTCGCAACGAAACCAATTAATATGAAACGTTTATAATCGATATGAACGGGATATTTCATGAGAGAACAAGTTTTGGCTTCGAATCGTTGAATTTGGTCAAAAATCGAAGTGTGGGTGGGTGTGTGTAGGCTATTGGTCAAAGGGAGAGGAGAAGGGAAGGAAGAAAAGAAAAAGAAGAAAAGAAAGAAGAAAAGTAAAAGGAAAGGAAAAGAAAAATGGGCTCGTGCTTTTTCGGGCTCGTTCCTTGACTTGACTCTGGGTTTTTTTTTTAA
Organism: Rutidosis leptorrhynchoides; assembly: GCF_046630445.1. Classification (NCBI taxonomy): domain Eukaryota; kingdom Viridiplantae; phylum Streptophyta; class Magnoliopsida; order Asterales; family Asteraceae; genus Rutidosis; species Rutidosis leptorrhynchoides. Next base: position 280,419,699 of record NC_092333.1, read on the forward strand.
ATATGGGTTATCGGGTGATTTCATTTGATAATAATATTACTTTATTTATTTTTATTTTTTAGATATTATAATTTAAACTAGCCCGATATATTTTATATATTAAATACTTCAACAAAATAAAATAAAGTGAAACAAAATTCTATTAGGTTTATAAAATAATGACTACAGAGGTTCCGAAGATCCTACAACAATTTTCCAAAAATGACGAGGAAAGAAATATGAATCTAAAGACTTTTTGACCATCCAAAGCATATCAGCAGATCGTAATGAAAATCTTTCAAATTCAGTTACCATTTTTCGCTCACGCGTTTGTAAATCTCGGATATCACCCATGAACTGAACTAGTGCTTTCCTAACTTTCTTGGTGTACGATATTCCATCCCTAGGTCCTTTATCGTGATAATTTAGTTCGGAAAGAAGTTTTGACACTATATCTTGAAAATCACAATCTTCTTCAGCGTCGGGTCTCCAATAGTAAATTTGAGATTTTCTGATATTTCTCGGATTATCTTTCGCTGAGGAGTTGTAAACGGGAATTTGGACGTAATGAGAATTCGTACAAACTCAGAATAGATTTTCTTTTTTTCTTCAAAAAAATGCAGCTTTATTTTTTCATCGGTGGAATCCGGAAAAACTTCTATTAATCTTTTGATGAGAAAATACGCTGGGTTAAAATACATATTCAAAAATAGAGTTAGGTTCTTTTTCTTCAGCCTAAAATTCTAATTCTGAAATCATGGTTGCGACATGACGGTTGATGCGGATATTAGAAAAATTCACTATCATCGATATGAGGTAGAGAACTTATGAATAAGTCTAAGTTAGTTTTTATCTCGATTACTTCATTTTGGTATTTAGAAGAATATCTTCTCCACATTCTTTTGATAACTTGTGGAGAGATCGAACATGATTTCGCAGATTACTCATGAAATTCTGATGAAACTTAGAAAATGGAAAATCCGAAGAGTAGAGTTGTCTAATGAATTCTCTATAGATGTCTAATCTTTTGGAAGGATTTAACAGATTTCTGATAGATGGAGCATCTGGATTATCGATGTATCAATTTTCTTTGGGAATAAACTTAATTAAATACGGATATTTAAAAAAGGTCGGGTATTCTTCCCGAATTTCATCTTCCATGTGAAGGAGTTCATTTAGACTAAATCTTCCTTTTGGATCATGAAGAGGGTCGAATACTAGTTCATTTGAGTAGAATTTCTTTAAAATCAATGAAATCTCCGGGTCATATGAAGTTATCCGGCCTCTTGGACTACAAGAATCAAGAACTGCCAGTTCCTCATGAGACTCATTAGGGTTTAGCTCCATTTTATTTTTATAGCTTTTATAGAACAAAACTTCTCCGGTTTCCGAAGTTGTGGGAGAACTACCGCCTTCCACACTTTCTTCGTATTCTGTTAAGTTTGATGTGGAATCTACATAAATTAATGCTTATTATTGGGTTTTTATAATAATAGGGTTTTCCTAAAGGAAACATCTAAATCCTATACCGACAAACTTTTCGATTATCAAGCATACGTTTCCTTGTCAGTTTAACTTTTGAAACAAATGGTCAGATCGACAACGAAGAGGCAGGATCCTTTTGGTTCCAATATAATTGGCGACTTTTTGGAAAATCCAGCAATTAAGTCCGTCTATAATTTTCTTTCTTAGACACCACTCAAGATTCTTAGATATCTTGACAAAATCTACAATTACTTTAATAAACAGAAAATTTGATCCCGACAGCTGCGCCAAAAACTAATCTCTCTACCGATATGGCGAGACGGTTATTGTTTATGCAGTGTCGTTAGATCACAAATCATTAATTCAAGCTACCAGAGGGAGGCTGTGGTTTTATAATTTATATTTAGCTGGGTTTCCTAGTTATATGTCACCTACTTGTCATTTCTAGACGAGTAAGCAGCAAGTATAACTCAGGTTCATATTTTTGTACGTTTATTGGTAATGTGGGACAAATTTTACCTAAAGTCAACCCTAATAATAAGTGATGATAGATTGGTTTATATTAAAAAAACACATAACATTTAAATATTAAAGATAGGTATGCGATATCTAATACTGACGGAGAATTGTTGACAGGGTTTTACTTCCTAGAATGAACACTAAACCTCAATCAATTGGGTAATTAACCTAATCAATTTTGCACTGAGAGTTCAGGCTTTGAAGCTTCTGGCCAATACAGATATACCTACTCCTAATATTAACCTTAATGGGTTTAAACGATCTTATGGATGGAATCATAGGTACATGAATAAAGTGGTATACCTAAAGGGAATGTCCTAGATTTTCTTAATCCTAGTTTGTTTAACTTCTATTAAAATCTCCACTTGAAACTTATGCTTAAAACGTTAACAAATGTGCAATCTTAGATATCCCAAGGTACTGTTAACTAGGCTAAAAGTCTCTCCTTTACGATTAATTACACAACTCCTATCATCTTACAACACTGTAAGGGTCTTGCTTCTGGCGCGAACCATGCTTTTGAGTAAACCAATGTTCAATGTGAAAGGACCCGTTCATATACATTATAAACGATTCACAATAGTTGATTACATTGCGAGGTATTTGACCTCTATATGATACATTTTACAAACATTGCATTTGTTTTTAAAAGACAAACTTTCTTTACATCGAAAATTGACAGGCATGCATACCATTTCATAATATCCACTATCCAACTATAAATTGATTAATAATAATCTTTGATGAACTCAATGACTCGAATGCAACGTTCTTCGAAATATGCTATGAAAGACTCCAAGTAATATCTTTAAAATGAGCAAATGCACAGCGGAAGATTTCTTTAACACCTGAGAATAAACATGCTTTAAAGTGTCAACCAAAAGGTTGGTGAGTTCATTAGTTTATCATAATCATTTATTTCCATCATTTTAATAGACCACAAGAATTTCATTTCTAGTTCTCATAAATATACGTCCCATGCATAGAGACAAAAATAATCATTCATATGGTGAACACCTGGTAACCGACATTCACAATATACATATAAGAATATCCCCATCATTCCGGGATCCTCCTTCGGACATGATATAAATTTCGAAGTACTAAAGCATCCGGTACTTTGGATGGGGCTTGTTGGGCCCGATAGATCTATCTTTAGGATTCGCGTCAATTAGGGTGTCTGTTCCCTAATTCTTAGATTACCAGACTTTAATAAAAAGGGGCATATTAGATTTTGATAATTCAACCATAGAATGTAGTTTCAATTACTTGTGTCTATTTCGTCAAACATTTATAAAAGCGCATGTATTCTCAGTCCCAAAAATATAAAGGGTAAAAAGGCAAATGAAACTCACGCATATAATTATTGTAAAACAGTTAAATAAGCATTTGCATGTATTCTCAGCCCCAAAAATGTAAAGAGTAAAAAGGGAGCAAATGAACTCACCATACTGTATTTTGTAGTAAAAATACATATAACATCATTGAACAAGTGTAAGGTTGGCTTCGGATTCACGAACGTATCAATATTGAGGTTCAATATTGTAGGAAAGGTACGTAAACGCAACGGAGATGATAAACACTTAATTTGACCTCACGAGCATACCCCCGAACATTACCCATAACCTCCATAGCTATAACCCATAATTTCCTTAGCTCTATCCCACTCTTGAAAAAAAATCCATTTTGGAAATAATTCACTCATGACCTCGTCGTAGTATTTTATGTGTATTACTAATAATAATACTAATACTCCTAATAATAATAATAATAATAATAAAAATAATAATAATAATAATAATTATATATACAGAGTAATTTGCGAATTGTGTGTGTGTTTTCATCCAAAATGAGATCGTGCAATTTATAATGATTTGGCCAAACTATTCATCTCATGCGATGTGTATGTTTATTACATGCGTTCACATGAAAAGTTAATATAGCTGGTATCCAATCTCATTCCCTTACCGACACCACATTTCCAATTATATCACACAATTTACGTGACACACTATAAACTTATAGATTATTTTAATTATAATATATTTAATCTTTAGAATTAATTAAATATTATATTATATTTACGCTCATGGTAAAAATATAATTTTTACAAAAATGACACGGTCATGGTCTCACAACTCATGTACCACTTTCGGTTTTTCGGGCGCACTTTCGTACGTTTAGAAAACTAGCCTTTTACGTTACGTGACGTGTACCTTTTACAAAAATTAGGCTTACTCAACAATAAATTACCTTATAAAAAATGTAATTTATAAAATTGAGCGTTGTGGTCATTTACTTTTATAAATCAGTGACTCGTTATTTGTCAAAATATTTTATTTTAAATTAAACGTTTTGTGACATGTACCTTTATTAATAATTAGACTTAATTTAATTAAAAACTAACCCACTCAAAGTGTAACTTAATCTTTTGAGTGTTTTGATCATTTCCTTTTATAAATCCTAGTCTCATTGTTTATCAAAACATATATAATAATATTAATTTAAATCAAAACGTTTTATGACTAGTTTGATATTGTAATTCATCTTTTTGTAACATATAAATATATTTTTATTTAAAATATATAAACTTGTACATATTGTATATCATGGAAGTATTAATAAAATAGTATAATAATTAGTTTTTGAAAACTAATAATAGTTCAAAGTTTATTTTAAATTCGTTTAGGAAATCTTATAACACGTAACATTTACACTCTAAACCTATAATTCCTTTATATGCTAACGTTTATTTTAGTTTCCTTAACCTTTCTAAATAAAATAACTTAGTACCGATCGAATCAAATAACAAGGGTTATGAAATTCAATCCTCCACCAACTTTTGTCTAATCCCCAATAATTAACACTAAGAACGCTAACGTTTATTTTAGTTTCCTTAACCTTTCTAAATAAAATAACTTAGTACCGATCGAATCAAATAACAAGGGTTATGAAATTCAATCCTCCACCAACTTTTGTCTAATCCCCAATAATTAACACTTTTGTTCTTATATACAATCACTTTTCCAAATATTCCGAATACCGTTAAAAGTAAGGGTTTTCTAATTCAAAGTGGACCTCATAACAGAGACTCTTCATCCTAATTCAATGTATCTTATGAATCAATCATTTGATATTTTCATCTAAACATCGATAAGCATAATAAATTTATTTTGAAACAAAATACGTTCTTGTAAAATATTATATATCTAATACCTTGTTAACGCCTTCACTTATTAAGTATTTATTATATACACATAGATGTTCGTGAATCGTTAGGCATGGTCAAATGGTAACTTGATTACATGAATATAGTTTCAAAGCTTTCGAGACTCAACAATACATATTTTGCTTATCGCGTCGGATATATATAAAGATTAAAGTTTAAATTTGATCGGAAATTTCCGGGTCATCACAGTACCTACCCGTTAAAAGAAATTTCGTCCCGAAATTTGATAGAGGTCGTCATGGCTAACAGTAAGAGTGTTTTCATGACGTATATGAACTGATAATTAGGGTTTTATCATCATTGATTAATATAGATAAAATGATTTGTTTTGTGAAGAGCACGAATGAAGCTATCACCTAAGAGTGAAAATGAATAAAAATAAGTTTGACTAAACCGGTGTCGTAGTCAAGATTGATTTCCGGAATTTAAGGAATTTAGAAGAAATCTTTATATTAAGATTTGATTCTTCAGTAACTAAGGTGATTCAGATCTTCTTTGATTAAACGCGATAATCTGCTTCGATTGCTCTGTCGAAAATTTTTCCTATAAATCCACCCTCTCCATTTCCTTACAACTCACACCTTCTATTCTTTCTTCCTCAATTCCTACTTTAAAGTATTCGTTAATATGCTCCATCCCATCCTGATCCTTGATATCCTCTTAACTTGCATATCTGTCATTCTTCTTTTTATTCTGCCACTAGAAGAATCTATTTACTTCTACTATACTCTTGGGTTTATAGTGTTTCTAGTTCTCCCATGTCCTTACATTGCTATATGCATCGATATATATGGGTTGTAATTTCCGAGTTGATGTTAGATTTTACACCTTCCCTTATATTTCGATGTCCCTGCTTCTGTCTTCTATAGTCATCGTCATCCATAGTTAATGCTCTCTTCTATTTGCTGCGGTTTATACCCCGAATTTCTATTTCGAAGCTTTGTCCTTTCGCTTCTTCTTCTTGCGATTAAATAGCTCTCGTAATGGTCCGGAATTCGTATGTATGGATTTCAGAAGGAATATAGTAATTGTTCTAAGAAGGAAAGGGCAATGGTAAATCCTGATTTGTTAAATTACCAGCATACCCTGAAAAAGACCGAATCATCAAGAAATAGTTCCTTGATATGTTTAGAGATTAAGTAGAATGTAAGAGTCGTGTAAATGGTACATGATGACGGTATATTCTGTGAATCATCGCGTCCATTAGAAACTCAGCATGAATTACTGTAATATAATGACGTTGATCAAGTGTCATTATATTATACTAACCCATGCATCAGTTCCCAACACCACTTCAAAAGCATTCATATTTGAATTTTTCAGAATTTAGAAACTAACACAGTTTCTTTTATGTTGCAGATATTACGGAGAGATAAATTATCTCAGATAAGAATAATTGTGATAATATCTCCAGAAATATGGAGAATATGTATAATGAAAGATACGAAGATATGTTATAATATTTAAGGTGAGATGATGATGAAGAATATCTGTCTGTGAAGGTTTAGAATAAGAAGTAAGGTGTTTGCTAACGAGTTCAGCAGGCACTGATTTATTTGGATCCTTTGAAGGCAGATTCAGTCTCTGTGATTTGTCCACGGCTTCCTTCATACTTTGCTCAATCCGTTTTTCAGTACCAAATCCTTTCTTTTTCTGAGCTTTACCAACTCACTATCTTTTATCATCAAACTTTTGACCGTTTAGATCATCTACCATTTTTATGTTTCCTCTGCATTTAATGCTATAATATCTGAATCACTGGTTATCAATCCGAGGTGGGTTCAGAAGAATCGTGTTTTAGATGATTAAACGCTGGTGGTAATATGGTGGAATATGAAAGGTTCCCCTATTAACAATGACGAATGGGCAACATATCTATCGAGGTTAGAATAAGACTAGTTCGACTGAGAAGTCGAAATTGACTTGCTGGAGCTGTGACAAAATTGACTATTTTGAAAGGAATCGTAAAGTTATTTTTGCTAATAAATGATAAAGAATTCGAGGCGGGTACGTGTCGAACTACGACCTTAATTTTGAGAACTTTTCAGGTACAAGACTTCGGGTAATGTGTGGTTGGATCATCATCTCGATTGTTCAATGTTTGAAGTGTCTTCCGGAATTTCGAAGGGTTTTAAATGCAAATTGTCATAGTCAATATCCAAATGATGAAATCTTCCTGAATTTCGAATGATTTTCATATACTTCTGAGTGTTACAAATAAAAGTGGTGTTCTATCACAGTTTTGAAGTCAAAGTATAGTTTTGAAAAATGTAAGAATCTAAGAGTGATAATTTCGGTTATATCTCGAATTGTATTTTGAGATTTCAAAATCAGAATATGTACGTAGATTCGAATGAGTATGGTTGTTTTGATTTCTATAGAAGAATGTATATTGGTATAGTTGATGATTGTCGAATCAGAATTGAAGAACGTAACATATTAATTGTGATTTTATATATCTCTCGGGTATTACCTACCCGTTAAAAAATTTCACAAATAATATTTTGAACAAGAATTTTCATTACAATCTTTATGAAAATATATATAGGTATATTTTCCTCGGATGTAATACTGAGTTAATATCATATTGAACTCATTTGATTTTTGGCTTAAATTAGAAAGGGATAATCTCTAAAACATTAGAGATTACATTATCCTCGCGGAGTATGGAGCTAATACTTTAGTACTTATTCTTATAGATATTTCCTTAATGAATCATGCTGATGCTCATAGAACTCTTGCTAACTTCACAAGATACGAATGTTGTTTTCCCAGTAAGTTTCGAATATACCAAGAATGAAAGTGAAAAATAAAACATGTTATTGAATGATACACTTGATTTATTATGAACCGGAGTTCATTAAATTGAAACAGAGATTGTGGTTAATGATGATTAAGTTGTTAATGAAGGATGTACATCATAAGATATTAGTAATATGAATTTAAACGAGTAGTATCTACTCTTTTTCAATTCATACTTAATAGCTTAGTACAAAAGATTTATTATAATTCCAGAATTCATATATATAAAATATATAATAATTCTTCAGAAGGAATGAGTTAATACTATATAACTCGTTGATACAACATATTCGTTGTTGATTGGTAATGATTTCCACAGTGATTCTTGAACTGATGGGATTTGTGATGTCATAGGTGTTGCTGATTCTGACGATGCTGACGTTAGTGACTATACTGGTGATGCTAACGGTACTGTTGCTGCTGATAATACTTCCGGTAACTGCTAGTGATGCTTGTATAACAAGTAAATCGCGCACCATCCTTGTTAGGGTTTCGATTCTTCCTTGACTCATTTTGGTTCACTCATCTGATTTAGGGTTAGGGTGGAATTAGATAATCTCTAAGACTTTAGAGATTACATAATCGCCGTAGATTATTCCTCCGATGAAGTTATGAATCAATACTTCATCGTTTGTTGTTGTTGGTACTCCTTGGTATCTATGATGCGTGTGATGTTGATATCCGAGGTATAGATTATGATGTTGAGGCGTGTGATGCGAATGTGATTGTAGATGATGGTAATGGTACTGTTGGTGTTAATGATGATGATACCGGTGATGCTGCTGATGTCTAGAGTATTGAGGTTTGCGATGTTGATGTTACTGGCGGTACTGATTATGCTGCTGGTGATGCTGATGGTGTTTGTAATCCTTGCACCATAAGCTCTAAAGCTGTCACGCGAGCACGAAGTTCATTAACTTCTGCTAGTACACCGGGATGATTGTCGGTTGGGACAAGCGGATAAATAAAATCTAGGATTTGATGTAGGATATAATCGTGACGAGATACTCGGGAAATGAGAGAGAAAATAGTTTCTCGAACAGGTTCGCCTGTAAGTGCTTCAGGTTCATTGCCAAGAGGGCAATTTGGTGGATGGAAGGGATCACCTTCTTCTTGTCGCCAATGATTGAGGAGGCTACGAACCCATCCCCATTTCATCCAGAACAGATGATGGCTGATTGGTTGATCCATTCCGGTAACACTGTTTTCGGAGCTTGAGTGGAATTCCATATCGGCATAACTGTCGGAATCTGAGGAGTTCGAACTAGTTGAGGGATCCATCTCGTATGATCAGAGAAAGAATTTTGGTATGAAATAGATTGTAGAATTTAGATTTGGTATTCCTCAATACATAATTTACATATGTATATATAATACCAAAATCCCATAGATTTCGGATAATCTTTGAAAGATGTTAGTCAAAGTTCACAGTGATAGATATGCTAAGACAAGAATTCGTCTATACCCTATTATGTAATAAATGCAGGAAAACGCGTCTAGACTTAAGGATGATAAGCAAGTGATTTTTGACACAAATGATAAGCAAAAACTTTTGACATGCAGACACGGTCGAAGTCCAGACTCACTAATGTATCCTAACGACTTATCAGTTAGACACACTAATGCAGACCTGGTTCGCTAAGACCACCGCTCTGATACCAACTGAAAGGACCCGTTCATATACATTATAAACGATTCACAATAGTTGATTACATTGCGAGGTATTTGACCTCTATATGATACATTTTACAAACATTGCATTTGTTTTTAAAAGACAAACTTTCTTTACATCGAAAATTGACAGGCATGCATACCATTTCATAATATCCACTATCCAACTATAAATTGATTAATAATAATCTTTGATGAACTCAATGACTCGAATGCAACGTTCTTAAATATGCTATGAAAAACTCCAAGTAATATCTTTAAAATGAGCAAATGCACAGCGGAAGATTTCTTTAACACCTGAGAATAAACATGCTTTAAAGTGTCAACCAAAAGGTTGGTGAGTTCATTAGTTTATCATAATCATTTATTTCCATCATTTTAATAGACCACAAGAATTTCATTTCCAGTTCTCATAAATATACGTCCCATGCATAGAGACAAAAATAATCATTCATATGGTGAACACCTGGTAACCGACATTCACAATATACATATAAGAATATCCCCATCATTCCGGGATCCTCCTTCGGACATGATATAAATTTCGAAGTACTAAAGCATCCGGTACTTTGGATGGGGCTTGTTGGGCCCGATAGATCTATCTTTAGGATTCGCGTCAATTAGGGTGTCTGTTCCCTAATTCTTAGATTACCAGACTTTAATAAAAAGGGGCATATTCGATTTTGATAATTCAACCATAGAATGTAGTTTCAATTACTTGTGTCTATTTCGTCAAACATTTATAAAAGCGCATGTATTCTCAGTCCCAAAAATATAAAGGGTAAAAAGGCAAATGAAACTCACGCATATAATTATTGTAAAACAGTTAAATAAGCATTTGCATGTATTCTCAGCCCCAAAAATGTAAAGAGTAAAAAGGGAGCAAATGAACTCACCATACTGTATTTTGTAGTAAAAATACATATAACATCATTGAACAAGTGTAAGGTTGGCTTCGGATTCACGAACGTATCAATATTGAGGTTCAATATTGTAGGAAAGGTACGTAAACGCAACAGAGATGATAAACACTTAATTTGACCTCACGAGCATACCCCCGAACATTACCCATAACCTCCATAGCTATAACCCATAATTTCCTTAGCTCTATCCCACTCTTGAAAAAAAATCCATTTTGGAAATAATTCACTCATGACCTCGTCGTAGTATTTTATGTGTATTACTAATAATAATACTAATACTCCTAATAATAATAATAATAATAAAAAAAAAATAATAATAATAATAATAATTATATATACAGAGTAATTTGCGAATTGTGTATGTGTTTTCATCCAAAATGAGATCGTGCAATTTATAATGATTTGGCCAAACTATTCATCTCATGCGATGTGTATGTTTATTACATGCGTTCACATGAAAAGTTAATATAGCTGGTATCCAATCTCATTCCCTTACCGACACCACGTTTCCAATTATATCACACAATTTACGTGACACACTATAAACTTATAGATTATTTTAATTATAATATATTTAATCTTTAGAATTAATTAAATATTATATTATATTTACGCTCATGGTAAAAATATAATTTTTACAAAAATGACACGGTCATGGTCTCACAACTCATGTACCACTTTCGGTTTTTCGGGCGCACTTTCGTACGTTTAGAAAACTAGCCTTTTACGTTACGTGACGTGTACCTTTTACAAAAATTAGGCTTACTCAACAATAAATTACCTTATAAAAAATGTAATTTATAAAATTGAGCGTTGTGGTCATTTACTTTTATAAATCAGTGACTCGTTGTTTGTCAAAATATTTTATTTTAAATTAAACGTTTTGTGACATGTACCTTTATTAATAATTAGACTTAATTTAATTAAAAACTAACCCACTCAAAGTGTAACTTAATCTTTTGAGTGTTTTGATCATTTCCTTTTATAAATCCTAGTCTCATTGTTTATCAAAACATATATAATAATATTAATTTAAATCAAAACGTTTTATGACTAGTTTGATATTGTAATTCATCTTTTTGTAACATATAAATATATTTTTATTTAAAATATATAAACTTGTACATATTGTATATCATGGAAGTATTAATAAAATAGTATAATAATTAGTTTTTGAAAACTAATAATAGTTCAAAGTTTATTTTAAATTCGTTTAGGAAATCTTATAACACGTAACATTTACACTCTAAACCTATAATTCCTTTATATGCTAACGTTTATTTTAGTTTCCTTAACCTTTCTAAATAAAATAACTTAGTACCGATCGAATCAAATAACAAGGGTTATGAAATTCAATCCTCCACCAACTTTTGTCTAATCCCCAATAATTAACACTAAGAACGCTAACGTTTATTTTAGTTTCCTTAACCTTTCTAAATAAAATAACTTAGTACCGATCGAATCAAATAACAAGGGTTATGAAATTCAATCCTCCACCAACTTTTGTCTAATCCCCAATAATTATCACTTTTGTTCTTATATACAATCACTTTTCCAAATATTCCGAATACCGTTAAAAGTAAGGGTTTTCTAATTCAAAGTGGACCTCATAACAGAGACTCTTCATCCTAATTCAATGTATCTTATGAATCAATCATTTGATATTTTCATCTAAACATCGATAAGCATAATAAATTTATTTTGAAACAAAATACGTTCTTGTAAAATATTATATATCTAATACCTTGTTAACGCCTTCACTTATTAAGTATTTATTATATACACATAGATGTTCGTGAATCGTTAGGCATGGTCAAATGGTAACTTGATTACATGAATATAGTTTCAAAGCTTTCGAGACTCAACAATACATATTTTGCTTATCGCGTCGGATATATATAAAGATTAAAGTTTAAATTTGATCGGAAATTTCCGGGTCATCACACAATGAATGCTAGGTTACTTACTCTAGTCATAACCTAAATGGGTAGCTCTTATTTGACAGATAAGGAACTACCTATACTGAGACGACCCGTCCTAATCTATAAGGATGAATACAATAACTTATGATTACATTGCGAGGTATTTGACCTCTATATGATACATTTTACAAACATTGCATTCGTTTTAAAAGACAAACTTTCATTTCATCGAATGTTGATAGGCATGCATACCATTTCATAATATCCAACTATAAATGATCTAATCTTACATTTACTTAATCATAATCTTTAATGAACTCAACGACTTGAATGCAACGTCTTTTGAAATATGCCATGAATGACTCCAAGTAATATCTTTAAAATGAGCAAATGCATAACGGAAGATTTCTTTCAATCCTGAGAATAAACATGCTTTAAAGTGTCAACCAAAAGGTTGGTGAGTTCATTAGTTTATCATCAATATTCATTTCCATCATTTTTAATAGACCACAATATTTTCATTTCCATTTCTCATAAATATACATCCCATACATAGAGATAAAAATCATTCATATGGTGAACACCTGGTAATCGACCTTAACAAGATGCATATAGAATATCCCCATCATTCCGGGACTCCCTTCGGACATGATAAATTCGAAGTACTAAAGCAGTTCAAATTCTCTGACTGGGGCTTGTTAGTGCCTATATATCTATCTTTAGGATTCGCGTCAATTAGGGGCCAGTTCCCTAATTCTTAGATTACCAGACTAAAATGGGGCATATTCGATTTCGATAATTCAACCATAGAATGTAGTTTCAATTACTTGTGTCTATTTCGTCAAACATTTATAAAAGCGCATGTATTCTCAGTCCCAAAAATATATATTGCAAAAGCATTTAAAAAGGGAGCAAATGAAACTCACTATACTGTATTTCGTAGTAAATATGCATATGACGGCAATGAACAAGTGCAAGGTTGTCCTCGGATTCACGAACCTATATTAAGTATATATATTTATATGTTGGTCAATATCTGTCTATCAAATTAGGTCAAGTCATGGTGTATCGCAATCCTATTGCTCGAGATCGATATGCAAAAGTCAACAAAAGTCAATTTGACCCAAAATGATTTACAAGATCCATACATGTTTAATATGAAACTTAAATACTTGTTTTATATATTTAAATATATTTATCAGATTTTATTAGAGTAAATAATACAATAAATAAAAATTTATATTAAAATTTATATATGACAAAAATATACTTTTATATATCTCGAGAAATAAAATTTATATAATTCACTCAATAACATAAAAATATAGTGGTACGTATTATTATACTGCGTGTGGTAAAAATATATTTGTGTCACATATTTATTTGATAATATAACATTGATAATAATAAAAATAAATAAAAGTTGTATTATTTTGTAATAATAATAATTATTATTTTTCTACTAATAATAATAACAATATTTATATTTACTAATGATGATAACAATTATAACAAAATTATTATTCTAATCATGATAATTTTAATGATAACGATACTTTTTATTATTAACTATAATAATAATAATATTTTATAAAAATAATAATTCTATTCAAAATGATAATTTTTAATAATAATAATACTAAAATGATAATAATAATCATATTTTATAATAACAATGATATTTCTATTAAAATGATAATTTAAAAAAAATATGATAGTTTTAATATTAATGATACTTTTAATAATAATGATAACGATAAAAATAATATAATGATAGTTTTGATGAAAATATTAATTATTTTAATAATAATAATATTACTAATAATAATAATAATAATAATAATAATAATAATAATAATAATAATAATAATAATAATAATAATAATAATAATAATAATAATAATAATAATAATAATAATAATTATTATTATAATAATACTAATGATAATACTAATAATTATTATATTGATAATAATAATAATAATAATAATAACCTTAGTGATCATAACGATAGTATTAATAATAATAATAATAATAACAATTTTAATGATAAGATTTATATTGATAACGATACTAATAATAATAATAATAATAATAATAATAATAATAATAATAATAATAATAATGATGATAATTAGATAATAATAATAACGACGATAATAACGACGATGGTAAATAATAATAATCATTTTAACAATAATGCCTAAAATTATAGATAATTTAATTGACGATATCTTTTAATTTGTTCATCGAAATCATACGCTTTCTAAATGAAAAGTTATCAATTTTTTGCCAGCTTTACAACGACATGCATATCATATACCTTATCTCAATCGCATCTGTATCAAATTCGTGATTTATCATAACTATCTAACGACAAAAATTAAACATACAAGCATGCATAATCATATATACTCGAGCACTAGTCAGTGATACACTATTAATATATAAAAGTTAAGTTATGAGTGCTCACGTATCAATATTGTGATTCAATATTGCAGGAAAGTACGTAGACGTAACGGAGATGATAAACACTAGATTTGACTCACGAGCATACCCCCGAATAATACCCATAACCTCCATAGCTATAACCCATAATTTCCTTAGCTCTCTCCCGCTCGAAAAACTATTTTTTGAAATAACTTGCTCATGACCTCGTCGTAATATTTTATGTATAATAATACTAATACTAATACTAATACTACTAATAAAAAATTTTAGGATTAATAATAATAATAATAATAATAATAATAATAATAATAATAATAATAAATATAAATATATAGAGAGAGATATCGAGAGGGAGATAGATGGATCACAGAACCAGAAAATGAATGCGTTTTATAGAGTTGAGCTGCAGCCGACACTCATGCGATCGCATGAGTTTCAAAAGGAAATACCATGCATTCGATGGTTGTAGTAAACTGGTCACAATTCACGTTTCTAAATCTTGCCGACACTTACACTTATTTAGTTATTATTATATATAAATATATTATTTAATCTTTATAATTAATTATATATTATATTATATTTACGTCCATAGTTAACATGTAATTTTAGTTCTGATGACTTGTACGTTGACGCTCGACTTATGTGCCGGTTTCGGTTTTTCGAACGCATTTTCTTACGCTTAGAAAACTAGCGTTTTATGTTTCGTGATGTGTACCTTTAACAAAAATATAGACTTAACTTATCAATAACTAAATCATTCGAAGTATAACTTGAATGTTAGAGTGTTTTGGTCATTAGCTTTTATAAATCAACGTCTCATTATATACATATACACACACACACACACACACACATATATATATATATATATATATATATATATATATATATATATATATATATATATATATATATATATATATATATATATATATATATATATATATATATATATATATAATAGTATTATTTTAATTCAAAACGTTTTATAACTAACCTAATATTAAATTTTATTACATTGAAAAAAATTAATATATATATATATATATATATATACATATTTTCATTTCGAAATATAAATTTGAAATATTTATTTAACAATATAATATATAGTTTTTCAAAACTAATTATATTTCAAAGTTTTAATATACAAACTTTAAAATCATTTCGAAATTATTATTTAGTAATACTCTTATCTTTTTGAAGCAATAAAAATATATTTACAAATTTATAATACAAGCTTTAATTAAGTTCTTTAAAATTCATAAAGTTCTTTTTAAACTGAAAACGTTTTGTACGTTTGAAACTATATACGATAAATTTGTTTTCCAAAACTAAATATATATAAGAATCATTTTAAAAGGTTAAAATTATGGAATCCGTTATATCATACAACGTTTTTGAAAAGTAAAATTATATGTACTCATAATAGGTTTCAAATTTTTGAATTACCATTTGTTGGTGAATCGTGAGATAAAGTCTAAAGATTAATTATAAAATCATCTTAATGTAAAACGTTGATTACTTAACTTGCCACTATCCGACATCTAAGTTATCTACATTCTACATTCTTACTTTCACATTAAATAAAATGAAAGTTAAAATAGTTATCTTGACAAAGTCACGAGGAAAATATTGTAAAGCATGAATTTGAAATCAAACAAGAATCTCCACTAACCTTTGTCAAGTTCTCGTTAATTGACATATTTGTTCTTACTTGTAAATCACTTTACCATTTTCCGAATACCGTTAAAAAGGAAAGGTTTCCTAAATCAAAGTGGACCTCTCAACAAAGACTCGTAATCATATCACAATGTAACAGATAACTCAATCATTTGACGTTATCTTTTAATTCCGCCGATAAATATATTAAACATATATTGAAACAATTACGCTTATGTAAAATTTTATACATCTAATACTTTGTTTAATGTTTTCAATTAATATAACTATATATTATATATACATATCTATATACACATAAATGTTCATGAATCATCGAGAACGGTGAAAGGGTAAATGAATATATGAACACAGTTTAAAATTCTTGAGATTTAACTTAACAAACTTTGCTTATCGTGTTGGAATAATATAAAGATAAAGTTTAAATTTGGTCGGAAATTTCCGGGTTGTCACAGTACCCACCCGTTAAAGAAATTTCCTCCCCGAAATTTGATCGAGGTTGTCATGGCTAACAATAAGAATGTTATTATGACGAATATAAGTTGAAAATTAGAGTTTTATCATCAATAAGTAATATAGATAAAACAATTCGATTTTGTGAAGAGTACGAGTGAAGTTATCGCAAAAGAGTGAAATGAGTAAGTGTAGATTCGTCATATCTTTTGACGTATAGGATTGATTTCTAGAGTTCAAGGGATTTGGAGAAAATCTTCGTAATAAGATCTGATTCATCGGTAATCAAGGAAATTAGGATCCGCTTTAAATGCGATCATCTGTTTTGAATGCTCTGTCAGATATGTTGCTATAAATCCACCCCCTTCGTTTCCTTACAATTCACACCTTCTATTCTTCCTCGTTTAATTCATACTTTGAATCATTCATCAATATGCTTCATCCAGTTCTGATTCTTGATATACTCCTAACTTTCATATCTATCATTCTTCTTTTTCATCTGCCACCGGAGGAATCTACTCACTTTTGCTATACTCTTGGTTTTATAGTGTTTTTAGTTCTCCCGTATCTTTACGTTGCAATACTTATTGATATCCACGGTTTGTAATTTCTGGGTTGTTGTTGGGCTTTATATCTCCCTTATATTTCAAAGTCCCTGCTTCTGTCCTCTATAATCATTGTCATCCACAGTTAATGTTTTCTCCTATTTGCTACGATCTATACTCCAATTTTTATTTCGGAGCTTCATTCTTTTGTTTTCTCTTCTTGCTATTAAGCACCGCATGTAATGGTCCAGAATTCATAGATATGAATTTCGGAATGAACATGGTTAATGTTCTAAGAAAGAAATTGTAATGGCATGATCTTGATTTGTCAAATTACCAGAATACCTCGAAAAAGACCAAATCATCAAGAAAATATTTTCTTGATATGTATAGAGTTTAAGTAGAATACAAGAGTCGTGTAACATGGCACATGATGACGTTATGATCTGTGAGTCATTACGTTCCATTTAGATACTCAGCATGATTTACTGTAATATAATCACGTTGATCAAGTGTCATTATATTATACTAAATCATGCTTCAGTTCCCAACACTACTTCAAAAACATTCATATTTTAAACTCGAAGGTTTCAGAATTTAAAAATTAAAATAGTTTCTTTTATGATATAACACAGATAGCGCGAAGAGGTAAATGATTTCGGATAAGAATAGTTATGAAGATATCTTCAGAAATATCGAAGATATTTATAATGAAAGATATGATGATATCTTAGAATTTCTAACATCGATGGATGATGATGAAGATTTTCTGTAAAGGTTTAGAGTCAGGAGTAAGGTATTCGCTAAAGACTTCAGCAGACACTGAATCATTTGGATTCTTTGAAGGCAGATTTAGTCGTTGTGATTTGTCCACCGCCTCCTTCATGGTTTGCTCAATCTATTTTCCAGTTCCAAACCTTCTCTTTTTCTGAGCTTTGCCAACACACTATTCTTTATCATCAAACTTTAAATTGTTACGGTTGTCTACAGTTTCTGCTGCTTCATTCAACTTTTCCAAAAATTTGGAGAACTAATTCGTATATTAGGTGTTTTTCAGAAACTTCACATTCGAAGTATGTAAGTCTTGGAGATGGATGTTATATGACTGTTGGCGTAGAATTGCTGCAAATTTGAGAATAATGATTCAAGCTTTTTGGTATTGTAACTATCATTACCAGATGCAGATGAGTACATGATAGGCTTTCAATGAATAATTATAGTGATTTTTCGGAGAGGCTTAAAGATCAATGATGTTGTTGGTAAATTTACTGCTAATGTGGCAAAATGTAAAAGGTTCCCCGATAACAATGATGAAGGGGTAATGGATATAATAAGGCTTATTCGAATGAACAATTGAAGTTGGTTCGCTGGAGCTGTGACAAAACTATCTACGTTAAAAAGGGACTGAAAAGTTATTTTTGCTAATAAATACCAAAGAGTCTGACACGGATACATGTTAAACTATGACTTTGATTTCGAGAGTTTTTCAGGTGCATGACTGTGGGTAACACGTGGTTGGATCATCATCTCGATTGTTCATTATTTGAAGTGTCTTTAAGAATTTCGAAGGGTTTGAACACAGATTGTAAACGTTAATATACCTATGATGTTCTAGAATTTTGAATGATACGAATATTTTTCTGAGTTTTATGAATAGAAGTGATGTTCTAGCACTGTTTTGAAGTCAAAGTATAGTTTTGAAACCTGTAGGGATTTAAGAGTGGCTATATCTCGATTTGGATTCTGATTTGTTTAAAATCAGAATATGTAATTAAATTTAGATGAGAATGGTTGTTCTGATTTATATGAGAAATGTATATCGTTGTGTAAGTAGTGAGTATAGTTAATGATTGTTGAATCAGAATCGAAGAATGTACAGTGTAACATATTAATGTGAAATCTAAGTATTTCTTGGGTATTACCTACCCGTTAAAAAAAATTCACAAATAATATTTTTGTACCAAAGAATTTTATTACAGTCCTTATGAAAATATATATGTATGTATATTTTCTTCAGATGTAATATAGATTTAATGAGTTAACATTAAATTAAACTCATTTGATTTACGGCTGAAACTAGAATTGAATAGTTCCTAAAATTTTAGAAATTACGTAACCTTTGCTGAGTATTTCTTCCACTTGCATGAAATTATGATTTAATACTCCACTATTCATCTACTGATATTTCTTCGGGAAATAATTTTAGTGTTCGTGGAAATCTTGTGATCTTCGCAAGATACGAATGATGATTTCTAAATTTTTTTGAGTAAATCGAAGATGAAAGTGTAGAATCAAACATGTAATTGAGTAATACACTTGGTTTATCATTAATTGGGATTCACTGAGTTGAAACAGAGATTGTAGTTAACGATGGTTAAGTTTTCAACGAAGGATGTACATCATTGCATATTAGTAATATGAATTTAACCGAGTAGTATCTACCCTTTTTCAATTCATACTTAATAGCTTAGTACAAGAAGATTTATTTTTATCTCAAAATTCATATATATATAAAATATACATATAATTTCTTCAGGGGAAATGAGTTAATACTTCATAACTCGTTGATACAATATACGCATTGTTGATTAGTGATGATGTTTACGGTGATTATGGATCAGATAGAGTTTGTGATGTTGTAGATGTTGTTGATACTGACGATGTTGACGGCACTGACAGTTCTGGTGATGCTGACGGTACTGTTGATGTTGTTGGTAAAACGAGTCCAGCTTGTAAATCGTGCACCATTCTAGTCAGGGTTTCATTTCATCATTTCGCCCACTCATCTGGTTTATAATTAGAACTAGAATAAATAATCTCTAAAACTTTTTGAAACTACATATTCTCTACAGAGTATTTCCTTGATGAAGTTATGAATCAATACTTCATCCTGGTTTTTACGGTGCATATGATGTTGGTGCTTGTGGGACAGATTATAAAGTTAACGTTTACGACGCGGTTGTGATTGGTGTTGGTAATGGTACTGTTGGCGTTGATGATGGTGATACTGTTGATGCCGGTGGTGCTGCTGGTGCTTGTAACCTTTGCACCATATTCTGTAAAGCCATTACCGAGCGCGAAGCTCGTTGACTTCTTCTATTACACCAGGATGGTGGTCGGTTCGGACGAGCGGATGAATAAGATCTAGAATCTGAGATAGTATATAATCATGACGAGATACTGTAACAACCCAACCCGTATTAAAACCAGCCCATAAAATTTTTTTCCTTTTAATACGCTTTAAATAACACTTTAGGTCCCAATTGTGTTTCCATAAACATCTTTAATACAATAGAAGGTTTAATAAACCTTAAAACATTTAATACATTGATTAATTGTCCAAACGGACATACACGACCCGACTAGTTTAGTTTCCAACCAAAACCAAGCATGGTGATTTGGGACTACGCTACCCAAATCCTAATCGAATACAAAAGCAAGATCTTCTAAGCAACCTAGCCAAGATCTCTAATCCCCAAGCTTACCCGAGCCGCCAAGCATGCGAACCTATAAAAATATCAACAACGAGAGGGTAAGCTAACGCTTAGTGAATGATATTATACTACATACATATATATGTATAAAATGGACACGCCACACAAATATCAAATACCGCATACCGAAACATCCAAGTATAAGGCAACTACACTAAGCTTACCGTACGATCTCTAAGCAACAAGCTAAAGATATCAACAAAGTGTAAGTTCACCAACGACGATGTGAACAACGCCAATAAGCTACACTCGGAGGGTTAGCTACAACACAACATTACATTAATATATACAACAATATAAAATGAATAAGGTTAACCCCTTAACCCATTACCGAATACCAAACGCCACAATAAAGATTGGCCGAGCTACACGAGCCTTAGTAATCCGAACCCACACGAGATTACTATCATCACAACATCGAGGGTGGTCGAACTACACGAGCCTTAGTAATCCGAAACCACACGAGATTACTACCTCAATAAGATGGCCGAACTACACGAGTCATCGTGAATCCGAACTACACGCGATTCACTTCTCAACATCAAAACCCACGGTCACGGGATTATAAAATCCACCACATCGGGGTCATCCACTTCACAACAATATAAACCCTTCGCCATTGGGGTTATAACATCCAAATCACAACCACGTGTGATAACGTACACACAAGCGTGTACCTCGCCAAAAGTGGTCAACCAAAATGCACAACCGTGCCAATTGGACCTATACACAAGTCCATCAAAACCACCTATATGTGAAGTAAGCTCTATAATCGAGAACCACTTCACCCGACCCGCACCCATCCTATACATACATATGCATATAGGATATTAACACTCACCTTGTCGCCTTGAAGAAATGCTTCCAAGTAATCCGCAACTCGTCAATGGAAAGTACCTAATCCATTATCACAAATTCAACAACACACTTAGATTGGATTTACAAACCAACCCAATTTGACACTTAGTGCAAATTCGACCCAAATGCATTTCCAAGTACAAACCGCGCCCAAACTAACCAATAATCACTAACACGAGTGATAATGGTCCTAATATGCCAATTAAACCCGAACACAAGTGTTAAACACTTATCGTTCTCAAAATCGCCCATAAACCCTAATTTTGACCCATAAGGTCAAAATCTCACCATTTACAAGTTTTGACACCAAAACATATTTAACTCGGTTTCATACATCAAATTAATCTATTTTAAGTTTATAAACCTCAACGAATCGACAATCGGGTTATAATCCTCAACAAACCCTGATTTCGACTCTAGTCAAAGTTAGTCAACCACAAGAACCCTAAAGGTGTCCAAATCATCAATAATCACTAACACTAGTGATTATACACCATTCTCAAGTCTTAAACATGGTTAAATCCTTAACCAACCCAAAACCCGACATTAACAACAATAAACCCGAATCTTGGTGTTAACCTTCAATTAACAACTAAATGGGTTCTATCTATGAATCGTACAATCAAAAGCCCCAAAATTGAATGATGAACACAAGAATGAAATTCGGAGTTAGAGCTTACCACTAGTATCACCGTGTAGCTAAGAACGAGGAGAACAAACTTGTCAACTACACCAAAGATCAAATCCCGTTTCTTCCTTTCCAAAAATCCCTTTGAATCCAATGGGTGTTTGAGTTTTTGAGAGGAAAATGAAATGAAAAGGGAAAAGAAATTAGGAAATGAAAGGAGTGGATGAGGTTAAATCCTCAAATCTGGCTCAAACGTGAAAAGACCAAATTGCCCTTGAACTTCATTTAAAATTACAAGAATTTGGTGCCTGCTAGCACAGTTTGCCGCGCCGCGACCTAATTCGTCGCGCCGCAACCTATAACTAGGTCTGGGATCATTTTTTGTCCTACTTCTGATCTCAATTTCAGTCCATTGCCGCGCCGCGGCCTCCTTTGTCGCTCCGCGACACAAGGCACGATCTGAGTCATCTTCTCCTCACACAAGACTTAACACTAGAAAATGTCCCGAACCTTTCATACGCCTATCGTACATACCCAATTCACCTATAAATCATATACGGGGAAAACGGGGTGTTACAACTCTCCCCCACTTAGATTTGATCACGTCCTCGTGATCCTAGTCATGAACCCAAACGGACCCACACTCAATGGTCGTCGAACAAGAATTTCAAACCGACTTCTACCACAAATTCGCTAACCCGATGGTTAATCCAATGACAAATTACACACTTGATTTCATCCCGAAACGTACAATACATGCAACAATCGAAGTCTACAACGATCCCTTAGACAATTCTTCTCAAAGAGTTACCCTTAACAGCTAAATCGTCACCCGCGGTTTATCAAATTCTACAATTATCGAGCATTAACACTAACTCAATCCCTCATATCGGGAAAACTCAACCAATCTCGTATCGAGATATCAATTCCCTAGCATACCCTTACCGAGTACGACGCTAAAAACAACCAAGTCTCAACCTAAGGTCAACAACCCGAAGTGATGAAGATCGAACCAAACGAATCCTTACGGATAACACCATTCACTAAACATCCCTTGTAGTGCGCAATACGACCAATACGCAACTACCGTAACATCATAATCCAACGGCTAAAACCGATAACGCCCAAAACGACTATGGAAACGCGAATCTCAAGGTGTGCAAAATCGACTATTGTCACACCCGTAACAACACGTGAGCGAAGCACGGCTATCGCATCACTAAACATACAACATGGTCCTCGCGACCCCACCATCGGCGTATAAAACAACCGATAGTTCCCATAACATGGTCCTTACGACCCCACCATTGGTGTATCAAACAACCAATAGATCACATGACATGGTCCTTATGACCCCACCATTGGTGTATAAAACAACCAACAGATCAACATCATGGTCCTTACGACCCCACCATCGGTGTATAAAACAACCGATAGATCACACAACACGAAGGCTGGCCGAAAACACACGCGCCTTAGTGAATCCGAACTACACGCGACTCACTACCTTCACCACAACAACAATCGGGATTGGCCGAACTACACGCGCCTTAGTGAATCCGAACTACACGAGAGTCACTATCCCGGAGGAATGATCGAACTACATGAGTCATTTGTGAATCCGAACTACACGAGACTCACTCCTCAACACAATGACCGAAACCACACGAGTCATTTGTGAATCCGAACTACACGCGACTCACTTCCACAATAAGATGACCGAAACCACACGCGTCATCGTGAATCCGAAACCACACGCGATCCACTACCATGATGAAGTCAGCGGACCCGAAGATCATGCTTCACCAATCACAATACCGGATTAAGTCAGCGGACCCCAACAACGGTCATGCTTCACCGATATAACACCTCGCTCATGATGAAGTCAGCGAACCCCGAAGGTCATGTTTCACCAATCGCATACTCCCATGATGAAGTCAGCGGACCCTAAAGGTCATGCTTCATCAATCACCAATACCATGATGAAGTCAGCGGACTCCGAAAGTCATGCTTCATCAATCAACGCCCTTTTGGCCTCGAACGACGAGTAGCGTAACATCGCGCTCTGCTACGCCATAGTGAATCCTAACGGATACCACTAACCATTCACACACTCGAGCAAGAACCACCTATATCAAACATAGGTACAAAACAATAATTCTCTAGAAGAGAATCCGACACACACCTCCCTTAACCGAAGGATTTCACCTTGCTCACCAAACACGTCCATTATCTCTCAACGAGATTTACCACATTACCACCTCGGTGATAATTCAAATCCAAACCATAAGTAAAATTTATCCGAAATTGTAATCTACCACAAATCGACCAAAACCAGGTCTCGACAACATTTTTCGGATCTACCAAAAGCATCATCCGAAATCTCACACTAAAACTTCCTCGTGCGGAAGTGTAACTCCCCCACTTGGAACTACGTTCCATATCCGCACCTCGTACAACCGTACAATGCTACCAAAGGTAGACTTTACCAACAATTGGGTTCACACGACCCATCACCATCTCTTGCTCCAGCCTTGAGCACACGAAGGATGTCAATCAATCCTTAAACACTTCGAACAAAAAGTGTACCACGATTACACAAACCACACCCTCGCAATCATCCAATTGCTTTAGTTTGTCAACTTCCACCTTGTCACTCATGTACCTAAGGGTTTCACTTCGATACCCTAAGTACAATGTAACCACAACACAATCGGAGTCAAACACCACGCTAGTAGGTATAAAAGAGGCACCTAATATCGCGTCTTATGTACTCCATTACCAACATACATCGAGATTCAAAACACTCGATCTTAAGGGTTCCAATCCACCCGTCGAACCTCATGGTTCATAGACCTCCACACAAAAGCGAACACGCGCTTAACAATCGAACCCCAAAACCCATTTCCATGGCTTGGTAGAAACATTTCCAAATACTAAGGAATGCTTGGTTGCACCAAGTCTTACGCCCTTCGCCCATTAATCAAAACATCACCATAGGGTACTTCCATTAGGAACGTCACCCATAACAACAATATGCACAACACAAGGCATTTTACAAACTCAAATTCAACGGCACTTAATAAATAATCAAAGGACATATTTATTAAAACGAAACGTACCTTAACGTCTCCTTGCCGCACCCATCCCCGCTAACTTGGGACATTCCGACTTACGATGTCCTTCTTCTTGGCAATTGAAGCACACCATACCATCACTCTTTGGTACTGAACATTCCCAAGACTTGTGACCCCTCATGCCACAATTGTAACATCTAGATGCACTAGAATCCGGTATATCCATCCGCGTACCACCCATGCTCACACTCGGACCCTTAGTCCTCTTACTCGGAGCACTATACGAAACAACCCTTATCTCGCTCGAAGGTTCACCTTTCTTTGATCGTGAATACTACTCGAAACCTCTAGCCACGGTGAATAATTCCGCAAACGATTTCGCGTGACCCCGGCTAATCTTATTCTTCAAGTCATCATTCAAGGTTCGATAGAAATCTTGCATCAACAAATTATCATTCCCCAAATACTCTGGGCAAAAACGAGCCTTTGCTATAAAGGTCGTCTTGAGAGTATTCAAATCCATAGAACCCTGTTGTAAATTTCGCAACTCATTACACATTTGCGACAAATCGGCTGAAGTCCGGAACTCCTCGAAGAATTCCTTCTTAAACCCGTCCCACGCTAACGCCATAATCGGTTCACCACCGACAAGATCAATCTTACCATCCAACCAATCCTTTGCCCTACCCCGCAACAAACTAGTAGTGAGTCTCGTCTTCTTCTCAGGAGGGCATTCAATAGTACGAAAACACCCTTCGACATCTGAGATCCAAGTTGTACTTATCAAAGGATCCGGTTTCCCGTAATACATCGGGGGTTTAGTCCTCATGAAGCTCTTAAAACAACGCTCCATTTCACTACTACCCCAAAATTCGGAATACTTCCTATCCATTTCTTCTCGAAACGCACTCATTTGCTCCGCAACGGCAGCCGCAACTCTAGTGTTAAACTCAGCATTGTTCATCTCGATCCCACTTCCCGTCGCCATTCTAAGGAATTTAAAGCGATTAGATCACGAACGTATAAGGCGCACACACAATACCGCCCCATCTTGCTAAAAACTTGTCGTACATCAATTGCTAGACACGATTTGCATCCGTAATAAGGTTTGCAAGTCCTTATTAAGCACACAAGCCGTATCAACTCGTTAGTACAACGACCGCCTCGCTCAATGATATAAACAAACACAAACAAAATTCTACGCGATATGCACATACGCGAGAATTATTATCACAACACAATTAATATATTAATAATATCCGCATTACTAATATAAACGTTAGTCCACCTACAAACAAGGCACTAACTAGAACCTATTCCGACCCGTAATCCTACAAGTCGCGCAACAATTAAGCACACACAAAAGTCTAAGTCTAGGCACCTATCTCAAGTCACCTAAATCCCTTAGACCATGCTCTGATACCACTTGTAACAACCCAACCCGCATTAAAACTGGCCCATAATTTTTTTTCCTTTTAATACGCTTTAAATAACACTTTAGGTCCCAATTGTGTTTCCATAAACATCTTTAATACAATAGAAGGTTTAATAAACCTTAAAACATTTAATACATTGATTAATTGTCCAAACGGACATACACGACCCGACTAGTTTAGTTTCCAACCAAAACCGAGCATGGTGATTTGGAACTACGCTACCCAAATCCTAATCGAATACAAAAGCAAGATCTTCTAAGCAACCTAGCCAAGATCTCTAATCCCCCAGCTTACCCGAGCCGCCAAGCATGCGGACCTATAAAATTATCACAACGAGAGGGTAAGCTAACGCTTAGTGAATGATAATATACTACATACATATATATGTATAAAATGGACATGCCACACAAATATCAAATACCGCATACCGAAACATCCCAGTATAAGGCAACTACACTAAGCATACCGTATGATCTCTAAGAAACAAGCTAAAGATATCAACAAAGTGTAAGTTCACCAACGACGATGTGAACAACGCCAATACGCTACACCCGGAGGGTTAGCTACAACACAACATTACATTAATATATACAACAATATAAAATGAATAAGGTTAACCCCTTAACCCATTACCGAATACCAAACGCCACAATGAAGATTGGCTGAGCTACACGAGCCTTAGTAATCCGAACCCACACGAGATTACTATCTTCACAACATCGAGGTTGGTCGAACTATGTGACAACCCGGAAATTTTCAACCAAATTTAAACTTTAATCTTTATATGTTCCCGACACCGGAAATTTCCAACCAAATTTAAACTTTCTTTATATGTTTTCGACACGATAAGCAATATTTGTTAAGTTAAATTTCAAGAATTTTAAACTATGTTCATACATTCATTCAACCTCGACCAAGTTCCAACGATTCACGAATCATTAAACGAATATGATTATATATGTATATGTGTATATATATTATAACTTGAAACGTAAACCAAATGTTAGATTAAATACTTTATATGATTGTATCTGTTTCAAAATGTTTGTCAATGGAATTAGAAGATAAGATCAAATGATTGAATTATCGGATATATTGAATTATGATTACAAGTCTCTGTTGAAAGGCCCACGTTGATTTGAGAAATCTTTCCATTTTAACAATATTCGGAAAATGGTAAAGTGATTTATAAATAAGAACAAATTGTCAATCATTGAGAACTAGACAAAGGATAGTGGAAGATTGAATCTCATAAAGACTCGATTGATTTATTTAGTTTCAAATGTACAAAAACGTTTTCAGTTTAAAAAGAACTTTATTATTAAAACGTATATAACTTTTATAAATATCTAGAACCACTTTTGACAACTTATTACTTAACTAGTATGATAAAGATAACGATATTTATATTTTATTTTATTAAATATATATAACGATTTAAATTAATATTATATATATTTATACGCGTATTATACGTACATAGTTTTATACTTTTACTATACTTAAACTTTACCTTTACTTTATTTTTACTTTACTTTAACTTTAATAATTTACTTTAATAATTCATACTTTAATAATTCACTTTAATAATTCATACTTTAATAATTCACTTTAATAATTCATACTTTAATAATTCACTTTAATAATTTATACTTTAATAATTCACTTTAATAATTCATACTTTAATAATTCACTTTAATAATTCAAAAATCTATTATAAATAGAATTCAATAGGTTTCATTATTTCATAGAAACTTGAAAATATTTTTCTCTAAACTCTCTCAATCGATTTACATATATATATATTTACTCCGTATTATTTCAAGATATTATTAGTATACATAAAATATTACTACGGAGTGCTGTCCGAGTGATTTCGAAATTGTTTTTCGAGTAGGATAGGATTAAGGAAATTAAGGTTTATAGCTATGGAGGTGATTGAGTAAGGTTCATGGGTATGCTCGTGAGGTCAATATGGTGTTTATCATTTCCGTTGCGTCTACGTACCTTTCCTGCAATATTGAATCTCAATATTGATACGTGAGTACTCATAATTTAACTTTTACATACTAATAGTGTATCCCTAACTAGTGCTCGAGTATTTAGGATTATGCATGCTTGTACTTTTGATATTGCCCTTAGACAGGTTAGGTTGAATCTTGAATTAGTTACACTTGCGGTTGAGATAAGGTATAAGATATGCATGTCCTTGGAAAGCTAGCGAAAAATTAAGAACTTTTCCTTTAGATATCGAATGGTTTCGAGGAACGGATTAGAAGTTATAATCAATTGAATTTTCGATATTTTTATTAAAAAATGATTATTATTATCGTCATTTTTATCGTCGTTCTAGTTTTATCTTATTATTATCATTATTATTATCTTTATCAATAAAAGGGATTTATCATTAAAAATTGTTATTTTTTTTATTATTACTATCGTTATTATCGTTAAAGTTATAATTAGTATTATTATTATTATTATCCAATTATTATTATTATTATTAGTATTATTATTATTATTATCATTATTAATATATATATCATTATTTAAAAATGGTTATTGTTATTGTTATTATTATTATTACTATATTATCATTAAGATAATTATTAGTATTATCGTTAATAATGTTATAGTAACTATCATTATTAATATTAGTGTAATTAAAACAAATATTTGTAACACCTAATTATTTTGATTACTATTATTATCATTATTATGAACACGATATAAAAGACGATTAAAAGCTATTAAACGAAACGATTAGAAAATAATGAGTAAGAGTATCATGATGAAATTAAAATATTATAAGATATTGATTTAGATAAAATTATCGTTCTTATTATTTTTATCATTACTATTATTATTAAAAGTATCGTTAGTATTAAAACTATCATTTTAACAAAAATTATCATTTTAATAGAAATGTCATTGTTATTATAAAATAGCATTATTATTATTATTTTAAATAGAATTATTATTTTAAAGATAATATTAAAAATTATCGTAAATATTAAAGTTATCATAATTAAAATTATCGTTTTATCATAATGTCATCTTAGTAATTATAAATATTGATATTTTTATAATAATAATTATTATTACAAAATAATACAACTTTTACTTACTATCATTATAGATATTATTTTTTCAAATAAATATGTGATACAAACATATTTTACTACGTGTAATAACTTACTTTAATAATACCTATCATATTATCTTTATGATATTAAATGAACCCTATAAATTTTATTACTTAATATATATAAAAGTATATTTTATTATATAAATTTAATATAAAATTTTATTTATTAATAAATAAATTACATTATTTACTCTAATAAATCTTTTAAAAATATTTAAAAATATAAAACGACGATATTTAAACTATATATTAATCATGTATAGATTTTTGGAAATTATTTTGAGTCAAATTTACTTTTGTTGACTTTTGCATATTAGTCTCGAGCTTTAGGATTGTGGTACACTATGACTTGACCTAATTTGTTAGACAAATATTGACCAACACATAAATATATATAATTAATTTAGGTTGGTGAATCCGAGGCCAACCTTGCACTTGTTCAATGACGTTATATGTATTTTTACTACGAAATACAGTATGGTGAGTTATAGTCCCACTTTTAAAATCTAATATTTTTGGGATGAGAATACATGCAGGTTTTATAAATGATTTACAAAATAGACACAAGTACGTGAAACTACATTCTATGGTTGAATTATCGAAATCGAATATGCCCTTTTTTATTTAAGTCTGGTAATCTAAGAATTAGGGAACAGACACCCTAATTGACGCGAATCCTAAAGATAGATCTATTGGGCCTAACAAACCCCATTCAAAGTACCGGATGCTTTAGTACTTCGAAATTTATATCATGTCCGAAGGAGGATCCCGGAATGATAGGGGATATTCTTATATGTATCTAGTTAATGTCGGTTACCAGGTGTTCACTATATGAATGATTATTTTTGTCTCTATGCATGGGACGTATATTTATGAGAACTGGAAATGAAATTTTTGTGGTCTATTAAAATGATGGAAATAAATGATTATGATAAACTAATGAACTCATCAACCTTTTGGTTGACACTTTAAAGCATGTTTATTCTCAGGTGTTAAAGAAATCTTCCGCTGTGCATTTGCTCATTTTAAAGATATTACTTGGAGTCTTTCATAGCATATTTCGAAGAACGTTGCATTCGAGTCATTGAGTTCATCAAAGATTATTATTAAATCAATTTATAGTTAGATAGTGGATATTATGAAATGGTATGCATGCCTGTCAATTTTCGATGTAAAGAAAGTTTGTCTTTTAAAAACGAATGCTATGTTTGTAAAATGTATCATATAGAGGTCAAATACCTCTCAATGTAATCAACTATTGTGAATCGTTTATAATGTATATAAACGGGTCCTTTCAGTTGGTATCAGAGTGGTGGTCTTAGCAAACCAGGTCTGCATTAGTGTGTCTAACTGATAAGTCGATAGGATGCATTAGTGAGTCTGGACTTCGATCATGTCTGCATGTCAAAAGTTTAGCTTATCATTTTGTGTCGAAAATTAACTACTTATCATCCTCAGGAAATTACCTGCTTATCATTTTTAGTCTAAGACATGTCTTGCTGCATTGATTGCATGAATAGTGTATAGACAAAAATTCATATCTTAGCATATCTGCTAAATCATATCTTATCGTATCTGTTACTTTAAACTTTGCCTGACATATCCCGCAAAGTCCTCCGTAATCTACAAAATCTTTTGATCTATATATATATATATATATATATATATATATATATATATATATTCTATGTAATTAGAATACCATCCGTTAGCCAAAATCATTTCATATCGGAAAAAAAAAATCCTTTATCCAATCGTACGAAATGGAATTCGTCATCAGTTCAAGTCACTCGGATTCCGAAATGTAATCCCATTCAAGCTCCGAAAGCAGTGTGACCGGAATAGATCAACCAATCAGTCATCACCTATTCTGGATGAATTGGGGATGGGTTCGTAGCCTCCTCAATCATTGGAGACAAGAAGAAGGTGATCCCTTCCATCCACCACATTGCCCTCTTGACGAAGAACCTGAAGCACTTACCGACGAACCTGTCCGAAACACCATTTTCTCACTCATTTCCAGAGTATCTCGTCACGATTATATATTACATCAAATTTTAGATTTTATTTTTCCGCTCGTCCGTACCGACAATCACCCCGGTGTAATAGAAAAAGTCAACGAGCTTCGCGCTCGGGTAGTGGCTTTGGAGAATATGGTGCAGAGATTACAAACACCAGCAGCAGCATCAACAGCATAACTAGTACCACCATCATCAACGCCAACAGTACCATTACCACCCCCAACCACAACCGCGTCGTAAACCTCAACTTCACAATCTGTCCCACGAGCATCAACATCATACGCACCATAGATACCAAGGAGTACCAACAACAATAACTGACGAAGTATTAATTCATAACTTCATTGGAGAAACATTCCGCGGCAATTATGTAAACTCTAAAGTCTTAGAGATTATCTAATCTAGCCCTAGCCATAAATCAGTTAAGCGAACCAAAATGATAGAAGGAAGAGTAGAAACCCTGACAAAAATGGTGTGTGATTAACAAGCTAAATTTGCTTTACCAACAGCATCAACAGTACTGTCAGTGTTACCATCATCGTCAGTACAGTCAACATCCGAATCAACAACACCGATAACATCACAAACTCCGTCAGTTCAAGAATCACTGTGGACATCATTACGAATCAATAACGTGTATATTGTATCAACGAGTTATGAAGAATTAACTCATTCCCTCTGAAGAAATTATATGTATATATATATATATATATATATATATATATATATATATTGAAATAAATCTTTCCGTGCTAAGCTATTGTGTGTGAATCTTAACTACTCGGTTAATTCATATTACAAATATGCAATAATGTACGTCCTTCGGCCGCAACTTAACCAGCGTTAACTACAATCTCTATTTCAATTCAACAAATTCCAATTCATAATAAATCAAGTATATATTTGATTTTACACTTTCATCATCGATGTACCCGAAACTTTTCAGATAACATCATTCGTACTTTGCGAAATTCACAAGAATTCCACGAATCGAACATCATACATCAACAAATAACGAAGTATTGATTCATAATTTCAATGTCATTAAAGAAATACTGCTTAAAAGTTATGTACTTTTTAAAGCCTTTAGGGAATATTCAATTCTAGTTTCAACCGTAAATCAAATGAGTTTAATTTAACATTAACTCATTAAATCTATGTTACATCTGAAGAAAATATACATATATATATTTTCATAAAGACTGTAATAAAATTCTTTTGTACAAAATATTAATTGTGAAAAAAATTTTTTTAGCGGGTAGGTAATACCCGAGAGATATATAAATTCACAATTAATATGTTACATTCTTCGAATCTGATTCAGCAAATCATCCATTATACTCCCTACTTTCACAACAATATACATTCTTT
This sequence comes from Rutidosis leptorrhynchoides, assembly GCF_046630445.1. Taxonomy (NCBI): domain Eukaryota; kingdom Viridiplantae; phylum Streptophyta; class Magnoliopsida; order Asterales; family Asteraceae; genus Rutidosis; species Rutidosis leptorrhynchoides. Next base: position 280,453,397 of record NC_092333.1, read on the forward strand.
TATAGAAATCAAAACAACCATACTCATTCAAAATTTAATTACATATTCTGATTTTGAAATCTCAAAATTCAACTTGAGATATGACCAAAATCATCACTCTTAGATCCTTACATCTTTCACAAGCTATATTTTGACTTCAAAACTGTGTTAGAATATCAAATGTATGTTAACGATTACAATCTGTGTTCAAACCCTTCGAAAATTTCTGAAGACACTTCGAATGATGAGCAATCGAGATGATGATCCAACCACATGTTACCCACAGTTATGTACCCGAAAAACTCTTGAAACCAAAGTAAAAGTTTAAACAACGTATCCGCGTCAGATTCTTTGACATTTATTAGCAAAAATAACTTTGCGACTCCTATTCAAAGTAGCCAGTTTTGTCACTGCTCCAGCAAGTCAACTTCGACTTTTCAGTCAGACTAACCTTATTATAACCTTGAGATATACACCATCGTTACCAGGGAACCTTTTACATTCCACCACATTATTAGCAGATGTACAAACAACTTCATTACCCTTTGACTTAGCCTCTCCAAAAAGTCATTATAATTATTCATTGAAACCCCATCATTTACTCATTCGCATCTTGTAATGAGAATTGCCATACGAATCATTGGGAATTAGCAATCAGTATTTTGAAATCTCGCAGCATGTCTACGCCAACAGTTATATGTGTATATATAACGTCTATCTTCTGGATTTAATTTGAATGTGAAGTTTCTGAAAAACACTCTGAACTACGAATTGGTTCTCCGAAAATGGAAAAAAAATGCTGATGAAGCAGCAAAAACTATAAACGACTTTAAACGGTAAAAGCTGGATGATAATGATGAAGTGTGCTGGCAAAGCGCAGAAAAAGAGAAGTTTTGGAACTGGAAAACGGATTGAGCAAAGTAGGAAGGAGGCTGTAGACAAATTACAAAGACTGAACCTGACTTCAAAGGATCCAAATGATTCAGTACCTGCTGAAGTCATTAATGAATACCTTGCTCCTGACTCTAAACCTCTGCGGACAATATTCTTCATCATCCTCTGATATTAGAAATTCTAAAATATCATCATATCTTTCATTATAAATATCCTCCATATTTCTGAAGATATTTTCTTAATTTTTCTTATTTGAAATCATTTACCTCTTCGCGCTATCTGTAATACATCATAAAAGAAACTATTTTAGTTTCTAAATTCTGAAACATTCAAGTTTAAAATAGGAATATTTTGAAGTAGTGTTGGGAACTGAAGCATGAATTAGTATAATATAATGACACTTGATCAATGTGATTATATTACAGTAAGTCATGCTGAGTTTCTAAATGGAACGTGATGATTCACAGATCATAACATCATCATGTGCCATGTTATACGACTCTTGTATTCTATTTAACCTCTAAAATATCAAGAAAATATTTCTTGATGATTCGGCCTTTTCCAAGGTATTCTAGTAATTTGACAAGTCAAGATCGTGCCATCACAATTTCCTTCCTAGAACATTAACAATGTTCATTCCGAAATTCATATCTGTGAATTCTGGACCATTACAAGCGGGGCTTAATCGCAAGAAGAAGAAACGAAAGGACAAAACTCTGAAATAAAAATTGGGGTATAAATTGCAGCAAATAAAAGAGAGCATTAACTGTGAATTATAATGATTATAGAAGACAGAAGCAGTGACTTTGAAATATAAGAGAACATATAAAGCCCAACGACAAACCAGAAATTATAAACCATATATATCGATGCATATAGCAATATAAAGACACGGGAGAACTAGAAACACTATAAACCCAAGAGTATAGTAGAAGTAAATAGATTCTTCCGGCGGTAGATGAAAAAGAAGAATGACCGATATGAAAGTTAGAAGTATATCGAGAATCAGAACTGGATGGAGCATATTGATGAATACTTTAAAATATGAGTTGGGGGGGAAAGAATAGAAGGTGATGAAACATGACTAGGAACTTAGAAATCAATAGATTTAACTCACACAATGGCGAAATAAGTGAATCAAACCCTCTAGGGAATAGGTTAAGTTTTTTTTTTGGATTAATTTAGTCAAACCACAACTAAATCAAGTGTAATTAGATCAACACCTAGAGCTATTATTCACCACCTGGGTGATTTGGACTGAGAGAGAATCGGAGGAGCTCACTAGATCTGAGTGTGTGTAAAAAATGAGAGGCTTAACCTAAAATGAAGAACATAAGACTTTATATACCCCTGCTGTTGACTCACCCATACGATTCATTCATCACACGTATGAGTTGGCTTCATCAGCCGTACGGGTGATCACTCACTCGTGTCTTCTCATTTAGGTTGTAATTGTGACTTAGCTCAGCATAAATCGTGCGTATGAGCCTTTCAGCCGTACTAGTAAGGCTTCACTCGTACGTCTGACTAAGTCTAACATAGTCAAACATCTAAATCTCGTTCCTGCAGTTCCTGTAACCACATACAAACACGGATAGGATAATAACGAGCAATCATGGTGGCCTGTAAACTGTTGTACCTGCAATGGACGTGGGTAGATGTCTAGGGACTTGCATAAAATGCATCAACAGAAGGTGTGAGTTGTAAGGAAACGGAGGAGGTGAATTTATAAGAAAATCACCGATAGAACAATTAAAATGGACGATCGCATTTAAAGCGGATCCTAATTCCCTTGATTACCAGAGAGTCAAATCTTATTAAGAAGATTTTCTTCAAATCCCTTGAAATCTGGGAATCAATCATATCTACGTCAAATGATAAGATGAATCTACACTTACTCATTTCACTCTTCTATGTTAACCTCATTCGTACTCTTCATATAAATGAATTGTTTATCCAAATTATTCGCTGATGATAAAACTCTAATTTTCAGCCCGTATGCATCATGAAAACAATCTTATTATCATTCACGACCTTTCCACTCAAATTTCGGGATGAAATTTCTTTAACAGGTAGGTACTGTGACAACCCGAAAATTTTCAACCAAATTTAAACTTTAATCTTTATATGTTTCCGACACCGGAAATTTCCAACCAAATTTAAACTTTAATCTTTATATGTTTCCGACACGATAAGCAATATTTGTTAAGTTAAATTTCAAGAATTTTAAACTATGTTCATACATTCATTCAACCTCGACCAAGTTCCAACGATTCACGAACCATTAAACGAATATCATTATATATGTATATGTGTATATATATATTATAACTTGAAACGTAAACAAAATGTTAGATTAAAAACTTTATATGATTGTATCTGTTTCAAAATGTTTGTCAATGGAATTAGAAGATAAGATCAAGTGATTGAATTATCGAATATATTGAATTATGATTACAAGTCTCTGTTGAAAGGCCCACGTTGATTTGAGAAATCTTTCCATTTTAACAATATTCGAAAAATGGTAAAGTGATTTATAAATAAGAACAAATTGTCAATCATTGAGAACTAGACAAAGGATAGTGGAAGATTGAATCTCATAAAGACTCGATTAATTTATTTAGTTTCAAACGTACAAAAACATTTTCAGTTTAAAAAGAACTTTATTATTAAAATGTATATAACTTTTATAAATATCTAGAACCACTTTTGACAACTCATTACTTAACTAGTATGATAAAGATAACGATATTTATATTTTATTTTGTTAAATATATATAATGATTTAAATTAATATTATATATATTTATACGAGTATTATACTTACATAGTTTTATACTTTTACTATACTTAAACTTTACCTTTACTTTATTTTTACTTTACTTTAACTTTAATAATTTACTTTAATAATTCATACTTTAATAATTCACTTTAATAATTCATACTTTAATAATTCACTTTAATAATTCATACTTTAATAATTCACTTTAATAATTTATACTTTAATAATTCACTTTAATAATTCATACTTTAATAATTCACTATAATAATTCAAAAATCTATTATAAATAGAATTCAATAGGTTTCATTATTTCATAGAAACTTAAAAATTATTTTCTCTAAACTCTCTCAATCGATTTACATATATATATATTTACTCCGTATTATTTCAAGATATTAGTAGTATACATAAAATATTACGACGGAGTGCTGTCCGAGTGATTTCGAAATTGTTTTTCGAGTAGGATAGGATTAAGAAAATTATGGGTTATAGCTATGGAGGTGATTGAGTAAGGTTCATGGGTATGCTCGTGAGGTCAATATGGTGTTTATCATTTCCGTTGCGTCTACGTACCTTTCCTGCAATATTGAATCTCAATATTGATACGTGAGTACTCATAATTTAACTTTTACATACTAATAGTGTATCCCTAACTAGTGCTCGAGTATTTAGGATTATGCATGCTTGTACTTTTGATATTGCCCTTAGACAGGTTAGGTTGAATCTTGAATTAGTTACACTTGCGGTTGAGATAAGGTATAAGATATGCATGTCCTTGGAAAGCTAGCGAAAAATTAAGAACTTTTCCTTTAGATATCGAATGGTTTCGATGAACGGATTAGAAGTTATAATCAATTGAATTTTCGATATTTTTATTAAAAAATGATTATTATTATCGTCATTTTTATCGTCGTTCTAGTTTTATCTTATTATTATCATTATTATTATCTTTATCAATAAAAGGGATTTATCATTAAAAATTGTTATTTTTTTTATTATTACTATCGTTATTATCGTTAAAGTTATAATTAGTATTATTATTATTATTATCCAATTATTATTATTATTATTATTATTATTATTATTATTATTATTATTATTATTATTATTAGTATTATTATTATTATTATCATTATTAATATATATATCATTATTTAAAAATGGTTATTGTTATTATTATTATTACTATATTATCATTAAGATAATTATTAGTATTATCGTTAATAATGTTATAGTAACTATCATTATTAATATTAGTGTAATTAAAACAAATATTTGTAACACCTAATTATTTTGATTACTATTATTATCATTATTATGAACACGATATAAAAGACGATTAAAAGCTATTAAACGAAACGATTAGGAAATAATGAGTAAGAGTATCATGATGAAATTAAAATATTATAAGATATTGATTTAGATAAAATTATCGTTCTTATTATTTTTATCATTACTATTATTATTAAAAGTATCGTTAGTATTAAAACTATCATTTTAACAAAAATTATCATTTTAATAGAAATGTCATTGTTATTATAAAATAGCATTATTATTATTATTTTAAATAGAATTATTATTTTAAAGATAATATTAAAAATTATCGTAAATATTAAAGTTATCATAATTAAAATTATCGTTTTATCATAATGTCATCTTAGTAATTATAAATATTGATATTTTTATAATAATAATTATTATTACAAAGTAATACAACTTTTACTTACTATCATTATAGATATTATTTTATCAAATAAATATGTGATACAAACATATTTTACTACGTGTAATAACTTACTTTAATAATACCTATCATATTATCTTTATGATATTAAATGAACTCTATAAATTTTATTACTTAATATATATAAAAGTATATTTTATTATATAAATTTAATATAAAATTTTATTTATTAATAAATAAATTACGTTATTTACTCTAATAAATCTTTTAAAAATATAAAACGACGATATTTAAACTATATATTAATCATGTATAGATTTTTGGAAATTATTTTGAGTCAAATTTACTTTTGTTGACTTTTGCATATTAGTCTCGAGCTTTAGAATTGTGGTACACTATGTCTTGACTTAATTTGTTAGACAAATATTGACCAACACATAAATATATATAATTAATTTAGGTTGGTGAATCTGAGGCCAACCTTGCACTTGTTCAATGACGTTATATGTATTTTTAATACGAAATAGAGTATGGTGAGTTATAGTCTCACTTTTAAAATCTAATATTTTTGGGATGAGAATACATGCAGGTTTTATAAATGATTTACAAAATAGACACAAGTACGTGAAACTACATTCTATGGTTGAATTATCGAAATCGAATATGCCCCTTTTTATTAAAGTCTGGTAATCTAAGAATTAGGGAACAGACACCCTAATTGACGCGAATCCTAAAGATAGATCTATTGGGCCTAACAAACCCTATCCAAAGTACCGGATGCTTTAGTACTTCAAAATTTATATCATGTCCGAAGGAGGATCCCGGAATGATAGGGGATATTCTTATATGTATCTAGTTATTGTCGGTTACCAGGTGTTCACTATATGAATGATTATTTTTGTCTCTATGCATGGGACGTATATTTATGAGAACTGGAAATGAAATTTTTGTGGTCTATTAAAATGATGGAAATAAATGATTATGATAAACTAATGAACTCACCAACCTTTTGGTTGACACTGTAAAGCATGTTTATTCTCAGGTGTTAAAGAAATCTTCCGCTGTGCATTTGCTCATTTTAAAGATATTACTTGGAGTCTTTCATAGCATATTTTGAAGAACGTTGCATTCGAGTCATTGAGTTCATCAAAGATTATTATTAAATCAATTTATAGTTGGATAGTGGATATTATGAAATGGTATGCATGCCTGTCAATTTTCGATGTAAAGAAAGTTTGTCATTTAAAAACGAATGCAATGTTTGTAAAATATATCATATAGAGGTCAAATACCTCGCAATGTAATCAACTATTGTGAATCGTTTATAATGTATATGAACGGGTCCTTTCATACGCCTATCGTACGCCTATCGTACATACCCAATTCACCTATAAATCATATACGGGGAAAACGGGGTGTTACAACTCTCCCCCACTTAGATTCGATTACGTCCTCGTGATCCTAGTCACGAACCCAAACGGACCCACACTCAATGGTCGTCGAACAAGAATTTCAAACCGACTTCTACCACAAATTCGCTAACCCGATGGTTAATCCAATGACAAATTACACACTTGATTTCATCCCGAAACGTACAATACATGCAACAATCGAAGTCTACAACGATCCCTTAGACAATTCTTCTCAAAGAGTTACCCTTAACAGCTAAATCGTCACCCGCGGTTTATCAAATTCTACAATTATCGAGCATTAACACTAACTCAATCCCTCATATCGGGAAAACTCAACCAATCTCGTATCGAGATATCAATTCCCTAGCATACCCTTACCGAGTACGACGCTAAAAACAACCAAGTCTCAACCTAAGGTCAACAACCCGAAGCGATGAAGATCGAACCAAACGAATCCTTACGGATAACACCAATCACTAAACATCCCTTGTAGTGCGCAATACGACTAATACGCAACTACCGTAACATCATAATCCAACGGCTAAAACCGATAATGCCCAAAACGACTATGGAAACGCGAATCTCAAGGTGTGCAAAATCGACTATTGTCACACCCGTAACAACACGTGAGCGAAGCACGGCTATCGCATCACTAAACATACAACATGGTCCTCGCGACCCCACCATCGGCGTATAAAACAACCGATAGTTCCCATAACATGGTCCTTACGACCCCACCATTGGTGTATCAAACAACCAATAGATCACATGACATGGTCCTTATGACCCCACCATTGGTGTATAAAACAACCAACAGATCAACATCATGGTCCTTACGACCCCACCATCGGTGTATAAAACAACCGATAGATCACACAACACGAAGGCTGGCCGAAAACACACGCGCCTTAGTGAATCCGAACTACACGCGACTCACTACCTTCACCACAACAACAATCGGGATTGGCCGAACTACACGCGCCTTAGTGAATCCGAACTACACGAGAGTCACTATCCCGGAGGAATGATCGAACTACACGAGTCATTTGTGAATCCGAACTACACGAGACTCACTCCTCAACACAATGACCGAAACCACACGAGTCATTTGTGAATCCGAACTACACGCGACTCACTTCCACAATAAGATGACCGAAACCACACGCGTCATCGTGAATCCGAAACCACACGCGATCCACTACCATGATGAAGTCAGCGGACCCGAAGATCATGCTTCACCAATCACAACACCAGATTAAGTCATCGGACCCCAACAACGGTCATGCTTCACCGATATAACACCTCGCTCATGATGAAGTCAGCGGACCCCGAAGGTCATGTTTCACCAATCGCATACTCCCATGATGAAGTCAGCGGACCCTAAAGGTCATGCTTCATCAATCACCAATACCATGATGAAGTCAGCGGACTCCGAAAGTCATGCTTCATCAATCAACGCCCTTTTGGCCTCGAACGACGAGTAGCGTAACATCGCGCTCTGCTACGCCATAGTGAATCCTAACGGATACCACTAACCATTCACACACTCGAGCAAGAACCACCTATATCAAACATAGGTACAAAACAATAATTCTCTAGAAGAGAATCCGACACACACCTCCCTTAACCGAAGGATTTCACCTTGCTCACCAAACACGTCCATTATCTCTCAACGAGATTTACCACATTACCACCTCGGTGATAATTCAAATCCAAACCATAAGTACAATTTATCCGAAATTGTAATCTACCACAAATCGACCAAAACCAGGTCTCGACAACATTTTTCGGATCTACCAAAAGCATCATCCGAAATCTCACACTAAAACTTCCTCGTGCGGAAGTGTAACTCCCCCACTTGGAACTACGTTCCATATCCGCACCTCGTACAACCGTACAATGCTACCAAAGGTAGACTTTACCAACAATTGGGTTCACACGACCCATCACCATCTCTTGCTCCAGCCTTGAGCACACGAAGGATGTCAATCAATCCTTAAACACTTCGAACAAAAAGTGTACCACGATTACACAAACCACACCCTCGCAATCATCCAATTGCTTTAGTTTGTCAACTTCCACCTTGTCACTCATGTACCTAAGGGTTTCACTTCGATACCCTAAGTACAATGTAACCACAACACAATCGGAGTCGAACACCACGCTAGTAGGTATAAAAGAGGCACCTAATATCGCGTCTTATGTACTCCATTACCAACATACATCGAGATTCAAAACACTCGATCTTAAGGGTTCCAATCCACCCGTCGAACCTCATGGTTCATAGACCTCCACACAAAAGCGAACACGCGCTTAACAATCGAACCCCAAAACCCATTTCCATGGCTTGGTAGAAACATTTCCAAATACTAAGGAATGCTTGGTTGCACCATGTCTTACGCCCTTCGCCCATTAATCAAAACATCACCATAGGGTACTTCCATTAGGAACGTCACCCATAACAACAATATGCACAACACAAGGCATTTTACAAACTCAAATTCAACGGCACTTAATAAATAATCAAAGGACATATTTATTAAAACGAAACGTACCTTAACGTCTCCTTGCCGCACCCATCCCCGCTAACTTGGGACATTCCGACTTACGATGTCCTTCTTCTTGGCAATTGAAGCACACCATACCATCACTCTTTGGTACTGAACATTCCCAAGACTTGTGACCCCTCTTGCCACAATTTTAACATCTAGATGCACTAGAATCCGGTATATCCATCCGCGTACCACCCATGCTCACACTCGGACCCTTAGTCCTCTTACTCGGAGCACCATACGAAACAACCCTTATCTCGCTCGAAGGTTCACCCTTCTTTGATCGTGAATACTACTCGAAACCTCTAGCCACAGTGAATAATTCCGCAAACGATTTTGCGTGACCCCGGCTAATCTTATTCTTCAAGTCATCATTCAAGGTTCGATAGAAATCTTGCATCAACAAATTATCATTCCCCAAATACTCTGGGCAAAAACGAGCCTTCGCTATAAAGGTCGTCTTGAGAGTATTCAAATCCATAGAACCCTGTTGTAAATTTCGCAACTCATTACACATTTGCGACAAATCGGCTGAAGTCCGGAACTCCTCGAAGAATTCCTTCTTAAACCCGTCCCACGCTAACGCCATAAACGGTTCACCACCGACAAGATCAATCTTACCATCCAACCAATCCTTTGCCCTACCCCGCAACAAACTAGTAGTGAGTCTCGTCTTCTTCTCAGGAGGGCATTCAATAGTACAAAAACACCCTTCGACATCTGAGATCCAAGTTGTACTTACCAAAGGATCCGGTTTCCCGTCATACATCGGGGGTTTAGTCCTCATGAAGCTCTTAAAACAACGCTCCATTTCACTACTACCCCAAAATTCAGAATACTTCCTATCCATTTCTTCTCGAAACGCACTCATTTGCTCCGTAATGGCAGCCGCAACTCTAGTGTTAAACTCAGCATTGTTCATCTCGATCCCACTTCCCGTCGCCATTCTAAGGAATTTAAAGCGATTAGATCACGAACGTATAAGGCGCACACACAATACCGCCCCATCTTGCTAAACACTTGTCGTACATCACTTGCTAGACACGATTTGCATCCGTAATAAGGTTTGCAAGTCCTTATTAAGCACACAAGCCGTATCAACTCGTTAGTACAACGACCGCCTCGCTCGATGATATAAACAAACACAAACAAAATTCTACGCGATATGCACATACGCGAGAATTATTATCACAACACAATTAATATATTAATAATATCCGCATTACTAATATAAACGTTAGTCCACCTACAAACAAGGCACTAACTAGAACCTAGTCCGACCCGTAATCCTACAAGTCGCGCAACAATTAAGCACACACAAAAGTCTAAGTCTAGGCACCTATCTCAAGTCACCTAAATCCCTTAGACCATGCTCTGATACCACTTGTAACAACCCAACCCGCATTAAAACTGGCCCATAATTTTTTTTCCTTTTAATACGCTTTAAATAACACTTTAGGTCCCAATTGTGTTTCCATAAACATCTTTAATACAATAGAAGGTTTAATAAACCTTAAAACATTTAATACATTGATTAATTGTCCAAACGGACATACATGACCCGACTAGTTTAGTTTCCAACCAAAACCGAGCATGTTGATTTGGAACTACGCTACCCAAATCCTAATCGAATACAAAAGCAAGATCTTCTAAGCAACCTAGCCAAGATCTCTAATCCCCCAGCTTACCCGAGCCGCCAAGCATGCGGACCTATAAAAATATCACAACGAGAGGGTAAGCTAACGCTTAGTGAATGATAATATACTACATACATATATATGTATAAAATGGACATGCCACACAAATATCAAATACCGCATACCGAAACATCCAAGTATAAGGCAACTACACTAAGCATACCGTATGATCTCTAAGAAACAAGCTAAAGATATCAACAAAGTGTAAGTTCACCAACGACGATGTGAACAACGCCAATACGCTACACCCGGAGGGTTAGCTACAACACAACATTACATTAATATATACAACAATATAAAATGAATAAGGTTAACCCCTTAACCCATTACCGAATACCAAACGCCACAATGAAGATTGGCTGAGCTACACGAGCCTTAGTAATCCGAACCCACACGAGATTACTATCTTCACAACATCGAGGTTGGTCGAACTATGTGACAACCCGGAAATTTTCAACCAAATTTAAACTTTAATCTTTATATGTTCCCGACACCGGAAATTTCCAACCAAATTTAAACTTTCTTTATATGTTTCCGACACGATAAGCAATATTTGTTAAGTTAAATTTCAAGAATTTTAAACTATGTTCATACATTCATTCAACCTCGACCAAGTTCCAACAATTCACGAATCATTAAACGAATATGATTATATATGTATATGTGTATATATATTATAACTTGAAACGTAAACCAAATGTTAGATTAAATACTTTATATGATTGTATCTGTTTCAAAATATTTGTCAATGGAATTAGAAGATAAGATCAAATGATTGAATTATCGGATATATTGAATTATGATTACAAGTCTCTGTTGAAAGGCCCACGTTGATTTGAGAAATCTTTCCATTTTAACAATATTCGGAAAATGGTAAAGTGATTTATAAATAAGAACAAATTGTCAATCATTGAGAACTAGACAAAGGATAGTGGAAGATTGAATCTCATAAAGACTCGATTGATTTATTTAGTTTCAAATGTACAAAAACGTTTTCAGTTTAAAAAGAACTTTATTATTAAAACGTATATAACTTTTATAAATATCTAGAACCACTTTTGACAACTTATTACTTAACTAGTATGATAAAGATAACGATATTTATATTTTATTTTATTAAATATATATAACGATTTAAATTAATATTATATATATTTATACGCGTATTATACGTACATAGTTTTATACTTTTACTATACTTAAACTTTACCTTTACTTTATTTTTACTTTACTTTAACTTTAATAATTTACTTTAATAATTCATACTTTAATAATTCACTTTAATAATTCATACTTTAATAATTCACTTTAATAATTCATACTTTAATAATTCACTTTAATAATTTATACTTTAATAATTCACTTTAATAATTCATACTTTAATAATTCACTTTAATAATTCAAAAATCTATTATAAATAGAATTCAATAGGTTTCATTATTTCATAGAAACTTGAAAATATTTTTCTCTAAACTCTCTCAATCGATTTACATATATATATATTTACTCCGTATTATTTCAAGATATTATTAGTATACATAAAATATTACTACGGAGTGCTGTCCGAGTGATTTCGAAATTGTTTTTCGAGTAGGATAGGATTAAGGAAATTAAGGTTTATAGCTATGGAGGTGATTGAGTAAGGTTCATGGGTATGCTCGTGAGGTCAATATAGTGTTTATCATTTCCGTTGCGTCTACGTACCTTTCCTGCAATATTGAATCTCAATATTGATACGTGAGTACTCATAATTTAACTTTTACATACTAATAGTGTATCTCTGACTAGTGCTCGAGTATTTAGGATTATGCATGCTTGTACTTTTGATATTGCCCTTAGACAGGTTAGGTTGAATCTTGAATTAGTTACACTTGCGGTTGAGATAAGGTATAAGATATGCATGTCCTTGGAAAGCTAGCGAAAAATTAAGAATTTTTCCTTTAGATATCGAATGGTTTCGATGAACGGATTAGAAGTTATAATCAATTGAATTTTCGATATTTTTATTAAAAAATGATTATTATTATCGTCATTTGTATCGTCGTTCTAGTTTTATCTTATTATTATCATTACTATTATCTTTATCAATAAAAGGGATTTATCATTAAAAATTGTTATTTTTTTTATTATTACTATCGTTATTATTGTTAAAGTTATAATTAGTATTATTATTATTATTATCCAATTATTATTATTATTATTAGTATTATTATTATTATTATCATTATTAATATATATATCATTATTTAAAAATGGTTATTGTTATTGTTATTATTATTATTACTATATTATCATTAAGATAATTATTAGTATTATCGTTAATAATGTTATAGTAACTATCATTATTAATATTAGTGTAATTAAAACAAATATTTGTAACACCTAATTATTTTGATTACTATTATTATCATTATTATGAACACGATATAAAAGACGATTAAAAGCTATTAAATGAAACGATTAGGAAATAATGAGTAAGAGTATCATGATGAAATTAAAATATTATAAGATATTGATTTAGATAAAATTATCGTTCTTATTATTTTTATCATTACTATTATTATTAAAAGTATCGTTAGTATTAAAACTATCATTTTAACAAAAATTATCATTTTAATAGAAATGTCATTGTTATTATAAAATAGCATTATTATTATTATTTTAAATAGAATTATTATTTTAAAGATAATATTAAAAATTATCGTAAATATTAAAGTTATCATAATTAAAATTATCGTTTTATCATAATGTCATCTTAGTAATTATAAATATTGATATTTTTATAATAATTATTATTATTACAAAATAATACAACTTTTACTTACTATCATTATAGATATTATTTTATCAAATAAATATGTGATACAAACATATTTTACTACGTGTAATAACTTACTTTAATAATACCTATCATATTATCTTTATGATATTAAATGAACCCTATAAATTTTATTACTTAATATATATAAAAGTATATTTTATTATATAAATTTAATATAAAATTTTATTTATTAATAAATAAATTACATTATTTACTCTAATAAATCTTTTAAAAATATTTAAAAATATAAAACGACGATATTTAAACTATATATTAATCATGTATAGATTTTTGGAAATTATTTTGAGTCAAATTTACTTTTGTTGACTTTTGCATATTAGTCTCGAGCTTTAGGATTGTGGTACACTATGACTTGACCTAATTTGTTAGACAAATATTGACCAACACATAAATATATATAATTAATTTAGGTTGGTGAATCCGAGGCCAACCTTTCACTTGTTCAATGACGTTATATGTATTTTTACTACGAAATACAGTATGGTGAGTTATAGTCCCACTTTTAAAATCTAATATTTTTGGGATGAGAATACATGCAGGTTTTATAAATGATTTACAAAATAGACACAAGTACGTGAAACTACATTCTATGGTTGAATTATCGAAATCGAATATGCCCTTTTTTATTTAAGTCTGGTAATCTAAGAATTAGGGAACAGACACCCTAATTGACGCGAATCCTAAAGATAGATCTATTGGGCCTAACAAACCCCATCCAAAGTACCGGATGCTTTAGTACTTCGAAATTTATATCATGTCCGAAGGAGGATCCCGGAATGATAGGGGATATTCTTATATGTATCTAGTTAATGTCGGTTACCAGGTGTTCACTATATGAATGATTATTTTTGTCTCTATGCATGGGACGTATATTTATGAGAACTGGAAATCAAATTTTTGTGGTCTATTAAAATGATGGAAATAAATGATTATGATAAACTAATGAACTCATCAACCTTTTGGTTGACACTTTAAAGCATGTTTATTCTCAGGTGTTAAAGAAATCTTCCGCTGTGCATTTGCTCATTTTAAAGATATTACTTGGAGTCTTTCATAGCATATTTCGAAGAACATTGCATTCGAGTCATTGAGTTCATCAAAGATTATTATTAAATCAATTTATAGTTAGATAGTGGATATTATGAAATGGTATGCATGCCTGTCAATTTTTGATGTAAAGAAAGTTTGTCTTTTAAAAACGAATGCAATGTTTGTAAAATGTATCATATAGAGGTCAAATACCTCTCAATGTAATCAACTATTGTGAATCGTTTATAATGTATATAAACGGGTCCTTTCAGTTGGTATCAGAGTGGTGGTCTTAGCGAACCAGGTCTGCATTAGTGTGTCTAACTGATAAGTCGATAGGATGCATTAGTGAGTCTGGACTTCGATCATGTCTGCATGTCAAAAGTTTAGCTTATCATTTTGTGTCGAAAATTAACTACTTATCATCCTCAGGAAATTACCTGCTTATCATTTTTAGTCTAAGACATGTCTTGCTGCATTGATTGCATGAATAGTGTATAGACAAAAATTCATATCTTAGCATATCTGCTAAATCATATCTTATCGTATCTGTTACTTTAAACTTTGCCTGACATATCCCGCAAAGTCCTCCGTAATCTACAAAATCTTTTGATCTATATATATATATATATATATATATATATATATATATATATATATATATATATATATATATATATATATATATATATATATTCTATGTAATTAGAATACCATCCGTTAGCCAAAATCATTTCATATCGGAAAAAAAAAATCCTTTATCCAATCGTACGAAATGGAATTCGTCATCAGTTCAAGTCACTCGGATTCCGAAATGTAATCCCATTCAAGCTCCGAAAGCAGTGTGACCGGAATAGATCAACCAATCAGTCATCACCTATTCTGGATGAATTGGGGATGGGTTCGTAGCCTCCTCAATCATTGGAGACAAGAAGAAGGTGATCCCTTCCATCCACCACATTGCCCTCTTGACGAAGAACCTGAAGCACTTACCGGCGAACCTGTCCGAAACACCATTTTCTCACTCATTTCCAGAGTATCTCGTCACGATTATATATTACATCAAATTTTAGATTTTATTTTTCCGCTCGTCCGTACCGACAATCACCCCGGTGTAATAGAAAAAGTCAACGAGCTTCGCGCTCGGGTAGTGGCTTTGGAGAATATGGTGCAGAGATTACAAACACCAGCAGCAGCATCAACAGCATAACTAGTACCACCATCATCAACGCCAACAGTACCATTACCACCCCCAACCACAACCGCGTCGTAAACCTCAACTTCACAATCTGTCCCACGAGCATCAACATCATACGCACCATAGATACCAAGGAGTACCAACAACAATAACTGATGAAGTATTAATTCATAACTTCATTGGAGAAACATTCCGCGGCAATTATGTAAACTCTAAAGTCTTAGAGATTATCTAATCTAGCCCTAACCATAAATCAGTTAAGCGAACCAAAATGATAGAAGGAAGAGTAGAAACCCTGACAAAAATGGTGTGTGATTAACAAGCTAAATTTGCTTTACCAACAGCATCAACAGTACTATCAGTGTTACCATCATCGTCAGTACAGTCAACATCCGAATCAACAACACCGATAACATCACAAACTCCGTCAGTTCAAGAATCACTGTGGACATCATTACGAATCAATAACGTGTATATTGTATCAACGAGTTATGAAGAATTAACTCATTCCCTCTGAAGAAATTATATGTATATATATATATATATATATATATATATATATATATATATATATATATTGAAATAAATCTTTCCGTGCTAAGCTATTGTGTGTGAATCTTAACTACTCGGTTAATTCATATTACAAATACGCAATAATGTACGTCCTTCGGTCGCAACTTAACCAGCGTTAACTACAATCTCTATTTCAATTCAACAAATTCCAATTCATAATAAATCAAGTATATATTTGATTTTACACTTTCATCATCGATGTACCCGAAACTTTTCAGATAACATCATTCGTACTTTGCGAAATTCACAAGAATTCCACGAATCGAACATCATACATCAACAAATAACGAAGTATTGATTCATAATTTCAATGTCATTAAAGAAATACTGCTTAAAAGTTATGTACTTTTTAAAGCCTTTAGGGAATATTCAATTCTAGTTTCAACCGTAAATCAAATGAGTTTAATTTAACATTAACTCATTAAATCTATGTTACATCTGAAGAAAATATACATATATATATTTTCATAAAGACTGTAATAAAATTCTTTTATACAAAATATTAATTGTGAAAAATTTTTTTTAGTGGGTAGGTAATACCCGAGAGATATATAAATTCACAATTAATATGTTACATTCTTCGAATCTGATTCAGCAAATCATCCATTATACTCTCTACTTTCACAACAATATACATTCTTTTATAGAAATCAAAACAACCATACTCATTCAAAATTTAATTACATATTCTGATTTTGAAATCTCAAAATTCAACTTGAGATATGACCAAAATCATCACTCTTAGATCCTTACATCTTTCACAAGCTATATTTTGACTTCAAAACTGTGTTAGAATATCAAATGTATGTTAACGATTACAATCTGTGTTCAAACCCTTCGAAAATTTCTGAAGACACTTCGAATGATGAGCAATCGAGATGATGATCCAACCACATGTTACCCACAGTTATGTACCCGAAAAATTCTTGAAACCAAAGTAAAAGTTTAAACAACGTATCCGCGTCAGATTCTTTGACATTTATTAGCAAAAATAACTTTGCGACTCCTATTCAAAGTAGCCAGTTTTGTCACTGCTCCAGCAAGTCAACTTCGACTTTTCAGTCAGACTAACCTTATTATAACCTTGAGATATACACCATCGTTACCAGGGAACCTTTTACATTCCACCACATTATTAGCAGATGTACAAACAACTTCATTACCCTTTGACTTAGCCTCTCCAAAAAGTCATTATAATTATTCATTGAAACCCCATCATTTACTCATTCGCATCTTGTAATGAGAATTGCCATACGAATCATTGGGAATTAGCAATCAGTATTTTGAAATCTCGCAGCATGTCTACGCCAACAGTTATATGTGTATATATAACGTCTATCTTCTGGATTTAATTTGAATGTGAAGTTTCTGAAAAACACTCCGAACTACGAATTGGTTCTCCGAAAATGGAAAAAAAATGCTGATGAAGCAGCAAAAACTATAAACGACTTTAAACGGTAAAAGCTGGATGATAATGATGAAGTGTGCTGGCAAAGCGCAGAAAAAGAGAAGTTTTGGAACTGGAAAACGGATTGAGCAAAGTAGGAAGGAGGCTGTGGACAAATTACAAAGACTGAACCTGACTTCAAAGGATCCAAATGATTCAGTACCTGCTGAAGTCATTAATGAATACCTTGCTCCTGACTCTAAACCTCTGCGGACAATATTCTTCATCATCCTCTGATATTAGAAATTCTAAAATATCATCATATCTTTCATTATAAATATCCTCCATATTTCTGAAGATATTTTCTTAATTTTTCTTATTTGAAATCATTTACCTCTTCGCGCTATCTGTAATACATCATAAAAGAAACTATTTTAGTTTCTAAATTCTGAAACATTCAAGTTTAAAATAGGAATATTTTGAAGTAGTGTTGGGAACTGAAGCATGAATTAGTATAATATAATGACACTTGATCAATGTGATTATATTACAGTAAGTCATGCTGAGTTTCTAAATGGAACGTGATGATTCACAGATCATAACATCATCATGTGCCATGTTATACGACTCTTGTATTCTATTTAATCTCTAAAATATCAAGAAAATATTTCTTGATGATTCGGCCTTTTCCAAGGTATTCTAGTAATTTGACAAGTCAAGATCGTGCCATCACAATTTCCTTCCTAGAACATTAACAATGTTCATTCCGAAATTCATATCTGTGAATTCTAGACCATTACAAGCGGTGCTTAATCGCAAGAAGAAGAAACGAAAGGACAAAACTCTGAAATAGAAATTGGGGTATAAATTGCAGCAAATAAAAGAGAGCATTAACTGTGAATTATAATGATTATAGAAGACAGAAGCAGTGACTTTGAAATATAAGAGAACATATAAAGCCCAACGACAAACCAGAAATTATAAACCATATATATCGATGCATATAGCAATATAAAGACACGGGAGAACTAGAAACACTATAAACCCAAGAGTATAGTAGAAGTAAATAGATTCTTCCGGCGGTAGATGAAAAAGAAGAATGACCGATATGAAAGTTAGAAGTATATCGAGAATCAGAACTGGATGGAGCATATTGATGAATACTTTAAAATATGAGTTGAGGGGGAAAGAATAGAAGGTGATGAAACATGACTAGGAACTTAGAAATCAATAGATTTAACTCACACAATGGCGAAATAAGTGAATCAAACCCTCTAGGGAATAGGTTAAGTTTTTTTTGGATTAATTTAGTCAAACCACAACTAAATCAAGTGTAATTAGATCAACACCTAGAGCTATTATTCACCACCTGGGTGATTTGGACTGAGAGAGAATCGGAGGAGCTCACTAGATCTGAGTGTGTGTAAAAAATGAGAGG
The DNA here is from genome assembly GCF_046630445.1 of Rutidosis leptorrhynchoides. NCBI lineage: Eukaryota > Viridiplantae > Streptophyta > Magnoliopsida > Asterales > Asteraceae > Rutidosis > Rutidosis leptorrhynchoides. The sequence goes on from NC_092333.1 coordinate 280,472,864, forward strand.
CTTAACCTAAAATGAAGAACATAAGACTTTATATACCCCTGCTGTTGACTCACCCATACGATTCATTCATCACACGTACGAGTTGGCTTCATCAGCCGTACGGGTGATCACTCACTCGTGTCTTCTCATTTAGGTTGTAATTGTGACTTAGCTCAGCATAAATCGTGCGTATGAGCCTTTCAGCCGTACTAGTAAGGCTTCACTCGTACGTCTGACTAAGTCTAACATAGTCAAACATCTAAATCTCGTTCCTGCAGTTCCTGTAACCACATACAAACACGGATAGGATAATAACGAGCAATCATGGTGGCCTGTAAACTGTTGTACCTGCAATGGACGTGGGTAGATGTCTAGGGACTTGCATAAAATGCATCAACAGAAGGTGTGAGTTGTAAGGAAACGGAGGAGGTGAATTTATAAGAAAATCACCGACAGAACAATTAAAATGGACGATCGCATTTAAAGCGGATCCTAATTCCCTTGATTACCAGAGAGTCAAATCTTATTAAGAAGATTTTCTTCAAATCCCTTGAAATCTGGGAATCAATCATATCTACGTCAAATGATAAGATGAATCTACACTTACTCATTTCACTCTTCTATGTTAACCTCATTCGTACTCTTCATATAAATGAATTGTTTATCCAAATTATTCGCTGATGATAAAACTCTAATTTTCAGCCCGTATGCATCATGAAAACAACCTTATTATCATTCACGACCTTTCCACTCAAATTTCAGGATGAAATTTCTTTAACGGGTAGGTACTGTGACAACCCGAAAATTTTCAACCAAATTTAAACTTTAATCTTTATATGTTTCCGACACCGGAAATTTCCAACCAAATTTAAACTTTAATCTTTATATGTTTCCGACACGATAAGCAATATTTGTTAAGTTAAATTTCAAGAATTTTAAACTATGTTCATACATTCATTCAACCTCGGCCAAGTTCCAACGATTCACGAACCATTAAACGAATATGATTATATATGTATATGTGTATATATATATTATAACTTGAAACGTAAACAAAATGTTAGATTAAAAACTTATATGATTGTATCTGTTTTAAAATGTTTGTCAATGGAATTAGAAGATAAGATCAAGTGATTGAATTATCGGATATATTGAATTATGATTACAAGTCTCTGTTGAAAGGCCCACGTTGATTTGAGAAATCTTTCCATTTTAACAATATTCGAAAAATGGTAAAGTGATTTATAAATAAGAACAAATTGTCAATCATTGAGAACTAGACAAAGGATAGTGGAAGATTGAATCTCATAAAGACTCGATTGATTTATTTAGTTTCAAACGTACAAAAATATTTTCAGTTTAAAAAGAACTTTATTATTAAAATGTATATAACTTTTATAAATATCTAGAACCACTTTTGACAACTCATTACTTAACTAGTATGATAAAGATAACGATATTTATATTTTATTTTATTAAATATATATAATGATTTAAATTAATATTATATATATTTATACGCGTATTATACGTACATAGTTTTATACTTTTACTATACTTAAACTTTACCTTTACTTTATTTTTACTTTACTTTAACTTTAATAATTTACTTTAATAATTCATACTTTAATAATTCACTTTAATAATTCATACTTTAATAATTCACTTTAATAATTCATACTTTAATAATTCACTTTAATAATTTATACTTTAATAATTCACTTTAATAATTCATACTTTAATAATTCACTATAATAATTCAAAAATCTATTATAAATAGAATTCAATAGGTTTCATTATTTCATAGAAACTTAAAAATTATTTTCTCTAAACTCTCTCAATCGATTTACATATATATATTTACTCCGTATTATTTCAAGATATTAGTAGTATACATAAAATATTACGACGGAGTGCTGTCCGAGTGATTTCGAAATTGTTTTTCGAGTAGGATAGGATTAAGAAAATTATGGGTTATAGCTATGGAGGTGATTGAGTAAGGTTCATGGGTATGCTCGTGAGGTCAATATGGTGTTTATCATTTCCGTTGCGTCTACGTACCTTTCCTGCAATATTGAATCTTAATATTGATATGTGAGTACTCATAATTTAACTTTTACATACTAATAGTGTATCCCTAACTAGTGCTCGAGTATTTAGGATTATGCATGCTTGTACTTTTGATATTGCCCTTAGACAGGTTAGGTTGAATCTTGAAATAGTTACACTTGCGGTTGAGATAAGGTATAAGATATGCATGTCCTTGGAAAGCTAGCGAAAAATTAAGAACTTTTCCTTTAGATATCGAATGGTTTCGATGAACGGATTAGAAGTTATAATCAATTGAATTTTCGATATTTTTATTAAAAAATGATTATTATTATCGTCATTTTTATCGTCGTTCTAGTTTTATCTTATTATTATCATTATTATTATCTTTATCAATAAAAGGGATTTATCATTAAAAATTGTTATTTTTTTTATTATTACTATCGTTATTATCGTTAAAGTTATAATTAGTATTATTATTATTATTATCCAATTATTATTATTATTATTATTATTATTATTAGTATTATTATTATTATTATCATTATTAATATATATATCATTATTTAAAAATGGTTATTGTTATTATTATTATTACTATATTATCATTAAGATAATTATTAGTATTATCGTTAATAATGTTATAGTAACTATCATTATTAATATTAGTGTAATTAAAACAAATATTTGTAACACCTAATTATTTTGATTACTATTATTATCATTATTATGAACACGATATAAAAGACGATTAAAAGCTATTAAACGAAACGATTAGGAAATAATGAGTAAGAGTATCATGATGAAATTAAAATATTATAAGATATTGATTTAGATAAAATTATCGTTCTTATTATTTTTATCATTACTATTATTATTAAAAGTATCGTTAGTATTAAAACTATCATTTTAACAAAAATTATCATTTTAATAGAAATGTCATTGTTATTATAAAATAGCATTATTATTATTATTTTAAATAGAATTATTATTTTAAAGATAATATTAAAAATTATCGTAAATATTAAAGTTATCATAATTAAAATTATCGTTTTATCATAATGTCATCTTAGTAATTATAAATATTGATATTTTTATAATAATAATTATTATTACAAAGTAATACAACTTTTACTTACTATCATTATAGATATTATTTTATCAAATAAATATGTGATACAAACATATTTTACTACGTGTAATAACTTACTTTAATAATACCTATCATATTATCTTTATGATATTAAATGAACCCTATAAATTTTATTACTTAATATATATAAAAGTATATTTTATTATATAAATTTAATATAAAATTTTATTTATTAATAAATAAATTACGTTATTTACTCTAATAAATCTTTTAAAAATATAAAACGACGATATTTAAACTATATATTAATCATGTATAGATTTTTGGAAATTATTTTGAGTCAAATTTACTTTTGTTGACTTTTGCATATTAGTCTCGAGCTTTAGGATTGTGGTACACTATGTCTTGACTTAATTTGTTAGACAAATATTGACCAACACATAAATATATATAATTAATTTAGGTTGGTGAATCCGAGGCCAACCTTGCACTTGTTCAATGACGTTATATGTATTTTTAATACGAAATAGAGTATGGTGAGTTATAGTCTCACTTTTAAAATCTAATATTTTTGGAATGAGAATACATGCAGGTTTTATAAATGATTTACAAAATAGACACAAGTACGTGAAACTACATTCTATGGTTGAATTATCGAAATCGAATATCCCCCTTTTTATTAAAGTCTGGTAATCTAAGAATTAGGGAACAGACACCCTAATTGACGCGAATCCTAAAGATAGATCTATTGGGCCTAACAAACCCTATCCAAAGTACCGGATGCTTTAGTACTTCGAAATTTATATCATGTCCGAAGGAGGATCCCGGAATGATAGGGGATATTCTTATATGTATCTAGTTATTGTCGGTTACCAGGTGTTCACTATATGAATGATTATTTTTGTCTCTATGCATGGGACGTATATTTATGAGAACTGGAAATGAAATTTTTGTGGTCTATTAAAATGATGGAAATAAATGATTATGATAAACTAATGAACTCACCAACCTTTTGGTTGACACTTTAAAGCATGTTTATTCTCAGGTGTTAAAGAAATCTTCCGCTGTGCATTTGCTCATTTTAAAGATATTACTTGGAGTCTTTCATAGCATATTTTGAAGAACGTTGCATTCGAGTCATTGAGTTCATCAAAGATTATTATTAAATCAATTTATAGTTGGATAGTGGATATTATGAAATGGTATGCATGCCTGTCAATTTTCGATGTAAAGAAAGTTTGTCATTTAAAAACGAATGCAATGTTTGTAAAATATATCATATAGAGGTCAAATACCTCGCAATGTAATCAACTATTGTGAATCGTTTATAATGTATATGAACGGGTCCTTTCAAACTACACGAGCCTTAGTAATCCGAAACCACACGAGATTACTACCTCAATAAGATGACCGAACTACACGAGCCATCGTGAATCCGAACTACACGCGATTCACTTTTCAACATCAAAACCCACTGTCACGGGATTATAAAATCCACCACATCAGGGTCATCCACTTCACAACAATATAAACCCTTCGCCATTGGGGTTATAACATCCAAATTACAACTACGTGTGATAACGTACACACAAGCATGTACCTCGCCAAAAGTGGTCAACCAAAACGCACAACCGTGCCAATTAAACCTATACACAAGTCCATCAAAACCACCTATATGTGAAGTGAGCTCTATAACCGAGAACTACTTCACCCGACCCGCATCCATCCTACACATACATATGCATATAGGATATTAACACTCACCTTGTCACCTTGAAGAAATGCTTCCATGTAATCCGCAACTCGTCAATGGAAAGTACCTAATCCATTATCACAAATTCAACAACACACTTAGATTGGATTTACAAACCAACCCAATTTGACACTTAGTGCAAATTCGACCCAAATGCACTTCCAAGTACAAACCACGCCCAAACTAACCAATAATCACTAACACGAGTGATAATGGTCCTAATATGCCAATTAAACCCGAACACAAGTGTTAAACACTTATCGTTTTCAAAATCGCCCATAAACCCTAATTTTGACCCATAAGGTCAAAATCTCACCATTTACAAGTTTTGACACCAAAACATGTTTAACTCGGTTTCATACATCAACTTAATCCATTTTAAGTTTATAAACCTCAACGAATCGACATTCGAGTTATAATCCTCAATAAACCCTAATTTCGACTCTAGTCAAAGTTAGTCAACCACAAGAACCCTAAAGGTCTCCAAATCATCAATAATCACTAACACTAGTGATTTTACACCATTCTCAAGTCTTAAACATGGTTAAATCATTAACCAACCTAAAACCCGACATTAACAACAATAAACCTGAATCTTGGTGTTAACCTTCAATTAACAACTAAATGGGTTCTATCTATGGATCATATAATCTAAAGCCCCAAAATTGAATGATGAACACAAGAATGAAATTCGGAGTTAGAGCTTACCACTAGTATCACCGTGTAGCTAAGAACGAGGAGAAAAAACTTGTCAACTACGCTAAAGATCAAATCCTGTTTCTTCCTTTCCAAAAATCCCTATGAATCCAATGGGTGTTTGAGTTTTTGAGAGGAAAATGAAATGAAAAGGGAAAAGAAATTAGGAAATGAAAGGAGTGGATGAGGTTAAAGCCTCAAATCTGGCTCAAACGTGAAAATACTAAATTGCCCTTGAACTTCATTTAAAATTACAAGAATTCGGTGCCTGCTCGCACAGTTTGCCGCGCCGCGGCCTAATTCATCGCGCCGCAACCTATAACTAGGTCTGGGATCATTTTTTGTCCTACTTCTGATCTCTATTTCAGTCCATTACCGCGCCGCGGCCTCCTTTGTCGCGCCGCGACACAAGGCACGATCTGAGTCATCTTCTCCTCACACAAGACTTAACACTAGAAAATGTCCCGAACCCTTCATACGCCTATCGTACATACCCAATTCACCTATAAATCATATACGGGAAAACGGGGTGTTACAGATACTCTGGAAATGGGAGAGAAAATGGTGTCTCGAACAGGTTCCCCGGTAAGTGCTTCAGGTTCATCGTCAAAGGGCAATGTGGTGGATGGAAGGGATCGTCTTCTTCTTGTATCCAATGATTAAGTAGGCTATGAACTTAACCCCAATTCATCTAGAATAGATGATGGCTAATTGGTTGATCCATTCCGGTCACACTGCTTTCGGAGCTCGAGTGAAACTCCATATCAGAATCCGAGGGACTTGAACTAGTGGCGAGTTCCATTTCGTACGATTGAATAAAGGATTTTTTGATATGAAATGATTTCCGACTATCGGATGGTATTCTAATTACATAGAATATCTATATATATAGAAAAAAAACGTTTCGTGGATTACGGAGGATTTTACGGAATATGTCAGACAAAGTTTATAGTAACAGATACGCTAAGATTTAAATTAGCAGATACGCTAAGATATGAATTTTGTCTATATACTATTCATGCAATTAATGCAGTAAGATGTGTCTAGACTAAGAATGATAAGCAGATAATTTTTGACAAAAATGATAAGCAAAACTTTTGACATGCAGACACGGTCGAAGTCCAGACTCATTAATGCATCTTAATATCTATCAGTTAGACACACTAATGCAAGACCTGGTTCGCTAAGACCACCGCTCTGATACCACATTAGATGACCCGTCCTAATCCATAAGGACGAATACAATAACATATGATTACATTGCGAGGTATTTGACCTCTATATGATACATTTTACAAACATTGCATTCGTTTTAAAAGACAAACTTTCATTTCATCGAAAGTTGATAGGCATGCATACCATTTCATAATATCCAACTATAAATAATCTAATCTTACATTTACTTAATCATAATCTTTATTGAACTCAACGACTTGAATGCAACGTCTTTTGAAATATGCCATGAATGACTCCAAGTAATATATTTAAAATGAGCAAATACATAGCGGAAGATTTCTTTCAATCCTCAGAATAAACATGCTTTAAAGTGTCAACCAAAAGGTTGGTGAGTTCATTAGTTTATCGTCAATATTCATTTCCATCATTTTTAATAGACCACAAGATTTTCATTTTCATTTCTCATAAATATACATCCCATACATAGAGATAAAAATCATTCATATGGTGAACACCTGGTAATCGACCTTAACAAGATGCATATAGAATATCCCCATCATTCCGGGACTCCCTTCGGACATGATAAATTCGAAGTACTAAAGCAGTTCAAATTCTCTGACTGGGGCTTATTAGTGCCCATATATCTATCTTTAGGATTCGCGTCAATTGGGGGCCAGTTCCCTAATTCTTAGATTACCAGACTAAAAAGGGGCATATTCGATTTTGATAATTCAACCATAGAATGTAGTTTCAATTACTTGTGTCTATTTCGTCAAACATTTATAAAAGTGCATGTATTCTCAGTCCCAAAAATATATATTGCAAAAACATTTAAAAAAGGAGCAAATGAAACTCACTATACTGTATTTCGTAGTAAATATGCATATGACCGCAATGAACATGTGCAAGGTTGTCCTCGGATTCACAAACATATATTTAGTATATATATTTATATGTTGTTCAATATCTGTTTATCAAATTAGGTCAAGTCATAGTGTATCTCAATCCTAATGCTCGAGATCGATATGCAAAAGTCAACAAAAGTCAATTTGACCCAAAATGATTTATAAGATCCATACATGTTTAATATGAAACTTAAATAGTCATTTTATATATTTAAATATATTTATTAGATTTTATTAGAGTAAATAATACAATAAATAAAAATTTATATTAAAATTTATATATGATAAAAATATACTTTTATATATCTCGAGAAATATCTTTGTGTCACATATTTATTTGATAAGATAATAATGATAATAATAATAATAAATAAATAAAAGTTGTATTATTTTGTAATAATAATAATTATTATTATTCTACTAATAATAATAACAATATTTATATTTACTAATGATGATAACAATTATAATAACATGATTATTCTAATCATGATAATTTTAATGATAACGATACTTTTTATTATTAACTGTAATAATAATAATATTTTATAAATATAATAATTCTATTCAAAATGACAATTTTTAATAATAATAATACTAAAATGATAATAATAATAATGATATTTTATAATAACAAGGATATTTCTATTAAAATGATAATTTAAAAAAATGATAGTTTTAATATTAATGATACTTTTAATAATAATGATCACGATAAAAATGATCTCCGTTGCGTCTACGTACCTTTCCTGCATTAAATTAATGATACTTTTATATTATTTACTCTATTAAATCTTTTAAAAATATTTAAAAATATAAAACGACGATATTTAAACTATATATTAATCATGTATGAATTTTGGAAATCATTTTGAGTCAAATTGACTTTTGTTGACTTTTGCATATTAGTCTCGAGCATTAGGATTGTGATACACTACGACTTGACCTAAATTGTTAGACAAGTATTGACCAACATATAAATATATATAATTAATATAGGTTCGTGAATCTGAGGCCAACCTTGCACTTGTTCAATGACGTTATATGTATTTTTACTACGAAATACAGTATGGTGAGTTTTATTTTCCTTTTTACCCTTTATATTTTTGGGATGAGAATACATGCGAAATTTTTATAAATGTTTTACGAAATAGACACAAGTAATCGAAACTACATTATATGGTTGAACGATCGAAGCCGAATATGCCCCTTTTTGCTTGGTAACCTAAGAATTAGTAAACCGATCTACTAATTGACGCGAATCCTAAAGATAAATCTATTGGGCCTAACGAACCCCATCCAAAGTACCGGATGCTTTAGTACTTCGATGCTGTTTTATCATGTCCGAAGGATTTCCCGGAATGATAGGGGATATTCTTATATGCATCTTGTTAATGTCGGTTACCAGGTGTTCAATCCATATGAATGATTTTTGTCTCTATGCATTGGACGTATATTTATGAGAACTAGAAATGAAATTCTTGTGGTCTATTAAAATGATGGAAATGAATGATTATGATAAACTAATGAACTCACCAACCTTTTGGTTGACATTTTAAAGCATGTTTATTCTCAGGTATAAAAGAAATCTTCCGCCGTGCATTCGCTCATTTTAAAGATATAACTTGGAATCATTCATGGCATATTTCAAAAGACGTTGCATTCAAATCGTTGAGTTAAGTAAATATTATGATTAAGTAAATGACAAATTAGATCATTTATAGATGGATATTACGAAATGGTATGCATGCCTGTCAACTTTCGATGTAATGAAAGTTTGTCTTTTAAAACGAATGCAATGTTTGTAAAATGTATCATATAGAGGTCAAATACCTCGCGATGTAATCATATGTTATTGTATTCGTTCTTATGGATTAGGACGGGTCTTTACATGTGGTATCAGAGCGGTGGTCTTAGCGAACCAGGTCTGCATTAGTGTGTCTAGCTGATAAGTCGTTAGGATGCATTAGTGAGTCTGGACTTCGACCGTGTCTGCATGTCAAAAACTTTGCTTATCATTTCTAGTCGAAAATCATCTGCTTATCATCCTTAGGAAATTACCTGCTTATCATTATTAGTCTAGACACGTCTTGCTACATTAATTGCATGAGTAGTGTATAGACAAAATTCATATCTTAGCGTAACTGCTAAATCATATCTTATCATATCTGTTACTTTAAACTTTGCCAGAGATATCCCGCAAATTCATCCGTAATCTATGAAATCTTTTGATCTATATATATAGATATCCGATGTAAATAGAATACCACCCGATAGCCGGAAAAATCATTTTATATCGAAAAATCCTTTATCCAATCATACGAAATGGAATTCGTCGTTAGTTCAAGTCACTCGGATTCCAAAATGGAATCACACTCTAGCTCCAAAAGCAGTGTGACCGGAATGGATCAACCAATCAGTCATCACCTATTCTGGATGAATTAGGGATGGGTTCGTAGCCACCTCTATCATTGAAGACAAGAAGAAGGCGATCCTTTCCATCCACCACATTGCCCTCTTGACGAAGAACCTGAAGCACTTACCGGTGAACCAATCCGAAACACCATTTTCTCTCTCATTTCCCAAGTATCTCGTCACGATTATATACTACATCAAATTCTAGATTTTATTTATCCGCTCGTTCAAACTGACAATCACCCCGGTGTAATAGAAGAAGTCAACGAGCTTCGTGCTCGGGTAGTGGCTTTGGAGAATATGGTGCAAAGGTTACAAACACCAGTAGCAGCACCAGCAGCATAACCAGTACCACCATCATCAATGCCAAAAGTACCATTACCACCCCCAACCACAACCGCGTCGTAAACCTCAACTTCACAATCTGTCCCACGAGCATCAATGTCATACGCACCATAGATACCAAGGAGTACCAACAACAATAAATGACGAAGTATTAACTCATAACTTCATTGGAGAAACATTCCACTACAATTATGTAATCTCTAAAGTCTTAGAGATTATCTATTCTAACCCTAACCATAAATCAGATGAGTGAATCGAAATAAGAGAAGGAAGAGTAGAAACCCTAACAAGAATGATGCGTGATTTATAAGCTAGACTTGTTTTACCAACAGCATCAACAGTACCGTAGCATCACCATCACAGTCAATGCCGTCAGTGTCATCAGAATCAGCAGCACCTATAACATCACAAACTCCGTCAGTTCAAGAAATACTGTGGACATCATTACAAATCAATAACGCGTATATTGTATCAACGAGTTATGAAGTATTAACTCATTCCCTCTGAAGAAATTATATGTATATTTTATATATATAAATTTTGAGATCAAAATAAATCTTTCTGTACTAAGCTATTATGTATGGATCTTAACTACTCGGTTAATTCATATTACTAATATGCTATGATGTACATCCTTCGTCAGCAACTTAACCATCATTAACTACAATCTCTGTTTTAATTCAATGAATTCCAGCTCATAATAAATCAAGTATATTATTCAAATATATGTTTGATTTTACACTTTCATCATCGATGTACTCGAAACTTTTCTGATAACATTATTCATACCTTGCAAAATTCACAAGAATTCCACAACCACCAACAGCATGCATCAACAAATAACGAAGTATTATTTCATAATTTCAATTTCATTTGATAAATACTCCGTAAAAGTTATGTAATTTTTTAAAGCCTTTAGGGATTATTCAATTCTAGTTTCAACCGTAAATCGAATGAACTTAATTTAGTGTTAACTCATTAAAATATATGTTACATCTGAAGAAAGTATATATATATATATATATATATATATATATATATATATATATATATATATATATATATATATATATATATATTCATAAAGACTGTAATAAAATTCTTTTGTACAAAATATTAATTGTGAAATTTTTTTTAACGGGTAGGTAATACCAGAGATATATATATATATATATATATATATATATATATATATATATATATATATATATATATATATAAATTCACAATTTATATGTTACATTCTTCGAATCTGATTCAGCAATAATCAACTATACTCACTACTCTCACAAAAATATACATTCTTTTATAGAAATCAAAACAACCATTCTCAACCAAATTTGATTATGTATTATGATTTTGACAAATCAAAATTTAAGTCAAGATTTAACTGGTATCATCACTCTTAGATTCCTACATCTTTCAAAGCTATACTTTGACTTCAAAACTGTGCTAGAACATCATATGTATATTAACGATTACAATACGTGTTCAAACCCCTCAAAATTCCTGAACACACTACAAACAATGAATAATCGAGATGATGATCCAACCACATATTACCCACAGTTATGTATTTGAAAAGCTCTCGAAACCAAAGTCATAGTTTAACACGTATCCGTGTCAGATCCTTTGGCATTTATCAACAAAAATAACTTTGTGATTCCTTTTCAAATTAGTTAGTTTGGTCACAGCTCCAGAAAGTCAACTTCGACTTTTCAGTTGAAACAGTCTTATTATAACCTTGATATAGACATTGCCCTTTCATCATCATTACCGGAGAACCTTTTATGTCTCACCACATTAGCAATAAACTTACCAACAACTTCACTAATATTTGACTTTCTTAAAAATCATTATATTTATCGAAACCCCATCATTTACTCATCCGCATCTTGTAACAAGAATTGTCATGCCAATTACTGAGAATCAGCAATCAGTATTTTCAAATCTTGCAGCATGTCTACGCCAACAGTTATAGGTGTATAACTATCTCCTAGACTTATATACTTCGAATGTGAAATTTCTAAAAAACACCCTAAACTGCGAATTAGTTCTTCGAAGTTTGGAAAATGCTGATGAAGCAGCAAAAAAAACTGTAAACCACTTTAACAGTCAAAAGTTTGATGATAAAGAATAGTGTGTTGGAAAAGCCCAGAAAAAGAGAAGGTTTGGAACTGGAAACGGATTAAACAAACCATGAAGGAGGCTGTGGACAAATCACAAAGACTAAACCTGCCTTTAAAGAATCCAAATGATTCAGTGTCTGCTGAAATTATTATCAAATACCTTGCTCCTGACTCTAAACCCTTGCGGATAATATTCTTCATCATCCTCTGAGATTAGAAATTCTAAGATATCATCGTATCTTTCATTATAAATATCCTCCATATTTCTGGAGAAATTTTTATAATTATTAATATCTGAAATCATTTACCTCTTCGCGCTATCTATATTAAATCATAAAAGAGACTATATTAGTTTCTAAATTCTGAAACTTTCGAGTTTAAAATAGAAATATTTTTGAAGTAGTTTTAGGAACTGAAGCATGAGTTAGTATAATATAATGACACTTGATCAATGTGATTATATTACAGTAATTCATGCTGAGTTTCTAATGAAACATGATGATTCATAGACCATACCGTCATCATGTGCCATGTTACACGACTCTTGTATTCTACTTAATCTCTAAAAATATCAAGAAAATATTTTCTTGATGATTCGATCTTTTCCGAGGTATTCTGATAATTTGACAAATCAAGATCGTGCCATTACGATTTCCTTCTTAGAACATTAACAATGTTTATTCCGAAATTTTTATCTGCGAATTATGGACCATTATAAGCGGTACTTACTCGCAAGAAGAAGAAACGAAAGGACAAAGCTCCGAAACAGAAATTGGGATATAAATCCCAGCAAATAAAAGAGAGCATTAATTGGAGATGACAATGATTATAGAAGACAGAAGCAGTGACATCAAAATATAAGGGAAGATATAAAACCCAACAACCACCCAGAAATTATAAATCGTATATGTCGATGCATATAGCAATATAAAGACACGGGAGAACTAGAAACACTATAAACCCAAGAGTATAGTAGAAGTAAATAGATTCTTCCGGCGGTAGATGAAAAAGAAGAATGACTGATATGAAGGTTATGAGTATATTAAGAATCAGAACTGGATGAAGCATATTAACAAATGTTTTAAAGTATGAGTTGAGGAAGAAGGAATAGAAGGTGTGATTTGTAAGGAAACAAAGGAGGTGGATTTATAGTAAAATATCCGACAGAGAAATCAAAACAGATGATCGCATTTAAAGCGGATCCTAATTCCCTTGATTACCAAAGAATCAAATCTTACTACGAAGATTTTCTCCAAATCTCTTGAACTTGGAAATCAATCCTATCCACGTCAAAAGATATGATGAATCTATATATACTCATTTCACTCTTTTGGTGATAGTTTCACTCGCACTCTTCACAAATTCAAATGGTTTTATCCTTATTACTCAATGATGAGAAAACCCTAATCTTTAGCATATATGCGTCATAAAAACATACTTATTGTCAGCCATGACCAGCCCAATCAAATTTCGGGACGAAATTTCTTTGACGGGTAGGTACTGTGATGACCCGAAAATTTCCGAACAAATTTAAACTTTATCTTTGTATTATTCCGACACGATAAGCAAAGGTTGTTAAGTTGAATCTCAAGAGTTTTAAACTATGTTTGTACATTCATTTAAACCTCGACAAAATTCCAATGATTCACGAACCATTAATTGAACGTATATGATTATATATGTATATGTGTGTATATATATATATATATATATATATATATATTATAACTTGAAAACTTTAACAAAGTATTAGATGAGTAATACTTTACATGAACGTAATTATTTCAAGATATTTATCAGCGGAATTAAAAGACAATATCTAATGATTGATTTATCAGATACATTGTATGATTACGAGTCTCTGTTGAAAGGTCTACTTTGATTTAAGAAACCTTTCCTTTTTAACGGTATTCGGAATGATTGGTAAAGTGATTTACAAGTAAGAACAAAAGTGTCAATTAACGGTAACTGGATAAAAGTTAGTAGAGATTCCTGCTTAATTTTCAATGCATGCTTTACAATAACTTTCTCGTGACTCTTGATAAGTTAATTATTTAACTTTCATAAAATTAATAGTAAGAACATGAAATGTAAATGGATGTCGACAAAATAAGCAAATGGATATGTTGATTTAAAACGATTTCATACGTTTAATTGTCCATTGGACTTAACCCTACGATTCACGAATAAACTGTAAGTAAAAACTGGAAACCATTATGACTTATATATTGTATGATTTTACTTTATGAAATGAAAATGTTTTATGATATAACAATTTTATTATTTAAACCTTTGAATAAAATGATTTTGAATATAAGTAGTTTTGGAAAACTAAACCTTATAGTATTATTTGATTTAGTTTCAAACGTATGAAATTTTTTTTCGATATAATAGAATTTGATTATAAAATGTTTTTATGGATTTTAAATGTTATGAAAATTAAAATAAAGAAAAAATAAAGATTTCTAATGAGCACTAAAAGACTACAACATTTCATCTCAAGATTACAAGTTAAAATGATGGAAATCACTAAACCTGCGCACTCGCACGAGAAAAATCATAACTAAATCATACGGATTCGAAACAGGGTGATTCTAGTGTCCAAACGACCGTAACTCAAAAATCTACAACTTTCATGAAGTCACCATATGTTGATCGCATACCCATCTACGCGAAACGCGTAATGTTTCAAAACATTACGCAGAATTTGTAAACTTTAAGCGAAACGTTTAATGTTTACATAATTGAGGCAGCTTTACTGTTTTTTAGTATTCTTCACTATTTTTCACTATTTAAACACATTTTATATATATTATATTTTTATATTATATTATTATATTATTTAAATTATGATCAATCATCGGTTAGGTGAGGATCAATTCCTTTAAAGCTCGAGCATTTTCATTTTCTGATTCATTTTTCACCTATCACTCTATATTGCTCCGTATTACATATATTATTTATTTATTTTAATTATTAATATTATTATTAAAGATTATTATTAATCTTATGATATCAAAAATTAGAGGTATTATTATTATTATTATTATGTATTATACATAAAATACTACGACAAGGTTCTGCTCAAGTGATTTCAAAAATGGGTTTTTCGAGTAGGATAGGGCTAAGGAAATTATGGGTTATAGCTATGGAGGTGATGGGTATGATTCATTGGTATGCTTGTGAGGTCAATTTAGTGTTTATCATCTCCGTTGCGTCTACGTACCTTTCCTGCAATATTGAATCTCAATATTGATACGTGAGTACTCATAACTTAACTTTTATATATCATTGGTGTATCCCTGACTAGTGCTCGAGTATATAGGATTATGCATGCTTGTATTTTTTCTTTTTTCGTTAAATATGTTATGTTGAATCCTAAATTAGTTACATATGCGGTTGAGATAAGGTATAAGATATGCATGTCATTGGAAAGCTAGCAAAAAATTAACAACTTTTCATTTAGATGTCGAATGGTTTCGATGAACGGATTAGAAGTTATAGTCAATTGAATTTTTGTATTATTATTAAAAATGATTATTATTATCGTCGTTATTATCATCGTTATAATTTTTATCTTATGATGATTATTATTATTATTATTATTATTATTATTATTATTATTATTATTATTATTAAAAGTATCGTTAGTATTAAAAGTATCATTTTAACAAAAATTATCATTTTAATAAAAATGTCATTGTTATTATAAAATATCATTATTATTACTATTTTAAATAAAATTATTATTTTTAAAAGTTAATATTAAAAAGTATCGTAAATATTAAAGTTATCATAATTAGAATTATCATTTTATCATAATATTTTTTTGATATTTTTATTAATAGAATAATAATAATTATTATTACAAAATAATACAACTTTTACTTATTATTATTATCAAGGTTATTTTATCAAATAAATATAATATAAATACCGTAATAGAATCTATCATAATATTTTTATAATATTAAATGAACTTTATAAATTTTACTACTTAAGATATATAAAAGTATATTTTTATTTATTAATAAATGAATTATATTATTTACTCTATTAAATCTTTTAAAAATATTTAAAAATATAAAACAACTATATTTAAACTATATATTAATCATGTATAAATTTTGGAAATCATTTTGAGTCAAATTGACTTTTGTTGACTTTTGCATATTAGTCTCGAGCATTAGGATTGTGATACACTACGACTTGACCTAAATTGTTTGACAGATATTGACCAACATATAAATATATATAATTAATATAGGTTCGTGAATCCGAGGCCAACCTTGCACTTGTTCAATGACGTTATATGTATTTTTACTACGAAATACAGTATGGTGAGTTTCATTTGCCTTTTTACCCTTTATATTTTTGGGCTGAGAATACATGAGAAATTTTTATAAATGTTTTACGAAATAGACACAAATAATCGAAACTACATTATATGATTGAATGATCGAAGCCGAATATGCCCCTTTTTGCTTGGTAACCTAAGAATTAGTAAACCGATCTACTAATTGACGTGAATCCTAAAGATAGATCTATTGGGCCTAACGAACCCCATCCAAAGTACCGGATGCTTTAGTACTTCGATGTTGTTTTATCATGTCCGAAGGATTTCCCGAAATGATAGGGGATATTCTTATATGCATCTTGTTAATGTCGGTTACCAGGTGTTCAATCCATATGAATGATTTTTGTCTCTATGCATGGGACGTATATTTATGAGAACTAGAAATGAAATTTTTGTGGTCTATTAAAATGATGGAAATGAATGATTATGATAAACTAATGAACTCACCAACCTTTTAGTTGACATTTTAAAGCATGTTTATTCTCAGGTATAAAAGAAATCTTCCGCCGTGCATTAGCTCATTTTAAAGATATTACTTGGAATCATTCATGGCATATTTCAAAAGACGTTGCATTCAAGTTGTTGAGTTCAGTAAAGATTATGATTAAGTAAATGACAAATTAGATCATTTATAGATGGATATTACGAAATGGTATGCATGCCTGTCAACTTTCGATGTAATGAAAGATTGTCTTTTAAAACGAATTCAATGTTTGTAAATTGTATCATACAGAGGTCAAATACCTCGCGATGTAATCATATGTTATTGTATTCGTTCTTATGGATTAGGACGGGTCTTTACATGTGGTATCAGAGCGGTGGTCTTAGCGAACCAGGTCTGCATTAGTGTGTCTAACTGATAAGTCGTTAGGATGCATTAGTGAGTCTGGACTTCGACCGTGTATGCATGTCAAAAACTTTGCTTATCATTTCTAGTCGGAAATCATCTGCTTATCATCCTTAGAAAATTACCTGCTTATCATTATTAGTCTAGACACGTCTTGCTACATTAATTGCATGAGTAGTGTATAGACAAAATTCATATCTTAGCGTAACTGCTAAATCATATCTTATCATATCTGTTACTTTAAACTTTGCCAGACATATCCCGCAAATTCATCCGTAATCTATGAAATCTTTTGATCTATATATATATAGATATCCGATGTAAATAGAATACCACCCGATAGCCGGAAAAATCATTTTATATCGAAAAATCCTTTATCCAATCATACGAAATGGAATTCGTCGTTAGTTCAAGTCACTCGGATTCCAAAATGGAATCACACTCTAGCTCCAAAAGAAGTGTGACCGGAATGGATCAACCAATCAGTCATCACCTATTCTGGATGAATTGTGGATGGGTTCGTAGCCGCCTCTATCATTGGAGACAAGAAGAAGGCGATCCTTTCCATCCACCACATTGCCCTCTTGACGAAGAACCTGAAGCAGTTACCGGTGAACCAATCCAAAACACCATTTTCTCTCTCATTTCCCGAGTATCTCGTCACGATTATATACTACATCAAATTCTAGATTTTATTTATCCGCTCGTCCGAACCGACAATCACCCCGGTGTAATATAAGAAGTCAACGAGCTTCGCGCTCGAGTAGTAGCTTTGGAGAATATGGTGCAAAGGTTACAAACACCAGCAGCAGCACCAGCAGCATAACCAGTACCACCATCATCAATGCCAAAAGTACCATTACCACCCCCAACCACAACCGCGTCGTAAACCTCAACTTCACAATCTGTCCCACAAGCATCAACGTCATACGCACCATAAATATCAAGGAGTACCAACAACAATAACTGACGAAGTATTAACTCATAACTTCATTGGAGAAAAATTCCACGGCAATTATGTAATCTCTAAAGTCTTAGAGATTATCTATTCTAACCCTAACCATAAATCAGATGAGTGAATCGAAATGAGAGACGGAAGAGTAGAAACCCTAACAAGAATGATGCGTGATTTATAAGCTAGACTTGTTTTACCAACAGCATCAACAGTACCGTAGCATCACCATCACAGTCAATGCCGTCAGTGTCATCAGAATCAGCAGCACCTATAACATCACAAACTCCGTCAGTTCAAGAAATACTGTGGACATCATTACAAATCAATAACGCGTATATTGTATCAACGAGTTATGAAGTATTAACTCATTCCCTCTGAAGAAATTATATGTATATTTTATATATATAAATTTTGAGATCAAAATAAATCTTTCTGTACTAAGCTATTATGTATGGATCTTAACTACTCGGTTAATTCATATTACTAATATGCTATGATGTACATCCTTCGTCAGCAACTTAACCATCATTAACTACAATCTCTGTTTTAATTCAATGAATTTCAGCTCATAATAAATCAAGTATATTATTCAAATATATGTTTGATTTTACACTTTCATCATCGATGTACTCGAAACTTTTCTGATAACATTATCCATACCTTGCAAAATTCACAAGAATTCCACAACCACCAACAGCATGCATCAACAAATAACGAAGTATTATTTCATAATTTCAATTTTATTTGATAAATACTCCGTAAAAGTTATGTAATTTTTTAAAGCCTTTAGGGATTATTCAATTCTAGTTTCAACCGTAAATCGAATGAACTTAATTTAGTATTAACTCATTAAAATCTATGTTACATCTGAAGAAAGTATATATATATATACATATATATATATATATATATATATATATATATATATATATATATATATATATATATATATATATATATATATATATATATATTCATAAAGACTGTAATAAAATTCTTTTGTACAAAATATTAATTGTGATTATTATTATTATTATTATTATTATTATTAATAAAAGTACCGTTAGTATTAAAACTATCATTTTAACAAAAATTATCATTTTAATAAAAATATCATTGTTATTATAAAATATCATTATTATTACTATTTTAAATAAAATTATTATTTTTAAAAGTTAATATTAAAAAGTATCGTAAATATTAAAGTTATCATAATTAGAATTATCATTTTATCATAATATTTTATTGATATTTTTATTAATAGAATAATAATTATTATTATTACAAAATAATACAACTTTTACTTATTATTATTATCAAGGTTATTTTATCAAAAAATTATAATATAAATACCGTAATAGAATCTATCATAATATTTTTATAATATTAAATGAACTTTATAAATTTTACTACTTAAGATATATAAAATATATTTTTATTTATTAATAAATGAATTATATTATTTACTCTATTAAATCTTTTAAAAATATTTAAAAATATAAAACGACTATATTTAAACTATATGTTAATCATGTATAAATTTTGGAAATCATTTTGAGTCAAATTGACTTTTGTTGACTTTTGCATATTAGTCTCGAGCATTAGGATTGTGATACACTACGACTTGACCTAAATGGTTAGACAAATATTGACCAACATATAAATATATAAAATTAATATAGGTTCGTGAATCCGAGGCCAACCTTGCACTTGTTCAATGACGTTATATGTATTTTTACTACGAAATACAGTATGGTGAGTTTCATTTGCCTTTTTACCCTTTATATTTTTGGGCTGAGAATACATGCGAAATTTTTATAAATGTTTTACGAAATAGACACAAGTAATCGAAACTACATTATATGGTTGAATGATCGAAGCCGAATATGCCCCTTTTTACTTGGTAACCTAAGAATTAGTAAACCGATCTACTAATTGACGCGAATCCTAAAGATAGATCTATTGGGCCTAACGAACCCCATCCAAAGTACCGGATGCTTTAGTACTTCGATGTTGTTTTATCATGTCCGAAGGATTTCCCGGAATGATAGGGGATATTCTTATATGCATCTTGTTAATGTCGGTTACCAGGTGTTCAATCCATATGAATGATTTTTGTCTCTATGCATGGGACGTATATTTATGAGAACTAGAAATGAAATTCTTGTGGTCTATTAAAATGATGGAAATGAATGATTATGATAAACTAATGAACTCACCAACCTTTTGGTTGACATTTTAAAGCATGTTTATTCTCAGGTATAAAAGAAATCTTCCGCCGTGCATTAGCTCATTTTAAAGATATTACTTGGAATCATTCATGGCATATTTCAAAAGACGTTGCATTCAAGTCGTTGAGTTCAGTAAAGATTATGATTAAGTAAATGACAAATTAGATCATTTATAGATGGATATTACGAAATGGTATGCATGCCTGTCAACTTTCGATGTAATGAAAGATTATCTTTTAAAACGAATGCAATGTTTGTAAAATGTATCATATAGAGGTCAAATACCTCGCGATGTAATCATATGTTATTGTATTCGTTCTTATGGATTAGGACGGGTCTTTACACCTTCTATTCCCCCAGTCTCTCTTCAGTTGCTTCTAGGATACACTCTCCTACACCTTCCTCTGTTTCTTTGATTGCCATGATCACCTTGTTGCAATTGTAAGTCGAGTTTAGGGTTCCAATTCCTTCGGGAGTATGGAACTTAACGAGTTGGTGAACATTTGACACGATTATTCCCATTTTCATCATTGCTATTCTCCCTAGCAAGATATTATGATGTGAGGTGGAGTGAAATATGACGAAATCTAGTGTTTCTGTTCTTAATAGGAGTGGTTCCCCGATGGTAAAATCAAGATCTATTTCTCCAATGGTCCAGCATCTTTCTCCGGAGAAACCAACCAAAGGCACCCTCAGAGGCATCAAGTGAGCCTTGATAGATTGGTTAAGCTAGTCGAAGCAATGCTCATATATGATATCACATGAACTCCAGCTATCTAGGTAAACTCGATTCACTTCTATGTCTAAGATTCTCCCGTTGATGGTAATGGGTTTGTCAGATGGTGTAATCGTGTCTAAAGCTGGGAAAGAAATATCTTCCCACTCCATTATACCATAGGTTCTTTCTCAGTTATAATTTATTCGTGAGTCATTAGCGAAGCAGCTTTCAACGGACAGTATTGCGTTATTTGTGTTTAGCTTCTTTTCTTCGGGTTTTTGGTCAGACTTGTTCATCTTCGGGTTTCATATACCTTTAATCAAATGTGATAACTTTCCTGACCGGGCGGCTTCCTCTGAATATTGTCTTATTGTATACAATCATCCGTTTAATGTTCATAGTCATTGTGGAAGTCTCAACATTTACTTGTATCCCTATGCTTTCCCTTGTGTACTATCTTTGATCGAGTTTTGAAACTTGGGCGACTGTCTCGGTGGAGAGGATCTCTTTGGGAGATTTTATTAATGTTCCAAGGATCTTAGATGTAGGCTCCTTTCGGTAAGGGGGAACCTATTTCTATATCCCTTCTTTCTAGATCGATCTTCCCGGTGGTTTGGCCTTTCTCTTCGTCTGGTATTCTGGGATTCTTCGTAAACGAAGCTACTTGCAGTTTCTTTTGCATCTAGCTAAATGTAGGCTCTGTCGAGTAGAACTTCGTAGGTATACAAGAGATCTCAGCTGAGATGTTCGACTAAGGACTGGTCCTACAGTCGTATAAGAGCCCTGATATTGTTTGTGACTCTGGAGTCCCGGGATCTGCTTGGTTTCATCAGTATAGTGACCGAGGAAGGCTCTCAAACCTTCGTTGTCTTTTTGTCTGATGCTATGGGCTGTGACATGGTTCTTCTTATGCTTCATCTGTTAGCTGAACTTTAATCTAAACAGGCGCTTAAGATCTTCGAAGCTTATCACAGATTCCTTTGCGAGGGAATTAAACCAGATTCTTG
This sequence comes from Rutidosis leptorrhynchoides, assembly GCF_046630445.1. Taxonomy (NCBI): domain Eukaryota; kingdom Viridiplantae; phylum Streptophyta; class Magnoliopsida; order Asterales; family Asteraceae; genus Rutidosis; species Rutidosis leptorrhynchoides. The sequence goes on from NC_092333.1 coordinate 280,495,519, forward strand.
TGTCACTTTTGAGAATGTACGAGTAAGCGTGGCAAGATACAGCCATATCCCATCTTGACATTCTGGCTGCACCTTCAAATATGCTTATGTAATCATCTAAACCGTCTTTCCCTTTGTAGTACTCCAGGTGAGATGGTATCTTCATTCCCCTCGACAGTGGGTGATTTTGGATGCTAGGTGTGAACAGAGTTCTCTGATTCTTCCAGAAATTGTCGATATCTACGTTAACATTGGTGTTAACACCGTTATGCGGGTTACTTGTTGCGAGGGAGTTTCCTTCGTAAACATTTTGATACAGGAGGTTCACCCATTGATTACCTCTGTTCCACCTTTGTGGCCCCGAAGGTAATGATGCATTCTGTTTATTCATCACGGGGAATATTCTCGTTGGTGGTATGACAGTATTTACACCATTTGGAATATAGGGAATGGACTTTCGAAGGTATATAGTTGCATGATGGGACCTCCAGAATTGCTGAGAGGTACACTTGTGGTGATTATTGAGTGTACTGGCTGGGAGGCTATCAATTGGCTAGCGGAAGGAGGATTTTCCTTCAGTGGAGGCTCCAGCTCTAATTTTACTTCTACTTCTTTACTTTCATATGCGAGGGTTCGTCGACTGTGAAGACGGTCCTCTTCTCGTAATTTCCTTATAACATCGTGGATATTGTCGTAGTTTTTAAGTATGAAAGTTTTATCACTAATGGTGGTGGTTCATAATCACTTCGATTCGTGGTAATCAGTATTGTAGGGGTGATTGGCGTCTGAGTGCCGATTCTTGGTAGCTTGATTTCTAGTTGTAAATCAAGCGGTGGGTGATCAAGATCTGCCATGATTTCGTGTTTTTCTCAAACATAGTGATTGTGTGTGTGGTGTCTCACGGATGGCGCCAATTGTTTGCACACTTTCCAGCGAACCATGCTAAGGAGCAAGGTTAAGTAGATCTGATCACAATATATGTTAAATTGGGGGTATGAAATGGATTGTATGCTTGTTGGCGATTCCCCGAAGGTAGTAGGAAGGTATCCTACTTTACGCCACCAAGATACGAAGGTAACTCATTGTGAGTTATATGTGTGTGCTGTATTGTGACTTGAGTGAGAACGCCTTTATCCAGAGATCATGCTCTTCTTATATAGGAATCCTCTAGGGTTTTTTCCTCAGCCTCCCATGTGTGGGTCAATCTCCAAGGTGGTCCTTAACGAGACAAGATGGACTTTCCCTTTGGTCGCCTAAGGTTTCTAGGGTCGAAGAAAGTTAGTCCAATGCATTCCTCTTTTATCATTTGGACGCTAGTTCAAGTAAACGGGTCATCCCGCTTACTTCTCCTCTTTAACATATGTAGTCTTGTGACTCTTGCTCACGTCCTTGTCCATTGGTAAGCTTGATACATCCGTGGCCAGATGTCTTCGGTATTATAGCTTCGTTTAATAGATATAGTGTCTTACTAAATCAGAAGACTAAGATCATGACTTTGGTGTATTCTCTTTTCATCTTTTCTTAACGGCAAAATTTTGCATCGGATACTCTCATTTGCGACCCACACACGCTAGGTAGGAAACTCCAAGAATTGGCCCTGGTTGCTTGGCAATTAATTGCGGGTTCCAGGTTGCTTGACAACTAATCGCGGGTCCCCCTACTAATATCTCTTAATATCTTTTAGTATTTAAAATTGAAGAGACCACGCTCTTAATATTATCACTTCGACATAATCTATGTCTTTGATCATTGGTATGCGTGATACCTTCATGGTATAGCTTGGGTTGGTTGGTTGGTAGATGATGGGGTAGACTATCATATACCTTTTCGGATGTTACACAATTTATATGATGCAAATAAATTGTTAGGTCATTAAAGGTGGGGTACATATAATCTGAAGTGCATTTTGAAATTAACGAGAGATCAAATTAAGAAGAGAAAATACACGTAGCACTTTCTACGCTTATTTACTCATTTACGCTTTATTCGTATTACATTACAAGTACCATTTATATATATTTCCTTTATATAATCATAACTTAAGCATGTTTAAAGGAAATAAGTTTTTTATATTGTATCCATGGTTTTGAACAAACTACTGCTTCGTACGCATGTGATACACCACAGTCTGTAGCCGCAATTGTCAACTTGTGATTAAACCCTGGATGGTTGTCAAACGAGATCACCTTCTCGAATGTCAGCTGGTGCTGGGATGCAAGGTTATGAGCTAAAACCGCGTACTCACCCAACTCTTCTAAGTATTGTTTTTCGGCGTCCCAAGCCCCAACTCCGTTCACTGGGTCACCATTAACATTTTGGCTAGTACGGGATGTGACACACAAGACGAATAAGGCTATTGTGGTCACAAGGAGAAGCAACCGGGGTTGAGAGTACTTGTGAGCCATTTTGGTTAAATTTGTGATACCAAATATACTCGAGGTTGCATATTTATAGTCATGATCGAACCTACAAGGCTCACTAATACGGAGTACTATTTATGACCACCACTCGAACTTAATGACATTCTCAACTGAAACCTATAGCCAGCTGATTGTATAATGTATTTCAATCGGTGAGTAAATGTTATCGAAGGTTAGGTGCATACGGCTTCTTATCTTCATATGATTTATAATTAAGCTATGCATGTGTACTATGAATATAATCTTGTACATGTAAATCAAGACATATATGTGACGATCGACAATTAAACAGCCGATCATGCATCAACAACTACGTATCTAAATAGTAGTACTAGATCGTCATATTCACGTCAAACTATATATAGAAAGCTAGCGTTATGATCGGATATGTGATTACCTTAGTTACTTGTGTATATCAAATTTGTCTCTGTCACGATATATACGTACTCATATAAAAAAAGATTTTTTTTTTTCAAAATAATAATAATACATTCAAAACATGCAAAAATAGAAATGCTGGAAACAGTTTTACAAGTCTAGTATAATCGGAGTTTAGAATTCCGGTTTGTCAGATTTCAGAAGAAATCGGAGTTTTGAAGTCCGGCTTTGGTCCCTCCCTGCTAGATTCCTGACCGGTTGCCCTACCAAACCCTAACCGGATTTTGAAGGCCGGTTTGGCAGGCTTTTCTGACAATTTCTGAATCCGGATTTTGGAACTCCGGTTTCAGCAAACCCTATCCGATTTCTTAGATTTTCATGACTGAAACGCTATCTTCTCAGTATCATAACTCATACCTTTTTACTGTTATTTATACCTCTCATATCTTAACTTCATTTACATCATCACAAAGAACATAAACATATTTTCAAAACATGAAATTGAATCTCATAAATGTTTGAAATCATCATTTGAAAACCTCAAAAACACTAAAATCACATAATCAAATGACTACAATCCGTCCATTTATGGTTAATTTTGTTTGGGGTGGCAGAATTATTTTTCAAAATGGTTGGCTTACTGGTGATGAGACAGCATTTATAAGGAGTTTTGTCATGTCTCAGCGAATTAATTGTATGCAGTTAAATAATATGGCATACAATTATGTAGGTGTCGATCAAAGAACACATTCGTTGAAAATGATATTATGGTATGTTTTCAATGATCGTAATTGCAGAAATGAACTTGTTGACGATCAAACTCTAGAAACCATGTATTATTTCTCTCAGCGTGATGAAGACTATCAAGCTCATATTGAAATTCAGTATGAGCAAGTGTTACCAAACCCACAAGTACCAAGTTTTATGAGCATGATTCAATCTTTTGAAGCTGGTCCATCTACCTCTCGCAACCACTCAACATTTTTTGAAGATCAACATGAAGAACAACATGAAAAACAACATGAAGAACAACATGGAGAACATAATGAAGAACAACATGTAGATTCTGGTGATGATGATGGTATGTCAACTGCTAGTGACCGTGCAGTCGATCACTATAGCGTTAAAGAAAATCTTTCAGATGACTCTAGTAGGGAAGATCCATTGCCACAAGAAGCCCCTGGTTCACGTTTCGGTATTCTTAGTAGAGTTGGTGAGGCTAGTTCTTGTGTATTTGACGATGACGACGAAACATCATGGGTTGTTTGGGATAAAGATTCCAATATTATTACAAAAGGAATGGTTTTCCAGAACAATGTCGAACTTTTATACGCGGTTCAGAGATGGAATATACAAAATAATAGAGAAATCATCGTTGAAGACAGTAGACTGGGTTATTGGAAAGCAAAATGCTACACCACTAGCCCAAAGTACAAAGGACATCAAGAACATAGACATTGTTCGTGAGGTTGTAGTGGTTCAGTTAAAAATAGATCGAAGGTATGGAAACTTGTTAAATGGCACGATTTCCACAATTGTTATGGAAATGTCGCTTTAAACAACAATCGTTGTTTAACATCAAGCTTGATTGCTAGCGACATTTACCATTTAGTGAAGGTAGACCTTAGTATTCCAGTGGCAAACATCCAAACAATCGTAAAACGAACATGAAAAGCGGATGTTACGTACGCTAAGGCATGGAACGCAAGGCGTATTGCAATTGAACGGATGTATGGCACTTGGGAAAGTAATTGTGCTGAGCTACCTAGGTATTTAAATGAATTACTCTATACCAATCCGAATACAATTGTACGATTCTTAATTGATGGCCCTCCGGATGAGAAAGGTGTAGATACATTCAAGTATGTTTTTTGGGCTTTTGGTCTAGCCATTAGGGCATACACAATGTGTGTACTGATAATTTGCATCGACGGTACCCATTTGAAAGGGAGTTACAATGGTAAGTTGCTTCTTGCTTTTGCGAAAAATGCTAATAATCAAGTTCTTCCAATTGCTTTCGCAATAGTAGACAACGAAACCAACGCTAGTTGGACTTGGTTTTTGGAAATGTTCCAACAACATGTCGTTCAATATAGAAAGATTTGTGTCATTTCAGATCATCACCCTGGTATCCTACATGTGATGGGGATTTATACAAGTCAATATGGGTGGGAACATAGGTATTATTTGCGTCACGTTCGTAGCAACTTAATGAAGCACTGTCCAAGAATCTAACAGCTCAAAAAGTTGTGTTGGACAATTAGTGACACAACGAATCAGATACTCTACAAGAATGATATCCAAGCAATCAAACGCGCTAGTCTAGAGGCTTGGAAGTATTTGAAAGAAGCAAACATTCGAATGTGGACCGTGTATAAGGACACAGAAAGGAGTCGTTGGGGTAACACAACTACAAACATTGCTGAGTGCGTCAACAATGTAATTAATCATGCACGTATGATGTGATGGCCCCGTCAAGTACCCTTAACGGCTCCGTCACTTGGTCCCACAGCTTGATCGAACTCTATATGAATTTATTAAACCACATTGCATTCTTTAACCAAAAAGTTTCCCAAAAAGGAAATTTACTCAAAATAAGTAGTTCTAAACAACTCAACTTATTAAATAACCAAAGTTGACCAAAACATGTCAACAAAAACCCACAAGTTTAATTAACCAAAACAATGCAAAGTTTTAAGTGTTTATCAAAATCTTCCCAATGAATGCAGATCCTCTAACACAGCGGAAGCTCAACAAATCAGGTACCTGTGAAAACATTCGAGTAAACTGTCAACAAAAATGTTGAGTGAGTTATAGGTTTAAATAAACGAATAAACTTTAGACCACAAGATTTAAAAATGTTAGAAAACATTAAACCATTATTTCATTAATCCATGAGTCACCTGGTAATCACTTAACCAATTCCACCCTTACCAAACAAAATATACACTGAACAGGTGTATCTTCAAATAATTACGAAGTACTAACACATTCCGATTATAAATTGCTAGCGCGACTAGCTCGAAATGGGGTTGTCAAACCCGATAGATCTATCCATAGGATTCCCGTTCACCAGTAGAAACCAATGATTACAGTTACCAGACTAGGAAATATTTTCGTTCAACTCATAATGAATAATTTAAATTTAATTGTCACTTGTGTCTAAACGTAAATAAAATGCATGTAATCACATTCCAAAAATAATTTACAATAGTATAAAAACGGGACTATAACTCACCTTAACGTAAACGAAGTAGTAACATAGAAAAGGTGAAATGCACGAAGTAAGTGATCAAGAATGATCACAACGCCGAGCTATAAATAAAGCAGGTCGATATAAATAACTAACTTAAGTCAAGTCTTAGTATGATAGTTATAGTACTTGTTGCAAGTAGACATAGAACAACACTCAGTATGCTTCAGTTTGATCAGAGCAGCGTAAGGACATGTACTTTCTATTTTTAGAAAGTTTCTATTTTTGGCAGGTTTCCATTACTGGAAAAATTCTATTTTTGAAAAGTTTCTATTTTAGGAAAGTTTCCATATTTACAAAGTTTATAAGTTATAAAGGTTTCCTCAATTAGAAAGTCAATAAAAGTCAACTGAAAGTCAAAGTCAACCGAAAGTCAACTCAAAAGTCAATCTCGGTCAAACATAGTCAACATTAATTTTTAAAGTATAAGTTATAATAACAATATAGGTTATAATGCTATTTAAAGTCATATATGTATAATTATGTCATAACATAAGTTTAATTAAATTAAATTGAATTAATAGAGTTAACATAAGTTTAAATGATATAAGTATTATTAATTAATAATAATTTTTAATCATATCATAAGTATTGTTAATTAATAATAATTTTTAATCATATCATAAGTATTTAATTATAATTATTAAACCATAAGTATTTAATAATTAAATTGCAATTAAATAATAACTAAGCCTTTTAATAATTAAATAATTAATTAATATTTATTATAAGTCTTATAATAATAATCTGATAACATAAGTTTAATACTTATCAAAAGTATTTTCCATTAATAATAAAATTATTATTAATCATAAGTTTAATTAAATCATAAGGTAATTAATAAATGATATAATAAATATATATATATATATATATATATATATATATATATATATATATATATATATATATATATATATATATATATATATATATATATATATATATATATATATATATATATATATATATATATATATATATATATATATATATATATATATATATATCATAAGTCTTAAATTAAATTAATTACTTTTATATCATAATTAATTTAATAACAATGAAAATCATTATTTATATCATAAGTTAAATGATATAATCATAAGTTTTAATTAAAACGTTCGCCGGGTCATAACTTGAGCCTCGGGTGTCGGTTTTTGACAAGTCTTATATATATCCTCGTCTAACCAAACCACCCGACACATTAGTGAACTCAAGAAAACCCTTAGAGTAGCCCCCAAGTCATGACCAACAGCCATAATTCAAATTGAGACTTTAATTCGATCAAAAACAAGTTTTAGTCATAACGGGTGATCCGTGGCTCGAATTTCGATGACCCGAACATGAAAGTTCATCCAATCATCAATCCTAACATACTAGTACACCCTAGAGACTCCAAAAATGGTCACAAAGTCGGACCAAACCTGAACACATTCGTTTTTACATTTTAATTTGATGAAAACACCATTTTAATCATAACTTGAGTTCCGGGAATCGAAATAACATTAATCCGGAGTCTAAAATCAATGTATTGATGAGAAGAAAACATCTAGACACTTTATTTTAACAAAAACATCAGTTAAGTTCACTGAAATGGTCGATTAGTCTGCTGTCCACAATCAATCAAACCAAAAACATGCGATAACGAGTGATTCTATGCATAGAATCAATAAACCAACAACATACAAGCACTATACTATCATATTAAACATCAAAATCAGTAAAATAAAGAAAAGATCAAAAATTTAGGGTTAGGGTTTATACCCTAATCAATAATCAAGAGATACAATCGTGTAGAGATGAACGAGAGGAACCCGATGATGATGAAAGCTTCTTGATCCAAGCAATAATTTTTGTGATATGATGATGATGATGATGATGATGGTTAGTGTTGGGCAACAGCCAAGAACAAGGGAGGAGAGGGAGAGGTTGAGAGAAAATAATAGAATTAGGTTATGATGAAATGAAATTGAAAAAAAAAAAAAAAAAATGGGACAAATGAGCTAACACTCCCCCCTGGGAGTGTTCGGCCGAACTAGTGCAAGGGGGTGGGGCCCATGGCCCAAATTTGTCAAATGTTGGTTTGCTTTTAGCCCGAACGCCCGATCAAAGCCAGAAACGCGAAAACGCTACTACGCGATTGATTTTTCGGAGAGATAACAAATACCCGACGAATAAAATATATAAACACAATATATAATCATATGAAATCAAAATATCATATTTAAAATAATTTGGATTTAAAAATCCCAAAAGTTTGACCGTTGGTTTGAAAACCGAAAAGATTCGCCAGATAGAAATCCACGACACGTAGAAACTTACAACTTTAAATATGAATACAAATATTCACATAACACATAATAATTAATATATTATTACAAAAATAATAATATCGGTCATAGAAATGACGTGTCATGAATAACAATTAACGGACGTTAAATAATAAACGGTAAAAGATAATGGAAAAAGTAGGGTCGTGATAGTACCTTCCCGTTACGGAAATTTCGTCCCGAAATTTAAGCAGGTGCAGGGGTTGACTCGCCATTTGGGAACAAATGCAAGTACTTCTGCCTCATTTGATCTTCACGCTCCCAAGTGAACTCAGGTCCACGTCTGGCATTCCATCTCACTCGAACGATAGGAATTCTACTTTGCTTGAGGGTCTAAACCTCTCGATCCATAATTTCAACGGGTTCCTCAATAAAATGGAGTTGTTTATCAACATGAAGTTCATCATGAGGAATTGTCTCATCAGCCTCGGCCAAACACTTCTTCAAATTCGACACAGGGAAAACGTCATGAACAGCGCTAAGTTCTTGTCACTACAACAAAAGTGTACTTATAGGACCTTTTTTCCTGGGACCTAGTAAAATAAGGTCGTAAAAGCTACTTAGATAGGACCAGACGATATTTAGGGTCCCATTATGATATACTCTTTTAGAGTGGGGTCCTAATGAGCTCTTTTCTGGGACACATTATTTTTTTGTGTCCTATTATCAAATATTTTCATAGGACACTTAGAAAGTGAATCCTAATAAAGGAACTTATAAGACCTTTATTCGTTAGTGTCTCATTATGTGTTTATATAACAGGACACTTGTTATGAACGTCATATGAAATATACGTTTAGAGACCATTTATTTCCGAGAGTCTTATTATATTGTAGCATAATAGGACATTTGTACATATGTCCTATAAATGTATGTTATTAGGACGAATTAATTTTTGAGGTCCTAATTATCATAATAGTTAATATGATATAATATGACATTTAATTTGTGTATCATATAAAGGGACTTCATAAGATATTTAAATGTGTGTGTCTTATTATTTTTTAGAGTAATAGGACACATGGTATGACGGTCATATGAGAGTTACTCTTTATAAGACATTTATTTGTGTAAGCCGTATTATAGTAGATATAATAGGACACTTAAATTCTTTAATAGGACACTTTTAGTTTTGAGGTCATAATTAACATATGATTTCATAGGACACTTTAATTGTGAATCATAAAATGTTTCGTTATAAGACATTTAACTGTTTAGTGTCGCATTATGTGTTAATTCAATATGACACTTTATATAAAAGTCATATGAAATAAACTATCATAGGACATTTATTTGTCCTAGTCATATTATATATTTAGCTAATAGAACATAACTGTTTAGTGTCACATTATGTGTTAATTTAATAAGACACTTTATATTAAAGTCACATGAAATAAACTATAATAGGACATTTATTTGTCCTACTCATATTATATATTTAGCTAATAGCGCATATAATACTTATGTCGTATCATTGTCAATTTTTAGGACACTTTTAGTTTTTGGAGTCATAATTATCATATGATTTCATAGGACACTTTAATTGTGAATCATAAAATGGTACTTTATAAGACATTTAACAGTTTAGTGTCGCATTATGTGTTAATTTAATATGACACCTTATATAAAAGTCATATTAATTAGTGTATCATAGGACATTTATTTGTCCGAGTCGTATCATATCTTAAGCTAAAAGGACATGTCATACTTATGTCATATTAGGTTTTTTGGGTCTTAATTATCATATGATTTCACACGACACTATTAATAGTGACTCATCAGAAGAGATCATTTCTATTAGGTGTGATAGGTGTGATTCTGGATGGTATTTATGATGTTAATATAATATGGTTATATTAACCGAACGTCTTAACAGTCTGTTTTAAATGGCTTTTACTATTTACTATCAAAATGGCCTAGGTAAATACACTAACATTCCATTATAGACATGGTAGTTAGCGAATCCTTCTTCTTCTTTGGCTGTTATTCTGCGTCTTCGATAATTGAGCTGGTACGTCGGGTTCTTTTTCATGTTCTTTGTCAATGTCATCTTATTCCAGTAATGTGTGTGGCTGGAGCTCACTTGAAGGTTGCGGCTGACGCTGTACACATCTATCGCATGCCTGCATTTGACACAAATTACAAATTATAACTACTTTCTGGTCTTACAGAATGAAAAGGAACAAAGAAAACTAACACAGGTTACTTATTTACTGTACATTAGGCTCACCATTTTCTTCTTTGCTATCTTTTAGTCCATCAAAAATCTCATGATTATTAAACCCTGCACAGAGTAAATTCTGGTTTACAAAAATGATATTTTTTTTTTCATAATCAAGATGCCATTATCTATCATTAATCACAAAAAATGTTATTTTGTACCTTGACCAATTGCTTCAGCCATGACGTTACCTAAACTTATTTCAACATAACGCACTTCATTAACAAAAACAATCTGCAAGACTTTTCTTACTTAAATCTCTTTAATGACCTCGCTGAAAAAAAATTACAACAGAAGATCTGTTACATATAGGTAAAAAATAAAAGCTAACGTACTTGAGCATGATAACTAATATATTTTAGAGCTTCAATCCCCATAGCTGGTCCAATCGTATTAGTAATTCCATTACTCCAATACTCCGTCATGGAGCACAACCACCCTTAGCCTTGCACCAAATCTTCGTCACTATTCAATAATCGAAAATTTTATATATTGTAGTCACTAAAATTTATACCATGAAACTTAGAAGATAAACAAACAAATAAAGCGCTCATTTATGAATGACCATTGTAAACAAATTGCACTTTGTGCCAGGTTCAAGAAAGTCAAATGTTCAAATCATTCCTTATTTGGGCAGAATATCCTAGAGTCTTAGTGACCTGAAAGTCAATTACCAACATTAGCTGTTCAGGACGACACACACACACACAAATTAAGAGACACTTTACCATTTTCTAACGTCGATTAACAACCAAAGCATAACCACTCGAATCTGCTTAACAAATTTAATTTACAATTACAATGTTAGTCGTCTTTGAGACTTCTAATAAATTGGAAGGGGTAGCTTGTAATTTGTAAGTCATGTCACATAAACACAGCATTATTTGACAAAAAATTTAGACACTGCTATAAGGTGTCAAGTTAGTACCATCTGATTTTATAACAATGCGTATAGAGTATACACAAATTGATGCTACTTTACATGATACATTAGTGATGGACGATTTAGTTGCCAATAAAAGTCAATCATAAAGCAAGAGAAAACATGAGTTTTATTTACATGTATCGAACAAAAACTAACCTTTTCAACCATCAAGTAGTTGCAATGCATTATCAATGTCAATCTGAATGAATTGTGTTTGAAAGTAGTTACTTCCATTATGCCTCTTGAACGTCACAAACACACAGAAAAAACTACAAATGTTTAGTCATTTAGAGTTAAAAAAGTGTGCTAAAAGTGCAGCCAACAGAAAGAGCAACTTACACTTTTATTGCTAATTTGTGGTTTCTATTCACGTATGTACCGGATGAACGTAATCTTCATTTCATTTGGCTTTTAAAAGATGTTTCCAATATACTCTCTCAAATTTAGAAAACAAAAGTAGCATTGGGGCTCATATAAATACATATTATTCCAACCAATAGGATGCGTATCACCATAGTTGCAAGTGTTACCATCACAAAAAAGAGGTCTCAAGCATAAGTAGAAAATTAAGCAATGGATAATGGGTTGAATGGCTGCAACTTATGTTGCCCCGCCAAGTTTTGAACCCATTCATTATCATTGCTCAACTTAGTTCCTACATATTGATCATCACGGCCCAATTAGATGATAAATTTGATAATTTCAAACCTGAATACAGGGATCATCATGGCTGCAAGTTATATGTTGTCATGCCAAGATATGATACGATTTTTTCTCATTGCAAGGCTCAATCATAAGCATTCATTATGACAGAAGTACATAAATTACAACAATGAAAAGCTTAAACCGATTAAAACACCCAATCATGATATGAAAGAAGTACATAAATTACAACAAATCTGGAGCAAAGATTCCACTCTATTTCAATCTCCCATCATTTCTTTGTCAAATTACAAGAAAGCATCCCTGCCATACAAGTATAATCAAATGAAAAGAAGTATATAAAGTAAAATGATTTGAGGTTGTAACGAAATGAATATGTTTTCAGCAACTTTTGATCCATTTAACCCTCTTTGATCCATTTCCTTTAACATCATTTTTCACCCCTTGAAACATTTCGTTCATAGAATTTATATATGTATTATATAAATAAAAAAAAGGAAAAAAAAAAGAACTTCATAAACAGAAAATGCATATACCTTAGAATAAAACTAGGATTAAAGCATCAGCTTAATATTGAAACTGGAAGAACAGCATCGAGTTTGGCATTAAGTGACCATTGTTGAGGATATGCAGATGATAATTCGATTGGAAGATGCCAAACTAATACTTTTGAGCAATCATCTGGTATTCCTTCAATTTTTGACTCGTCCTCCACAACTTGTTCGATTAAAGTGCTGACATTACAATTTCCTGAGTTTCATCAAACGATCAACGTGCAAGTATAGAACAATCACAGATAATTATGCAGCCTACAAAACACTATCTTAACAGAAAATCCATAAAATAAACATGTACTCATAGAAATACAACACAAACCCAATGCTTCATACAAACAGACTCAGATACAAAAGTGAAGATCACGAAAAGAAAAGAAATAGATAAACCCTGTCATACCTGCTAACTCAAAACCCTCAAATTTACCGAGCAAGTTTATGAAAATAAAAATAAACAGGTACACTCGTTAAGAAAGCTTACAACAATCTTACAGAAGGACCACTTCACTTGCGAACGAATAGTTAAAAAGATAGACCACCGAAGAGCATGGTGTTACAATGCCTGCCGCATCTGGAAAAAAAATGGAAAGACTCAACAATGGTACAGGCTGCATTGACCATGGCTTACAAGATGACATTTATAGGTATAATTTCGAATTATTAAAAATTCCATTAACACAAACTAACAATAATAAAAAAAAACAAGTACTGCTTCTAAATTACTTGCACATATAAAATGGCAGAGGCAGGGTTCCCATTTGTCGAAGATCCAGGAGGAATAACCATAGACTAACCATGCAGAGCTATATAACACAAACAGATTCTGACAGCCTGAAGCAAGTACCAACAACTCCCAAAGCCATTGAAAGAACATCCCACATCCTGCAACAGTTAAAAAAACACTTGCCACATTGAAAACACTAAACATATACTTATCACTGGCAATCTCATTGTGACAATGACACTCCTTTAAAAGAACTCATGAAAAAAATATTAAGTGAAGACAAGAACCACTAATGAGCATATAATTTTGACCGCATAAAGAAAAACCAGCCTATAATATGCTCTTAAACCAACGTTGACAGCAGTTTAAAAACCTCTTTTGTTTAAATATCTATATACTACTTGCTCCTCATATTAACAATGTACAATGCCTTTGTAAGCACTTTTGTAAACAATGAATGAAAATTTAATAACACCCTAGCAAGTTATTGATTATGTGAATGTGGGATTATGGCTATCTGCCTTTATAAACTGAGTACAAATATTTGTTGATGCCTCTTAAAGCTACTAAGTGGTGAATATAAGAAATTAAAAGTCCTAATTTTAGCTTTAATAAAAAGTAAGGAAGAAGCAGAAATAGAATGAGATACCTTCATGAATACTCGTCATGGTGAAGATGACTGCGATGACAAACAGGTTGTTGATTCGATCTCTAAGAATCGATATCTATTGATAATGACGGTTTGATAATCACGCTCCAGTTTTTCTTTTACGTATTACTTTTTTACGATAAACTGGAACTGGAAGGGAATGGAATTAGAGGCGCGTGTTTTTTTCCTTATAAAGTACAGTAATTAGGAAATAAAAAATATTTAGGCCTCGCTCCATTAGGCCCCGTAGGTTTTTTTTTCATTAAATTCTATTTTCTGAATTTAAATAAGACTTCTGTAAGGACCGAGTGAGGAATAAATAATTAGTGTTTGTTTTATATGTTGAATAACCATCTGAATAATTGAATTTATTAAGTTAACCATGTACATGGTTAGTTACTAGAGCAGTTACTAAAAAGTCGGGGCCTAAATGAAAATTAACACTTATTTAAATTTTTTATCATTAAGATGCGCCTTATTTAATAAGTTAAAAACAAATACTTATCAATGACTTTCCATATTAAGTTTCATACTTTAAGTCCATTAAGGCCTAATCAAACATGGCCTTAGTCTAATGGCCTATATTTATTTTAATTTAAACAATTGCTCTATTAAGGCATTAAGGGTTTATTTTAATATATAGAAGGAATTATATTATATTTATTGTTAATAACTAACTGATTATTGTCTTATTAATGAGTGATTTGGTGAGGGTCTATATGCTAGTGGTTTATGGGTAGTCCGGTCATGGTTCGTGGGTCTAGTGGTGGTTTGGTGATCTGGTGGTTGTTCTATGGTCCGGTAGTGGTTCGATGGTCGGGTGGTGGTTCGTATATCTAGTTTGGTAGTCTGGTGGTGGTCCAGTGGTGATATGGTGTTCCAGTGGTGGTTTTGTGGTCCGGTGGTGGTTCAGTGATCTAGCGGTGGTCTGGTGGTCCCGTGGTGATTTGTTCGTCCGGTGGTTTTCATTGCCACTATCAGTGTTGGTTTGTTGGTCCAGAGATGGTATTACGGTGGTTCGATTGTTTGGTGATCCGGTGCTGGTTCACTGGTTCAGTAATGGTCTGTTGATGATTATTATTGGTAAGCCATAAACCATAAATCCTACAGCCAAAACCCCATATTCTAGACTCTAAAACATACACCCTTGAACCCTACACCTTAAACCCAATACCCGTTTGGAAAGTACAAAAATGAAATTTATTTGACCCACAGCCCATTTAGACCTATTACGCAACTCGAAATTGAAACATGAAGCAAAACGAGAAACTAAAAAAATGGGTCGGTTATAAAAATGAATATTATCCGCACCGATTTACCAACAATGAACCGTACCCGTATAATGTTTTTCCATAACTAACAGCTAATAAGTGTTAAGGAACTCATAAATGAGTTCTTTGTAAATTGGTCGTTTGATGTTTCTTCTAAATATGAGTCATCCAATCATCGGAATGATTATTAACATTAAGTGTTCCGATTGTCGGTCAATCAAAGGTATGTGGTCCCAGAAAGAGACTCTTCCTCGTCAGTTCAGGTAATGTAGCTGTATGGTTTATATGAGATGTCGTGTTTGACATTGATAATGAAACCTCTATTGTTTTCCCATGTTTCTAAGATGTGGCATTTTCTTATGTGTCTTGCATGTCACTATGTACTAGTAGGCGCATCGTTTAGTATGACCCCTCAAATGATTCAATCATGATACAATTTGTATTAGTTCTTCTAGTAGCCTTTGCGCTCTTATTCATACTCTCGCTCGCTGTTATCTTATTTAATTAACCCTTCTTCATCTAGGTCTATCTCAAAATTCAAATATCACTAAATTCTACTCCCTCCATCACAAGATAAATGTCCCATTAGATTTCAAGGTATTTCTTATTAAAATTTTAACTTTAAATTTTTTTATTCGTGCTATATAATATTTGATAAAAACTACTCCGTATATGAATGGATTCGATTTTGAAATGAGTTTTATTTGTATGACTTTCATTAAATATTATGCAACACAAATAAATATATTCAAAGTTAAAGTTGTATAAGGAAGAATTTAAGAAGTTAAAACATAACAATAATTTTAAACGGAAGCAGTATTGAAAAAGAACTTAAATTCTAAGTTAAAAAAAAAAATTAGAAAATAAAATCTCAAATTTCAGTTCAAATTTAAATTTCCATCTTTCAATTCAAATCTAAAATTCCTGAAAAAAAGTCAAAGGCCAAAATTCAAATTCAATACCACAAACATTTAAAAATTTTAAAATCGTGAATTATTGTTATTACGGGTGTTTAAAAGAAAACCCAGTACTAATTTTTTCCTCCTGCGGTTCATAAAATCAAAACCCTTACTAGGTAGATTATACTCCGTAATATACCGGTACACATACCCACCGCCCTTCAAATCCAATCGCCGGCGATCGCTTTGTGGTCCACCTCCGTTCTTCCGCTACTTTTGACGTGCAGAGGAGTGAAGGTATGTGGATTTGTTCTATGCTCTAATTGATTGACGATTTATTATGTTCGTGGCTTTAAAACGTATTTTTTATCTTGAATTTTACTTGAATATCATGTGGTTGGTCTCTCCATGGGATTAAGTTTACATGTCACAAAGGGTTATATCCAAATTGGGTTATTTTAATGGAAGACACTTAGAAAATAAACTTATTTTCTTGAGCACAAGACAATCTAGAATCATAATCCTCTAATTATATGCAATTGTTGTGTTTATCATTATGCAAAAGTACTTTTATATTTTAAATGGTTTCATGTCTTAAGTTTTACCGTGTTATGGTGTTACGACTTAATATAATTACTATATCAATCTTCTACATGGACATCTACGATACGAAATACAATGGAATTTTACAACCTCTCATTTATTTATTATTTTAAACTATGTTTCTACGTTTGTTAAATTGGTGTTAAATCTGCAGTTACAGAGGATTTCTCATGTCCATTTTGTTTGGTGAAATGTGCAAGCTACAAGGTAGATTATGCCTTGACTTTGTTGTATGTTATATACTCAACAATCACTTATATATATATCACTTATATAGTTTGAATGGATTATAAGTGTTTCTTGAATTTTTCTGATGTATTTTAGGGCCTGATACTTCACCTGACTTCATCACATGATCTCTTCTGCTATGAGTTTTGGGTTTGTAAATTTCACGAATGTTTCACTGTCATTTCAATGTTTGGCTGCAATAATTTCTGAATGCGTCATAGTAGTTTGAACCTGAATAAGGCATAAAAATTATTGTTGTTTGGAATGGGCCCAAAAGAATAACATTTGTTTCACTGGATCAGGCCCTATGATTCATGTACATACTTTGTTTCTATTTTGATGTTCGATTTAGGCGTGTGTAGTTAAAAGTCATATTCTGATATAGTAATCTGTGCTATGCAGTGGTAGTGTTGCAGTAACTTCCAAGCTTTAATGGTCCACTTTGTTCATGAGTTCATAGACGTATGTTTAATTCTGATTATTCAATGTATATCAGATGACACGGCAGGATCAAATGAGTTAATTTGAAGGTGGAAGTTAACCTTTGTTTGAGCTTCATGAGGTATGATTAATTATGATTATCTAATCTTTTTGTTTATCAATTCCTTATAAATTACCTTACAAATGAAATAATCTGTTTGTTTATCAATTTCTTATAAATCGAACTTGCTATTCCATACTGTCCCGCTTTATGTTCGTTGCGTCTTTTAACCCATAATTTTCTTATAAAGTTTTTCGTTGCATCTTTTAAACCATAATTTTCTTATAAAGAATAAACTTTATACTTATTAATCTCTAGAAATTTGTGATTTTGATCATGAGTCATTCAATACTGTTATTTATTCTATTGTAGGTTGCAGAAATCCTCATGCTGAAACTTAAACAAGAAGTGGACACCGAGTATTTGGATGACACCTAGAATGGGACCACATCTCAAGGAACATTAAGTATCTCATATTTTTTTCAAAATGTATCACCAGCTTATTTCTTTTTCTTTTTTCAAATTACTCTTTTTTTTTTCTTTTTACCGAATGAGTTGTGGTTGTCATAATGGGTGAAATTGGATAGAATGATTAACACACATTACTTGTAAGTATAGAACGAACTATATCACTGTCTTGAAAACTGAAGAGGCAACTACAACCCATTAACTGAAATAACACCACCGTAACTTGTCATTACTTGTTAATATGCAGATCATCAAAGCAAGTTCAGCAGTCTAACTATATAGTGTGGAACGTCAATTCAGCTATTTCATCAAGCACTATACTCGAAAGTACAATGCATATATGGCGCATTGGCTCGGCTTTGCACGGTGAAGAAGGTTGTTCAAGTCTTGAGCAAGTGGTACAATTAGCAACATATTTTGTTGGATTGTGGATTGACTATTGTAGTTTCTGTATACATGCTTTTGCTGACCTAACTGATGTTCGTCGGTAACTTCTAACCTCAATATTTTTTTCACCTATTGACGATATTTGAAACTCTATGTTTTGATCTTCAAAAATGGTGAACTTAAACTCCTGCCCCCTCGTTGGTAGCCCAATAAGTTAGAGTATTTCAATACTTTGTTACCTATGTTTTGGCTGTTTTATAAACATCCGATTTCTTTTTTTCTGCTTAACTTGACATAACATTTAAAAGAGTGCCGTCTTTTGTTGGAAAGGATTTCTTATGTCATAAATTATGTGATATATACATCACTTTCGAGTTATTTCAGCAGCAATGGAGTTCCCATGCACACATTCTTGTTCGTGCTTTAAATTTTCTATCAAAAAGTTTGCACAAGTATTATGACAAGTAAGTTCACTCTTTTTCTAAGAAATTCTTCCTAGCTTTGTCATGATGTCTAATCTTATTCTCTTGTAATTTTCACACGCTTACTCTTTGATTTTCTAGTTTAAATTTTCTTCATCTAAACATATCTCTTACTGGTTTTTTGTTCTTGAATTTAATTACTTTCTTATTGTTTACTATGTGTTTTTTTTACTTTCACAACTTTAGTTTTTACCAATATGTATAGGCGTGCTAGTTTTTCCTATTTGCTAATGCCTGTCTACAGGTATGTTTTTGTTTTTCAGCTCGGTATGTCCTTGGTGCGTATATTGCTTGACCTTGTACATTTATCCCGGTATGTTCTTGTTACACTTGTAATAATTAAGATTTAAGATTAATTTTTATAACGTGCACGTGTATGCTTCATACATGGATGTTTTATTTGTAGGTGGTACGTGAGGATTGATGAAGATAGATGCCGACCTAAGACGTTATGCATTGCTTGTTAATTTTACAT
Source organism: Rutidosis leptorrhynchoides (assembly GCF_046630445.1). NCBI lineage: Eukaryota > Viridiplantae > Streptophyta > Magnoliopsida > Asterales > Asteraceae > Rutidosis > Rutidosis leptorrhynchoides. The sequence goes on from NC_092333.1 coordinate 280,514,912, forward strand.
TTTTGTCAAATGTTATTTGAAGCCTTTTAATATATGTTAGATTATTTATGAATTATATATGTTTAGTGTTTTTTATGTTATGAAAATAATGTATTGAAATTTAATTATGTTTTATTTCATATTCGTTTTTAATATAAATTATTAATTGGGTATCAATAAACAATAATTATATCAATTAAAAATCGAATCAGGAAAAAACTGCCCAAAACCTGATAACCGGATCCGGACTCATCTAATATTTGAACGGGATCCGAATATCTGAACCTGACCGAATATCTTAACCTGACCCGAATAGCCAACCTGACCCGAATAGCCGAACTGGACCCGAATTTTCCGGCTCCAAAGTTTGGACCGGATCCAAATATCTGAAACCATAACCAAAACTACTATGACTTGTTAGGACTTATAATTAGGTTATAACTGAAATGTCCCGTCCTTATTGATTAAAAACGTTCCATATTAATTGATTTCGTTGCGAGGTTTTGACCTCTATATGAGACGTTTTTCAAAGACTGCATTCATTTTTAAAACAAACCATAACCTTTATTTCATAAATAAAGGTTTAAAAAGCTTTACGTAGATTATCAAATAATGATAATCTAAAATATCCTGTTTACACACGACCATTACATAATGGTTTACAATACAAATATGTTACATCGAAATCAGTTTCTTGAATGCAGTTTTTACACAATATCATACAAACATGGACTCCAAATCTTGTCCTTATTTTAGTATGCAACAGCGGAAGCTCTTAGTATTCACCTGAGAATAAACATGCTTTAAACGTCAATAAAAATGTTGGTGAGTTATAGGTTTAACCAATATATATCAAATCATAACAATAGACCACAAGATTTCATATTTCAATACACATCCCATACATAGAGATAAAAATCATTCATATGGTGAACACCTGGTAACCGACATTAACAAGATGCATATATAAGAATATCCCCATCATTCCGGGACACCCTTCGGATATGATATAAATTTCGAAGTACAAAAGTATCCGGTACTTTGGATGGGGTTTCTTAGGCCCAATAGATCTATCTTTAGGATTCGCGTCAATTAGGGTGTCTGTTCCCTAATTCTTAGATTACCAGACTTAATAAAAAGGGGCATATTCAATTTTGATAATTCAACCATAGAATGTAGTTTCACGTACTTGTGTCTATTTTGTAAATCATTTATAAAACCTGCATGTATTCTCATCCCAAAAATATTAGAATTTAAAAGTGGGACTATAACTCACTTTCACATATTTTTACTTCGTCGGGAAGTAAGACTTGGCCACTGGTTGATTCACGAACCTATAACAATATATACATATATATCAAAGTATGTTCAAAATATATTTACAACACTTTTAATATATTTTGATGTTTTAAGTTTATTAAGTCAGCTGTCCTCGTTAGTAACCTACAACTAGTTGTCCACAGTTAGATGTACAGAAATAAATCGATAAATATTATCTTGAATCAATCCACGACCCAGTGTATACGTATCTCGGTATTGATCACAACTCAAACTATATATATTTTGGAATCAACCTCAACCCTGTATAGCTAACTCCAACATTCACATATAGAGTGTCTATGGTTGTTCCGAAATATATATAGATGTGTCGACATGATAGGTCAAAACATTGTATACGTGTCTATGGTATCTCAAGATTACATAATATACAATACAAGTTGATTAAGTTATGGTTGGAATAGATTTGTTACCAATTTTCACGTAGCTAAAATGAGAAAAATTATCCAATCTTGTTTTACCCATAACTTCTTCATTTTAAATCCGTTTTGAGTGAATCAAATTGCTATGGTTTCATATTGAAATCTATTTTATGAATCTAAACAGAAAAAGTATAGGTTTATAGTCGGAAAATTAAGTTACAAGTCGTTTTTGTAAAGGTAGTCATTTCAGTCGAAAGAAAGACGTCTAGATGACCATTTTAGAAAACATACTTCCACTTTGAGTTAAACCATAATTTTTTGATATAGTTTCATGTTCATAATAAAAATCATTTTCCTAGAATAACAACTTTTAAATCAAATTTTATCATAGTTTTTAATTAACTAACCCAAAACAGCCCGCGGTGTTACTACGACGGTGTAAATCTGGTTTTACGGTGTTTTTCGTGTTTCCAGGTTTTAAATCATTAAGTTAGCATATCATATAGATATAGAACATGTGTTTAGTTGATTTTAAAGTCAAGTTAGAAGGATTAACTTTTATTTGCGAACAAGTTTAGAATTAACTAAACTATGTTCTAGTGATTACAAGTTTAAACCTTCGAATAAGATAGCTTTATATGTATGAATAGAATGATGTTATGAATATCATTACTACCTCAAGTTCCTTGGATAAACCTACTATAAATGAGAAAAATAGATCTAGCTTCAAAGGATCCTTGGATGGCTTGAAAGTTCTTGAAGCAGAATCATGACACGAAAACAATTTCAAGTAAGATTTCCACTCGAAATAAGATTGTTATAGTTATAGAAATTGAATTAAAGTTTGAATATGATTATTACCTTGTATTAGAAAGATAACCTACTGTAAGTAACAAAGGTTTCTTGATCTTGGATGATTACTTGGAATGGATTTAGAAAACTTGGAAGTAAACTTGCAATCGTGGAAGTATTCTTGATTTTATAAAACTAGAACTTTTGGAATTTATGAAGAACACTTAGAACTTGAAGATAGAACTTGAGAGAGATCAATTAGATGAAGAAAATTGAAGAATGAAAGTGTTTGTAGGTGTTTTTGGTCGTTGGTGTATGGATTAGATATAAAGGAAATGTAATTTTGTTTTCATGTAAATAAGTCATGAATGATTACTCATATTTTTGTAATTTTATGAGATATTTTATGCTAGTTGCCAAATGATGGTTCCCACATGTGTTAGGTGACTAACATGGGCTGCTAAGAGCTGATCATTGGAGTGTATATACCAATAGTACATACATCTAAAAGTTGTGTATTGTACGAGTACGAATACGGGTGCATACGAGTAGAATTGTTGATGAAACTGAACGAGGATATAATTGTAAGCATTTTTGTTAAGTAGAAGTATTTTGATAAGTGTCTTGAAGTCTTTAAAAAGTGTATGAATACATATTAAAACACTACATGTATATACATTTTAACTGAGTAATTAAGTCATCGTTAGTCGTTACATGTAAATGTTGTTTTGAAACCTTTAGGTTAACGATCTTGTTGAATGTTGTTAACCCATTATTTATTATAACAAATGAGATGTTAAATTGTTATATTATCATGATATTATGATATATAATTTATCTTAGTATGAAATATATACAGTTAAATGTCGTTACAACGATAATCGTCACATATATGTCTCGTTTCGAAATCATTAAGTTAGTAGTCTTATTTTTACATATGTATTTCATTGTTAATACACTTAATAGTATATTTACTTATCATTTAACATAATTAACCAAGTGTATCAATATCTTAATATGATTCATATGTACCTAGTAAGACGTTGTTATAACGATAATCGTTATATATATCGTTTTCGAGTTTCTTAAATTAATAGTCTCATTTTTATGTATATAACTCATTGTTAAAATACCTAATGAGATACATACTTATAATAAAATCATGTTAACTATATATATAACCATATATATGTCATCGTATAGTTTTTACAAGTTTTAACGTTCGTGAATCACCGGTCATCTTGGGTGGTCAATTGTCTATATGAAACCTATTTCAATTAATCAAGTCTTAACAAGTTTGATTGCTTAACATGTTGGAAACACTTAATCATGTAAATAACAATTTCATTTAATATATATATAAACATGGAAAACTTCGGGTCACTACAGTACCTACCCGTTAAATAAATTTCGTCCCGAAATTTTAAGTAGTTGGAGGTGTTGACGTATCTTCTGGAAATAAATGCGGGTATTTCTTCTTCATCTGATCTTCATGCTCCCAGGTGAACTCGGGTTCTCTACGAGCATTCCATCGAACCTTAACAATCGGTATCTTGTTTTGTTTAAGTCTATTAACCTCACGATCCATTATTTCGAAGGGTTCTTCAATGAATTGAAGTTTTTCATTGATTTGGATTTCATCCAACGGAATAGTGAGATCTTCTTTAGCAAAACATTTCTTCAAATTTGAGACGTGGAAAGTGTTATGTACAGCCGCGAGTTGTTGAGGTAGCTCCAGTTGGTAAGCTACTGGTCTGACACGATCTATAATCTTGAATGGTCCAATGTACCTTGGATTTAGTTTCCCCCATTTACCAAATCGAACAACGCCTTTCCAAGGTGAAACCTTAAGCATGACCATTTCTCCAATTTCAAACTCTATATCTTTTCTTTTACTGTCCGCGTAGCTCTTTTGTCGACTCTGGGCGGTTTTCAATCTTTGTTGAATTTGGATGATTTTCTCGGTAGTTTCTTGTATTATCTCCGGACCCGTAATCTGTCTATCCCCCACTTCACTCCAACAAATCGGAGACCTGCACTTTCTACCATAAAGTGCTTCAAACGGCGCCATCTCAATGCTTGAATGGTAGCTGTTGTTGTAGGAAAATTCTGCTAACGGTAGATGTCGATCCCAACTGTTTCCGAAATCAATAACACAAGCTCGTAGCATGTCTTCAAGCATTTGTATCGTCCTTTCGCTCTGCCCATCAGTTTGTGGATGATAGGCAGTACTCATGTCTAGACGAGTTCCCAATGCTTGCTGTAATGTCTGCCAGAATCTTGAAATAAATCTGCCATCCCTATCAGAGATAATAGAGATTGGTATTCCATGTCTGGAGACGACTTCCTTCAAATACAGTCGTGCTAACTTCTCCATCTTGTCATCTTCTCTTATTGGCAGGAAGTGTGCTGACTTGGTGAGACGATCAACTATTACCCAAATAGTATCATAACCACTTGCAGTCCTTGGCAATTTAGTAATGAAATCTATGGTAATGTTTTCCCATTTCCATTCCGGGATTTCAGGTTGTTGTAGTAGACCTAATGGTACCTGATGTTCAGCTTTGACCTTAGAACACATCAAACATTCTCCTACATATTTAGCAATATCGGCTTTAATACCTGGCCACCAAAAATGTTTCTTAAGATCCTTGTACATCTTCCCCGTTCCAGGATGTATTGAGTATCTGGTTTTATGAGCTTATCTAAGTACCATTTCTCTCATATCTCCAAATTTTGGTACCCAAATCCTTTCAGCCCTATACCGGTTTTCGTCTTCCCGAATATTAAGATGCTTCTCCGATCCTTTGGGTATTTCATCCTTTAAATTTCCCTCTTTTAAAACTCCTTGTTGCGCCTCCTTTATTTGAGTAGTAAGGTTAGTGTGAATCATTATATTCATAGATTTTACTCTAATGGGTTCTCTGTCCTTTCTGCTCAAGGCGTCGGCTACCACATTTGCCTTCCCCGGGTGGTAACGAATCTCAAAGTTGTAATCATTCAACAATTCAATCCACCTACGCTGCCTCATATTCAGTTGTTTCTGATTAAATATGTGTTGAAGACTTTTGTGGTCGGTATATATAATACTTTTGACCCCATATAAGTAGTGCCTCCAAGTCTTTAATGCAAAAACAACCGCGCCTAATTCCAAATCATGCGTCGTATAATTTTGCGCGTGAATCTTCAATTGTCTAGACGCATAAGCAATCACCTTCGTCCGTTGCATTAATACACAACCGAGACCTTGCTTTGATGCGTCACAATAAATCACAAAATCATCATTCCCTTCAGGCAATGACAATATAGGTGTAGTAGTTAGCTTTTTCTTCAATAATTGAAACGCCTTCTCTTGTTCATCCTTCCATTCAAATTTCTTCCCTTTATGCGTTAATGCAGTAAAGCTTTTTGCTATTTTGGAGAAATCTTGGATGAATCTTCTGTAGTAACCAGCCAATCCTAAAAATTGACGTATATGCTTCGGAGTTTTTGGGGTTTTCCACTTTTCAACGGTTTCGATCTTTGCCGGGTCCACCTGGATACCTTCTTTGTTCACTATGTGACCGAGGAATTGAACTTCTTCCAACCAAAATGCACACTTTGAAAACTTAGCGTACAGTTTTTCTTTCCTCAATACTTTTAGCACTTTTCTCAAATGTTCTTCGTGCTCTTGATCATTCTTTGAGTAAATAAGTATGTCATCGATGAAAACAATGACAAACTTGTCAAGATATGGCCCACACACTCGGTTCATAAGGTCTATGAACACAGCTGGTGCGTTAGTTAATCCAAACGGCATAACCATAAACTCGTAATGACCATAACGCGTCCTAAAAGAAGTTTTTGGAATATCATCCTCCTTTACTCGCATTTGATGATATCCAGAACGTAAATCGATCTTCGAATAAACCGACGAGCCTTGTAGTTGATCAAATAAGTTGTCAATTCTCGGCAGTGGATAACGGTTTTTGATGGTAAGTTTGTTCAACTCTCTGTAGTCAATACACAACCTAAATGTACCATCCTTCTTCTTGACAAACAAAATAGGAGCTCCCCATGGTGATGTGCTTGGTCGAACGAAACCACGTTCTAATAGTTCTTGCAGTTGGCTTTGCAGTTCTTTCATCTCGCTGGGTGCGAGTCTATAAGGAGCACGAGCTATTGGTGCAGCTCCTGGTACAAGATCTATTTGAAATTCAACAGATCGATGTGGAGGTAGTCCCGGTAATTCTTTCGGAAATACATCGGGAAATTCTTTTGCGACGGGAACATCATTGATGCTCTTTTCTTCAGTTTGTACTTTCTCGACGTGTGCTAGAACAACATAGCAACCTTTTCTTATTAGTTTTTGTGCCTTCAAATTACTAATAAGATGTAGCTTCAAGTTGCCCTTTTCTCCGTACACCATTAAGGGTTCTCCTTCTTCTCGTACAATGCGAATTGCATTTTTATAACATACGATCTCTGCTTTCACCTTCTTCAGCCAGTCCATGCCAACTATTACATCAAAACTCCCTAACTCTACTGGTATCAAATCAATCTTAAATATTTCGCTACCCAGTTTAATTTCTCGATTCCGGCATATATTATCTGCTGAAATTAATTTACCGTTTGCTAATTGTAGTAAAAATTTACTATCTAACGGCGTCAATGGACAACTTAATTTAGCACAAAAATCTCTACTCATATAGCTTCTATCCGCACCCGAATCAAATAAAACGTAAGCAGATTTATTGTCAATAAGAAACGTACCCGTAACAAGCTCCGGGTCTTCCTGTGCCTCTGCCGCATTAATATTGAAAACTCTTCCGCGGCCTTGTCCATTCGTGTTCTCCTGGTTCGGGCAATTTCTAATAATGTGGCCCGGTTTTCCACATTTATAACAAACTACATTGGCATAACTTGCTCCGCCACTACTTGCTCCGCGATTACTCATTCCGACACCATTTGTTCCTTTCGTTCTGTTAACCCCTGGTCCGTAGACCTCACACTTCGCCGCGCTATGACCATTTCTTTTACACTTGTTGCAAAATTTGGGGCAGAACCCCGAGTGATACTTTTCACACCTTTGGCATAGCTGCTTCTGATTGTTGTTGTTGTTGTTGTTGTTGCGATCATTATTGTTGTTGGGATGATTGTTGTAGTTGCTGCTGTTGTTGTTGTTCTTGTTGTTGTTGTTGTTGTTATTGTTGTTGTTGTTGTTGTTGTTGTTGTTGGGCCGTTTGTTGTAGTTACGATTGATGTTGCGATTGTTGGGATAATTGTTGCGATTATTATTGTAATTGCTGTTGTTGTTGTATTGGTGATTCTTATCACCGTTTTCCTCCCACTTTCTTTTGACTTGCTTTACATTAGCCTCTTCAACCGTCTGTTCTTTAATTATTTCCTCAATCTGGTTCACTAGTTTGTGAGCCATTCTACATGCCTGTTGTATGGAGGCAGGCTCGTGTGAACTTATATCTTCTTGGATTCTTTCCGGTAATCCTTTCACAAACGCGTCGATCTTCTCTTCCTCATCTTCGAATGCTCCCGGACACAATAGGCACAATTCTGTGAATCGTCTTTCGTACGTGGTAATATCAAATCCTTGGGTTCGTAACCCTCTAAGTTCTGTCTTGAGCTTATTGACCTCGGTTCTGGGACGGTACTTCTCGTTCATCAAGTGCTTGAATGCTGATCACGGTAGTGCGTACGCATCATCTTGTCCCACTTGCTCTAGATAGGTATTCCACCATGTTAACGCAGAACCTGTGAAGGTATGCGTAGCGTACTTCACTTTGTCCTCTTCAGTACACTTACTTATGGCAGACACCGATTCGACCTTCTCGGTCCACCGTTTCAATCCGATCGGTCCTTCGGTTCCATCAAATTCCAAAGGTTTGCAGGCAGTGAATTCTTTGTAGGTGCATCCTACACGATTTCCTGTACTACTAGATCCAAGGTTATTGTTGGTATGTAGCGCAGCCTGTACTGCGGCTGTGTTTGAAGCTAGAAAAGTACGGAATTCCTATTCATTCATATTCACGGTGTGTCGAGTAGTCGGTGCCATTTCCTTTAAAATAGTCAAATGGAACAAGTTAATCATACAGAATATTAAGAGTAGTTAATAGTATTTCGTAGCATAATATGAACTCATTTATAAAAGCTTTTTCTTCATATTAGCGTTTTATAAGTTTAAATTCGGGTAGTACCTACCCGTTAAGTTCATACTTAGTAGCTAATATACAATTCAACTACTACAATTCTATATAAAAAACTGATTATAATAATATTTCGCGTTCAAACTTTTATACAATATTTTACAAACTTACAATACCGCTTATTTTACATAAAGCATGAAATATAGCACACAATAACTTTGATACAAGATAGTTGTGAAGATAATTCTAGCTAGTACACAAGTCGTTCAGCAAAGGCAATAAAGACACGTAATACATACGTCCAGAAACAAGTCATGCATTCTGGTTTTACTAAGACTACTTCCCATCCTTGGTCTTGTGGAACATAACCGTTATGGCCGTTGATAAGACAGCGTGTTGTAATGTCGTCAAAGGGACGAGGGTTACGTAATGACCAACAGTCTCGTAATAACCTAAAAACCTCATTTCTTACCCCAATTACCTACTCCATCACTTGTGGGAACGTTTTGTTTAATAATAGTAGCCTGATGTTCTTTTTCTCACTTTGGTGAGAAGCGAACATTACTAACCCGTAAGTATAACATGCTTCTTTATGTTGCATGTTAGCCACTTTTTCTAAATCATGAAGTCCTATATTCTGATACATTGAGTCAAAATAATTTCTTAACCCGTTGCGTAAAATAGCATTTGGGTTCCCCGCAATATATGCGTCAAAGTAAACACATCGTAACTTATGGGTTTCCCAATGTGATATCCCCCATCTTTCAAATGAAAGTCTCTTATAAACCAAGACATTCTTGGAACGTTCTTCGAATGTCTTACAAACTGATTTCACCGTAAATAGTTGTGCCGAAGAATTCTGACCGACTCTAGACAAGATTTCATCAATCATGTCTCCGGGTAGGTCTCTTAAAATATTGGGTTGTCTATCCATTTTGTGATTTTATACTGTAAAATAGACAAGAGTTAGATTCATAAAAAAAATACTTATTAATGCAAGCAATTTTTACATATATCATAAAGCATAAGCACACTATATTACATATATTACACCACACGAATACAACTATCTTATTCCGACTCGCTCGTTTCTTCTTCTTCGGTTTTGGTTCGTTTTTCCAAGTTTCTAGGGATATATGATGTTCCCCTAATACGAGCTATCGTTTTCCACAATGGTTTAGAAAAACCTGGTGGTTTAGAGGTTCCCGGGTCATTGTTACAACTTAAGGGCTTCGGGGGTTGACGATACATATAAAGTTCATCGGGGTTGGAATTAGATTTCTCTATTTTTATGCCCTTTCCCTTATTATTTTCTTTTGCCTTTTTAAATTCAGTTGGGGTAATTTCTATAACATCATCGGAATTCTCATCGGAATCCGATTCATCGGAGAATTGGTAATCCTCCTAATATTTTGCTTCCTTGGTGGAAACACCATTGACCATAATTAACCTTGGTCAGTTGGTTGAGGATTTTCTTTTACTTAACCGTTTTATTATTTCCCCCACCGGTTCTATTCCCTCCTCCGGTTCCTCCTCTTCCGGTTCTGATTCTTCTTCCGGTTCTTCTTCGGGAACTTGTGAATCAGTCCAATATATATTCGACTCTTCGTTATTATTAGGTGAGTCAATGGGATTTGTGCTAGAGGTAGACATCTATCACACAATATCAAGCATGTTAAGAGATTAATATATCACATAATATATACATGTTAATAATATATAGTTTCCAACAAAAATGTTAAGCAATCATTTTTAAAGAAAACACGGTCGAAGTCCAGACTCACTAATGCATCCTAACAAACTCGATAAGACACACTAATGCAAATTTCTGGTTCTCTAAGACCAACGCTCGGATACCAACTGAAATGTCCCGTTCTTATTGATTAAAAACGTTCCATGTTAATTGATTTCGTTGCGAGGTTTTGACCTCTATATGAGACGTTTTTCAAAGACTGCATTCATTTTTAAAACAAACTATAACCTTTATTTCATAAATAAATGTTTAAAAAGCTTTACGTAGATTATCAAATAATGATAATCTAAAATATCCTGTTTACACACGACCATTACATAATGGTTTACAATACAAATATGTTACATCGAAATCAGTTTCTTGAATGCAGTTTTTACACAATATCATACAAACATGGACTCCAAATCTTGTCCTTATTTTAGTATGCAACAGCGGAAGCTCTTAGTATTCACTTGAGAATAAACATGCTTTAAACGTCAACAAAAATGTTGGTGAGTTATAGGTTTAACCTATATATATCAAATCATAACAATAGACCACAAGATTTCATATTTCAATACACATCCCATACATAGAGATAAAAATCATTCATATGGTGAACACCTGGTAACCGACATTAACAAGATGCATATATAAGAATATCCCCATCATTCCGGGACACCCTTCGGATATGATATAAATTTCGAAGTACTAAAGCATCCGGTACTTTGGATGGGGTTTTTAGGCCCAATAGATCTATCTTTAGGATTCGCGTCAATTAGGGTGTATGTTCCCTAATTCTTAGATTACCAGACTTAATAAAAAGGGGCATATTCGATTTCGATAATTCAACCATAGAATGTAGTTCCACGTACTTGTGTCTATTTTGTAAATCATTTATAAAACCTGCATGTATTCTCATCCCAAAAATATTAGAATTTAAAAGTGGGACTATAACTCACTTTCACATATTTTTACTTCGTCGGGAAGTAAGACTTGGCCACTGGTTGATTCAAGAACCTATAACAATATATACATATATATCAAAGTATGTTCAAAATATATTTACAACACTGTTAATATATTTTGATGTTTTAAGTTTATTAAGTCAGCTGTCCTCGTTAGTAACCTACAACTAGTTGTCCACAGTTAGATGTACAGAAATAAATCGATAAATATTATCTTGAATCAATCCACGACCCAGTGTATACGTATCTCAGTATTGATCACAACTCAAACTATATATATTTTGGAATCAACCTCAACCCTGTATAGCTAACTCCAACATTCACATATAGAGTGTCTATGGTTGTTCCGAAATATATATAGATGTGTCGACATGATAGGTCGAAACATTGTATACGTGTCTATGGTATCTCAAGATTACATAATATACAATACAAGTTGATTAAGTTATGTTTGGAATAGATTTGTTACCAATTTTCACGTAGCTAAAATGAGAAAAATTATCCAATCTTGTTTTACCCATAACTTCTTCATTTTAAATCCGTTTTGAGTGAATCAAATTGCTATGGTTTCACATTGAACTCTATTTTATGAATCTAAGCAGAAAAAGTATAGGTTTATATTCGGAAAAATAAGTTACAAGTCATTTTTGTAAAGGTAGTCATTTTAGTCGAAAGAAAGACGTCTAGATGACCATTTTAGAAAACAAACTTCCACTTTGAGTTTAACCATAATTTTTGGATATAGTTTCATGTTCATAATAAAAATCATTTTCCCAGAACAACAACTTTTAAATCAAAGTTTATCATAGTTTTTAATTAACTAACCCAAAACAACCCGCGGTGTTACTACGACGGCGTAAATCCGGTTTTATGGTTTTTTCGTGTTTCCAGGTTTTAAATCATTAAGTTAGCATATCATATAGATATAGAACATGTGTTTAGTTGATTTTAAAGTCAAGTTAGAAGGATTAACTTTTATTTGCGAACAAGTTTAGAATTAACTAAACTATGTTCTAGTGATTACAAGTTTAAACCTTCGAATAAGATAGCTTTATATATATGAATAGAATGATGTTATGAACATTATTACTACCTCAAGTTCCTTGGATAAACCTACTGGAAATGAGAAAAATAGATCTAGCTTCAAAGGATCCTTGGATGGCTTGAAAGTTCTTGAAGCAGAATCATGACACGAAAACAATTTCAAGTAAGATTTCCACTCGAAATAAGATTGTTATAGTTATAGAAATTGAATTAAAGTTTGAATATGATTATTACCTTGTATTAGAAAGATAACCTACTGTAAGTAACAAAGGTTTCTTGATCTTTGATGATTACTTGGAATGGATTTAGAAAACTTGGAAGTAAACTTGCAATCTTGGAAGTATTGTTGATTTTATGAAACTAGTACTTTTGGAATTTATGAAGAACACTTAGAACTTGAAGATAGAACATGAGAGAGATCAATTAGATGAAGAAAATTGAAGAATGAAAGTGTTTGTAGGTGTTTTTGGTCGTTGGTGTATGGATTAGATATAAAGGATATGTAATTTTGTTTTCATGTAAATAAGTCATGAATGATTACTCATATTTTTGTAATTTTATGAGATATTTTATGCTAGTTGCCAAATGATGGTTTCCACATGTGTTAGGTGACTCACATAGGCTACTAAGAGCTGATCATTAGAGTGTATATACCAATAGTACATACATCTAAAAGCTGTGTATTGTACGAGTACGAATACGGGTGCATACGAGTAGAATTGTTGATGAAACTGAACGAGGATGTAATTGTAAGCATTTTTGTTAAGTAGAAGTATTTTGATAAGTGTCTTGAAGTCTTTCAAAAGTGTATGAATACATATTAAAACACTACATGTATATACATTTTAACTGAGTCGTTAAGTCATCGTTAGTCGTTACATGTAAATGTTGTTTTGAAACCTTTAGGTTAACGATCTTGTTGAATGTTGTTAACCCATTATTTATTATAACAAATGAGATGTTAAATTGTTATATTATCATGATATTATGATATATAATTTATCTTAGTATGATATATATACAGTTAAATGTCGTTACAACGATAATCGTTACATATATGTCTCGTTTCGAAATCATTAAGTTAGTAGTCTTATTTTTACATATGTATTTCATTGTTAATACACTTAATAGTATATTTACTTATCATTTAACATAATTAACCAAGTGTATCAATATATTAATATGATTCATATGTACCTAGTAAGACGTTGTTATAACGATAATCGTTATATATATCGTTTTCGAGTTTCTTAAATTAATAGTCTCATTTTTATGTATATAACTCATTGTTAAAATACCTAATGAGATACATACTTATAATAAAATCATGTTAACTATATATATAACCATATATATGTCATCGTATAGTTTTTACAAGTTTTAACGTTCGTGAATCACCGGTCAACTTGGGTGGTCAATTGTCTATATGAAACCTATTTCAATTAATCAAGTCTTAACAAGTTTGATTGCTTAACATGTTGGAAACACTTAATCATGTAAATAACAATTTCATTTAATATATATATAAACATGGAAAAGTTCGGGTCACTACAATAACAAACTCGAATTATGGCGCGCCGCACCATTACGGGCTGACAGCTCATCACTTGCTTTTAAGTTAGATATTTTAAGGGATTTTGGTAATTACACTTGGGATCCGAATTTAAGGCTTGGGGTCAGTTGTTGGAGCCTCATTTACTCCATTTTCAACAACCCTTATCACTCCCAATTTATTCTAGAGAGAGAGTAAGATCCTAGTGTGAGAAAGCTCAAAATAAGGAAGAAGAAGCATGAATCGGGTCTAAGTGCAAGCTTTAAAGTTATTCATCTTCTCTCTATCTATGTTTTGGTGGTAGTGGTATGCTCTAATCTTGATTTCTTGATTTTATTTTGATTAAGGGTTAGGGTTTGGGGTAGATGATGAACTTAAAACCCATTTGTGGGTTAATTGGGGGTTTTGGGTGAAATTGGGTCGAGTAGACTAAAAGATGACTAACTAGGGTTTATAAAGTGTTGAATTGATGTTTATGAACTTAAATTAGTTAGTAAATTGTTAACACACCTATATATATGTAAATGGGCGTTGTGTGGGTTAGTGGATGACCCGAAATGGGTGTGTTGACTTTAAATGGTCAAATGGGTCAAAATGGACCTAAGTTAGTTAATGTTTGTGATTAATGCATAAACCTAGTGTTGAAATGTGTTTTAAACCTATCTTGGCTAATGTTAGGGTTTTGGGTGTGAGTTGACCCAATTTTAGGGTTAAGTGTCCAAATGGGTCAAAATGACCTAGTGATGAAGAGTGTTGCGAGTTTGACCAACTTGAATGGATGTTGATTATGTATACATTGTAATAGGTGTGCTACCTTGAAGTTTCAAGCTTGGTTTATCGATTCATCGAAGGCGTAAGGTGAGTGGAATGATTATACATGTGTGTATATAATGTATTTACTTGTATGATGTTCGATGTGGGTTTAAGTTCGGGCGGTCGATACCACATCGGGTCGATATATGATATGGGTTTAAGTTCGGGCGTTCGATGCCATGTCATATATGTGTGTGGGCGTGTAGTGTGGGTTTAAGGTTCGGGCGTCGATACCACATTATGCGTGACGGGTGGGTTTAAAGTCCGGGCGATCGATACCACTCCGGGGTTAGTGTTATAATTCGTTGTGCACTAGCGGTTGTTGGGAACACCGATGGGAAATTTGAATTACCATCCCTTTGTATTAATGGTTATGTGCTTGTTGTGTGGCTTTTTATGTTATTCGAGTTATATGCTATCGTTCGTGCTAACTTTTAGTCTTGGAGATTAGCGTTATACCGTGCGTTGGTATGTCATTTAATTTTGCTAGCATGAATGAGGTAATTATGTATGTGATTGCAAGTAAGTAGGTTATGTATGTATGTGTATAATTATTGCATTCACTAAACGTTAGCTTACCCTCTCGTTGTTTACCTTTTTAGGTTTCGGCTTAGATAAGGGCAAAGGTATTCGCTTGGATTAGTGGCTAGAGGATTATAGCTTTTGGAAGTTCGACCGAGACTTGGGTAGTTTAACCCCAAACACCATGCTCGATGTGTCGTTTGGCATTTAAACTTTTTGTGGTCGAAACTTGCGTTATGTATTAAACTTGTAATTTGGGTCGTATGGGCCTTGCTTCGTAAAACTAATTTTATTAATGGAACGTGTTAGTTTTACATGTATGAGTATGTGGTTGAAAGCGTTTTGTCTGAGTATGCCGGGAAAAGGTCAAACATTTTCGTGTAATTGACTTCCGGGGACAGCGGGCTGTCCAGGTGATTCTGCGCGCCGCGCGAATACCTGGCGCGCCGCGCCACCAACTGAACAGCTTAAATTTTTTTTTTATTTCACATTTTACGCGGGTTGTTCGTGGTTTGGTTTGGGTTGTTACAAGTGGTATCAGAGCATGGTCTAAGGGATTTAGGTGACTTGAGATAGGCGCCTAGGCTTAGACTTTTGAGTCGTTGAACTATATGCGGGACTTGTAGGATTACGGGTCGGTGCGGGTTTTGATTAGTTCTTTTATGCATAGGTGAACTAACTATGCTATATATATTGATGTTACTAATCATGTGTTATTGTTTTGAACATCGAGCGAGATGGTTGTGATACGTTTGAGTGTGGCATGGCATGTGAGCATAATAGTGAGTCGTGACCACTATCACGGTTGCAAGTCAAGTCAAGCAAGGACGTGCGACAAGTATTGAGCTAGATGTGGGTTGTGTGTGCGGTTATATGCATAGGTGTATATGTGTATTACTTTGTTGGTGTTGTCTAATCCATTTTAAATCTTTAGAATGAAGACGAGAGACGGAACGGATACGAATGGCGATGGTGGTCCTTCTCATACGGAGGGAGCGGACGAAATGACCACCAAAATAGAGGCCGCTCTAGAAAGCTATGTTTCGATCTTCTCTTAAAAGGTTAAGCAAATACTCGAAGAGTCTGTTTCGGAACAAATTGTCGACATGATTCAAGAACGGATGACTAATGCCGTTAAAGAAGAAGTTGAGAGGAGGTTTCCTAGACCTCAAAATGTGGGCGAATTGGAGTTTAGCTATAAGAACTTCTTGGCGACTAAGCCTCCTCACTTTCACGGAGATCCCGACCCCATGAAAAGTGAGGCTTGGATTTCCGATGTTGAAGGTTGTTTTTGCACGACCGAGTGCCCTCCCGAAAAGAAAACAAGGCTTGCTACTAGTTTGTTAAGGGGCCATGCTAAAGATTGGCTCGATGGCAAGATTGATATGGTGGGTGATGCGGCTTTTGTAGGTTTATCTTGGGCGGATTTCAAGAAGGAGTTTTTCCTTGAATATCATACGCAAGCGGATCTTTCCAAATTGCGCAACGAGTTAAGGAACATGTGTCAAGGGTCTTTGGACCTAAACACTCTCAAAACCAACTTTCTCGCCAAAGCGCGTTTTTGCCCCGAGTATGTGGGGAACGATCAATTGTTAATGGAAGACTTTCATACGACCCTTAGAGATGATTTGAAGGGTAAAATTAGTATTGGTCATGTTGAGACTTTTGCTAAGCTTTTGGCGGTGGCAAAGGGGTTTGAAGTGCAAGCTCCGAGTCCGGTTAGTTATGCGCCAAGTAAAAGGAAGTTTGAAGCTTCTAGTTTTTCGAACAAAAAGAGTAAGGGAGCATCCGAAAGTGTCGGTAGCGTGAAGAAGGGTGCTCCTAGTGGTCACATGGTCACATGTTTCAATTGTGGGCAAAAAGGTCACTACTCTCGTGATTGCCCAAAACCGCGTACTAATGTGATCACATGCTTCAATTGTCAACAAGAAGGGCACCGAAAGTCGGAGTGCCCCGAACTCCGAAATGATCAAGTTAAGAGAATAGAGAAGGCGGTGGGGTCGGCTAGGGGACGTAATTATTTGATGACCAATGACGAAGCCAAGCAATCCAATGAAGTCGTCTCAGGTACTTTCATGGTTAACTCTAGTCCGGCAAGGATTCTATTTGATAGCGGTGCAAATTTATCGTTTGTGTCTCCAAAATTTGTGCCTAAACTTAATAAACCGTTAGCTAAGTTAAGTCGTCTGGTAGAAGTCGAAATAGCGGATGGCAAGACGGTGCTAGTGGTTGATGTGTGTAAGGATTGTAATGTTGTGTTTGGTTCCGAGAACTTTAAAATTGATCTCATCCCGATGACTTTGGGTGATTTTGATATCGTGGTTGGTATGGATTGGCTCGATCGTAACAGAGCCGATATTGCATGCCATGAAAAGTCTATTCGTGTGAAGACCCCAAGTGGGGGAGAGTTAATTATTCATGGCGATAAACGTAGAAGACCTGTACCGGTATGCACTTTTGCACCGTCATGTCGTTTCCTCGTTAGTGGTGGCATGGCTTTTCTTTCCCATGTTGTCGATACTCGTGATGAGCCACCACCTATTCGTGAAATTCTGGTGGTAAGTGAATTTGAAGACGTTTTTCCGGATGAGTTACCGGGTGTTCCAGCAAAAAGACAAGTTGAATTTTGCATTGAGTTGGTTCCCGGAGCTACTCCCATTGCTAAAACTCCTTATCGTTTAGCGCCGACGGAAATGCAAAAATTGTTAAATCAAACCCAAGAGTTACTTGAGAAGGGTTTTATTCGACCGAGTGCTTCGCCTTGGGGAGCTCCGGTTTTATTCGTGAAAAAGAAAGACGGAAGTATGCGTATGTGCATTGATTATCGGGAGTTGAATAAAGTGACGATCAAGAATCGTTATCCATTGCCTAGGATTGATGATTTGTTTGACCAACTCCAAGGTGCGACATATTTCTCTAAAATTGACGTACGGTCCGGCTATCATCAAATGAGGGTCCGTGAGGAAGATATTGAGAAAACGGCTTTTTGAACACGTTACGGGCATTTTGAGTTTGTGGTAATGCCTTTTGGTCTTACAAATGCGCCGGCGGCATTCATGGATCATATGAACCGAGTGTGCCAACCTATGTTGGACAAGTCGATAATTGTGTTCATCGACGACATACTTGTCTATTCGAGGAGTATGAAGGAACACGAACATCATTTACGCGAGGTGTTGAAGACTTTGAGAAAAGAGAAGTTATATGCTAAGTTCTCGAAATGTGAATTTTGGCTAAGGGAAGTTCAATTCCTTGGCCATATTGTGAACAGTGATGGTATTCAAGTGGATCCGGGGAAGATAAAAACGGTGAAAAGTTGGGGACAACCGACTACGCCTACAGAAATCTGAAGTTTTCTCGGATTGGCCGGTTATTATCGTCGGTTTATCCAAGATTTTTCAAAGATTTCTTCCCCTTTAACTAAGTTGACAAGGAAGAATACGAAGTTCAATTGGGAGAACGAGCAAGAAATCGCTTTTCAATTGTTGAAAGAGAAATTGTGTCAAGCTCCGGTCTTAGTGTTGCCGGAAGGTGTAGATGATATGACGGTTTATTGTGATGCTTCTTTGAATGGGCTCGGGTGTGTTCTAATGCAACGAGGTAAAGTTATCGCTTACGCCTCTCGTCAATTAAAGGAACACGAAAAGAGATACCCGACTCACGATCTCGAATTAGCGGCGGTGGTCCATGCTTTGAAAATTTGGTGCCATTACTTGTATGGTGTCAAGTGCACGATTTATTCGGATCACAAGAGTTTGAAACATCTTTTTGATCAATGGGATATGAATTATCGTCAACGTAGATGGATGGATGTAGTGAAAGATTATGATTGTGAAATACTTTACCATCTGGGCAAGGCGAATGTAGTCGCGGATGCGTTAAGTCGAAAGAGTCAACATCTGGCGTTACGATTGGGATTGTTACGTATGATTATTACTAACGATTTCCTTGAAAAACTTGGTGTGATTCAAATAGAGGCTTACGTTCACAACAAGCATGCGAAACGAATTGTGGGGCAATCGAAATTCATTATGATGGGTTCGCGTGGTTTGTTGTCTTTTCAAGAAAGAGTGTGGGTGCCTAAGATGGGTGATTTCCGAAAGGTGCTTCTTGATGAGGCGCACAAGTCTAAGTATTCCATACATCCGGGTGCGACGAAGATGTACCATGATTTGAAGAAAGATTATTGGTGGCCGAGCATGAAACGCGACGTTGTTAAGTATGTTGAGCAATGCGTCACGTGTTTGCAAGTTAAAGCCGAACACCAAAAGCCGTATGGTAAGTTTCAACCGCTAGAAATTCCGATGTGGAAGTGGGAGCATATTACCATGGATTTTATTACTAAGTTGCCGAAAATGGTAAGAATCCAATTTGACACTATTTGGGTGATTGTCGATAGATTGACGAAGAGTGCATTGTTTCTTCCTATTAAAGAAGTAATTACATCGGAGGCACTCGCGAAGATGTTCATTAAGGAGGTGATATCGAGACACGGCGTTCCCGCGTCTATTGTTTCGGATCGGGACACGCGTTTTACTTCTCGATTTTGGAAGAAGTTTCATGAAGATATGGGTACGAGGGTGAATATGAGCACGGCATACCATCCTCAAACGGACAGTCAAACCGAACATACGAATCAAACGTTGGAAGATATGTTACGTGCGTGTATTATTGATTTCGGTGGTAGTTGGGATGAACATTTACCTTCGGTGGAATTCTCGTACAATAATAGTTTTTGCACTAGTATTGGAATGCCGCCATATGAGATGTTATATGGTAGAAGGTGTCGGACCCCGATTTGTTGGGGCGAAGTGGGTCAAAGGGAAGTCGGGAGCATCGACTTGGTACTGGAGACAAATAGTAAAATCGATATGATTCGGGCTCGTTTAAAGGCGGCGCAAGATAGACAAAAATCTTATGTCGATAAACGTAGGTGACCGATCGAGTTTCAAGAAGGTGAAATGGTGATGCTTAAGGTTTCGCCATGGAAGGGTATTATTCGATTTCGAAAACGGGGAAAGTTAGCTCCTCGGTTTATTGGGCCATTTAAGGTTTTAGCTCGTGTTGGTGAAGTTGCATATCGATTGGAATTTCCCGAAGAACTTGTGGGGATCCATAACACATTTCATGTTTCCCATCTTCGTAAGTGTCTTGCGGATGATTCCTCATGGATGCCATTAGACGAAATTGAACTAAACAACAAGTTAGAATATGTTGAAGAGCCGATTGCTATACTTGATGAGAAAGCGAAAATGTTGCGTAACAAGGAGGTGAGGACCTTTAAGGTTCAATGGAGTCATAGTAAAGGTTCCAAGTTTACATGGGAACCCGAAGAGTTCGTGTTGGTTTATCTTCCTTCTTGTCATGCGGCTTGGATTGAGAGGACGCAATCTGAATAAGTGGGGGAGAGTTGTAAGACCCAAATGTTTCATTGTACATATGTGAAATTAAGTTATTCAGGTTGTGGGGTTTTCTTTGTATATTTTAAAAAGAGAAAAGAATTCTGCCCATGCTATCTGCACGCCGCCCGAATTATGGCGCACCGCGCCATTACGGGCTGACAGCTCATCACTTGCTTTTAAGTTAGATATTTTAAGGGATTTTTGGTAATTACACTTGGGATCCGACTTTAAGGCTTGGGGTCAGTTGTTGGAGCCTCATTTACTCCATTTTTAACAACCCTTATCACTCCCAATTTATTCTAGAGAGAGTAAGATCCTAGTGTGAGAAAGCTCAAAATAAGGAAGAAGAAGCTTGAATCGGGTCTAAGTGCAAGCTTTAAAGTTGTTCATCTTCCCTCTAGCTACGTTTTGGTGGTAGTGGTATGCTCTAATCTTGATTTCTTTATTTTATTTTGATTAAGGGTTAGGGTTTGGGGTAGATGATGAACTTAAAACCCATTTGTGGGTGAATTGGGGGTTTTGGGTGAAATTGGGTCGAGTAGACTCAAAGATGACTAACTAGGGTTTACAAAGTGTTGAATTGATGTTTATGAACTTAAATTAGTTAGTAAATTGCTAGCACAACTATATATATGTAAATGGGCGTTGTGTGGGTTAGTGGATGACCCAAAATGGGTGTGTTGACTTTAAATGGTCAAATGGGTCAAAATGGACCTAAGTTAGTTAATGTTTGTGATTAATGCATAAACCTAGTGTTGAAATGTGTTTTAAACCTATCTTGGCTAATGTTAGGGTTTTGGGTTTGAGTTGACCCAATTTTAGGGTTAAGTGTCCAAATGGGTCAAAATGACCTAGTGATGATGAGTGTTGCGAGTTTGACCAACTTGAATGGATGTTGATTATGTGTACAGTGTAATAGGTGTGTTACCTTGAAGTTTCAAGCTTGGTTTATCGATTCATCGAAGGCGTAAGGTGAGTGGAATGATTATACATGTGTGTATATAATGTATTTACTTGTATGAGGTTCGATGTGGGTTTAAGTTCGGGCGGTCGATACCACATCGGGTCGATATATGATATGGGTTTAAGTTCGGGCGTTCGATGCCATGTCATATATGTGTGTGGGCGTGTAGTGTGGGTTTAAAGTTCGGGCGTCGATACCACATTACGCGTGACGGGTGGGTTTAAAGTTCGGGCGATCGATACCACTCCGGGGTTAGTGTTATAATTCGTTGTGCACTAGCGGTTGTTGGGAACACCGATGGGAAATTTGAATTACCATCCCTTTGTATTAATGGTTATGTGCTTGTTGTGTGGCTTTTTATGTTATTCGAGTTATATGCTATCGTTCGTGCTAACTTGTGGTCTTGGAGATTAGCGTTATACCTTGCGTTGGTATGTCATTTAATTTCTAGCATGAATGAGGTAATTGTGTATGTGATTGCAAGTAAGTAGGTTATATATGTATGTGTATAATTATTGCATTCACTAAGCGTTAGCTTACCCTCTCTTTGTTTACCTTTTTAGGTTCCGGCTTGGATAAGGGCAAAGGTATTCGCTTGGATTAGTGGCTCGGGGATTATAGCTTTTGGAAGTTCGACCGAGACTTGGGTAGTTTAACCCCAAACACCATGCTCGATGTGTCGTTCGGCATTTAAACTTTGTGTGGTCGAAACTCGCGTTATGTATTAAACTTGTAATTTGGGTCGTGTGGGCCCAACTTCATAAAACTAATTTTATTAATGGAACATGTTAGTTTTACATGTATGAGTATGTGGTTGAAAGTGTTTTGTCTGATTATGCCGGGAAAAGGTCAAACATTTTCGTGTAATTGACTTCCGGGGACAGCGGGCTGTCCAGGTGATTCTGCGCGCCGGGCGAATTCTTACGCGGGTTGTTCGTGGTTTGGTTTGGGTTGTTACACCACTCGGGAATCTCAGGTTGCAGCAGAAGTCCAGACGGTTTTTGATGTTCAGCTTTAACCTTAGCACAGGTCAAACACTTAGCCACATAAGTAGCCACATCAGCTTTCAAATTAGGCCACCAGTAAAGCTCCTTAAGATCATGATACATCTTTCCTGAACCAGGATGAATAGAGTACCTAGACTTATGAGCCTCATCTAACACAAATTATCGCAAATCACCAAATTTCAGAACCCAAAGGCGTCCCGCAAAGTATCTAGTACCATCTGCTCGTACCTCAAACTTCTTACTCATGCCTCTGACTTTCTCGTTCACAAAATTCTCCTCCTTCAAGGCTTCTTGTTGAGCCACAAGAATCTGCCTAGCGAGGTTAGTTTGAATTGTCATATTCAAAGCTCTAAACTTGCGAGGTTCAACCCTCTCTTTTCGACTTAACGCATCGGTCACAACATTGGCCTTCCCCGGATGATATAAAAGTTCACAATCATAATCATTCAATGTCTCAACCCATCGACACTGCCTCATCTTTAGCTGTTTTTGATCAAGAATATGTTGAAGAATTTTGTGATCAGTGTACACTGTACTTTTGACCCCATAAAGATAATGTCTCCAAATCTTAAGTGCAAACACAACAGCTCCCAACTCTAAATCATGGGTTGTATAATTCTGTTCATGGATCTTTAAATGACGTGACGCGTAAGCAATGACTTCTTTCGTTGCATCAAAACGCAACCAAAGCCCTGACGCAATGCATCACAATAGACAACAAAATCTTCATTACCCTCAGGTAGTGACAATATCAGAGCGAAAGTTAACTTCTTCTTTAGAGTTTGAAAAACAGCATCTTGTTCATTCTTCCACTCATACTTATTCCCCTTGTGCGTTATCAGTAAGAGGTTTAGCTATTCGAGAGAAATCTTGAATGAACCTTCTATAATAACCCGCTAATCCTAGAAACTGACGAATCTGAGTAGGAGTTTTCGGAATTTCCCACTTCTCAATTGCCTCAATCTTAGCAGGGTCAACTTGAATTCCCTTCTTACTAACAACGTGTCCAAGGAATTGAACTTCTTTCAGCCAGAACGCACATTTCGAAAACTTAGCATACTGCTCTTCTTTTCTTAACAAATCGAGCAATAACTTCAAATGCTCTTCGTGCTCTTGATCACTCTTGGAATAGATGAGAATATCATCGATGAAAATGATAACTTGTCCAGATATGGTCTACACACACGGTTCATGTGGTCCATGAATATAGCAGGTGCGTTGGTTAAACCAAACGGCATAACAAGAAATTCATAGTGACCATAACGGGTACGGAATACGGTTTTCGGAACATCATTTTCTTTTACCCGTAGTTGATGATAACCGGAATGAAGATCGATCTTAGAATAAACAGACGAACCTTGAAGTTGATCTAGCAGATCATCAATTCTCGGAAGAGGGTAACGGTTCTTAACTGTAAGTTTGTTCAACTCACGATAATCAATACATAAATGGAATGAACCATCTTTCTTCTTAACAAACAAAACAGGAGCTCCCCAAGGGGACGAACTGGGACAAATAAAACCTTTGTCTAACAACTCGCGGAGTTGACTCGATAATTCTTGAAGTTCGGAAGGAGCAAGTCGATAAGGAGCACGTGCTATAGGAGCAGCACCGGGAACAAGATCGATTTGAAATTCTACCGCGCGTTGCGGCGGAAGGCTAGGTAAATCTTCGGGAAACACTTCAGGAAAATCTCTAACGATAGGAACATCACTAATACTCTTCTCTTCTTTATTAGAATTCACAACATGGGCAAGAATAGCATGACAGCCTTTGCGAAGATATTTATGAACTTTCAAACAGCTAACAAGATTCAACTGTCTGCATTTCTTATCCCCAAAAACCATCAGCGGCTCTCCAACCACATTAGCAACACGAACTGCCTTCTCATAGCACATGATTTCAGCACGATTCACAGACAACCAATCCATACCAATAACAACGTCAAAACTGCCTAGATCACGGTATTAAATCTACCTCAAAATATCTACCAGCCAGATTAATGTTACATTTATGATACACAGTCTTAGCAGTAGGCACTTTACCATTAGCTATCTCTAAAACATAAGTTCTGTCTAGAGGAGTTAACGGAGTTTTGATTTTTAGACTAAATTTACTTGACACAAAACTTAAATCAGCCCCTGAATCAAATAGTATATAAACCGATAAGTCGTTGACCGAGAATGTACCAGTAACAAGTTTTGGATCTTCCTCAGCATCCCTAGCATTAATGTTGAACACCCTTCCACGTGCATTCTTAGTAGCCTTCTTGTTAAGACAGGTATCACGGAAATGCCCAGGTTTAACACATTCATAACATACCTTCTGATTACCACCATTTCTCGGCTTCCCATTACCATTACCACCAATTTTACCACCATTCTTACCACCACTTGCCGCAGGAGGAGCAGTATCCGGCATAATCACCGTACAATTTTTAGCAATGTGTGCCTGCTTGGAACACCTTTTACAAGTAACAGTACAATAACCATCATGAGCCTTATAACATCGCGAAGAAACACGCTGATTACGGTTATTCAAACCAGAAGTATTTTATTTCTTCTGCTGATTTTGGTTCTGGTTGCAGGTGTTATCCCACTTCCTTTTTCCATCATCAGCCTTTTTAACAACTTCCTCACTGGCATCAGTCGCAACTTTCTTACCTCTTCTCAAAATGTTATCATTAAGCTTATGCTCCATAGACATGGAAGCTTCAATAGTCTGGGGCTCACTAGACTCAACCCCATGCTCAATCTGCTCAGATAACCCATCAATATAAGCTTCAATTTTACGGTCCTCATCAGCATAAGCATTTGGACACAACAACGTCAATTCAAAGAACCTTTTCTCATAGGAAACTAAATCGGTGCCCTTCATCCTTAAGTTCTTAAGTTCAGTCTCCAACTTTTTAAGTTCACCTCTGAGACGATAACGGGTGATCATCCTCTCTTTAAAATCATTCCAAGACAACCCATAAGCAGCATCATTACCCAAACTGCTAACCAAATTATTCCACCAAGTTAAGGCACTATCTTTAAGAGTGCAGCTGGTGAAACTAACCTTGTCCTCATCACGGACTCCACTAACCCGAAAAATAGACTCAACCTTCTCAAACCAACGAGTAAGTCCAATGGGTCCTTCAGTGCCACTAAATTCTTGTGGACGACTAGCCATAAAAGTCTTGTGGGAGCATCCCACCTGATTGTTGGCATTGGCATTAGCATTATAGCTGCCATTGCAGCTGCAATCTCTTTAGAAATTAGGCGTTGCATACGAGCTTCGTTGGACTCACGGGGAGGAATGATCTTCAAAACAGAATAACACAACCGTTAGTACTAAGAATAATATCAGTGTTATAAAGGAATAGATCGAACACGAAAAGATTAACCATTAAAATAATAGTCAATGAACACTATGATGAATAACATGATAGTTATGATAGTTATAGAAATAGCCACCACATGCATACATACTTTATGATAAAAATCATACAACATACATAGCACCTAACATGCATGAACTATATTACGCATAATATAACATGCCAAGAGTCACAACACCAGAATAAAAATATGATAATGATAACCAGATGTCATAAAAGAAATAACCATCCATTCATAAATGAAATATCTCATAACAAAATCCTCGGCAAAACGCCGTACATCACCCAAAAATGAATGTATAAAAAGGATAATAAGTCTATGAAATAAAATAATCACTCATGAACATCACATCACATCTGCTTGGAGCGGGTGTGATAAGCTGGGCCGGTATGAGTCTCTTCAAGAGTCTCATACTTTCCTCAACTTTCCTTTCACCTCCTCCAACTCCGTCTTAAGACCACGAACCACGCTCTCAAGATCCCCGAACCTAGCGTCCACCTCTCGGTTATGCTTCTGCATCTTAAACTCGACCCCATGCTTCAAACTAACGAACGTATCCATATCAGCTCTAATCTCATCCATCACTTCCGTATGCGGCAAGACACACATACAGTCGCTGAGAGCATCAATGCGCGTCTCGTTCGTATACGCCCAAGTCATATGAGTGATGGTAGCCATTGAAATGTCCCGTTCTTATTGATTAAAAACATTCCATATTAATTGATTTCGTTGCGAGGTTTTGACCTCTATATGAGACGTTTTTCAAAGACTGCATTCATTTTAAAACAAACCATAACCTTTATTTCATCAATAAAGGTTTAAAAAGCTTTACGTAGATTATCAAATAATGATAATCTAAAATATCCTGTTTACACACGACCATTACATAATGGTTTACAATACAAATATGTTACAACAAAATAAGTTTCTTGAATGCAGTTTTTACACAATATCATACAAGCATGGACTCCAAATCTCGTCCTTATTTAAGTATGCGACAGCGAAAGCTCTTAATAATCACCTGAGAATAAACATGCTTAAAACGTCAACAAAAATGTTGGTGAGTTATAGGTTTAACCTATATATATCAAATCATAATAATAGACCACAAGATTTCATATTTCAATACACATCCCATACATAGAGATAAAAATCATTCATATGGTGAACACCTGGTAACCGACATTAACAAGATGCATATATAAGAATATCCCCATCATTCCGGGACACCCTTTGGATATGATATAAATTTCGAAGTACCTAAGCATCCGGTACTTTGGATGGGGTTTGTTAAGCCCAATAGATCTATCTTTAGGATTCGCGTCAATTAGGGTGTCTGTTCCCTAATTCTTAGATTACCAGACTTTAATAAAAAGGGGCATATTCGATTTCGATAATTCAACCATAGAATGTAGTTTCACGTACTTGTGTCTATTTTGTAAATCAGTTATAAAACCTGCATGTATTCTCATCCCAAAAATATTAGATTTTAAAAGTGGGACTATAACTCACTTTCACAGATTTTTACTTCGTCGGAAAGTAAGACTTGGCCACTGGTTGATTCACGAACCTATAACAATATATACATATATATCAAAGTATGTTCAAAATATATTTACAACACTTTTAATATATTTTGATGTTTTAAGTTTATTAAGTCAGCTGTCCTCGTTAGTAATCTACAACTAGTTGTCCACAGTTAGATGTACAGAAATAAATCGATAAATCTTATCTTGAATCAATCCACGACCCAGTGTATACGTATCTCAGTATTGATCACAACTCAAACTATATATATTTTGGAATCAACCTCAACCCTGTATAGCTAACTCCAACATTCACATATAG
This sequence comes from Rutidosis leptorrhynchoides, assembly GCF_046630445.1. Lineage (NCBI taxonomy): Eukaryota > Viridiplantae > Streptophyta > Magnoliopsida > Asterales > Asteraceae > Rutidosis > Rutidosis leptorrhynchoides. Next base: position 280,542,758 of record NC_092333.1, read on the forward strand.
AGTGTCTATGGTTGTTCCGAAATATATATAGATGTGTCGACATGATAGGTCGAAACATTGTATACGTGTCTATGGTATCTCAAGATTACATAATATACAATACAAGTTGATTAAGTTATGGTTGGAATAGATTTGTTACCAATTTTCACGTAGCTAAAATGAGAAAAATTATCCAATCTTGTTTTACCCATAACTTCTTCATTTTAAATCCGTTTTGAGTGAATCAAATTGCTATGGTTTCATATTGAACTCTATTTTATGAATCTAAACAGAAAAAGTATAGGTTTATAGTCGGAAAAATAAGTTACAAGTCGTTTTTGTAAAGGTAGTCATTTCAGTCGAAAGAACGACGTCTAGATGACCATTTTAGAAAACATACTTCCACTTTGAGTTTAACCATAATTTTTGGATATAGTTTCATGTTCATAATAAAAATCATTTTCTCAGAATAACAACTTTTAAATCAAAGTTTATCATAGTTTTTAATTAACTAACCCAAAACAGCCCGCGGTGTTACTACGACAGCGTAAATTCGGTTTTACGGTGTTTTTCGTGTTTCCAGGTTTTAAATCATTAAGTTAGCATATCATATAGATATAGAACATGTGTTTAGTTTATTTTAAAAGTCAAGTTAGAAGGATTAACTTTTATTTGTGAACAAGTTTAGAATTAACTAAACTATGTTCTAGTGATTACAAGTTTAAACCTTCGAATAAGATAGCTTTATATGTATGAATTGAATGATGTTATGAACATCATTACTACCTTAAGTTCCTTGGATAAACCTACTGGAAAAGAGAAAAATGGATCTAGCTTCAAAGGATCCTTGGATGGCTCGAAGTTCTTGAAGCAGAATCATGACACGAAAACAAGTTCAAGTAAGATCATCACTTGAAGTAAGATTGTTATAGTTATAGAAATTGAACCAAAGTTTGAATATGATTATTACCTTGTATTATAATGATAACCTACTGTAAGAAACAAAGATTTCTTGAGGTTGGATGATCACCTTACAAGATTGGAAGTGAGCTAGCAAACTTGAAAGTATTCTTGATTTTATGAAACTAGAACTTTTGGAATTTATGAAGAACACTTAGAACTTGAAGATAGAACTTGAGAGAGATCAATTAGATGAAGAAAATTGAAGAATGAAAGTGTTTTTAGGTGTTTTTGGTCGTTGGTGTATGGATTAGATATAAAGGATATGTAATTTTGTTTTCATGTAAATAAGTCATGAATGATTACTCATATTTTTGTAATTTTATGAGATATTTCATGCTAGTTGCCAAATGATGGTTCCCACATGTGTTAGGTGACTCACATGGGCTGCTAAGAGCTGATCATTGGAGTGTATATACCAATAGTACATACATCTAAAAGCTGTGTATTGTACGAGTACGAATACGGGTGCATACGAGTAGAATTGTTGATGAAACTGAACGAGGATGTAATTGTAAGCATTTTTGTTAAGTAGAAGTATTTTGATGAGTGTATTGAAGTCTTTCAAAAGTGTATAAATACATATTAAAACACTACATGTATATACATTTTAACTGAGTCGTTAAGTCATCGTTAGTCGTTACATGTAAGTGTTGTTTTGAAACCTTTAGGTTAACGATCTTGTTAAATGTTGTTAACCCAATGTTTATAATATCAAATGAGATTTTAAATTATTATATTATCATGATATTATCATGTATGAATATCTCTTAATATGAAATATATACATTAAATGTCTTTACAACGATAATCGTTACATATATGTCTCGTTTAAAAATCATTAAGTTAGTAGTCTTGTTTTTACATATGTAGTTCATTGTTAATATACTTAATGATATGTTTACTTATCATAGTATCATGTTAACTATATATATATCCATATATATGTCATCATATAGTTTTTACAAGTTTTAACGTTCGTGAATCACCGGTCAACTTGGGTGGTCAATTGTCTATATGAAACATATTTTAATTAATCAAGTCTTAACAAGTTTGATTGCTTAACATGTTGGAAACATTTAATCATGTAAATATCAATCTCAATTAATATATATAAACATGGAAAAGTTCGGGTCACTACAGTACCTACCCGTTAAATAAATTTCGTCCCGAAATTTTAAACAGTTGAAGGTGTTGACGAATCTTCTAGAAATAGATGCGGGTATTTCTTCTTCATCTGATATTCACGCTCCCAGGTGAACTCGGGTCCTCTACGAGCATTCCATCGAACCTTAACAATTGGTATCTTGTTTTGCTTAAGTCTTTTAACCTCACGATCCATTATTTCGACGGGTTCTTCGATGAATTGAAGTTTTTCGTTGATTTGGATTTCATCTAACGGAATAGTGAGATCATCTTTAGCAAAACATTTCTTCAAATTCGAGACGTGGAAAGTGTTATGTACAGCCACGAGTTGTTGAGGTAACTCTAGTCGGTAAGCTACTGGTCCGACACGATCAATAATCTTGAATGGTCCAATATACCTTGGATTTAATTTCCCTCGTTTACCAAATCGAACAACGCCTTTCCAAGGTGCAACTTTAAGCATGACCATCTCTCCAATTTCAAATTCTATATCTTTTCTTTTAATGTCAGCTTAGCTCTTTTGTCGACTTTGGGCGGTTTTCAATCGTTGTTGAATTTGGATGATCTTCTCGGTAGTTTCTTGTATAATCTCCGGACCCGTAATCTGTCTATCCCCCACTTCACTCCAACAAATCGGAGACCTGCACTTTCTACCATAAAGTGCTTCAAACGGCGCCATCTCAATGCTTGAATGGTAGCTGTTGTTGTAGGAAAATTCTGCTAACGGTAGATGTCGATCCCAACTGTTTCCGAAATCAATAACACATGCTCGTAGCATGTCTTCAAGCGTTTGTATCGTCCTTTCGCTCTGCCCATCAGTTTGTGGATGATAGGCAGTACTCATGTCTAGACGAGTTCCTAATGCTTGCTGTAATGTCTGCCAGAATCTTGAAATAAATCTGCCATCCCTATCAGAGATAATAGAGATTGGTATTCCATGTCTGGAGACGACTTCCTTCAAATACAGTCATGCTAACTTCTCCATCTTGTCATCTTCTCTTATTGGCAGGAAGTGTGCTGATTTGGTGAGACGATCAACTATTACCAAAATAGTATCAAAACCACTTGCAGTCCTTGGCAATTTAGTGATGAAATCCATGGTAATGTTTTCCCATTTCCATTCCGGGATTTCGGGTTGTTGAAGTAGACCTGATGGTTTCTGATGCTCAGCTTTGACCTTAGAACACGTCAAACATTCTCCTACGTATTTAGCAACATCGGCTTTCATACCCGGCCACCAAAAATGTTTCTTGAGATCCTTGTACATCTTCCCCGTTCCAGGATGTATTGAGTATCTGGTTTTATGAGCTTCTCTAAGTACCATTTCTCTCATATCTCCAAATTTTGGTACCCAAATCCTTTCAGCCCTATACCGGGTTCCGTCTTCCCAAATATTAAGATGCTTCTCCGATCCCTTGGGTATTTCATCCTTTAAATTTCCCTCTTTTAAAACTCCTTGTTGCGCCTCCTTTATTTGAGTAGTAAGGTTATTATGAATCATTATATTCATAGATTTTACTCGAATGGGTTCTCTGTCCTTCCTGCTCAAGGCATCGGCTACCACATTTGCCTTCCCCGGGTGGTAACGAATCTCAAAGTCGTAATCATTCAACAATTCAATCCACCTACGCTGCCTCATATTCAGTTGTTTCTGATTAAATATGTGTTGAAGACTTTTGTGTTCGGTATATATAATACTTTTGACCCCATATAAGTAGTACCTCCAAGTCTTTAATGCAAAAACAACCGCGCCTAATTCCAAATCATGCGTCGTATAATTTTGCTCGTGAATCTTCAATTGTCTAGACGCATAAGCAATCACCTTCGTTCGTTGCATTAATACACAACCGAGACCTTGCTTTGATGCGTCACAATAAATCACAAAATCATCATTCCCTTCAGGCAATGACAATATAGGTGCCGTAGTTAGCTTTTTCTTCAATAACTGAAACGCTTTCTCTTGTTCATCCTTCCATTCAAATTTCTTCCCTTTATGCGTTAATGCAGTCAAGGGTTTTGCTATTCTGGAAAAGTCTTGGATGAACCTTCTGTAGTAACCAGCTAGTCCTAAAAACTGGCGTATGTGTTTCGGAGTTTTCGGGGTTTCCCACTTTTCAACAGTTTCTATCTTCGCCGGATCCACCTTAATACCTTCTTTGTTCACTATGTGACCGAGGAATTGAACTTCTTCCAACCAAAATGCACACTTTGAAAATTTAGCGTATAATTCTTCCTTCCTCAATACTTCTAACACCTTTCTCAAATGTTCACCGTGTTCTTGGTCATTCTTTGAGTAAATAAGTACGTCATCAATGAAAACAATGACAAACTTGTCAAGGTATGGTCCACACACTCGGTTCATAAGGTCCATGAACACAGCTGGTGCATTAGTTAAACCAAATGGCATGACCATAAACTCGTAATGACCATAACGTGTTCTGAAAGCAGTCTTTGGAATATCATCTTCTTTCACCCGCATTTGATGATACCCGGAACGTAAGTCAATCTTTGAATAAACAGACGAGCCTTGTAGTTGATCAAATAAGTCGTCGATTCTCGGTAGTGGGTAGCGGTTCTTGATGGTAAGTTTGTTCAACTCTCGGTAGTCGATACACAACCTGAATGTACCATCTTTCTTCTTGACAAACAAAACAGGAGCTCCCCACGGTGATGTGCTTGGTCGAATGAAACCACGCTCTAAAAGTTCTTGTAATTGGCTTTGCAGTTCTTTCATCTCGCTGGGTGCGAGTCTGTAAGGAGCACGAGCTATTGGTGCAGCTCCTGGTACAAGATCTATTTGAAATTCAACGGATCGATGTGGGGGTAATCCCGGTAATTCTTTCGGAAATACATTGGGAAATTCTTTTGCGACGGGAACATCATTGATGCTCTTTTCTTCAGTTTTTACTTTCTCGACGTGTGCTAGAACAGCATAGCAACCTTTTCTTATTAGTTTTTGTGCCTTCAAATTACTAATAAGATGTAGCTTCGTGTTGCCCTTTTCTCCGTACACCATTAAGGGTTTTCCTTTTTCTCGTATAATGCGAATTGCATTTTTGTAACAAACGATCTCTGCTTTCACTTCTTTCAACCAGTCCATACCGATTATCACATCAAAACTCCCTAACTCTACTGGTATCAAATCAATCTTAAATGTTTCGCTAACCAGTTTAATTTCTCGATTCCGACATATATTATCTGCTGAAATTAATTTACCATTTGCTAATTCGAGTAAAAATTTACTATCTAAAGGCGCCAATGGACAACTTAATTTAGCATAAAAATCTCTACTCATATAGCTTCTATCCACACCCGAATCAAATAAAACGTAAGCAGATTTATTGTCAATAAGAAACGTACCCGTAACAAGCTCCGGGTCTTCTTGTGCCTCTGCCGCATTAATATTGAAAACTCTTCCGCGGCCTTGTCCATTCGTGTTCTCCTGGTTTGGGCAATTTCTAATAATGTGGCCCGGTTTTCCACATTTATAACAAACTACATTGGCATAACTTGCTCCGACACTACTTGCTCCGCCATTACTCGTTCCGACACCATTTGTTTCGTTCGTTCTATTAACCCCTGGTCCGTAGACCTCACACTTCGCCGCGCTATGACCATTTCTTTTACACTTGTTGCAAAATTTGGTGCAGAACCCCGAGTGATACTTTTCACACCTTTGGCATAGCTATTTCTGATTGTTGTTGTTGTTGCGGTTATTATTGTTGTTGGGATGATTGTTGTAGTTGCTGCTGTTGTTGTTGTTGTTGTTGTTGTTGTTGTTGTTGTTGGGCCGTTTGTTGTAGTTGCGATTGATGTTGCGATTGCTGGGATAATTGTTGCGATTATTGTTGTAATTGCTGCTGTTGTTGTATTGGTGATTCTTATCACCGTTTTCCTCCCACTTTCTTTTCACTTGCTTCACATTGGTCTCTTCAGCAGTCTGTTCTTTAATTCTTTCTTCAATCTGGTTCACTAGTTTGTGAGCCATTCTACATGCCTGTTGTATGGAGGCGGGCTCGTGTGAACTTATATCTTCTTGGATTCTTTCCGGTAATCCTTTCACAAACGCGTCGATCTTCTCTTCCTCATCTTCGAATGCTCCCGGACACAATAGGCACAATTCTGTGAATCGTCTTTCGTACGTGGTAATATCAAATCCTTGGGTTCGTAACCCTCTAAGTTCTGTTTTGAGCTTATTGACCTCGGTTCTGGGACGGTACTTCTCGTTCATCAAGTGCTTGAATGCTGACCACGGTAGTGCGTACGCATCGTCTTGTCCCACTTGCTCTAGATAGGTATTCCACCATGTTAACGCAGAACCTGTGAAGGTATGCGTAGCGTACTTCACTTTGTCCTCTTCAGTACACTTACTTATGGCAAACACCGATTCGACCTTCTCGGTCCACCGTTTCAATCCGATCGGTCCTTCGGTTCCATCAAATTCCAAAGGTTTGCAGGCAGTGAATTCTTTGTAGGTGCATCCTACACGATTTCCTGTACTGCTAGATCCAATGTTATTGTTGGTATGTAGCGCAGCCTGTACTGCGGCTATGTTTGAAGCTAGAAAAGTACGGAATTCCTCTTCATTCATATTCACGGTGTGTCGAGTAGTCGGTGCCATTTCCTTCAAAATAGTCAAATGGAACAAGTTAATCATACAGAATATTAAGAGTAGTTAATAGTATTTCGTAGCATAATATGAACTCATTTATAAAAGCTTTTTCTTCATATTAGCATTTTATAAGTTTAAATTCGGGTAGTACCTACCCGTTAAGTTCATACTTAGTAGCTAATATACAATTCAACTACTACAATTCTATATGAAAAACTGATTATAATAATATTTCGCGTTCAAACTTTTATACAATATTTTACAAACTTACAATACCGCTTATTTTACATAAAGCATGAAATATAGCACACAATAACTTTGATACAAGATAGTTGTGAAGATAATTCTAGCTAGTACACAAGTCGTTCAGCAAAGGTAATAAAGACACGTAATTCATACGTCCAGAAACAAGTCATGCATTCTGGTTTTACTAGGACTACTTCCCATCCTTGGTCTTGTGGAACATAACCGTTATGGCCGTTGATAAGACAGCGTGTTGTAACGTCGTTAAAGGGACGAGGGTTACGTAATGTCCAACAGTCCCGTAACAATCTAAAAACCTCATTTCTTACCCCAATTACCGACTCCGTCACTTGTGGGAACGTTTTGTTTAATAGTTGTAGGCCGATGTTCTTGTTCTCACTTTGGTGAGAAGCGAACATTACTAATCCGTAAGCATAACATGCTTCTTTATGTTGCATGTTAGCCGCTTTTTCTAAATCACGAAGTCCAATATTCGGATATATTGAGTCAAAATAATTTCTTAACCCATTGCGTAAAATAGCATTTGGGTTCCCCGCAATATATGCGTCAAAGTAAACACATCGTAACTTATGGATTTCCCAATGTGATATCCCCCATCTTTCGAACGAAAGCCTTTTATAAACCAAGGCATTCTTGGAACGTTCTTCGAATGTCTTACAAACTGATCTCGCCTTAAATAGTTGTGCCGAAGAATTCTGACCGACTCTAGACAAGATTTCATCAATCATGTCTCCGGGTAGGTCTCTTAAAATATTGGGTTGTCTATCCATTTTGTGTTTTTATACTGTAAAATAGACAAGAGTTAGATTCATAAAAAAAAATACTTATTAATACAAGCAATTTTTACATATATCATAAAGCATAAGCACACTATATTACATATATTACACCACACGAATACAACTATCTTATTCCGACTCGCTTGTTTCTTCTTCTTCGGTTTTGGTTCGTTTTGCCAAGTTTCTAGGGATATATGATGTTCCCCTAATACGAGCCGTCGTGATCCACATTGGTTTAGAAAAACCTGGTGGTTTAGAGGTTCCCGGGTCATTGTTACAACTTAAGGACTTCGGGGGTTGACGATACATATAAAGTTCATCGGGGTTGGAATTATATTTCTCTATTTTTATGCACTTTCCCTTATTATTTTCTTTTGCCTTTTTAAATTCAGTTGGGGTAATTTCTATAACATCATCGGAATTCTCGTCGGAATCCGATTCATCGGAGAATTGGTAATCCTCCCAATATTTTGCTTCCTTGGCGGAAACACCATTGACCATAATTAACCTTGGTCGGTTGGTTGAGGATTTTCTTTTACTTAACCGTTTTATTATTTCCCCCACCGGTTCTATTTCTTCATCCGGTTCCGATTCTTCTTCCAGTTCCGATTCTTCTTCCGGTTCCGACTCTTCTTCCGGTTCCTCTTCGGGAACTTGTGAATTAGTCCACGAATCATTCCAATTTACATTTGACTCTTCATTATTATTAGGTGAGTCAATGGGACTTGTTCTAGAGGTAGACATCTATCACATAATATCAAACGCGTTAAGAGATTAATATATCACATAATATTCACATGTTAAAAATATATAGTTTCCAACAAAATTTGTTAAGCAATCATTTTTCAAGTAAACACGGTCGAAGTCCAGACTCACTAATGCATCCTAACAAACTCGATAAGACACACTAATGCAAAATTCTGGTTCTCTAAGACCAACGCTCGGATACCAACTGAAATGTCCCGTTCTTATTGATTAAAAACGTTCCATATTAATTGATTTCGTTGCGAGGTTTTGACCTCTATATGAGACGTTTTTCAAAGACTGCATTCATTTTAAAACAAACCATAACCTTTATTTCATCAATAAAGGTTTAAAAAGCTTTACGTAGATTATCAAATAATGATAATCTAAAATATCCTGTTTACACACGACCATTACATAATGGTTTACAATACAAATATGTTACAACAAAATAAGTTTCTTGAATGCAGTTTTTACACAATATCATACAAGCATGGACTACAAATCTCGTCCTTATTTAAGTATGCGACAGCGGAAGCTCTTAATAATCACCTGAGAATAAACATGCTTAAAACGTCAACAAAAATGTTGGTGAGTTATAGGTTTAACCTATATATATCAAATCATAATAATAGACCACAAGATTTCATATTTCAATACACATCCCATACATAGAGATAAAAATCATTCATATGGTGAACACCTGGTAACCGACATTAACAAGATGCATATATAAGAATATCCCCATCATTCCGGGACACCCTTCGGATATGATATAAATTTCGAAGTACCTAAGCATCCGGTACTTTGGATGGGGTTTGTTAAGCCCAATAGATCTATCTTTAGGATTCGCGTCAATTAGGGTGTCTGTTCCCTAATTCGTAGATTACCAGACTTTAATAAAAAGGGGCATATTCGATTTCGATAATTCAACCATAGAATGTAGTTTCACGTACTTGTGTCTATTTTGTAAATCAGTTATAAAACCTGCATGTATTCTCATCCCAAAAATATTAGATTTTAAAAGTGGGACTATAACTCACTTTCACAGATTTTTACTTCGTCGGGAAGTAAGACTTGGCCACTGGTTGATTCACGAACCTATAACAATATATACATATATATCAAAGTATGTTCAAAATATATTTACAACACTTTTAATATATTTTGATGTTTTAAGTTTATTAAGTCAGCTGTCCTCGTTAGTAACCTACAACTAGTTGTCCACAGTTAGATGTACAGAAATAAATCGATAAATATTATCTTGAATCAATCCACGACCTAGTGTATACGTATCTCAGTATTGATCACAACTCAAACTATATATATTTTGGAATCAACCTCAACCCTGTATAGCTAACTCCAACATTCACATATAGAGTGTCTATGGTTGTTCCGAAATATATATAGATGTGTCGACATGATAGGTCGAAACATTGTATACGTGTCTATGGTATCTCAAGATTACATAATATACAATACAAGTTGATTAAGTTATGGTTGGAATAGATTTGTTACCAATTTTCACGTAGCTAAAATGAGAAATATTATCCAATCTTGTTTTACCCATAACTTCTTCATTTTAAATCCGTTTTGAGTGAATCAAATTGCTATGGTTTCATATTGAACTCTATTTTATGAATCTAAATAGAAAAAATATAGGTTTATAGTCGGAAAAATAAGTTACAAGTCGTTTTTGTAAAGGTAGTCATTTCAGTCGAAAGAACGACGTCTAGATGACCATTTTAGAAAACATACTTCCACTTTGAGTTTAACCATAATTTTTGGATATAGTTTCATGTTCATAATAAAAATCATTTTCTAAGAATAAAAACTTTTAAATCAAAGTTTATCATAGTTTTTAATTAACTAACCCAAAACAGCCCGCGGTGTTACTACGACAGCGTAAATCCGGTTTTACGGTGTTTTTCGTGTTTCCAGGTTTTAAATCATTAAGTTAGCATATCATATAGATATAGAACATGTGTTTAGTTGATTTTAAAAGTCAATTTAGAAGGATTAACTTTTATTTGCGAACAAGTTTAGAATTAACTAAACTATGTTCTAGTGATTACAAGTTTAAACCTTCGAATAAGATAGCTTTATATGTATGAATTGAATGATGTTATGAACATCATTACTACCTTAAGTTCCTTGGATAAACCTACTGGAAAAGAAAAAAATGGATCTAGCTTCAACGGATCCTTGGATGGCTCGAAGTTCTTGAAGCAGAATCATGACACGAAAACAAGTTCAAGTAAGATCATCACTTGAAGTAAGATTGTTATAGTTATAGAAATTGAACCAAAGTTTGAATATGATTATTACCTTGTATTAGAATGATAACCTACTGTAAGAAACAAAGATTTCTTGAGGTTGGATGATCACCTTACAAGATTGGAAGTGAGCTAGCAAACTTGAAAGTATTCTTGATTTTATGAAACTAGAACTTTTGGAATTTATGAAGAACACTTAGAACTTGAAGATAGAACTTGAGAGAGATCAATTAGATGAAGAAAATTGAAGAATGAAAGTGTTTGTAGGTGTTTTTGGTCGTTGGTGTATGGATTAGATATAAAGGATATGTAATTTTGTTTTCATGTAAATAAGTCATGAATGATTACTCATATTTTTTGTAATTTTATGAGATATTTCATGCTAGTTGCCAAATGATGGTTCCCACATGTGTTAGGTGACTCACATGGGCTGCTAAGAGCTGATCATTGGAGTGTATATACCAATAGTACATACATCTAAAAGCTGTGTATTGTACGAGTACGAATACGGGTGCATACGAGTAGAATTGTTGATGAAACTGAACGAGGATGTAATTGTAAGCATTTTTGTTAAGTAGAAGTATTTTGATGAGTGTATTGAAGTCTTTCAAAAGTGTATAAATACATATTAAAACACTACATGTATATACATTTTAACTGAGTCGTTAAGTCATCGTTAGTCGTTACATGTAAGTGTTGTTTTGAAACCTTTAGGTTAACGATCTTGTTAAATGTTGTTAACCCAATGTTTATAATATCAAATGAGATTTTAAATTATTATATTATCATGATATTATCATGTATGAATATCTCTTAATATGATATATATACATTAAATGTCTTTACAACGATAATCGTTACATATATGTCTCGTTTAAAAATCATTAAGTTAGTAGTCTTGTTTTTACATATGTAGTTCATTGTTAATATACTTAATGATATGTTTACTTATCATAGTATCATGTTAACTATATATATATCCATATATATGTCATCATATAGTTTTTACAAGTTTTAACGTTCGTGAATCACCGGTCAACTTGGGTGGTCAATTGTCTATATGAAACATATTTTAATTAATCAAGTCTTAACAAGTTTGATTGCTTAACATGTTGGAAACATTTAATCATGTAAATATCAATCTCAATTAATATATATAAACCTGGAAAAGTTCGGGTCACTACAGCCATGTAGTAGTTAACAAGTTCCCTCAGGCGAGGCTGTCGTGCACGACGACGGGCGGCAAATGGGGAGACGGGAGCAGGAACGGAATTGTTGCTCGAGGACGACATCTGCAAACAACAAAACCACATACCACATACCACATACAAATAGAGAAATGAAATGCTTATATTTTTTCTCATATGAAATGAAATGCATAATAATGCTATATCAAGAAAGGCCGGGGTGTAGACTAGACTCTAACGCACCCTAAAGACCAAGAGTTAACCACATTATGACCGCCTAGTTCCCTACAACTAGGGCTCTGATACCAACTGTGATAGCCCTGTCAAGTACCCTTAATGGCTCCGTCACTTGGTCCCACAGCTTGATCGAACTCTATATGAATTTATTAAATCATATTACATTCTTTAACCAAAAAGTTTCCCAAAAAGGAAATATACTCAAAATAAGTAGTTCTAAACAACTCAACTTATTAAATAATCAAAGTTGACCAAAACATGTCAACAAAAACCCACAAGTTTAGTTAACCAAAAGAATGCAAAGTTTTAAGTGTTTATCAAAATCTGCCCAATGAATGCAGACCCTATAACACAGCGGAAGCTCAACAAATCAGGTACCTGTGAAAACATGCGAGTAAACTGTCAACAAAAATGTTGAGTGAATTATAGGTTTAAATAAATGAATAAACTTTAGACCACAAGATTTAAAAATGTTAGAAAACATTAAACCATTATTCCATTAATCCATGAGTCACCTGGTAACCACTTAACCAATTCCACCTTTACCGAACAAAATATACATTGAACAGGTGTATCTTCAAATAATTACGAAGTACTAATACATTCCGATTATAAATTGCTAGCGCGACTAGCTCGAAATGGGGTTGTCAAACCCGATAGATCTATCCATAGGATTCGCGTTCATCAGTAGAAACCAGTGATTACAGTTACCAGACTAGGGAATATTTTCGTTCAACTCATAATGAATAATTTAAATTTAATTTCCACTTATGTCTAAACGTAAATAAAATGCATGTAATAACATCCCAAAAATACTTTAAAATAGTATAAAAATCGGACTATAACTCACCTTAACGTAAACGAAGTATTAACACAGAAAACGTGAACTGCACGAAGTAAAGTGATCAACAATGATCACAACGCCGACCTATAAATAAAGCAGGTCGATATAAATAACTAACTTAGGTCAAGTCTTAGTATGATAGCTATAGTACTTGTTGCAAGTAGACATAGAATAACACTCAGTATGCTTCGGTTTGATCAGAACAGCGTAAGGACACGTACTTTCTATTTTTAAAAAGTTTCTATTTTTGGCAGGTTACCATTTCTAGAAAAATTCTATTTTTGGAAAGTTTCTTTTTTAGGAAAGTTTCTATTTTAGGAAAGTTTTCATATTTAGAAAGTTTACATATTTAGAAAGTTTATAAGTTAGAAAGTTTCCTTAATTAAAAAGTCAACAAAAGTCATCTGAAAGTCAAAGTCAACCGAAAGTTAACTCAAAAGTCAACCTTGGTCAAACATAGTCAACATTAATTTTTAAAGTATAAGTTATAATAACAATATAGGTTATAATGCTATTTAAAGTCATATATGTATAATTATGTCATAACATAAGTTTAATTAAATTAAATTGAATTAATAGAGTTACATAAGTTTAAATGATATAATTAATATAACATAAGTATTTAATTAATTAATTAAATATTAGTCATAACATAAGTATTATTAATTAATAATAATTTTTAATCATATCATAAGTATTATTAATTAATACTGAATTATTAATCATATCATAAGTATTTAATTATAATTATTAAACCATAAGTATTTAATAATTAAATTGTAATTAAATAATAACCAAGCCTTATAATAATTAAATAATTAATTAATTTTTATTATAAGTCTTATAATAATAATCTCATAACATAAGTTTAATAATTATAATAAGTATTTTCGATTAATAATAAAAGTATTATTAATCATAAGTTTAATTAAAAGTTTAATTAAATCATAAGGTAATTAATATATGATATAATAAATATATATATCATAAGTCTTAAATTAAATTAATTACTTTTATATCATAAGTAATTTAATTAATAATAATGAAAATCATTATTTATAGCATAAGTTAAATGTTATAATCATAAGTTTTAATTAAAACGTTCGCCGTGTCATAACTTGAGCCTCGGGTGTCGGTTTTTGACGAGTATTATATATATCCTCGTCTAACCAAACCACTTGACACATTAGTGAACTCAAGAACACCCTTAGAACAGCCCCCAAGTCGTGACCAACAGCCATAAATCAACTTGAGACTTTAATCCGATCAAGAACAAGTTTTAGTCATAACCGGTGATCCGTGGCTCGGATTTCGATGACCCGAACATGAAAGTTCATCCAATCATCAATCCTAACACACTAGTACACCCTAGAGACTCCAAAAATAGTCATCAAGTCGGACAAACCTGAACACATTCGTTTTTACATTTTAATTTCATGAAAACACCATTTTAATCATAACTTGAGTTTCGGGAATCGAAATAACATGAATCCGGAGTCTAAAGTCAATGTCTTGATGAGAGGAACACATCTAGACACTTTATTTTAACAAAAACATCAGTTAAGTTCACTGAAATGGTCGATTAGTCTGCTGTCCACAATCAATCAAATCGAAAACATGCGATAACGAGTGATTCTATGCATACAATCAATAAACCAACAACATACAAGCACTATACTATCATATTAAACATCAAATTTAGTAAAATAAAGAAAAGATCAAAAAGTTAGGGTTAGATTTTATACCCTAATCAATAATCAAGAGATACAATCGTGTAGAGATGAACGAGAGGAACGCGATGATGATGAAAGCTTCTTGATCCAAGCAATAATTTTTGTGAGATGATGATGATGATGGTTGGTGTTGGGCGACGTCCAAGAACAAGGGTGGAGAGGGAGAGGTTGAGAGAAAAAAATTGAATTAGGTTATGATGAAATGAAATTGAAAAAAAAAAAAACAAAATGGGACAAATGAGCCAACACTCCCTCCCCTTGTGAGTGTTCGGCCAAACTAGTGCAAGGGGGTGGGCCCCATGGCCCGAATTTGTCAAATGTTGGTTTGTTTTTAGCCCGAACGCCCGATCGAAGCCCGAAACGCGAAACCGCTACTACGCGATTGATTGTTCGGAGAGATAACAAATACGCGACGAATAAAATATATAAACACTATATATAATCATATGGCATCAAAATATCATATTTAAAATAATTTGGATATAAAAATGCCAAAAGTTTGACCGTTGGTTTGAAAACCGAAAAGATTCGCCGGATAGAAATCCACGACACGTAGAAACGTACAACTTTAAATATGAATACAAATATTCACATAACACATAATAATTAATATATTATTATAAAAATAATAATATAGGTCATAGAAATGACGTGGAATGAATAACAATTAATGGACCTTAAATAATAAACGGTAAAAGATAACGGAAAAAATAGGTTCGTGACATATGATGCCGATAAAAGCATGTATTGAATACAATTTTGATTACACCATAAAACACTTCGTCGATCAATATCTAGAAGCTTATCATTGGAATTCAACATTGACCAAGAAAATGCTGAAGATATATCACGAACGGGAACTGAAATTCCAAACATACAGAACAACATGCTATGACGCCCGGAGAGGTTTGTTCAAGGTCCAGTGGACCTATCAAAGAAGCGGTGAAGGTGTCACTGATTACACTATGGAGTTTGAAGCTAAAAAGTGTACATGTGGAAGATGACAGCAACAAATATTGTCTTGCTCTCATGCCATTTCCGTGTGTAGCCATCTACAAGAAAATGCACAGGGAATGGCTAGTAAGCTGTACACAACTATTGTATGGAGAGAGCAATATAACCAATATAACAATTCCTTCAACCCGCTCGGAGACATGACTTACTGGGCTCCGGGACAATGGAAGATTAGGGCTGATGCAACAAGAATTATCAAACACAAGGGAAGGAAGAAATTAAAACGAATTCGTAATTAGATGGATGAACGAGAAAGGTAGAAACCAAAGTGTAGTAATTTCAGAGCTGAAGGGCACAACAAGAATGCATGTCCTTTAAGAAATTAGTATCAATCGAATATTTGTTCTAGTCCAATTGTATTGTGTTGTAATATATTTCAAATTTCCTAATGTGTGTCGTATTATATTATAATATATTAGTTCTGTTCTAATTGTATTGTGATGTAATATATATTTCAACTTTCCTAATGTGTGTTGTAATATGATAGTTCTGTTCGAATATTTTCATTCTTCAAATAAGTGAATTCCACATAAATATAGACAACATATAAATGAATAAAAAAAATGTTTATTCAAAGTTTAAAGACAAATAATAAAAATGTTTAAATGTATTCCACACTTAATAAAATATTTTAAATAGAAATAATAAAAATGTTTAAATGAAAATAATTAAAATATATTTAAATTGAAATTATAAAAATATTTAAATACAAATAATAAACAAATAATACAAATGCAAATAATATAGATTGTATAGAATATTTTTGGTTTCAGCTTAATGAAAATAATATGTGCCGTTAATAAAATATAATCTTACTAGGCTCCCGACACGTGTCTAAACCGGAGTTCCAAACTCCGGTTTCGCTTACCTTTTTGACTCCCCCGTGACCTTCTAGCTCACCTTTTTGACCATCTGTTAATACCTTACACGTGTACAAACCGGAGTTCTAAACTCCGGCTTCAGTTACTACAAAGACTGACGTTTCGTTATTCGGGTTCAGCCACACACACACACAATTTCAATCTCTAAGTTTTCTCTTCTGCTTTCTCTGCTGATTTCATTCAAAAAAAAATGTCACATATTCAAGCTAGATCGATCCCGTTAGATGATAGTCTATTGTTTTTGCAAGCTACACAAGTACATAGGTCTTATCATATTTTTATTAATAAGATTGGGACAAATGAGCTTATCGAACCAAGAAGATGTGATCAGACTTTCTAGGCTCATATCAAAAGTCTTCAAGGTGAAAGAATAGATGAGCGGGTGTTACAGTATATTAATTTAAAGGGCTTAGGTCTCGTGCATAAACTTGGAAATCAAAGGGTGGATCACGCCCTCATTACAACTTTCGTTGAATGGTGGCGTCCCGAAACACATACTTTCCACTTTCTATTTGTTAAAAAAAATTTATTCCTTATATATCATTAATTTTTTATATTATTAATATATGGTAATATACATTGTTTAACTCCCATATAATTACTAATTTCTATGGTACATCTGAACTGGTAATTGATATATACCTGCTTGATTATTAGGTTAGATATATATTACTCCGTATTATATAAACGTGTTAATAATAAACAAGTTAAATGATATTATAAATATATATATATATATATATATATATATATATATATATATATATATATATATATATATATATATATATATATATATATATATATATATATATATATATATATATATATATATATATTTGAAGATAAGCTATCATCCGACCTTTGATCTACAACCTCTAGTCCTCCTTCTACCTACGATCTGCGATACACTTAGTTTATAGGGATAGGGATAAGGATATTTTAGTCATTTTATTTCATTAACATTATGTTACATTTTTACCACAATTCGCATCAAGCATCAGAAATTCTGATGCTTGATATTGTCAACGGTTTGAAGAAGCTGTATAAGGAATATGAGATATGTTCTAGTGCAATGCATGATTCGACTCGAGAAAGAGGAAGCTCAAAAGATGGTAAGGGTATAGCGGATGATTTGGTTGGATTTGATTCATTTCAAAGTAGGTATAGCAACCCCGAGAAAGAAAAATCTCAATTAGAGCAGTATTTAGTTGATCCTCCACTTGATAGACAAGAAGATAATGATGTTCTGCACTTTTGGAGAGATAATCTGAAATGTCCCGTTCTTATTGATTAAAAATGTTCCATATTAATTGATTTCGTTGCGAGGTTTTGACCTCTATATGAGACGTTTTTCAAAGACTGCATTCATTTTTAAAACAAACCATAACCTTTATTTCATAAATAAAGGTTTAAAAAGCTTTACGTAGATTATCAAATAATGATAATCTAAAATATCCTGTTTACACACGACCATTACATAATGGTTTACAATACAAATATGTTACATCGAAATCAGTTTCTTGAATGCAGTTTTTACACAATATCATATAAACATGGACTCCAAATCTTGTCCTTATTTTAGTATGCAACAGCGGAAGCTCTTAGTATTCACCTGAGAATAAACATGCTTTAAACGTCAACAAAAATGTTGGTGAGTTATAGGTTTAACCTATATATATCAAATCGTAACAATAGACCACAAGATTTCATATTTCAATACACATCCCATACATAGAGATAAAAATCATTCATATGGTGAACACCTGGTAACCGACATTAACAAGATGCATATATAAGAATATCCCCATCATTCCGGGACACCCTTCGGATATGATATAAATTTCGAAGTACTAAAGTATCCGGTACTTTGGATGGGGTTTGTTAGGCCCAATAGATCTATCTTTAGAGTTTGCGTCAATTAGGGTGTCTGTTCCTTAATTCTTAGATTACCAGACTAAAAAGGGGCATATTCGGTTTAATAATCTAGCCATAGAATGTAGTTTCGATTACTTGTGTCTATTTCGTAAAACATTTATAAAAATTACGCATGTATTCTCAGCCCAAAAATATAAAGGGTAAAAAGGCAAATGAAACTCACTTTCACAGATTTTTACTTCGTCGGGAAGTAAGACTTGGCCACTGGTTGATTCACGAACCTATAACAATATATACATATATATCAAAGTATGTTCAAAATATATTTACAACACTTTTAATATATTTTGATGTTTTAAGTTTATTAAGTCAGCTGTCCTCGTTAGTAACCTACAACTAGTTGTCCACAGTTAGATGTACAGAAATAAATCGATAAATATTATCTTGAATCAATCCACGACCCAGTGTATACGTATCTCAGTATTGATCACAACTCAAACTATATATATTTTGGAATCAACCTCAACCCTGTATAGCTAACTCCAACATTCACATATAGAGTGTCTATGGTTGTTCCGAAATATATATAGATGTGTCGACATGATAGGTCGAAACATTGTATACGTGTCTATGGTATCTCAAGATTACATAATATACAATACAAGTTGATTAAGTTATGGTTGGAATAAATTTGTTACCAATTTTCACGTAGCTAAAATGAGAAAAATTATCCAATCTTGTTTTACCCATAACTTCTTCATTTTAAATCCGTTTTGAGTGAATCAAATTGCTATGGTTTCATATTGAACTCTATTTTATGAATCTAAACAGAAAAAGTATAGGTTTATAGTCGGAAAAATAAGTTACAACAGTGGCGGAGCCAGGATTACAACTGGTTGGTGTCACAAAATAACATCGAAATGTATTGTCGTAAAACGCTCGGGGGGATCGATTACCCGATGTTTACCCTCTATGGGGAGGTAACGTACTCGGTCATAGGTGGTTTTCTCGCTTAAAAACTATGATTAAGTTCAAAACGACTATTCGTAGGCCCTACTTTTCTTGCCGAAAAAGTATCATGATAGTATCAAGTAAATTAGATTTATCAAACTGCACAATTAAACATAAAACTTAAAATTAATAACCCTATAAAATTTTAATGGGGATTTACGATTCTATGTGGCCCTGGTTCGCTAATAGATGAAGATTAACAAATCAACTTCGGCAAAGTATAATACTTCATATTATTTGTATGAATATAAATAAACTCCAAGTTTGTAACACACGAACAACAAAAATTTGTATTTGTATTACTCCGTGTCTCCGTATTAAAGTAATACGGAGTAATTGGATTGTGTATAGTAATAAACAATTGTGCTTCAGGTTTCCAATCCCATAACCGAATTCAAAACTATATCGTACTATTAAATATATTAACTTCTCTTGAGTGTTGTGTCTTATTAAAGTGGGATGAAGGATGGGGTCAATTTTTGAGAATCCATAAACTTCTACCGACTTAAGTTGTAAACTACTACATATCAAATTCTTTTTGATGGTGTCATTTGACCACCCTAAGTTACATGTGGCTCCGCCACTGAGTTACAAGTCGTTTTTGTAAAGGTAGTCATTTCAGTCGAAGGAACGACGTCTAGATGACCATTTTAGAAAACATACTTCCACTTTGAGTTTAACCATAATTTTTGGATATAGTTTCATGTTCATAATAAAAATCATTTTCCCAGAATAACAACTTTTAAATCAAAGTTTATCATAGTTTTTAATTAACTAACCCAAAACAGCCCGCGGTGTTACTAAGACTGCGTAAATCCGGTTTTACGGTGTTTTTCGTGTTTCCAGGTTTTAAATCATTAAGTTAGCATATCATATAGATATAGAACATGTGTTTAGTTGATTTTAAAAGTCAAGTTAGAAGGATTAACTTTTATTTGCGAACAAGTTTAGAATTAACTAAACTATGTTCTAGTGATTACAAGTTTAAACCTTCAAATAAGATAGCTTTATATGTATGAATAGAATGATGTTATGAACATCATTACTACCTCAAGTTCCTTGGATAAACCTACTGGAAATGAGAAAAATAGATCTAGCTTCAAAGGATCCTTCGATGGCTTGAAAGTTCTTGAAGCAGAATCATGACACGAAAACAATTTCAAGTAAGATTTCCACTCGAAATAAGATTGTTATAGTTATAGAAATTGAATTAAAGTTTGAATATGATTATTACCTTGTATTAGAAAGATAACCTACTATAAGTAACAAAGGTTTCTTGATCTTGGATGATTACTTGGAATGGATTTAGAAAACTTGGAAGTAAACTTGCAATCTTGGAAGTATTCTTGATTTTATGAAACTAGAACTTTTGGAATTTATGAAGAACACTTAGAACTTGAAGATAGAACTTGAAAGAGATCAATTATATAAAGAAAATTGAAGAATGAAAGTGTTTGTAGGTGTTTTTGGTCGTTGGTGTATGGATTAGATATAAAGGATATGTAATTTTGTTTTCATGTAAATAAGTCATGAATGATTACTCATATTTTTGTAATTTTATGAGATATTTTATGCTAGTTGCCAAATGATGGTTCCCAAATGTGTTAGGTGACTCACATGGGCTGCTAAGAGCTGATCATTGGAGTGTATATACCAATAATACATACATCTAAAAGCTGTGTATTGTACGAGTACGAATACGGGTGCATACGAGTAGAATTGTTGATGAAACTGAACGAGGATGTAATTGTAAGCATTTTTGTTAAGTAGAAGTATTTTGATAAGTGTCTTGAATTCTTTCAAAAGTGTATGAATACATATTAAAACACTACATGTATATACATTTTAACTGAGTCGTTAAGTCATCGTTAGTCGTTACATGTAAATGTTGTTTTGAAACCTTTAGGTTAACGATCTTGTTGAATGTTGTTAACCCATTATTTATTATAACAAATGAGATATTAAATTTTTATATTATCATGATATTATGATATATAATATATCTTAGTGTGATATATATACAGTTAAATGTCGTTACAACGATAATCGTTACATATATGTCTCGTTTCGAAATCATTAAGTTAGTAGTCTTATTTTTACATATGTATTTCATTGTTAATACACTTAATAATATATTTACTTATCATTTAACATAATTAACCAAGTGTATAAATATCTTAATATGATTCATATGTACCTAGTAAGACGTTGTTATAACGATAATCGTTATATATATCGTTTTCGAGTTTCTTAAATTAATAGTCTCATTTTTATGTATATAACTCATTGTTAAAATACCTAATGAGATACATACTTATAATAAAATCATGTTAACTATATATATAACCATATATATGTCATCATATAGTTTTTACAAGTTTTAACGTTCGTGTATCACCGGTCAACTTGGGTGGTCAATTGTCTATATGAAACCTATTTCAATTAATCAAGTCTTAACAAGTTTGATTGCTTAACATGTTGGAAACACTTAATCATGTAAATAACAATTTCATTTAATATATATATAAACATGGAAAACTTCGGGTCACTACAGTACCTACCCGTTAAATAAATTTCGTCCCGAAATTTTAAGCAGTTGGAGGTGTTGACGTATCTTCTGGAAATAAATGCGGGTATTTCTTCTTCATCTGATCTTCACGCTCCCAGGTGAACTCGGGTCATCTACGAGCATTCCATCGAACCTTAACAATCGGTATCTTGTTTTGTTTAAGTCTCTTAACCTCACGATCCATTATTTCGACGGGTTCTTCAATGAATTGAAGTTTTTCATTGATTTGGATTTCGTCCAACGGAATAGTGAGATCTTCTTTAGCAAAACATTTCTTCAAATTTGAGACGTGGAAAGTGTTATGTACAGCCGCGAGTTGTTGAGATAGCTCCAGTTGGTAAGCTACTGGTCCGACACGATCTATAATCTTGAATGGTCCAATGTACCTTGGATTTAGTTTCCCCCTTTTACCAAATCGAACAACGCCTTTCCAAGGTGAAACCTTAAGCATGACCATTTCTCCAATTTCAAACTCTATATCTTTTCTTTTACTGTCCGCGTAGCTCTTTTGTCGACTCTGGGTGGTTTTCAATCTTTATTGAATTTGGATGATTTTCTCGGTAGTTTCTTGTATTATCTCCGGACCCGTAATCTGTCTATCCCCCACTTCACTCCAACAAATCGGAGACCTGCACTTTCTACCATAAAGTGCTTCAAAAGGCGCCATCTCAATGCTTGAATGGTAGCTGTTGTTGTAGGAAAATTCTGCTAACGGTAGATGTCGATCCCAACTGTTTCCGAAATCAATAACACAAGCTCGTAGCATGTCTTCAAGCATTTGTATCGTCCTTTCGCTCTGCCCATCAGTTTGTGGATGATAGGCAGTACTCATGTCTAGACGAGTTCCCAATGCTTGCTGTAATGTCTGCCAGAATCTTGAAATAAATCTGCCATCCCTATCAGAGATAATAGAGATTGGTATTCCATATCTGGAGACGACTTCCTTCAAATACAGTCGTGCTAACTTCTCCATCTTGTCATCTTCTCTTATTGGCAGGAAGTGTGCTGACTTGGTGAGACGATCAACTATTACCTAAATAGTATCATAACCACTTTGATATTGCTCATTAACATCATATATATCTATCACAATATCACTTAAAACGCTCTAGAATCGAAGATAATGAAGGTGATCTACAAGTGATAAGCCAAGATGCGCGAATTTGTATCGGAAGAATGATTTGCAAAGAATTTTGGTGATTTATGACATTGGTCGATCCCGATACGAGTTAGGGTCAAGATAGCACTCTAAAATAATAAAACAAGGCTTCCGATATGTTAGGGTTCGTCCAAATGAACTAATATTAAAAAGAAAACGAAACAGTTCCTAAAAGCACATCAGGACGCCGTCTTGGTTCTTAGGACGACGTCCTGATCTTCACATCGAGACGCCGTCTCGGTCCTTTGGGACGCCGTCTAGCTCTGTAAAGTGGGACGCCGTCCTGCCTTTTAGGACGACGTCCCAAAGTAGGTGTACCCGACTTTTCTGCTTTTTACCTAATTTCTCCACCTTAAAACTTCATTTTTGGGACTGTTTCATAGGAGTTACGAACCAGAGAGTTTTAGAGGCGATTTTCAGGAGCTATTTGGAGAATTCCAACCTCTTTGAAGAGGCTCAACATCAAAGCATCATCCATCAACATCTTCTTCATCCAAGAACTCTTGTTCTTGTAGGTTATTCACTTATTCTCAGAAATGATTTCAGTTTATAATTTGATTATATTGTTGTCTGTTACCATGATTGTTGGCTAGTTTCTATAATGTTTGTCTAGATTAATAACCAAGGTATTGGATGTAATCTTATTGATTGAATGTATTATGCGTGATAGATTGAAGCTTGAATTGAGAACCATGCTTATTGTTGTTAAAACCATTTGTATCTAGTTAATTGATATGTTGTTGATAAAGAGAACTCTTGTTGATGTATCATATTGATTTACAATCAACTTGTCTTAGATTGATTGTTTGCTAAACCGGACCAAGGGGGTAAACTAGATTAAAACGGTTAAACAAAATAGGAATGAATTGTGTAGAGCGAACGCAAAGACAATTGTTATTCAAGTCTTTGATCTTGTTGATCAACTAGTCACAAACGAAAAGGTCTAAGTAATAGGGAACCCTCGCTTAGTAATTCTAGTTTGAGTACTTGCTAAAGAGAACTCTTGGCGAGTCGATTTAGGTGATTAGCATACTTATAGTTATTTGATTACAAATACAAGAACTATAGTGAAAAGGGAACCCTTGATCTTGTTATTGTATTTGCGTGTTTATCCGAGAGAACTCTTAGTGAACCTATTAGATAACTACACACATAATTATTCAATCAGGGCTTAATATCTAATTTACATCCAATACCGAGGGTAAAATATCTAGATAAACATTTCATCTCTTTGATTTAATTCAAAACTATCTTACTTGCTTTATTTGCATTTATTTGTATCTTATAAACCAAAAGACTAAAAATATTGTTTTTACATTTAACCTTCTTTGATTTGGCTAAATCGTTAAAACAGCCACAAAACATAAAACTTGTACTTTTACTTTAATTCAATTAGTTAATCATAATATAGTTTCTAATTCTAGTTTGACTGATATAACTGTCCTTGGAACGATACACGGAACTAAACCAGTTTCTATACTACTACACGATCGGGTACACTGCCCGTTAGTGTGTAGCAATCTCTAAAACCGGTATTTTCCATACGATAATTCATATACCACTTTTCGCACATCAAGTTTTTGGCGCCGCTGTCGGGGACAGTTTTGTGTCAAAATAGAATTATTAACTGATTTGTGATTAAGTAGTTTCTTAATTATTTTAAATTTTTAATAATATTTGATTTTTTTTTAAACTTATAGAATCGGTATGTTTAATAATTTTTTTTAGTTGTGTGATTGACAGTTTATAGGTCGCATATGCCACATACCCGAAGTTCAGAATCTCCATTACTTACACCGTTTACAGAACCTGATAGAAAGCTTGGTAGGATTTCAAAAGAAGTACTTGAAATTTTTGAATCTTCATCAAAGCAAGAAACCTTTGATTCAGAATCAAGTACGACCAAGCCTCGATATTCAGACTTTGGTAAACCCGTTCAACCCCCAAATTTTGAAATGGAAGGAGAAAGACCGTTGGTACCACGACAATCAATGGCAGCAAAGATGAAAGCAACCCGGACCGGACAAGGTAGTGCTATTACTCCACCCACTGGTGAGGTAACTTTTGAAATAAAAGGACCTATTCTTCAAATGATTAATAACAGGTGTCAATTTGGTGGTGGTCCGAATGAAGATGCAAACGAACATATTCGTCTCTTTCAAGAGATATGTCTTCTATTTAAACTTAAACCAGAAACTGACCAGGCCATATTATTAAGACTTTTCCCTTGGACACTCCAAGGGGAAGCACGAAGTTGGTTAGATTCATTGGCCGAGGCTACGATAGAAACGTGGGATGGTATGTTGGAAAAATTTCTTAAGAAATATTTTCCAGCATCCAAGTCCGCGAGACTCCAACACGAAATTACCCAATTCTGTCAAAAGCCGATGGAAACCCTGTACGAAGCATGGAATCGATTTTCCAAAATGCTAAGAGGTTGTCCAAACTATGGTTTGGATACCTTTCAAAAGGTCCAAATCTTTTACAAAGGTTGTGATGTAGCAACCCGAATTTCAATTGACCAAGCGGCCGGTGGTTCTCTTATGGACAAAACCGAGCAAGAGGCTTATGAGATAATCGAGAAACTAGGCGATTATTCTCATGAGTGGCATCAAGAACGCCCAATTACTCGAAATGCTCAAGTCCAAAGCGCCGGTGCTTATGATGACTTAAGCTCCCTAGGTGTAAAAATAGATGGTGTTGTCCGAAACATGGACAAAATCACCAAGGAAATCCATAGTATGAAAGTAGGTTGTGAATACTGTGGAGGTCTCCACTTAGGAAAAGATTGTGATGCCGGGTTAACCATGGCTCAAAAAGAAGAAGTGGCTTTCATAAGCCAAAGAAATAATAACCAGTTTCAGGGACGAGCCCAATTTAACCGGAACTTTAACAACCCCTACAACCCTCAAGGTCAAACTTCCAATTTTCAACAAGGGTCAGGTAGTGGGTTCCAACAACAAACTCCGGGTTTTTACCAAAAACCCCAACAGGAAGAGAAAAAGTCAAATTTAGAGAGTATGTTGGAAAAGTTAATTACATCACAAACTCAGCTTGTCACAAATATAAACCAAACCAACGAGAAAAACGAACATCAATTTAGAAACCAACAAGCATCAATTCAAAATTTAGAAAAACAAATGAGTGGTTTAGCCAATTTACTGAGCGAGAGGAAACCAGGTAGTTTACCGGGCGATACCAGTAAAAACCCACGAAACGAGCACGCAAATGTTATCACCACACGGAGTGGTCTAGCATACGATGCTCCAAAAATGCCCGAAAATTCTGATTTCAGGGTTCCATTGAACCAAAATGATGAACCGGTTAAGGAGCCGAAAAAAGTGGTTGAAAAGGAAGAACGGGAAAAACCCGTAGTGAAACCATATCAACCACCGCTCCCATACCCAAGAAAACAACAACAAGAGAGGCTAGAGGCCGAAAGGTCAAAATTCTTAGATATGTTTAAACAAATTAACATAAACATGCCTTTCATTGATGTAATCTCAGGTATGCCCAAGTATGCTAAGTTTTTAAAAGACTTACTTACTAATCGGAAGAAAATGGAGGAACTTTCATCCGTCACCATGAATGCTAATTGTTCAGCAATTTTGATGAACAAAATACCGAAAAAGTTAGCTGATCCTGGAAGTTTTACCATACCATGTCTCCTGGGAGATTTGGAATGCATTAAAGCATTAGCGGATTTAGGGGCTAGCATAAATTTAATGCCTTATTCATTATATGTTAAGCTAAACCCCGGGGAACTGAAACCAACTCGAATGGCAATTCAACTAGCAGACCGCTCTGTTAAATTCCCTCGTGGAATTTTAGAGAACATGTTAGTAAAAGTAGGTACCCTAGTATTTCCGGCTGATTTTGTAATTCTAGACATGGAGGAGGACACACGTGTGCCTCTTATATTAGGTCGACCTTTCCTCAATACCGCTAGAGCTATGATAGATGTTCATGGGTAGAAATTGACCCTTAGTATTGAGGATATGAAGGTTACCTTTTCCGTTGACCATGCCTTGCAATACCCCGAGTCTACTGATGATCAATGTTATTATTTGCAAACCATAGACACGTATTCGGAGTTATTGCAGGAATTTCCAGAATTGAAAGGAACAGGAGAATGCATTTTTGCGGAAGGTGATGATGAAACAATGGTGGAAGAAGTGGAGATGTTGACCACTTTGATGGCTAACGGATATGAGCCAAATGATGCAGAGTACAGAAAGTTGGATTTAGGGAATGAATACCGATGTAAAACATCGATTGAAGAACCTCCCGTTTTGGAACTAAAGCCACTTCCAAATCACTTGGAATATGCTTACCTACAAGAAGGTTCTACTCTCCCGGTGATCATTTCATCCGAACTCTCTGTAAGTGAGAAATCTAAGCTTATTTCCATGTTAAAAGCCCATAAAACGGCTCTAGCATGGAAAATTCATGACATCAAGGGTATAAGTCCCTCTTATTGTACACATAAGATATTAATGGAAGATAACTATAAGCCGTGTGTACAAAGACAAAGGCGACTCAACCCCAATATGCAAGAAGTTGTTAAGAAGGAGATTGTAAAACTCCTAGATGCGGGTCTTATTTATCCAATTTCGGATAGTCTTTGGGTGAGTCCGGTCCAATGCGTGCCCAAAAAGGGTGGCATGACCGTTGTCACAAATGAAAACGACCAATTAATTTCTACCAGGACTATCACGGGTTGGAGGGTATGCATTGACTACAGAAAATTAAATGATGCTACCCGAAAAGACCATTTTCCCCTTCCTTACATTGATCAAATGTTGGAAAGATTAGCGGGAAAGAATTTTTATTGTTTTCTTGATGGTTTCTCGGGATATTTCCAAATCCCTATAGCACCCGAGGACCAAGAGAAAACGACCTTTACATGTCCTTGTGGTACTTTCTCCTATCGGCGTATGCCTTTTGGCTTATGCAATGCTCCTGCTACCTTCCAAAGATGTATGGTGGCTATTTTTCATGACATGATTGAAGATTTTATGGAAGTATTCATGGATGACTTCTCAGTCTTCGGTGATTCTTTTGACTCATGTCTTAAAAATCTTGAGCGTATGTTGATTAGGTGTGAAGAATCAAATCTTGTACTAAACTGGGAAAAATGCCATTTTATGGTAAAAAAGGGAATTGTATTGGGTCATAAAATTTCTTGTGCAGGAATTGAGGTGGATCGGGCTAAAGTGGAAGTAATAGCCAAATTACCACCACCAACGAATGTGAAAGGTGTTAGAAGTTTTCTGGGGCACGCCGGTTTTTACCGGCGGTTCATTAAAGATTTTTCCAAAATTGCAACCCCCATGAACAAACTTCTTGAGAAGGACGCTCCATTTGTCTTTACGGACGAGTGTCTTACCGCCTTTAATCTTCTTAAAGCAAAGCTCACGCAGTCACCGATTCTCATATCGCCGAATTGGTCAATACCATTCGAACTTATGTGTGATGCCAGTGACTTTGCTATTGGTGCCGTCTTGGGGCAAAGAATAGAAAAACATTTCAAGCCCATTTACTATGCTAGTAAGACACTGCAAGGAGCCCAACTTAATTACACTACCACCGAGAAGGAACTCCTTGCAATCGTCTTTTCGTTTGACAAATTCCGATCCTATTTGGTGCTAGCAAAGACGGTTGTCTACACAGACCACTCGGCATTAAAGTACTTGCTTTCTAAGCAAGATGCTAAACCCTGTTTAATACGTTGGGTCTTGCTTTTGCAAGAATTCGACATCGATATAAAAGATAAAAAGGGTGCCGAAAACCTAGCTGCCGATCACCTTTCTCGACTTGAGAACCCGAATCTTGGGGTTCTACATGAGACCGTTATCCAAGATAATTTTCCTGATGAAAATCTCATGAGAGTTGAGAAAATTAATGATCCATGGTTTGTAGACATTGCCAACTATCTTGCGGGTGGATTCCTAGAAACCGGTATGTCACACCAGAAAAGAAAGAAATTCTTTAGTGACTTAAAATACTATTTTTGGGAACACCCATATCTCTTTAAACAGTGTCCCGATGGGATAATCCGTCGGTGTGTTTCGGGGAAGGAATGCACTGAAATTCTGCTTGACTGTCACCTTGGTCCAACAGGTGGGCACTTTGGTCCCCAAATCACGGGGAAGAAAGTTTACGAGGCCGGTTTCTATTGGCCTACCATATTCAAAGATGCCTACGCTGTCTGTAAAGTTTGTGACGCGTGCCAACGGGCCGGTCAAATAACTAAACGGGATGAAATGCCTCAACAAAGCATCCAAGTATGCGAGGTGTTCGATGTTTGGGGAATTGACTTTATGGGCCCCTTTCCAAAATCTCATTCTTACCTCTACATACTTGTCGCCATAGATTATGTTTCTAAATGGGCGGAGGCAAAACCTCTACCAACAAATGATGGCCGAGTAGTGGTAAACTTTTTGATGGAACTTTTCTCTAGGTTTGGCACACCAAAAGCTCTTATAAGTGACCGGGGCACCCACTTTTGCAATAAGCAATTGGAAAAGGTGTTGAAAAGATATGGAGTAATCCATAAAATTTCGACATCTTATCATCCCCAAACGAGTGGGCAAGTAGAAAACACCAACCGGTCATTAAAACGCATACTTGAAAAGACCGTTGGTGCCAATCCAAAAGAGTGGTCAAACAAGTTATATGATGCATTGTGGGCCTTTCGCACGGCCTACAAAACACCGATTGGAACAACTCCTTTCCTTATGGTATACGGAAAAGCATGCCATCTCCCGTTGGAGATTGAACATAAAGCACATTGGGCGCTAAGGGCATGCAATTTGGATTACCAAGAAGCGGGTCGGTTACGTTTGACCCAACTAAATGAATTAGACGAGTTGAGGCTTGAAGCCTATGACAACTCTCTAATTTACAAGAAAAAAACCAAACAATGGCACGACAAAAGATTGAAACGTCCAAAGGAATTCATGGAAGGCGATCGTGTCCTTGTTTATAATTCCCGTTTCAAGTTATCACCCGGAAAGCTTAAGTCCCGATGGACGGGACCGTTTGTTGTTAGAAAGGTGTACCCTTATGGTACAGTCGAAATGGAGAACGGGAAAGGTGATATTTTTAAAGTGAATGGCCACCGGGTCAAACACTACGTTGATGGTCCCCTAGAAATTGAGGATGAGGTTAGCCTCAACTTCAAGAAAAACACCTAAATCAAAACGGGGATGAGTTTGGTGAACGACTCGTAAAAAAATGGTTCACATTTGTAATTAGGTTTGTATTGTGTGTGCTATAAATTTTTGTTTGGTACAAAATGATTAACGTATGACCCCGAAACGCGAACGACTCAGAAAAACTGATCAGTGAGTTTTAGTGTAACGGGACGCCGTCCCATGAAGCTAGACGCCGTCCCACAAAACAAACCGGGACGCCGTCCCCATGACCTAGACGACGTCCCACTATAAAGATCAGGACGCCGTCCTGTGCTCCGAGACGTCGTCCCGAACCCCGAGTCAGAAAAAATAATACGCGTTTTATAGACCTACCCACTCATTTTTCATCCACAAAATACACTCTTCTCTATTTTTCTCTGCCCTAACCCGAACCACACTCCAAAAACCCTAATTTCTACTTCAAATTCGCGATTTCCTCTTCAAATTCAAGCTTCAAATCATGAACTTTTTGGTATGGATACTCCATTTTTACACTTTTCTTTATCCATTACTTGAATTGTATGTCTATATCTATAAATTGGTGAAGAATAAGTGTGGGGTGTTTGATTTGCATGATTATTGTTAAGATTAACATACCTTAGTAGTTTAATTGCCCTTAATGTGTTTATTTTGCAAAGATTACATGTTTTTAAGGGTTTGTTCATGATTCTAGGGTTTGTAGAAATTAAATCCGAATTTGGGATGCTTAATTTATGATGTTGAGTTTATGTATGATGTTTATGATTCTTATGAAGTATATGATTGTGTTGGTGATGTTGATGTCAACTTGGCCGGGTCATTTTTGAATGTTAGTGAATTTCTAAGCATATTGTTGAATTGTAATGAATTTATGAAATGTGTATGCTTGTTTTTCATTTGTAAGGGCCTGTTGAATCAAAATAAGGGAGTGGAATGCCATAATGTATGATGTTATAAGGTCATTTGAGCTAAAAGTTGTGAAAATTGTATTATGATTTGTGATAAATATGATTAGTATGCAAGGTTAAATGCTATGACCTATGACACAACATACTTGAATCCTTTAGGTCCTAAGTTTGTGCTACTTTGTTAAGTTGTGATTTTCGTTTTTGAAAGTGTGTTAATGAATTCAAGTTGACTTTGGTTGACTCTGGTATAAACTTGTGAACATGCACTTTTGGTGTAAATGAATCATAATGCTTTTGAACTAGGAATTGAATGATGAAGTTCTCCTGCTACTCGGTTATGTTTTTAGCTAACATTAACACAACGGTTTCTATGTTCTTTTGGTTTGGTGTATAATGTTTTGCAGGGACAATCAAGCAGAGGAGGACCGGCAAAAAGAGGAAGGACAGCAGGTTTGGCTCCTCCACGACAACCACCACCACCACAACAACAACATCATTCATCATCGTCTTCCGGAGAAGAAGCGGAGGAGGATCTAAACGATCCTCGAGTTTGGTTAACACAGGAGGCCAAGACAGGGGTTTGAGCAGTTTTCAGCTTTGTCGAATTCTGGGTATTTTTGAGGAACTCACCGACACACAGTTAGGTGAATACTTGAGGGCTTCTGATTATGTTGGCCGACATCAGTTTGATGACACTTCTTATTGGCGCAGAATTTGTAAGCCAAATAATGCGCCTGCACATTTTCGATCAAGCAAACACCGGTACAACGAAATCGCAGCCCGGGATGATAGGCTGCTTCATCGACTCATCGCATGCACGTTTAATGCGAGGATTGAGGGTAATGAGAAGGTGAAAACATTAGATTCGTGGATTATGGATCAAATCAAGCGGGGTTCCTATACCGACATTCCTGGGCTAATCGGTAATTATTTCCTTGCCATTGCGACTGAGACACGGCTACGGAAGCCACTTCTGGGGGGGCACTACATAACCCGATTTGCCCGACACTTTAACATTGATTTCGACAGATTACAGGAATTTACGAGTGTGATGAAACCATTGAAAAAGGTTTTTTATATTAATGCCGAAATCATTATG
Organism: Rutidosis leptorrhynchoides; assembly: GCF_046630445.1. NCBI lineage: Eukaryota > Viridiplantae > Streptophyta > Magnoliopsida > Asterales > Asteraceae > Rutidosis > Rutidosis leptorrhynchoides. Next base: position 280,575,216 of record NC_092333.1, read on the forward strand.
AAAGACAGAAATGGGCATTTGGTACCCTTTGTGGCAGCTGGTGCAGGTGGCGCAAGTGGCAGTGGTGTTCAGCAAGAGCAGCAACAGGAAGAGGAGGCGGAAATGGAGGCACAAACTAATGTTGGTGAACAGGTTCCGTGGCATCCGTCCCAATCAAGTTGGGACAGTTTGGTTGGTAGTGTTAATAACATGAGGTTAAGCCCGAACGAACAAAGGATGCACAACGATCGAATGTGGGATAGTCAGCAGCGAATGGAGCAACGACAGATTGCTCAAGTGCACGATCAGGGATGGATGAGTTATGGTATTGATTGGAATAACCATAACTCAGAGTTGTTTTATTCCAACCCCGAGCAGTACTATGGGACGACACGTCTGACACCCCAATATTACACGGATCCTCAAAACCCACCTCCGCCTCACCCGATTTATGATAATACCGCTGCGTTGCAGGATGCTCGGAACAGATTTGAGCAGCAATTTCCACAGGGACGCCCGTACAGAGATGGTTCGGGTAATTATTTTTGGCCGTTTGATAACTAGGCCTGCGTGCCTATTGGATCATTTTGTACCTTGTTTTTAGACTATTTTATTTGTGTGATGTATTTTGATACAATTTCGGTTTGTAATAATATACTAATGTGTGGTTTGATAAACGGATGTGGTTGTAAAAACACCGTTATTTTTATTATGCTTTGTGTGGTTTGTTTATTTGTGCAGCATGATTGAACTTCAAAGACTGGCATTAAGTTCAGCGACATTTGATATTATGATGTGTGTATGATGATAATCGCGGACTAGACGATGCTCTTATGCTGGCAGTAAGTTCAGCGGCATCCGTCTACATATTCCACGATTTACAGGTTAAAAATTGAAAATTTCTACAATCACCCTATCACTTTGCCCTCTAAATTTAATCCTTTTTGTGATTTCATGCAATGAGGGCCTTGCATGATCTCAAGTGTGGGGTGGGGAATAGAAATTTATCGGGAACTCGTTTCACAAAAATTAAGGCGTTTATTATAAAATTTTAAAATTTTCATGTAAGCCTTAAAAAATGATTAAAAGCCCAAAAACCACGTTATACACATTATGGTCTTAAAATCTAGAAAATAAATGTTGGTTTACATTTTAAATTATTAATAGTCTTTGAAGTTGCACTATCATTCAATTATTTGAATGAAAATCCTACTAGTTTAGTAAGCTAACTTGTAGGTCACTTGTACCAAAACGAGTGTAAACCGTGAGAGAGCGGTGATTGTATAGCGTGGTCGGAAACCGGATCTCGCGCCAGATCGAAAACCTTAAGGACGATCCTCATTGTTTCTCCTAACAAGGACAATGTTGCGTCCGACCACCTATTTTAACCAATAGGATGTATCTGTTCCATCCTCAAGGAAGTAAAGTCTTCCGAATGACACACTTACTGATTCAATTCAGAAGATGTAGTCCAGACCAGTTGTAGGGTGACAAAAAACTCTTGAAAAGTCATTACTAACATCGACTGGAAATCTACCAGGCCTCAACGTCAAACAGGGAAACTGGTAGTCAAGGTTTGTCTCAATGAGGGGGATTAACTAGTAAAACGGGGGGGCACCATGTATACACAAAATGTTAGTGATTTATCAGATCCCCGGAAGGATAACCTCCAGAAAGGTAATATATCAGCTTTTAAGCCTGATGAACTTCAATCTTTATGATTGACTTAACGGATTAGATGATTACCTCATGATTATCGATGATATCCGGACGTAATGTGTATCCTCCTAAGCACATTATTTTCTACCGACATCTCGCGATGTTAGGTACCGTGGGAGGGATTGGCTTGACCAATAGCGGGAAACCCGCACTCATTTTTTAAAATTTAAAAATCCGACAAAATCGGAAAACGTGTCTAGTATTAAAAACTAGCATGATATTTTCGAAACCATAAAACGTTTTCATCAAGGTCCTGATTTCCCTAGGATCAAATTTTTCGGATACTTGGCTCAAATCTCCCAAAAATGTGTGTGTGTGTGTTTCCATTGTGTATATAGCGTGCGTGTGATTTCAATAAAAGTGTACTATACTTAAAGCGTGTGTTTCATATAGTGTGTGTTGTGTTTTATATCAACATGTGTGTTTCGTGTGCTTCGAGTGATTCATGTAATGTTTGTAATCTATATTGTGTGATTATGTTTGATATTGTTCTACGTTGTAAAGAAAGAATTGATTGAGGACAAGCAAGGTTTAAGTGTGGGGTGTTTTGATATTGCTCATTAACATCATATATATCTATCGCAATATCACTTAAAACGCTCTAGAATCGAAGATAATGAAGGTGATCTACAAGTGATAAGCCAAGATGCGCGAATTTGTATCGGAAGAATGATTTGCAAAGAATTTTGGTGATTTATGACATTGGTCGATCCCGATACGAGTTAGGGTCAAGATAGCACTCTAAAATAATAAAACAAGGCTTCCGATATGTTAGGGTTCGTCCAAATGAACTAATATTAAAAAGAAAACGAAACAGTTCCTAAAAGCACATCAGGACGCCGTCTTGGTTCTTAGGACGACGTCCTGATCTTCACATCGAGACGCCGTCTCGGTCCTTTGGGATGCCGTCTAGCTCTGTAAAGTGGGACGCCGTCCTGCCTTTTAGGACGACGTCCCAAAGTAGGTGTACCCGACTTTTCTGCTTTTTACCTAATTTCTCCACCTTAAAACTTCATTTTTGGGACTGTTTCATAGGAGTTACGAACCAGAGAGTTTTATAGGTGATTTTCAGGAGCTATTTGGAGAATTCCAACCTCTTTGAAGAGGCTCAACATCAAAGCATCATCCATCAACATCTTCTTCATCCAAGAACTCTTGTTCTTGTAGGTTATTCACTTGTTCTCAGAAATGATTTCAGTTTATAATTTGATTATATTGTTGTCTGTTACCATGATTGTTGGCTAGTTTCTATAATGTTTGTCTAGATTAATAACCAAGGTATTGGATGTAATCTTATTGATTGAATGTATTATGCGTGATAGATTGAAGCTTGAATTGAGAACCATGCTTATTGTTGTTAAAACCATTTGTATCTAGTTAATTGATATGTTGTTGATAAAGAGAACTCTTGTTGATGTATCATATTGATTTACAATCAACTTGTCTTAGATTGATTGTTTGCTAAACCGGACCAAGGGGGTAAACTAGATTAAAACGGTTAAACAAAATAGGAATGAATTGTGTAGAGCGAACGCAAAGACAATTGTTATTCAAGTCTTTGATCTTGTTGATCAACTAGTCACAAACGAAAAGGTCTAAGTAATAGGGAACCCTCGCTTAGTAATTCTAGTTTGAGTACTTGCTAAAGAGAACTCTTGGCGAGTCGATTTAGGTGATTAGCATACTTATAGTTATTTGATTACAAATACAAGAACTATAGTGAAAAGGGAACCCTTGATCTTGTTATTGTATTTGCGTGTTTATCCGAGAGAACTCTTAGTGAACCTATTAGATAACTACACACATAATTATTCAATCAGGGCTTAATATCTAATTTACATCCAATACCGAGGGTAAAATATCTAGATAAACATTTCATCTCTTTGATTTAATTCAAAACTATCTTACTTGCTTTATTTGCATTTATTTATATCTTATAAACCAAAAGACTAAAAATATTGTTTTTACATTTAACCTTCTTTGATTTGGCTAAATCGTTAAAACAGCCACAAAACATAAAACTTGTACTTTTACTTTAATTCAATTAGTTAATCATAATATAGTTTCTAATTCTAGTTTGACTGATATAACTGTCCTTGGAACGATACACGGAACTAAACCAGTTTCTATACTACTACACGATCGGGTACACTGCCCGTTAGTGTGTAGCAATCTCTAAAACCGGTATTTTCCATACGATAATTCATATACCACTTTTCGCACATCACACTTGCAGTCCTTGGCAATTTAGTAATGAAATCCATGGTAATGTTTTCCCATTTCCATTCCGGGATTTCAGGTTGTTGTAGTAGACCTGATGGTTTCTGATGTTCAGCTTTGACCTTAGAACACGTCAAACATTCTCCTACATATTTAGCAATATCGGCTTTCATACCTGGCCACCAAAAATGTTTCTTAAGATCCTTGTACATCTTCCCCGTTCCAGGATGTATTGAGTATCTGGTTTTATGAGCTTCTCTAAGTACCATTTCTCTCATATCTCCAAATTTTGGTACCCAAATTCTTTCAGCCCTATACCGGGTTCCGTCTTCCCGAATATTAAGATGCTTCTCCGATCCTTTGGGTATTTCATCCTTTAAATTTCCCTCTTTTAAAACTCATTATTGCGCCTCCTTTATTTGAGTAGTAAGGTTAGTGTGAATCATTATATTCATAGATTTTACTCGAATGGGTTCTCTGTCCTTTCTGCTCAAGGCGTCGGCTACCACATTTGCCTTCCCAGGGTGGTAACGAATCTCAAAGTCGTAATCATTCAACAATTCAATCCACCTACGCTGCCTCATATTCAATTGTTTCTGATTAAATATGTGTTGAAGACTTTTGTGGTCGGTATATATAATACTTTTGACCCCATATAAGTAGTGCCTCCAAGTCTTTAATGCAAAAACAACCGCGCCTAATTCCAAATCATGCGTCGTATAATTTTGCTCGTGAATCTTCAATTGTCTAGACGCATAAGCAATCACCTTCGTCCGTTGCATTAATACACAACCGAGACCTTGCTTTGATGCGTCACAATAAATCACAAAATCATCATTCCCTTCAGGCAATGAAAATATAGGTGCCGTAGTTAGCTTTTTCTTCAATAATTGAATCGCCTTCTCTTGTTCATCCTTCCATTCAAATTTCTTCCCTTTATGCGTTAATGCAGTCAAGGGTTTTGCTATTTTGGAGAAATCTTGGATGAATCTTCTGTAGTAACCAGCCAATCCTAAAAATTGATGTATATGCTTCGGAGTTTTTGGGGTTTCCCACTTTTCAACAGTTTCGATCTTTGCCGGGTCCACCTGGATACCTTCCTTGTTCACTATGTGACCGAGGAATTGAACTTCTTCCAACCAAAATGCACACTTTGAAAACTTAGCGTACAGTTTTTCTTTCCTCAATACTTCTAGCACTTTTCTCAAATGTTCTTCGTGCTCTTGATCATTCTTTGAGTAAATAAGTATGTCATCGATGAAAACAATGACAAACTTGTCAAGATATGGCCCACACGCTCGGTTCATAAGGTCCATGAACACAGCTGGTGCGTTAGTCAATCCAAACGGCATAACCATAAACTCGTAATGACCATAACGCGTCCTAAAAGCAGTTTTTGGAATATCATCCTCCTTTACTCGCATTTGATGATATCCAGAACGTAAATCGATCTTCGAATAAACCGACGAGCCTTGTAGTTGATCAAATAAGTCGTCAATTCTCGGCAGTGGATAACGGTTTTTGATGGTAAGTTTGTTCAACTCTCTGTAGTCAATACAGAACCTAAATGTACCATCCTTCTTCTTGACAAACAAAACAGGAGCTCCCCATGGTGATGTGCTTGGTCGAATGAAACCACGTTCTAATAGTTCTTGCAGTTGGCTTTGCAGTTCTTTCATCTCACTGGGTGCGAGTCTATAAGGAGCACGAGCTATTGGTGCAGCTCCTGGTACAAGATCTATTTGAAATTCAACAGATCGATGTGGAGGTAGTCCCGGTAATTCTTTCGGAAATACATCGGGAAATTATTTTGCGACGGGAACATCATTGATGCTCTTTTCTTCAGTTTGTACTTTCTCGACGTGTGCTAGAACAGCATAGCAACCTTTTCTTATTAGTTTTTGTGCCTTCAAATTACTAATAAGATGTAGCTTCATGTTCCCCTTTTCTCCGTACACCATTAAGGGTTCTCCTTCTTCTCGTACAATGCGAATTGCATTTTTATAACATACGATCTCTGCTTTCACCTTCTTCAGCCAGTCCATGCCAACTATTACATCAAAACTCCCTAACTCTACTGGTATCAAATCAATCTTAAATATTTTGCTACCCAGTTTAATTTCTCGATTCCGGCATATATTATCTGCTGAAATTAATTTACCGTTTGCTAATTCGAGTAAAAATTTACTATCCAACGGCGTCAATGGACAACTTAATTTAGCACAAAAATCTCTACTCATATAGCTTCTATCCGCACCCGAATCAAATAAAACGTAAGCAGATTTATTGTCAATAAGAAACGTACCCGTAACAAGCTCCGGGTCTTCCTGTACCTCTGCCGCATTAATATTGAAAACTCTTCCGCGACCTTATCCATTCGTGTTCTCCTGGTTCGGGAAATTTCTAATAATGTGGCCCGGTTTTCCACATTTATAACAAACTACATTGGCATAACTTGCTCCGACACTACTTGCTCCGCCATTACTCGTTCCGACACCATTTGTTCCTTTCGTTCTGTTAACCCCTGGTCCGTAGACCTCACACTTCGCCGCGCTATGACCATTTCTTTTACACTTGTTGCAAAATTTGGTGCAGAACCCCGAGTGATACTTTTCACACCTTTGGCATAGCTGCTTCTGATTATTTTTGTTGTTGCGGTTGTTATTGTTGTTGGGATGATTGTTGTAGTTGCTGTTGTTGTTGTTGTTGTTGTTGGGCCATTTGTTGTAGTTGCGATTGATGTTGCGATTGTTGGGATAATTGTTGCGATTATTATTGTAATTGCTGTTGTTGTTGTATTGGTGATTCTTATCACAGTTTTCCTCCCACTTTCTTTTGACTTGCTTCACATTGGCCTCTTCAGCCATCTGTTCTTTAATTCTTTCCTCAATCTGGTTCACTAGTTTGTGAGCCATTCTACATGCCTGTTGTATGGAGGCGGGCTCGTGTGAACTTATATCTTCTTGGATTCTTTCCGGTAATCCTTTTACAAACGCGTCGATATTCTCTTCCTCATCTTCGAACGCTCCCGGACACAATAGGCATAATTCTGTGAATCGTCTTTCGTACGTGGTAATATCAAATCCTTGGGTTCGTAACCCTCTAAGTTCTGTCTTGAGCTTATTGACCTCGGTTCTGGGACGGTACTTCTCATTCATCAAGTGCTTGAATGCTGACCACGGTAGTGCGTACACATCATCTTGTCTCACTTGCTCTAGATAGGTATTCCACCATGTTAACGCAGAACCTGTGAAGGTATGAGTAGCGTACTTCACTTTGTCCTCTTCAGTACACTTACTTATGGCAAACACAGATTCGACCTTCTCGGTCCACCGTTTCAATCCGATCGGTCCTTCGGTTCCATCAAATTCCAAAGGTTTGCAGGCAGTGAATTCTTTGTAGGTGCATTCTACACGATTTCCTGTACTGCTAGATCCAAGGTTATTATTGATATGTAGCGCATCCTGTACTGCGGCTATGTTTGAAGCTAGAAAAGTACGGAATTCCTCTTCATTCATATTCACGGTGTGACGAGTAGTCGGTGCCATTTCCTTCAAAATAGTCAAATGGAACAAGTTAATCATACAGAATATTAAGAGTAGTTAATAGTATTTCGTAGCATAATATGAACTCATTTATAAAATCTTTTTCTTCATATTAGCGTTTTATATGTTTAAATTCGGGTAGTACCTACCCGTTAAGTTCATACTTAGTAGCTAATATACAATTCAACTACTACAATTCTATATGAAAAACTGATTATAATAATATTTCGCGTTCAAACTTTTATACAATATTTTACAAACTTACAATACCGCTTATTTTACATAAAGCATGAAATATAGCACACAATAACTTTGATACAAGATAGTTGTGAAGATAATTCTAGCTAGTACACAAGTCGTTCAGCAAAGGCAATAAAGACACGTAATTCATACGTCCAGAAACAAGTCATGCATTCTGGTTTTACTAGGACTACTTCCCATCCTTGGTCTTATGGAACATAACCGTTATGGCCGTTGATAAGACAGCGTGTTGTAACGTCGTCAAAGGGACGAGGGTTACGTAATGACCAACAGTCTCGTAATAACCTAAAAACCTCATTTCTTACCCCAATTACCGACTCCGTTACTTGTGAGAACGTTTTGTTTAATAGTTGTAGCCCGATGTTCTTTTTCTCACTTTGGTGAGAAGCGAACATTACTAACCCGTAAGCATAGCATGCTTCTTTATGTTGCATTTTAGCCGCTTTTTCTAAATCATGAAGTCATATATTCGGATACATTGAGTCAAAATAATTTCTTAACCCGTTGCGTAAAATAGCATTTGGGTTCCCCGCAATATATGCGTCAAAGTAAACACATCGTAACTTATGGGTTTCCCAATGTGATATCCCCCACCTTTCAAACGAAAGTCTCTTATAAACCAAGACATTCTTGGAACGTTCTTCGAATGTCTTACAAACTGATTTCGCCGTAAATAGTTGTGCGGAAGAATTCTGACCGACTCTAGACAAGATTTCATCAATCATGTCTCCGGGTAGGTCTCTTAAAATATTGGGTTGTCTATCCATTTTGTGTTTTTATACTGTAAAATAGACAATAGTTAGATTCATAAAAAAAAAAAATACTTATTAATATAAGCAATTTTTACATATATCATAAAGCATAAGCACACTATATTACATATATTACACCACACGAATACAACTATCTTATTCCGACTCGCCCGTTTCTTCTTCTTCGGTTTTGGTTCGTTTTGCCAAGTTTCTAGGGATATATGATGTTCCCCTAATACGAGCTGTCGTTTTCCACAATGGTTTAGAAAAACCTGGTGGTTTAGAGGTTCCCGGGTCATTGTTACAACTTAAGGGCTTCGGGGGTTGACGATACATATAAAGTTCATCGGGGTTGGAATTAGATTTTTCTATTTTTATGCCCTTTCCATTATTATTTTCTTTTGCCTTTTTAAATTCAGTTGGGGTAATTTCTATAACATCATCGGAATTCTCGTCGGAATCCGATTCATCGGAGAATTGGTAATCCTCCCAATATTTTGCTTCCTAGGCGAAAACACCATTGACCATAATTAACCTTGGTCGGTTGGTTGAGGATTTTCTTTTACTTAACCGTTTTATTATTTCCCCCACCGGTTCTATTTCCTCCTCCGGTTCCTCCTCTTCCGGTTCTGATTCTTCTTCCGGTTCTGATTCTTCTTCCGGTTCTTCTTCGGGAACTTGTGAATCAGTCCAATATATATTCAACTTTTCGTTATTATTAGGTGAGTCAATAGAATTTGTGCTAGAGGTAGACATCTATCACACAATATCAAACATGTTAAGAGATTAATATATCACATAATATATACATGTTAATAATATATAGTTTCCAACAAAAATGTTAAGCAATCATTTTTAAAGAAAACACGGTCGAAGTCCAGACTCACTAATGCATCCTAACAAACTCGATAAGACATACTAATGCAAATTTTCTGGTTCTCTAAGACCAACGCTCGGATACCAACTGAAATGTCCCGTTCTTATTGATTAAAAACGTTCCATATTAATTGATTTTGTTGCGAGGTTTTGACCTCTATATGAGACGTTTTTCAAAGACTGCATTCATTTTTAAAACAAACCATAACCTTTATTTCATAAATAAAGGTTTAAAAAGCTTTACGTAGATTATCAAATAATGATAATCTAAAATATCCTGTTTACACACGACCATTACATAATGGTTTACAATACAAATATGTTACATCGAAATCAGTTTCTTGAATGCAGTTTTTACATAATATCATACAAACATGGACTCCAAATCTTGTCCTTATTTTAGTATGCAACAGCGGAAGCTCTTAGTATTCACCTGAGAATAAACATGCTTTAAACGTCAACAAAAATGTTGGTGAGTTATAGGTTTAACCTATATATATCAAATCGTAACAATAGACCACAAGATTTCATATTTCAATACACATCCCATACATAGAGATAAAAATCATTCATATGGTGAACACCTGGTAACAGACATTAATAAGATGCATATATAAGAATATCCCCATCATTCCGGGACACCCTTCAGATATGATATAAATTTCGAAGTACTAAAGCATCCGGTACTTTGGATGGGGTTTGTTAGGCCCAATAGATCTATCTTTAGAGTTCGCGTCAATTAGGGTGTCTGTTCTCTAATTCTTAGATTACCAGACTAAAAAGAGGCATATTCGGTTTAATAATCCAGCCATAGAATGTAGTTTCGATTACTTGTGTCTATTTCGTAAAACATTTATAAAAATTGCACATGTATTCTCAGCCCAAAAATATAAAGGGTAAAAAGGCAAATGAAACTCACTTTCACAGATTTTTACTTCGTCGGGAAGTAAGACTTGGCCACTGGTTGATTCACGAACCTATAACAATATATACATATATATCAAAGTATGTTCAAAATATATTTACAACACTTTTAATATATTTTGATGTTTTAAGTTTATTAAGTCAGCTGTCCTCGTTAGTAACCTACAACTAGTTGTCCACAGTTAGATGTACAGAAATAAATCGATAAATATTATCTTGAATCAATCCACGACCCAGTGTATACGTATCTCAGTATTGATCACAACTCAAACTATATATATTTTGAAATCAACCTCAACCCTGTATAGCTAACTCCAACATTCACATATAGAGTGTCTATGGTTGTTCTGAAATATATATAGATGTGTCGACATGATAGGTCGAAACATTATATACGTGTCTATGGTACCTCAAGATTACATAATATACAATACAAGTTGATTAAGTTATGGTTGGAATAGATTTGTTACCAATTTTCACGTAGCTAAAATGAGAAAAATTATCCAATCTTGTTTTACCCATAACTTCTTCATTTTAAATCCGTTTTGAGTGAATAAAATTGCTATGGTTTCATATTGAACTCTATTTTATGAATCTAAACAGAAAAAGTATAGGTTTATAGTCGGAAAAATAAGTTACAAGTCGTTTTTGTAAAGGTAGTCATTTCAGTCGAAAGAACGACGTCTAGATGACCATTTTAGAAAACATACTTCCACTTTGAGTTTAACCATAATTTTTGGATATAGTTTCATGTTCATAATAAAAATCATTTTATCAGAATAACAACTTTCAAATCAAAGTTTATCATAGTTTTTAATTAACTAACCCAAAACAGCCCGCGGTGTTACTACGACGGCATAAATCCGGTTTTACGGTGTTTTTCATATTTCCAGGTTTTAAATCATTAAGTTAGCATATCATATAGATATAGAACATGTGTTTAGTTGATTTTAAAAGTCAAGTTAGAAGGATTAACTTTTATTTGCGAACAAGTTTAGAATTAACTAAACTATGTTCTAGTGATTACAAGTTTAAACCTTCGAATAAGATAACTTTATATGTATGAATAGAATGATGTTATGAACATCATTACTACCTCAAGTTCCTTGGATAAACCTATTTGAAATGAGAAAAATAGATCTAGCTTCAAAGGATCCTTGGATGGCTTGAAAGTTCTTGAAGTAGAATCATGACACGAAAACAATTTCAAGTAAGATTTTCACTCGAAATAAGATTGTTATAGTTATAGAAATTGAATTAAAGTTTGAATATGATTATTACCTTGTATTAGAAAGATAACCTACTGTAAGTAACAAAGGTTTCTTGATCTTGGATGATTACTTGGAATGGATTTAGAAAACTTGGAAGTAAACTTGCAATCTTGGAAGTATTCTTGATTTTATGAAACTAGAACTTTTGGAATTTATGAAGAACACTTAGAACTTGAAGATTGAACTTGAGAGAGATCAATTAGATGAAGAAAATTGAAGAATGAAAGTGTTTGTAGGTATTTTTGGTCGTTGGTGTATGGATTAGATATAAAGGATATGTAATTTTGTTTTCATGTAAATAAGTCATGAATGATTACTCATATTTTTATAATTTTATGAGATATTTTATGCTAGTTGCCAAATGATGGTTCCCACATGTGTTAGGTGACTCACATGGGCTGCTAAAAGCTGATCATTGGAGTGTATATACCAAAGGTACATACATCTAAAAGCTGTGTATTGTACGAGTACGAATACGGGTGCATACGAGTAGAATTGTTGATGAAACTGAACGAGGATGTAATTGTAAGCATTTTTGTTAAGTAGAAGTATTTTGATAAGTGTCTTGAAGTCTTTAAAAAGTGTATGAATACATATTAAAACACTACATGTATATACATTTTAACTGAGTCGTTAAGTCATCGTTAGTCGTTACATGTAAATGTTGTTTTGAAACCTTTAGGTTAACGATCTTGTTGAATGTTGTTAACCCATTATTTATTATAATAAATGAGATGTTAAATTGTTATATTATCATGATATTATGATATATAATATATCTTAGTATGATATATATACAGTTAAATGTCGTTACAACGATAATCGTTACATATATGTCTCGTTTCGAAATCATTAAGTTAGTAGTCTTATTTTTACATATGTATTTCATTGTTAATACACTTAATAATATATTTACTTATCATTTAACATAATTAACCAAGTGTATAAATATCTTAATATGATTCATATGTACCTAGTAAGACGTTGTTATAACGATAATCGTTATATATATCGTTTTCGAGTTTCTTAAATTAATAGTCTCATTTTTATGTATATAACTCATTGTTAAAATACCTAATGAGATACATACTTATAATAAAATCATGTTAACTATATATATAACCATATATATGTCATCGTATAGTTTTTACAAGTTTTAACGTTCGTGTATCACCGGTCAACTTGGGTGGTCAATTGTCTATATGAAACCTATTTAAATTAATCAAGTCTTAACAAGTTTGATTGCTTAACATGTTGGAAACACTTAATCATGTAAATAACAATTTCATTTAATATATATATATATATATATATATATATATATATATATATATATATATATATATATATATATATATATATATATATATATATATATATATATATATATATAAACATGGAAAAGTTCAGGTCACTACATAATCAAGCGAGGTATCCACAATTAGCTCTTATGGCTTGTGACATTTTAAGTATCCCAATCACTACTGTTGCTTCTGAGTCATCTTTTAGCATTGGAGGTCAAATTATAAGCAAATATAGAAGTTTGTTGTTGTCAGAAAATGCTGAGGCCTTGTTATGCACTCGCGATTGGTTGTTCGATTTGAAAGGTAGTTTATTAGTATATATTATATCCTTTGTCCATTAATGTTTTATATGTTCATTAGTATTAGTATTTTGGGTTGCAAGTGTTAATCTTCTATGGTTAATTTGAATCTTTTTTACCATGTGTAGATGAAGATGAAATGGAAGAAGAAGAATTAATAGAGGATATAGAAGCGTTGATCCCGGCTTTTGAAGATACCTTCGTTTTAATTCAACAGGTTTGTTACATCTTTTTAATGCTTGTTGTTTTACAAGGTTACATGTTTTTGTTACATCTTTTGAAAGTACCTTTATTTAATATCAACAGGTTTGTTACTAGCACCATTATTTGTTGGACTTGGTTGCTGACTTTGCTACTTGACATCATATATTCGAAGTTGAAGTCTTTGAAATTTCTTTGTAGTTTTGTTGAATGATTTGTAGTCTGAAAGCCTTGAACTTTCTTTAGTTTTGTTGAATGACTTGTAGTTTGAAATCCTTGAACTTTCTCTGTTGTTTCTATAATATGACAATGATCTTAATTTCTTGTTTGTGGGTTTACAAAGTTTGTTGCTTCTTTGTGTTTATATTTATAAATTAATAATTTGCAACTCAAAAAGGCAGGTGGCGAAATCATATATATGATTATGTACAAGTAAATAAGTAATCTTACTCAAGTTTTTAAAATAACTTGTTTAATATCAACAAATGAAAAGGAAACAAAATGAAACCATGAGATAGATACAACATCTACAGAATACATTAAATTTTCATTCAAGTTTTTTTAGCATCCAATACAACTTGTTCGAACAGTGAATCGTTGTAGTCAAGCAATTTAAACAAATATTTTATTAAAGAATTCGCTAAAAAAAAAGGGTCTCGACCCGACCCGACCCACTTTTGACCCGACCCGTTCGACCCGTTGAAAATTTCAGACCCGTTTCGATCCGGACTTATTTAAACCCAGACCGTTTCGACCCGACCCAAACCCGACCCAACCCACCCAATTGCCAGGTATATCAGAATTTTAGTAGGTTCTTACAGCTTCAAATCGCCATCTACCGTTCTTAAATAGTCATTTAGGTTATCTTCATCTTCAGTTCAATTCAATTCATATCAATCGTTGAAATTGCTTATTCACCTTCACAATTTAACTTTCGTAACCGGAAAAAGGCTGCAAAAGAAGAAGTCTCTGTAGCAGAAAAGCTCCGCCGTCGTCAAGAAGCACCCTCGCTGCCACATCAAGCGTTTTTGTTCTTCTTACATCAATTACATTAGCGATCTATTATTGTTGATTACCGTTTTCACTTCTTCTATCTACGATTTTTTTGTCGATCTTTTCAATTTGTTCATCAGATGAATCTTCCTTAGTCTTCTCAGTTGAAAAGCAACTTGTGATGATTCTTCAAAGAACGATGAATATTCTGCATTTAAACGATGAATTTGAAGATGATTGCGGTTCAATTTTCGATTAGAAACCCTAATAGTTTTGATATATGAAACTCAAATTGTTTTGAAGAAATGAAGTAGTTACGAGCAAACGAATATTAGGGTTATTTTTCTTTTTATCAAGTGTTTTATTAAAGTTACCAAATTTCTAATTTGCCCCTCCGTGTGTTTTTTTAAGTTACTGAGATCTGTGGCTAAGATCAGCTTATTCCCTTATCCTCAATATGCACCTTATATAGTGATTTAATCAAGATGGAAGCACTTTTTTGGAGGGAAGTAATTTTTTCGTTTTATTTATAAAAAAAAAATCAGGCATCAAGATCACATGAAAATATGAAGATTTAAAAAAGGCACTTCGTGATGAATGTTATTATTTTGACGGGGAAACGCTCGGAGAAATAAATGATAACATTCATTGCAATAAATGTTTTGCTTCTTAGTTTGTTTTTTAGGGTTTAAAAATTAGGGTTTAGAAATTAGGGGTTAAAAATTAGGGTTTAGCTTTTAGGGTTTAGAAATTAGGGTTTTAATTTGGGTTTAGAAATTAGGGGTTAGGGTTTAGAAATTAGGGTTTAGATTGAATTTTTAACACGAACGGTTTAGAATTTCGGGTTTAGGGTTTTGAGTTTAGGGACTAAACCCAAAACCCTAAATTCTAAATCGGGCTAAATCTTGAAAAAAAAAAAGCTTCACATCTGATGGAAAAAGAACGCTCGAAGAATAACAATTAGGAATAACATTACGCATGTTGCATGTTATCATTTTTTCTTCGAGCGTTTTCCCGCCAAAATAGTAACAGTTATCATAAAGTGTCTTTTTTAAATATTCATATTTTCGTGTGCTCTTAATGTTGAAAAAAAAATTCGAAAAAAATGAAAAAATAAAAAAATAAATTTATCTCCTCCTTTCCCAAAAAAGTGCTTCCCTCTTCATTATGACCCTATATATATATATATATATATATATATATATATAGGGGCAGGATCAATGGGGAAGTAACCAATCGGGGGAAGCGGGGGGAAGCAAAAGTTTTTATTTTTTGTTTTTATTTTTTGAAAAAAAATTTCGGCATCAAGATCACACGAAAATATGAACATTTAGAAAAGACACTTCGTGATGAATGTTATTATTTAGGCGGGAAAACGATCGACAAAAATAACATTCAAGATAATATTGTTCGTGAAGAATGTGAACGTTTTTTTTCTTCATGTTTTGTGAAGTAAAATTTAGCCCGATTTAGAGTTTAGGGTTTAGGGTTTGGGGTTAGGTGTTTTGGGTTTATTCCGTAAACCCAAAACACCAAACCCTAAACCCTAAACCCTAAACCCTAAACTCTAAACCGTTCGTGTTAAAAACTCAATCTAAATCCTAAATCTAAACCCTAAACCCTAATTTCTAAACCCTAATATCTAAACCCTATAAACCCTAATATCTAAACTCTAATAGCTAAAACCTCAACATACGCTCGAAAAACACGATAATTGTTATATATTACTTCTTCGGGCGTTTTTCCGCCAAAATAAAAACAGTTATCACTAAGTGTCTTTATTAAATGTTCATATTTTCATCCCTATAATGTTCGTGAACAAAGTTTTTTCAAAAAACGAAAAAAAAAAAAAAAAAATGCTTCCCCCCGATTCCCTCCCGATTGATTACTTCCCTCTTGATCCTACCAATATATATATATATATATATATATATATATATATGGAATTGAATAATTTAGGCAATAAATGAAAGGTATGGTGTTGCATGCAAATGGTGAGGTTTTGGATATACGATATTAGTTGGGAGGAAGGGGTTGGTGTAGTTGAAGATTATAATCGATCTAATGGTATCTACAATAAATATGACTCATATAAAGTACTCTAATATTAGAATTAAGAACGCAAAAAATAATTAAAAATGTAAAAGTCATTTATCAGTTATAAAGTTATGAATTGAAGCTAAAAAGTTGGAAGCATATATACGTTGAAACTATAATTATAAGGTTAAAAATTCCAGTTAATTCAGAAGATGGATATATGTTTGTCTAGTTTGCAAAAAATTGATACTTGATACTCGGAGAGTACTAAGTCCGGACTTTTTACAAAGTATGTAATCATCAAATCGAGAAGTACTCGGTGAGTAATCGGATGTCGACAAAATTTGACATTTACCAATTTTGACGAGTTTCGGAGTATTCACGTATTAGAAAATAATTCTCCACACATTGTGAGATTGATTTCATTGATATATATATATATATATATATATATATATATATATATATATATATATATATATATATATATATATATATATATATATATATATATATATATATATATATAGTACATACAAGACTTGGACAGAAAGATAAATTACATAAATATGGAAACTATATCAATACAATATTTACTCCTAACTTCCTCTCTAAGTATAACTTGTTCTCCAAGTATACATACTTTTAACTTGGTCCCTAACTAATACGTTTATACCTCTAATACCCCCTCAAGCGAAGAGGTGAGAAACCAACTCAGAGCTTGGTGCGGAAAGACTTGAACAACGAACAAAGCATGCTCTTGATAATGCTCTTCAAACGATGTCTTGATAATGCTCTTCAAACGATGTCCTAACTTCATTAGTGGTGTGCGAACCGAGCACGTCAGACGGTGATTTTTTCATCGTTCTCCTAACGACACACGTGGTGGATAAAACGAGCATGACAAAAAAAAATAGAATATAGATTTTTTTTTTTTTTTTTTATAAAAGAAATTGAAGAAAGTTGAGATTCAAGAAAAAGAAGAAGAGAGAAAAAGAAGTTAGATGTGTCAGCGGTGTAATGAGACGACGGCAGAGAGATAGCCTGACTCGATCTCGATGTAGCGACGGCGGCACACACATGGGGGCTTGACTCGGACTCGCTGTAGAGATGGCGGCACACATAGGGGCCTGACTCGATTTCTAAATAAAAACTTGCTCAACAAAAGTATTAAGTTTACGATCATGATTATAAGTACTCAATGATCAGGTGGAGAATTAACAACCGTTGCGATATTAAGAAAAGGTTTAATGTTTAATCGCCAAAAAAAAGGATACACAAAAGATGACAGAGATCGATGATGTAAATTATGTAATCAATATTATGTCCGCACGTGAGTATGTATAGTAATCAACATGGACACATGTAAATATATTAATGGTAGGTAGCATATGTGGGATGTAGAATGATCGGCGAGAAAAATAGACAAAAGAAAAAGAAACAGAAGAAAAAAAATTGCAGTAATACGATTGAAGTGAATGATTGAAGTGAATGAGAAGATCGATTAGGCTGATACCATATTAGAAAATAATTCTCCACACATTGCGGGATTGATCTCATTGATATATATAGTACATACAAGACTTGGACTGAAAGATAAATTATATAAATATGGAAACTATATCAATACAATATTTACTCCTAACTTGCTCTCTAAGTATAACTTGTTCTCCAAGTATACATACTTTTAACTTGGTCCCTAACTAATACGTTTATACCTCTAATATCAAGACTTTTAGCCGAGTAAATCCAAGTAATCGCAGTTGACCTAGGGTTTTGACCGAGCTTTAACCGAGTCGACGACATTTTATTTTATTTTATTATATAGACTAATTAGGTTATAATCCGCAAATTTACGAAATTTTAAACATATTTTGTTTACGAAGTATTTGAACTAATAGTTGCACGTAATTGTTTAGCCAGTAAAAAATAAATACATTATGTTGTGTTGTATATATAAATAGGCTTTATGTATGTTGAAAATCTAAATATAAATAATTTTAAAATTTTAATTAATCATTCATATATATGTATATATGTGATATAGTTCCTTCTTTCTATTTTAATTTTAATTTTGCAACTTCCAATCTCAATCTATAACTTACAGTATTAGTTAGACTTTTATTGGACAACTTAAAAATTTCATTGATGATATGTGTGAAGTTAATATAGAATTATTTGCGAAACAAAATGTGATAAATTTATGAATGATTGTCTACTTTTATATATTAAAAACAATGTGTTAGATAGTATTAGCATGAGATTGAAAGTGCTTCTATCGATTTGGGGGTTATTTCCACTGCACAACCTTTAGTAGACAAAAAGGGGTGTTCTTGTGGCTTGTCTTGCAATGGTATTTGTGTTGTCAACGAAAACATTGTTAGTGATTTGGTTCAATTGGTTGATAATTTGATTGTGTCTTCACTAGTACAATCGAGCCCGTGACCGCTTTATAACGATATATTGGTTGGAGTAACTCCTAATTCCTTGCCGGTAGTCGATTCGCGTAACAACCTTGAGGTTGTTTCCGAGGTTTTAGTTCCGGTAAACTTTTAATAGAAGGCCCGTGACCTAGGGTTTTGACCGAGCTTTAACCGAGTACGTACTTGGTAAACTTTTAATAGAAGGCTTGCCATGTACTCAACGACTTTTCTGGGTTTACACAATTTTGAAAATGGACATGAAAAGAACAAAGACCAAATGTTTTTTTGAAACTTTAAGAATTGATAAGGAAATTTAGAAAATGGATGTGAAATATTTACAGAGATTATATTACCAAGGACATATTTCAGGAGACTCTAAGAACTGGTGATACGCGTACCTATTAACTAGCTTAGGATATGTACATTTTGCTTCACCAGTATATGCCATAGCACTATACACTATAGCCTACGCATAGAGCAATAATAGTTACTAGATAGCCTAATTAAGATTACAAGTGCTACAAATTTTATCTTGGTTTCCATATGAGTTTAAGAATAGTAGTACAACAAATTTTCTGAGAAAAAGGTAAGCGAAGTGAGCAATTTTGTGAAACTATCCTAGTACGTGTAGAATATAGATGAACATAGCAAGTACAAAAATAAAAATTTAAAACAAATTGCTATACATATAATATAATTTTTATTTTTTAAGGCAATTGCTATTTGCTATACATATCATAAACAAATATACAAAAATTTATAGAATTTCATGTATATTATAAACATTAGAAAGAAAAGAATGGATCGTGTATGTTTGGCTTGCTCTGTTTCAAATTTGGCCACTTCAGTTCTTCACAAACACAAGTGCCCCTGCAAATAAAGATGAGATACAAGTAACATATTACTTAAGTAACTAATGATAATACTAGACATAATTAAAGTAGAAAGTTTAATAATTTAAGCTAAATATATACCAAGAGTAGGCATTAAAAGTGACAATGCAAGTGTTCCAGCAATCTTTAGTGGTAAACCGGTCTTTATCATGTCTATGATATCGATATGTCCTGTTGTGAATCCTACTATATTTGACGGGGTGCCGGTAGGAAGCAAGAAAGCAAATTGAGCACCGATGGCTCCGGGAATCATAAGAAGAAGCGGATGTACATTCATATTGTGTGCGATTTGAATCAGTAATGGAACGAGAAGAGTTGTGGTAGCGTTGTTTGATGTAAACTCGGTGATGATTCCACTTATAACACAAATACATGGAGCAATCGACAAGTATGGTATTTGCCCAAGAAAATCAAGCATTTTGGACAACACGTCTGCAAGGCCGCTCGTTCTTACTCCTTGCGCAATTGCAAAACCAGCACCAAGTAATAAAACGATATTCCATGGTAGTTTTTTGCATTTGTTCCAGTCCATTAACTTTTCTCCTTGTTGTTTTTGGTTAGGGATTATAAAGAGTAAAGTTGCCATCATCACCTACAATTAGTATATCAAATTATACTCCTATACATCAATTAGAAGTATCATATGTAAATAGACCATAGGATTGGAAACATCCAAATTTTGATGGACCGAGTACAGTAGAGTATGTGATTGGAGTACTCGCCTTTCCAGATAACTCGAACATTGGAACCCTTAAAACCTTTATATGTAAATAGACCATGCAACCTTAAAGCAAATAGTTGATATACACTTACACTAACGGTTCCATCACCTACACGATCGTCGAAAAGTACTCCCCATCCGGGAATATCATCCGTTATGCTTCTCGTCATCCATAAAACAATTAACATCTAAATAAAAAAATGATCAATAATCTTTAGATCGTCAAAACATCACTATATTTACAAAAATCATTCTTAATCTTACCGAAAACACACTTAACACCATCTTTTCTGCGAATGCCATTGGACCTATGCATACATACATAAATAAAGCAAAACATAAGTTGCAAAAGAAGGAAAACAAAAAACAACAAATTTTATTTTTCAAAAAAATGACGTTTGATTAGTCAATTCACCATCAAAACTGGGCCAGCTCCAAAGATATGTTTTAGGCCTGAGAAAATGTTAGATATGTTAAATTGAGCTTATGTTTGAGTTACCTAATAAATCAAGCTCCCTCTTTAAATGGGCTTTATCCAGATAAGCTGAAAGAGTATCATCAGATCTTGTTGGGCAGTAGACAAGACAAAGTATGGCCCACAAAGCAAAAAACAGCAACAACGCCAATGGGAATCCAAACAAGAACCATTTACTAAAGCTTATTGGATCAGCTTCAGGAAAATAGCTTTTCCACATCCCAACCAATATGAGATTGACACCTGTCCCTGTGAGTGTGCTCATCCCACCTATTGGCGCAGAGTATATGACTCCAAGTACCACAGCTTTGCAAAACTTACTTACGACTGTTGTGGATTCAACAGACGATGAGGATGGCAGCCTCTGGAGGATTCCGGTGGCTACGGGCATCATCATGACGGCAGCCGCTACGTTGTGCATCCACATGCTTACAAATGCTGTCGTGGCACAGATTCCAAGTAGGAGGAGTTGTGGATTCAGTGGGTCCCCACAGAATAGCAATGTTATCTGCGTGCCACATTTCAACAAAATATTGTTGCATTATTATTTATTGAAATTGAAATACTCCGAGATGTTAAGTCTTTCGTTAATATGTATAAATTGTAGTATTATTTTTTATAATAGTTTTTTTTTTTATAATTAAATAAATAATTCTTATGTGCAAAACTTGTATGCATCTTAACAAAATCTTTGTAGCTTATAAAAATTCTAATTCTGTTATAATTCAGTAGGCTTATAACTACCTTTAATGGTTATAAGAACAAAGAGAGAAAAAAAGAGAGAAGAAAGAGAGAAGAAATATTGATATTGATATTTCAAGAGAAATGGTACCACTTAAATGGCTACCATACATGTCTATTTATAGTATAAAATATTACTATGCAAGAAATATAATAATAATAAAATTAACATCCAATCTAGATATTTTATAACACTCCCCCTTGGATGACAATTTTATTAGAGAATAACTAGTACTGCCTCGTTAAAAACCTTGCTAAAGAAAACCCATTGGGATAAAACTTTAGCTAAGGGAAAAAGAGTGCAGCATAGAGTTGACTCCCCCTCAAGTAGGCAACGCCTGAGTTGTTACATCTTCTGAACATGCCTCATGCCAATATTATGAACGTGTGTTCTGAAAATAGCAGTTGGCAGTGCTTTGGTATAAAGATCAGCAGAGTTGTTGATTGAACGTATCTCATTTTAATCTGGTTGTCTTTTACGAGATCTTGAGTATATGAGAAGAATCTGAGGTTTTCATCTGAAACTGTATCATCTAAATCTTTTATGTAGAAGTTTAGCCCCTGTGATTTGTCTACAATCTCCTTCATGGTTTGCTCAAACCCTTGTTTCAATTCATATTCCCTTGTAGTCTTTTCTGAGCCTTACCAACATACCATTCTTTTCCATCAAACTTATGACCGTTAAGACTGTCTATGGCTTTGGCGCCTCGTCAGTATTTATATTTTGTTCAGTCACTTTTGATACTCTTCTTTCATTTGTATTATGCAAGCTGCATTATCTTCATATATAGTTGTTGGTGAAGATAGTTGTTAGTCTTTTATAGCGTTCTAGTCCACAAGAATCAATAATGATTTGTGTCATTGATCTCAACCAAACACATTTTCGAGTAGTTTCATATAATGCAATCACTTCGTCATGATCTGATTATGTTGCAACAAGTGTTTGTTTTAAGAACGCCATGATTTTTGTGGTACCTCCATTTAGGAATACATATCGAGTTTGAGATTTATCTTTATGAGGATTTGATGAATGATCTGCATATACATAATCAACCAAATCTTGTTTTGAAACGTTAGAATAAAATAATTTTAAATTAGCAGTTTCTCAAGGGTATCAAAATATGTGTTTATCCCATTCCAATGTCTTTTTGTAAGGGCTGAGTTGAACCTTGTCAACAAATTAACTGCAAAAAAATGTCAGGTCTTGTACAATTTGTAAGATACATAACAGTCCCAATTGCACTAATATATGGAAATTCTGATCCGTTAATATCTTCATGATCTTCACGGGGATGAAATGGATCAGTGTCAATATTGAGTGATCTAACAACCAATTGGCTTTATCTTTAAAAAAAATGTTTTAAAATCTTTTCAGTATAAGTTGTTTGATGTACAAGTAGACCATTAGGCATATGCTCAATTTGCAATCCAAGGCAATACTTGGTTTTTTCAAGATTTTTTATTTCAAAATAATTCTTTAGAAGTTGAATGATTTCATAGATCTCTTTATTTGTTCATATGATGTTAAGAACATTGACATAAACAACTACGATCACATATCCGAACATTGTTTTTATAGAACATACGTGCAAAATAAGTTTATATGTATACCCTTTTTCTTATCAAGTAGTCATTTAATCGGTTATACCACATACGTCCCGTTTGTATAAACACATTAAGAAATCTTTGTGATTTAATGGAATATATTCCCTTATGTTTTACATTAGATGCTTATGATACCTTAACCCTTTAGGTATATTCATATATATCACTATTAAGTGATCCATACAGATAAGTAAGTAGTAACAACATGTATGAGATGCATTTAAATAACTACCAGGTTAATTAAGTATCTAATAAGTAATTGTATCCATTACAGGAGGATAAGTTTTCCTCCTAATTCATTTATGGTCTTTGTGGGAAATCTTGAGTTACAAGTCTAGTTTTGCCTTGTAACTTCATTTGCACATTTCTTTTCGGATAAAAATTCATTTGTATCCCATATGTTTCACATCTTTAAAAGTGATAACGATTGATCCGAAAACTTTTCTTTTATCGAGCGATTCTAATTCAGCTCGTATTGCTCCTTTCCATTGAGCTCAATCATGTCCATTTTGTATATTCAATGACAGATTTTCGTTCCAGATCATCATCTTTATTCATGATGTCATTGTAACATTATATGAAAATATCTCATCAAGATTTTTCATTTTATTTCGGTTCCATAATATTGCATAATTTATCGCAATTTATGTATTTACATTTATCAATATCCTCTGCAGAAGGAATATTGATTTGTGGTTCTTCTTGAACACTTTCTTTTACCTCATTATCAGCTGATTTTCTTTTTCGAGGATTTTTATCTTCGGAACCAATTGATCTTCCACGTTTGATGCGTGGTAAAGACTCAACAGTGACATTATTGCCAGCTTTTGGAATTTCAGTTCGAGCTGGAGCATTTATCGCTGGTATATATGATTTAGTCACCTTTTTTTATATCTGTAAATGCATAAAGTAATTAATTTGCAAGTTCTTGCATATGCATTATTTTTGAACTTTCGTTTCACATTCTTTTGTGCGAGTTCAATATACCTTAATTGATGTTCACATCATGAAGCATCATTTTATTTATTTATTTTGTTTACTTCACCCCCTAATCTAGGGAACAATGTTTTATTAAAATGACAATCAGCAAAACGTGCTGTAAAAACATCACCCATCATGGGTTCAGTATATCTTATGATTGAAGATGTTTTATATCCAAAATATATTACCATCTTTCTTTGAAAAACCATTTTATTGTGTTGTGGTGATACAATTGGAACATACACTGCACAACCAATGTTCTAAGGTGAAAATATTTGGCTCTTGGCCAAAATCAAGTAGTAAGTGAAAATATTTATGACTTCCACATGGTATAATGCGAATTAATGTCGCAGCATGTAAATTTACATGTCCACATATAAATATCGAGAGTTTTGTACTCATTATCAATTGTCTAGTTATTAGCTGCAAGCGTTTATCTATTGATTCAGCTAAACCAATTTTGTGTATGCACATGAGCAACTGGATGTTCAACAACAATCCCTGTAGATATATAATGATCATTAAATGCTTGAGATGTTAACTCACCGGTATTATCAAGTCTCATCCTTTTAATGGTGTAATCAGAATAATGTGTTCTCAATTTAATAATTTGTGCAAGAAACTTTGCAAATGCCATATTACGGCTTGATAACATACAAATATGAGACCATCCGCTAGATGCGTCTATTAGAACCATGAAATATCAAAATGGTTCACATGATGGATGAATTGGTTCATATATCTTACCTTGAATTCTTTCAAGAAACATTTGTGATTCTTTTTCACAATATACTTTTCATTAATAATCATATGTGCTTTCCATTAATCAACATATGTGTTTTTTTTTCTTCATAAATCACCATATGTGCTTTTTCATTATATATCATTTTCACCATATACGCTTTTAATCATATGCGCTGTGTTTTTCACCATATGTGCTTTTCATCATATGCGCTTTTTATGTGAATAGTAAATTAATTAATTTCTTTTTACTATTCATATGAATTAATTTCGATTTACTATTTTGTTAATTGAGTAATATATATACATCATATACTTGTGACTCCGAAGGCTCAAATGAATTTGACCATATAGTTATATGTTGTACATTGCACATTAATTTTCAGTAGAAGCTTTAGATGCATATTTTTTATTGATGAACTATTTGTTTCATATCTAGCTTAGGCAATTATTGTGAACATTTGGTCCCTATAAGAGCATTTATCTTTTAGACTTTTAGTTGATTTGTACTTGTCACAATTAGGGATAGCACCCGCGGGTCCTTGATGCGGATTCATTAGATCCATCACCCGTACCATTTCAGAATATATACTAACTTAAAATCCATGCCTCCTCTTGTTTTGGTTCGTGGCCATCCCAGGTTTATAATTTTTTTTTTTTTCGGTTCAATAATTAGCATTGCCACCAAACCCTTTTTTTTTATAACTTATAAATATGTTTTGAGTGGAGGTTAGTGGACTAATAGTAACTAAATAATATATGTAAACCCCACTTGTATCAACTTTTTGTTTAACTTCAACATACAAAACGATCATCTTGCATCTTTATTAACTTTATACATCACTTTGGCATTATGGCCATTTTGATGCACACTCTTAAAAAAAAATAATTTGTTTTTTTTAAGTTTTATTATTCAACCTCCTTTTTTCAACGGTCACGTTTTTAACAAAACATTTGACAAGTTTGGAAAAAAAAATTTTACTTTGCTTTCCCCATTTCTGTAAAACTCATTTAAACACTTTCTTTGTTTTAAAAAAAATCACTTGACCAATTTTTTAATTCTTTCACAACACCCGATATCGTGATCGTGACCTTTCACTAAAGCAAGAGATATTCTTGATAAACTAAACACTGACTCGTGTTTGGAATTGTCGGCCACAATAAAAATTCATTTGATGAAAATATATATTTTTTAATTATAGAAGGAGACCACTTCATTTTCAATACTTCATTTTTGACAAAAAGCTAATCCATTTTACCATTCTTTTTTTTTTATTTTAACTTCTAAGATTTACTTTTAATAAAAATACAAACTACTTTTTGTATTTTAACTTTTAAGATTTACTTTTAATAAAAATACAAACTACTTTTTGTATTTTAACTTTTAAGATTTACTTTTAATAAAAGTACAAACTACTTTTTCTTATTTTAACTTTTAAGATTATAAATTTAAGAATAAACATTAGTATGCATGAAATAAATAATGATTAATTGCATAAGTAATCATAAATGTTAGATAACATATAAAGACCCCATCGTATTCGTATTGATCGGAATTAATCTCGACCCATGGTACCGTGTTGTCAAATGACGTGTTGCGTACATAAAGTACCGTGTTGTCAAATGACGTGTTGCGTACAATCATGAGGTCTTATTAACATAAATATAAATGTTAGTGAAGTTAATAAGAGTTAGATTACAGAATATATAATTCAGACGGTATAACGGACCATATATAACATAAATATAAATGTTAGTGAAGTTAATAATAGTTAGATTACAGAAATATAATTCAGGTGGTATAACCGACCATATATAACTTAAATAACATAAATATAAATGTTAGTGAAGTTAATAAAAGTTAGATTACATAAATATAATTCAGGTGGTATAACCGACCATATATAACTTAAATAACATAAATATAAATGTTAGTGAAGTTAATAAAAGTTAGTAAACATAAATGATAGTTAGGCGACAGTGTCGACCATATATAATTTAGGTGGCAGAGCCAACCATATAATAAGAACAATACAAATGCACTAAGAACTTAATAAAAATTAGTAGTTCAAAATGTTAGTAGTCCAAAATTTGATATGTCCGAGTCTGAAAATTATTAATAATTTCATACCTTGATTAGTGACTCGTGATCGTTTGAGATATCCTTTGATTACACTAAGCTCTTCGTGCTGATAACGTGTTATAATTCAGTAGGCTTATAACTACATTTAATGGTTATAAGAACAAAGAGAGAGAAAAAGAGAGAAGAAAGAGAGAAGAAATATTGATATTGATATTTCAAGAGAAATGGTACCACTTAAATGGCTACCATACATGTCTATTTATAGTATAAAATATTACTATGCAAGAAATATAATAATAATAAAATTAACATCCAATCTATATATTTTATAACAAATTCTAATTTATTTAATAGGGATGTCATATAATTCTTTTAGATAGTGCTTAATAAAGTTTTATACTTCCTTCCTTATTGTCCCCAAACAAACATGACATCACGTAGTATAATAAAGTCATATTATCAAATTTTATTTTTTGTTAGTTTACATTTTTACTAAGTATCTTTTTCTATTTATTTTGTTTTAATAGTGAATTGACCCGTAGAATCACGAGTTCGTTTAAACGAAACAGTTTAATGATATTTTTAGGTATTAAGTGAACGTAAATGTTAAAGTTATTTAGTTTAATGACCCGTGGAACCACAGAATCCGACTAAGAAACTCGTCAGCTGAACATTTCATCAAACGCCTAAAATGCATATTAAACAAATCACATCCAATCATAAGAGATAATATTGGTTGTCATTTTATTTTAAAAGTGTAAATTAATATAAATTTAGAATTGATTTCCTTCTGTCTAGCTTTTATACCTTCTCGTACTCGATTAAAAATAATTAATTAAAATAATTAAAAATTATTTAATTTTAATAATTAAAATAATTATTGATAAAATTTAATTAATAAGATATAATTTTAATTAAAAATTATTTAGATTAATGACATCACTGCTTAGAATTTTTTTTTCTTTTTCTTTTTACTATTTTCTTAACAAAAAAATAACCTAATAATGAAACTATTATTATAGGATTTTAATATTAACTATAGATATCAAGAGTAACAAAGAACTTTACTTTTTCATTCTAATCCATCTCAAATACGGAATTATAGATTTGAGAGGAAAGTATCATTTAGAGATACTAAATAAAAAATAATTTGTCTGGCCATATATAACAAATTTGAAACATGGCTACGTCCATTCTTGTTCTTATCCAAAGTTCACTTACATTATTTTCAGGTCAAAAGTAATGATATTTTAAACTAAAGCCGTTTTTTCTATATAATTGAAATCTTGGATTTTCAAATTATATACTCTTTCCTTTCCATGTTAATATTCCACTATTCCTTTATGAATGGTCCCAAATTAGTAGTGTACTTCAATAATAATAATAATTATATCAGTTTAAATTAAAATGAACTAAAATTTTTTATGATTCAACCGTTTAAACCGAACTTGTTCACGTGATTTTTGAAACATTATGTATAATGAGAGATGTTAACGTTTATACTTAGATACTATGGGGAACAATGATTGAAGTAATAATAATAATATTATTAATATTTACTACGGAGTATTTACTATTAAAGAAGTCCTTTGGCGTTTTCATCAAAGACGCTTGAAAATATGTTCGTGGCAAGATAGTTTATTCTTTGTAGTTTTGTCTATTAATTTGTATTCATATTGCGCTTTACTGTTATTGTTGTTAGCTTAGTTTGGTTACCCGTTTATTAGTTTAGCTCGATAGTTTAATTTGTACGTTTTTAAGAGGTTTCATTTTTTTGATTAGCTTCCTATGTTTTAAATGTTGTTCGTTTTTTGCACTGAAACAAAAAAGTGAAAGAGAGAGGGTTGTTTATCCCCCTCAATTCCGAAGACGTGTCATGATACTGATATGACTTATCCACATTTATAAAAAGACAGATAAAAAGAACAAATTCAGTTTTTCAATCATATTATCCGGTCAAATTACCATATTATCCTCAAAAATATGGTAAAGCTTAGTGGTATTTCAGCAATTTGTACTTGCTCCACATCCATATCAGTATTTAATTTATTTTTCGTTTTACATTTTTTTATCTTTATATATAGATATAAATATATACAACACGTTATGACAAAACTATAATGATTTATTAAATATTTGATTTGACTTATGTTGATACCTACTTACTGTATGTTAAATTTTTTACTTTTTATTTATTTATAAATAGCTAGTACAATTCACAAAAAATAAAGGAGTTTTTCTATTTTCAGTCCAAATGGCTAACTTTAAGGATTTAATTGGGTAAAAAATCACATTAAATTAGTTGAAGAAATTATATGTAAGGGTGAGTGGTTATTAACTTATTATGAAAGTCTAAACAAATCATGCATGTCTAAAATTGTTAAAAATAGTCCAAGAACTATCTTTAGATTTTTCTAAAATATACTATTATATTTTAAATTTATATTTATATATCTTATTATTTTTAAATAAAACATTTGATAATTTTACTTGTTAAACGCCTAAAAACTCCCAATTACATTATAAAACATTTAATAAAACATTTAATAAAACTCCCAATTACATTATATATCTTATTATTTTTAAATAAAACATTTAATAATATGATGTACTTAAACGCCTAAAAACTCCCAATTACATTATAAAAGAATATAATCAAATTCAAACACCATTAATCAAAATCACATTATAAAACAACTACTTATTTTGTTTTATATTTAAAACACGTAATCCATTTTTTGAAATGTAAATTAAAACATCTCATAAGGTGATAAAGTGATAGATAAAATAAATTACTAAACGTATAATTAATACTCCATACATGTTAAATGATTACTCTCTATCATGGAGGAGGATGACTTTCTATTCTTGTGGGTGGAGAACTCTTTTCTTAACTTGTGGTTAGAGAAACGACATCTCTTCTATTTTAGAGTAGAAGAAGGATTGTTTACATCTCACATCTCGCATATCTTGAATATGCGAAATTAGGTATTGTTGTTGTAGAGGTTAAATAATTAAGCATTCTATATTTAGATATATACAACTTACTTTGTAGATTATGTTTATAAGATAATAATATACTCATGAAAATGATTAGTTTCAAATTTGAAATAATATTTAATTAATAAGCCTTAATCATACTCTTACGAATTATGATTACTATATATTTCATTAACTAAACATATATCTCATTTTCACTAGAATTAATTTAATCAGAAATTAGAGAGATGGACTTACATTCAAGGCCAATCTTCTGTGAATATTGTAATGCTCAACAGCAAGAGCAAGTATAAAACTTCCAAGAACAAGGGAGATGACATCATCCATGTAAGAGTGTGCCACGTCATCGGCTGCTGCTATGCCAAAAACCGGGAACAGAAACAAAGGGGACATGGATGTTATTGGCATGGGAACAGCCTCCGTTAGCCACCATGCAAACACCCAAGCAATTACCCCCAACATGTTCCTGCTAGTTTTATTTCCGCCATCATCCAACTTCACACATACACATATTAAACTGCATAACAGAGGACCTAACGATATGAAGAAATTTTTTAGTGTAAAAATTGATCTGATTTGGGTGCGGAAGCTGCTCGATCTGTAGACTAAATCTTCACCACTGCCGTGTAAAGGCAGGAGTAAGGATGTCGAGTTTTCATCCATTATATTATTTATTTATTATGATTTTTTATTTTAATTATAGGGTGATCTGGTAGAGATAATATAGACAAAGAGTTGTTGATCATTCACCAAATTAATAGTTAACATTTATATACACGTAAGCACATCGGATGATTATTATCTATGGTCCATTCACGGTTAAGTTATTATTCTATTTTTTCTTTTTAAATTTCTTTTAATTTATATAGGAAGAGTAACGGATTAATCAACGACGACATTTTATTTTATTTTATTATATAGACTAACTAGGTTATAACTCGCAAATTTGCGAAATTTTAAACATATTTTGTTTACGAAGTATTTGAACTAATAGTTGCACGTAATTGTTTAGCCAGTAAAAAATAAATACATTAGGTTGGGTTGTAAATATAAATAGGCTTAATGTATGTTAAAAATCTAAATATAAATAATTTTAAAATTTTAATTAATCATTGATATATATATGTATATATGTGATATAGTTCCTTCTTTCTATTTTTATTTAAATTTTGCAACTTCCGATCTAAATCTATAACTTACAGTATTAGTTAGACTTTTATTGGACAACTTAAAAATTTCATTGATGATATGTGTGCCTTGTTAGCAATGAAGTTAATAAAGAATTATTTGCGAAACAAAATGTGATATAAATTTATGAATAAATGTCTACTTTCATATATTGAAAACAATGTGTTAGATAGTATTAGCATGGGTTTGAAAGTGCTTCTGTCGATTTGGGGGATATTTCCACTGCACAACCTTTAGTAGACAAAAAGGGGTGTTCTTGTGGCTTGTCTTGCAATGGTATTTGTGTTGTCAACGAAAACATTGTTAGTGATTTGGTTCAATTGGTTGATGATTTGATTGTGTCTTTGATAGTACAATCGAGCCCGCGACCGCTTTATAACGATATATTGGTTGGAGTAACTCCTAATTCCTTACCAGTAGTCGATTCGCGTAACATGTCGTGACTCGTCCAAATCCACCTGGACGAATACAATAACATATGGTTACATTGCGAGGTACTTGACCTCTATATGATACATTTTACAAACATTGCACTCATTTTTAAAAGACAAACTTTCATTACATCGAAAGTGGACGGCATGTATACTATTTCATAATATATCCAACTATAATTGACTTAATAATTATCTTGATGAACTCAACGACTCGAAGGCAACGTCTTTTGAAATATGTCATGAATGACTCCAAGTAATATCTCTAATATGAGCAAATGCACAGCGGAAGATTTCTTTCATACCTGAGAATAAACATGCTTTAAAGTGTCAACCAAAAGGTTGGTGAGTTCATTAGTTTATCATAATCATTCATTTTCATCATTTTAATAGACCACAAGATTTCATATATTGACACGCGTAACCCGCGAATTAAATTTCATTCATATGTTGAACACCTGGTAACCGACCTTAACAGGATGCATATAGAATATTCCCATCATTCCGGGACTCACATCGGACATGATAAATCGAAGTACTAAAGCAGTTCAAATTCTCTGACTGGGGTTTGTTAGTGCCCATAGATCTATCTTTAAGATTCGCGTCAATTGGTGGCAATTATCATTTATCATAAACACCAATTCTTAGGCTACCAAGCTAAAAAGGGGCATATTCGGTTTGATAATTCAACCATAGAATGTAGTTTCGATCATTTGTGTTTATTTCGTAAAGCATTTATAAAAGCAGCTCATGTATTCTCAGTCCCAAAAATATATATTGCAAAAGCATTTAAAAAGGGAGCAAACGAAACTCAAGATACGATATTTTGTAGTAAAAATATTCATACGACGAAACTGAACAATGCAATGTTGACCTCGGATTCACGAACCTATATTATTTTTATATATATTAACACATATAATGGTAATCGAACAAATATATATATATATATATATATATATATATATATATATATATATATATATATATATATATATATATATATATATATATATATATATTATTAGTGATTTTAATTGTTATTTTATATCATGTGTTTTATTATTAACTTAATTAGATGTATTTATTTATATATATATAATTAACATTTATTACTAAAGTATTAATATGGTTAGGTTTTATGTCATAAATATATTTTTATATAGAAAATCTTTATTTAACATATTAATAATACTAATAATAATGATAAAAATAAAACTAATTGTGATAAAAATTATGATAATTCTAATAATAATAAAAGTGATACTTTTAATAATAAAAATATTCTAGGATAGAGGAAGGATTGTCTACATCTCACCTCCCCCATACCCCACTCATATGGGATTGGGTTTGTTGTTGTTGTTGTTGGTGGTGGTGTGTTTTAATAATAAAAATGATAGTTTAAATAAAATGTTAATTTCAATAATAATACCAATAAAAATGATAAATAATAAAAAAATTTAGTAATAAGGATCAAAATAATAATATTACTGATAATAATAATAACTATAATAATAATTTTACCCCTAAACCCTAAATTCTAAAATGATAATAATAATAACAATAATGGTTTTACTCAAAATAATACTACTAATAATAATCTTAATGCTAATAATAATACTTCTAATGATAATAATAATAATGATATTTATAATGATAATAATAATAATGATACTTTTACTAATAATGATATCTTTTATCCATTAATGATAACAACAATAATATCAATCATGTTAATAATAATAATAGTTGTAATAATAATGATAATAGGAAAAGAAGACTACCTTTAATAGCTAAAGCTTAAAAAGAATTAAATGCCATAGCCCGGGTTCGAACCCGCGACCTCTCACTCAACTGCTAACACCCCAAACCACTCATCCAATTCTGTGTTTCTAATACAATATGAAACCCATTTATATTTAATATATTCGCGTCGGCCCAACAGAAAATGAACCCCGGCCCAACAATTAATTGGATCTCGGCCCAAAGCAAGGAGGAGATCACGACCCAACTACACATCTTCTTGGATTCAAGGTTCATCAAATAAAAGAAAACTCATGTCCCAAGTTTTTGCACTAGCCCATAGCGCAAAGCAAGAAAGAAAATCGGTTCCAGATTACTAAACTTAGTGGAACGTTTCTTTTTCTTTCTTTTTTTTTTTAAAACAATTACACATGTATGGTATGAATTTCATTGGATACCCACTAACAATTCCATAACTTTCGGTGCTCCAATAGATTAATAAGTGGGGCAACATTTTGTTGAAATATGTCGCCATACTAGTTCCACTAGATTAATTATTTAAACGCCATATGTTATTTCTTTGGCCAAAATTTTAAATCACACCATGTTCTCATGTTGTCCCATTTTGATTCGTTCAAACACAGAAGAATAGCAATCTCTTTTTTTTAGCCTGGTTTACGAAGAGAAAAAGAAGAAGAAGAAGGGTGTAGCAGTAAATGAGATGTAACTCGCGTAAGTAATAACAGTTTTGTAGGGTGCTGTTATACTGTTAAAAAACAGTCGACAGTAGCAGTTTAACAAGAGTAGTTCGATGGTGGTGATGGTCGTGAAAGAATAAAGAGGTGAGTGGTGTTGATCTTGGTTCATGGTGGTGATTATGGTGTTCACAAAGAAGAAGAAGAGAGAAAGATAGTAGCGAGTGGTGGTTGTTCTCCGATGAGATTTTGGTGAATGAAATAGAATTAGAAACAGAGGAAAAAAATGGTGACGGGTGAGAGTGTGGTGATGTTCAAGAAGGTAGTTGTTTGGGGTTTAGGTTGAAGAGGATGGCTTGCTGAAGGTGGTAGTCAAGAAGAGGACCCAATTTATGATGCGAGAATGAAAGGAATAGATAAATAGTTTTAATTTGATTTTTCTTCTTTTCACATGAATTACATTAGCAAGGGCTTACATAGAGGTTAACAGATATTATTACAGCTAATCTGACTCAATTGAAGCTTGTTTTGTAGTTGATTCGTTCGACAATCAAATATTCTGTCAGAAGATAAAATTTAAAAATAAATCACATTTAACTGCATTTGTTTGTTATTGAGACAAATGGAATCGATTTGTACGATCCTTGATTCAGAAAACAAAATTTGCTACTTCTTGATAGCTATGTGAAACTGAATTGGATTCCCAAATTTACGCGTATGATTTTATATAATTAATATTAATAATAATCTAAATGCAAATAATAACATTAATAATAACAAAAAGAGTAATAATAATAATAAGTCACAAAAATGAAAATTTTAATGAAATTGATTATAACTATTATTAATAATAATATTCATAGTAATATTAAGTAACAATGTTATTAATACTAAAAATACTAATAATAATAACAATAATAAAATTATTAATAATAAAAATATCAAAATAATACTAATAATAATTATAATATCAAACTATTAAAGAGAACTAATGATACTGTTATGATAACATTAATAAAAAGATAAGTTTAATAATAATTAATAATAATGATGTTAATAATAATATTATTACTTACTTTATAATAATAATGATAAGGATAACTATAATAATAATAATAATTATTAATGATAATGTAAGAATAATAATACAATTTATGATTAATATATAACATGTTACATATTTCCAATTTCTATATAATAATATTAATACTACAGATATTGATATTAGTAATAAGAAAAATAATAATAATATTATAACAATTATGTTTTTAAATTACAATTATATATTATATGATAACATATGTTGAATATTTAATATTTATTCATTTTAACAATACTTAATTATTCTGTTTAATATATTATATTTTATTATTTCAAATTATTATATATACTTTCATATATATATATATATATATATATATATATATATATATATATATATATATATATATATATATACATACATATACATATTTGTTTACACACAATTGTTCGTGAATCGTTTGGAATAGTCAAAGGTTAAATGAATACAGGAACACAGTTCAAAGTTTTTGAGACTTCAATATTACAGAGTTTGCTTATCGTGTCAAAATAAATATATGATAAAGTTTAAATTTGGTCGGAAATTTCTGGGTCGTCACAGTAGCTACCCGTTAAAGAAATTTCGTCCCGAAGTTTGAATGTGATGGTCATGGCTGACAATAAGTATGTTTTCATGACTCATATGAGTTGATAAATAGAGTTTCATCATTATTGATTAATACAGACAAAACAATTTGATTATTCAAAGCGTATGAGTGA
Source organism: Rutidosis leptorrhynchoides (assembly GCF_046630445.1). Taxonomy (NCBI): domain Eukaryota; kingdom Viridiplantae; phylum Streptophyta; class Magnoliopsida; order Asterales; family Asteraceae; genus Rutidosis; species Rutidosis leptorrhynchoides. The sequence goes on from NC_092333.1 coordinate 280,611,117, forward strand.
AGTTATCACAAAAGAGTGAATTGAAGAAATAAAGTTTCGTCTTAACTTTTTACGTAGTCTTGGTTGAATTCCGGAATTCAAGGGATTCAAAAGAAAATCTTAGAAATCTATAAGATCTGATTCTTCGAGATTTAAGGAAATTAGGATCTCTTTAATTAAATGCGACGATCTGTTTTGATTGCTTTGTCTGATATTTTATTATAAATTAAACTTTTCCGTTCCATTATTCTCACCATTCCTATACTTTCTTTCTTAGTTCATAAATCCAAAAGATTGTGAAATGCTTAATACCGTTCTAATCCTTGATATTTTCCTAATTATCATTTCTATCATCCTTCTTTTCAATCTTACATCAGAAAAATCTGTTTACTTCTACTATTACCTTGGGGTGATACTATTCTTAATTCTACCGTGTCTTTATATTGTTATTCGTATTAATATCCATGGTTTGTAACCTCCATGTTGTTATTGGGCTTTATATTTTCTCTTATATTTTGAAGCTCTTTGCCTTTTTATTCTCTTCTCGACCTCTAGTAAAGCGAGTATTGGTCCATAATTCGTAAGTATGGAGTTTCGAATGAACATGATTAACGTTCTAAGAGAGAAATTATAATAGCACGATCTTGATTGGTTAAATTACCAGAATCATGAAAGATAGAACTATCAAGAATATATGTTCTTGATATGTTTAGAGATTAGATAGAATGTAAGAGTCATTTAACATGGCACATGATGACAGTACGATCTGTGAATCATCACGTTCCATTTAGAAACTCAGCATGACTTACTGTAATATAATCACGTTGATCAAGTGTCATTATATTATACTAACTCAAGCTTCAGTTCCCAACACTACTTCAATATCATTCATATTTTAAGTTTGAACTTTTTAGAACTTTAGAAACTAAAATAGTTTCCTTTCTGATGTAACACTGATAGCGCGAAAAGTTAAATTATTTCAAATAAGAATAGTTATGAAAATATCTTCAGAAATATCGAGGATATTTATAATGAAAGATACGATAGTATCTTAGATTTTCTAATATCGATGGATGATGAATAAGATTTGTCCGTAAAGGTTTAGAGTCAGGAACAGGATATTCGTTAATGACTTCAGCTGATACTGAAACATTTGGATTCTTTGAAGGCAGATTTATTCCTTGTGATTTGTCCACAGCCTCCTTCATGGTTTGCTCAATCCGTTTTCTAGTTCCAACATTTCTGAGCTTTTCCAACATACTATTCTTTATCATCAAACCTTCGACAGTTAAGGTTGTTTAAGGTTGTCTACAGTTTCTACTGTTTCATTCAGCTTTCTCAACATTCCGAGCATTAATTCGCAGACTAGGTTCTTTTCAGAATTTCAGGATGGAAGATCATAATTCTAAGAGATAAATGTTATATGTATACATATAACTGTTGATGTAGAAATGCTACGAGATTCAAAATACTGATTGCTAATTCTCGGTAATCGGTATGGCAATTCTCGTTACAAGATGTAGATGAGTACATGATATGGTTTTAATGAACAAATATAATAGTTCTTCGGAGAGATTTAAGTCAATGAGTAATGAAGTTGCTGGTAAGTTTACTGCTAATGTGGTGGAATATAAACGGTTCCCCGGTAACGATGACAAAAGGCAAACTTATATATCAAAGTTATAGTAGAGTTCATTCGAATGAAAAGTCGAAATTGATTTGTTGAAGCTGTGACAAAATTGGCTAATTTGAAAAAGAATTGCAATGTTATTTTCGGTAATAACAATGCCAAAAGAGCTAGCACAGATACGTGTTAAACATTTACTCAGGTTCCGAGTGTTTTCAGGTGCATAACTATATGCATCAATCTTTTCTTCCGTAGATGAAGTGCGGTTGGTTCATCCTCTTGATTGAGGTGTTTTCAAGAATCATGAAAGATTTGAACGCAGATTGTAATCATCAAGATACAAATGAGGTTTAAGATGAAATCAAGTGGCAAACTTGAAGAATTGTTTAGTTTCATATGTTATAGTCAATATTTTAATTCATTTTAATTGTCCAAATGTTGGTAGTCCACAGTTAGTAGTTCAATAATTCATATGTAGTTTAATATATAATATTCGAATTAATTAATACGTATCGTGACCCATTGTATACATGTCTCAGACTCGATCACAACTTAAAGTATATATATTATTTTAGAATCAACCCCAACCCTGTATAGCTAACTCCAGCGTTACCGCATATAGAGTGTCTATGCTTATTCCAAATAATATATATAGATGCGTCGATATGATATGTCAAAACATTGTATACGTGTCCCGATATTTAAAATGTGTAAATAACAGTATTTAAATGACGATAAATAAAGTGTGTAAAATAAATAACAAAAATTAAATGACGATAAATAAAATTGCGAAAATTAAAATTGCGACAAATAAATTGTGATAATTAAATTGCGATAATGTAATAGGGAATTAACAGTTAGTTAGGAACAGTTAGCTAGGATTTTGTTAGCGTGAATTCTTAACAAAATTACTCATATTTAATTTGTTTATTTCTAACCAATTTTATTTTATCAAATGTTTTCTTCATTATGTCACTTGTTGGATTCTGATTGGTTAAAATCCAATATGAAATTTTAATGAGAATAGTTATTCTACTGTGAATGGATACATATAGCTATGGATGTAAGTAGGATAGTAAATGACCGTTGAATCAGATTCGAAAAATGTACAGTGTAACTTATTAATGTGTAATCTAAATATTCCTCGGGTATTACCTACCCGTTAAAATATTTTTACCATTAACAGTTTGTACGACAGAATTTTTAATTACAATCTTTATGAAAATATACTTACATATATATTTTCTTCAGATGTAATCATGGATTTAATGAGTCAATAAGCTATTGATCTAATTTGATTTACTGTTTGAACTAGAATACATAATCTCTAAAACATTAGAGATTACATAATCGTCATGTAGAACGAAGATAATCGATGTAGAACGATATGTAGAACGGAGATCATACAACAAAGTACAGATGGTGATATTGAGGCGTGTGATGTTGAGGCTTGTGTTATTGGTGATACTGGTGTTGATGTTGGTGGTACTGTTGGTGCCGGTGGTGTTGTTGAAGCTGGTAAGTTTTGCACCATATTCTCCAAATTTATTACTCGAGCGCGAATCTCGTTGACTTCTTCCATTACTCCAGGATGATTGTCGGTCGGAACGAGCGGATGAATAAGGTTTAGAATTTTTAGATAGAATATAATCGTGGCGAGATACTCTAGAAATGAGTGTGAAAATGCTGTTTTGAATGGGTTCGCCGGTAAGTGCTTCAGGTTCTTCGCCAAGAGATGAATTTGATTGATGGAAAGGGTCACCTTCTTCTTGTCTCCAATGATTAAGTAGGTTACGAATCCATCCCCAATTCATCCAGAATTGGTGATGACTGATTGGTTGATCTATTCTGGTTACACTGTCTTTGGAGCTCGAGTTGAAATCCATAACGGTATAGTTGTCGGAATCCAAGGAATTTGAACTAGCTGTGAGTTCCATCTTGTACGGTTAGATAAAGGGTTTTCGATATGAAATGATTTTCGGATGTCGGATGATATTCTAATTACATAGAATACTAATATATAGTACAGAAGATCCTGTAGATTATGGAGGAAATTAAGGAAACGTGTCAGACAAAGTTTAATGTGATGTGATATGAATTTGTCTGTACACCATCTATGCAATAATTGCAATAAGACGCGTTTAGACTGAAAATGATAGGTAGATATTTTTTGACAAAGAACGGTAAGCAAAACTTTTGACATGCAGACCAGGTTCAAGTCCAGACTTATTAATGCATCCTAACAACTACTAGGTCGAAGTCCAGACTCATTAATGCATCCTAACAACTACTAGTTAGACACACTAATGCAAGACGTGGTTCGCTACGACCACCGCTCTGATACCACATGTCGTGACCCGTCCAAATCCACCTGGACCAATACAATAACATATGGTTACATTGTGAGGTACTTGACCTCTATATGATACATTTTACAAACATTGCATTCATTTTTAAAAGACAAACTTTCATTACATCGAAAGTAGACGGCATGCATACCATTTCATAATATATCCAACTATAATTGACTTAATAATAATCTTAATGAACTCAACGACTCGAATGCAACGTCTTTTGAAATATGTCATGAATGACTCCAAGTAATATCTCTAATATGAGCAAATGCACAACGGAAGATTTCTTTCATACCTGAGAATAAACATGCTTTAAAGTGTCAACTAAAAGGTTGGTGAGTTCATTAGTTTATCATAATCATTTATTTCCATCATTTTAATAGACCATAAGATTTCATATATTGACACGCGTAACCCGCGAATTAAATTTCATTCATATGGTGAACACCTGGTAACCGACCTTAACAGGATGTATATAGAATATCCCCATCATTCTGGGACTCACATCGAACATGATAAATCGAAGTACTAAAGCAGTTCAAATTCTCTGACTGGGGCTTGTTAGTGCCCATAGATCTATCTTTAGGATTCGCGTCATTGGTGGCAATTATCATAAACACCAATTCTTAGGCTACCAAGCTAAAAAGGGGCATATTCGGTTTGATAATTCAACCATAGAATGTAGTTTCGATCACTTGTGTCTATTTCGTAAAGCATTTATAAAAGCAGCGCATGTATTCTCAGTCCCAAAAATATATATTGCAAAAGCATTTAAAAAGAGAGCAAATGAAACTCACGATACGATATTTTGTAGTAAAAATATTCATACGATGGAACTGAACTATGCAAGGTTGACCTCGGATTCACGAACCTATATTATATATATATATATATATATATTAACACATATAATGGATATCGAACAAATATATATATATATTATTAGTGATTTTAATTGTTATTTTATATCATGTGTTTTATTAATAACTTAATTAGATGTATTTATTTTTATATATATAATTAACATTTATTACTAAAGTATTAATATGGTTAGGTTTTATGTCATAAATATATTTTTATATAGAAAATCTTTATTTAACATATTAATAATAATAATGATAAAAATAAAACTAATTGTGATAAAAATTATGATAATTCTAATAATAATAAAAGTGATACTTTTAATAATAAAAATGATAGTTTAAATAAAATGTTAATTTCAATAATAATACCAATAATAATGATAAATAATAAAAAAAAAATTTTAGTAATAAGGATCAAAATAATAATATTACTGATAATAATAATAATAACTATAATAATAATTTTACCCCTAAACCCTAAATTCTAAAATGATAATAATAATAACAATAATGGTTTTACTCAAAATAATACTACTAATAATAATCTTAATGCTAATAATAATACTTCTAATGATAATAATAATGATATTTATAATGATAATAATAATAATAATGATACTTTTACTAATAATGATATCTTTTATCCATTAATGATAACAACAATAATATCAATCATGTTAATAATAATAATAATAGTTGTAATAATAATGATAATAGGAAAAGAAGACTACCTTTAACAGCTTAAAGCTTAAAAATGTGACGACCCGGAAATTTCTGATCAAATTTAAACTTAATCTTTATATGATTTTGACACAATAAGCAAAGTCTGTAATGTTGAGTCTCGAAAACTTTGAACTATTTTGTATATTCAATTGACCTTCGATCATTTCCGATGATTCACGAAATAACTGTTTGCAATTAGATATGTATATATATATGGGTGTGTATATATATATATATATATATATATATATATATATATATATATATATATATATATATATATATATATATATATATATATATATATATATATATTATAACTTGAAATACATTAATAAACTGTTATTTGATTTAGTTGTTATGTAAAATAACTTGCAATATAATTAAACCTATCATAAATCATATATATATATATATATATATATATATATATATATATATATATATATATATAATCATAATCAATATCTATTAAATAGAATGTACAAATGAATAAAATAAACAAATACATGATATAAAATTAACTTCTCAATTTAAGTTAAAGAATATAATTTAAAAACTAATAAACATTAAAAAGTTAAATAAGTGTATTAATTGGTTAACCTTCACTATCTACTTTCTATATATTTTGTTTCTTCTCTCTTTTCTTGATTAATTCCTAATCTTGGTACATAACAAATTAAAATCACGGGATGATTAGCTTGTAAAATTTTGAGTTGTATTATTATAAGAAAAGTGGCTGCCTTTATAATTGAACATGTGGGAGTTAGGATTCTTGAAGTAAAAGTGTAACTGTTATTAATTGATCTTCACTATTCTTAATTGATTGCCATTTGTCCGTTAATTGATTTAAATCTACTGTTCTTAAAAATCAATTCAGTTGAACGTTCCTTTCTTACTTTCTGATATCCACTATATATCTCTAACTATACATGCATATACATACATTACTTAGATGACTCATATTTTTGTATCTTCAACCTTCATAACACCATCTCATCGTGAGTCACCTCATCTCCACTTCGCCGCCATTTTGATTCACACTTACAACCATTTGTGATTCTTTGAAAAACACCCATCATCGCCACCATATATCACCATCGATGCAACCACCATCACTCTCGTCAAACCGTCACTACATCAAAAACCATCAATATCATCATCATCAAGCGTTTATTGTTGCTTACTGTTTTCCATACATGGTCATGTTCCATCACCACCGAGCTGCAACTGTTAAATACAAGTATCTGTTCTCTTTTGTTACTCTCTCTCTTCTCTCACTCTTATTTGATTTTCGAATTAGTACACTTCACCACCTATAACCTGCAAAATTGTTCTGTTCGGTTTAGAGAACCAAAACCAACACATATTAAATAGTTTTACTCAAATCATTCATCTTTATTCGTCTTAGCTTTCTGTTCCTGTTGATGTCGTGCAAAAACCGAAAACCCTCGCCCTTCACTTTGATCACCCATTTAACATTCGATCACCACCTCTAATTCCACCTAATTACTGTTGCTATACTCGTTTATTATGTTCCTGTCAAAACAGCCCGACACCACCACCATCGAGCCATGAAGATCAATATCCACAACCCATTCACAACCTCACGGCCAGCATACACCACCGACTACCACCACTCAAACCCGACACTAAACTAGATCGTTCCTTGTTGTACCTACCTTGGCTTTCGACGTATATCACCATAACCTGTTTTAGAACATACATTGTTTTACTTTCTATTCAATACACCACTGCAACTGCTATTACACTACTATCTCAAAATTTATTCTGTTTTACTGTGCCTGTATCGAACCATTGAGGCCAAAACCCAAACACCAATTTATATTTTTTTTCTCTCTTTTCTTTATTCGTTTCTTAATGCTACAGACTTGTAGCTACTGCTGCACGTTCTTGTCTGTATCTTGGTTAAACGAAGGAGAGTATAAAGTTAAGGATAGATCATGGTGATTAAAAAGGTAATACATAAATGATTATTGAATGATAAACATGATATATTGGCCGACATGTTCCAAACTGAAAACCCCACATGATATGAGTGATCGAGCTGCTTTATTTTATTTTATGTATTTCTTTTTTGCTGTTGAATCAGACGCAGCCAAGTACGAACACACAATTTTTTTACTAGATCTATTCTTTTATTGGGTTACATAGATTTTGCATCTTGGGCCTCTCATGTATCGGTCTATGATAGGTGGGCTTGTAACAAATCATATTGGGTTTTATAAGGTGATTAACAATGATCATGATATACGTGATTTATGGGGACAAACGATGGAAAGATTTCGATGATGATGTTTAGAGCAGTGAATGATTATGGTGATTTCATAATGATAGTTACAGTTAGATGTTGATGATGATGTTAAGATGTAGCGATGATGATGATAATGTAATATTAACGATGATGATAATATGTGTTACATGGTGAAGATAATACATGTTTCTTGATGAAGATGATACGTTAATAATGATAACATAATCATAAAGATAATGATGATATACGATGGTATGATAATGATAGCTAAGTATTTAATAGTGCGAATTAATATAAGGAAAGTAACAACAGTTCAATGGTTGCGGGAGATGTCGGGTTAGCGGGCCGTCGCGGGTTCAAACCCAGACTTGGTCATTTTTTTAAAGGGCTACTCTTTTGAGGTAGTTATTACTAATACTCTTATTATTATTATCTCATTATTTTATTATCATTGTTATTATTATTATTATTATTATTATTATTATTATTATTATTATTATTATTATTATTATTATTATTATTATTATTATTATTACTAGTAGTATTATTTTATTAATATGTTTATTATCAATATTAACAAATATCATTACTATTACTATTATTATTAAAGTATTATCATTATTATTATTATAAATATCATTATTTTTATTATCATTACTTTAGTTTAAGCATAATTATTATTTTAACAGACAAAAGATACTTGTATAAAAATGTAATTATTACATATATCATAAGTATGTCTAAATTACTATTTTAATATAAAAATAACATATATATAAACATATATAACATTTAAAATAATAAATACATTACTATTCTAAATAAGTAATATATATAATTAATATATATAAACTTGTCTGATTGTGATTATATATTTTAATATATATATACATGATATAGGTTCGTGAATCCGAGGCTAACCCTGCATTGTTCCGTATCATCGTGTGAATATTTTTACTACAAAATATTGTAGAGTGGGTTCATTTGATCCCTTTTACTCTTTACATTTTTGGGACTGAGAATACATGTGCTGTTTTTACAACTGCTTTATTAAATGCTTTTGAAATATATTTTGAACTGCGAATACATGAAATTCTTTTATAAATGTTTGGCGAGATAGACACAAGCAAAACATTCCTCGAATGAATTATTATGCAGACAGAAGTTCTGCAGATTATTATTGGATTATGTGGACATGAGAATTGCCACCATTGAATTATGTGGACATGATAATTGCCACTATTGAATTATGTGGACATGATAATTGCCACCAATTGATGTGAATGTTATGTATAGAGAGAATGATTTTATACACATGTTATGTGTATGTTATTTTTGTGCACGAGATATGTGTACGGTTACTAAGATTTATGAAAGATGATTTCGTACACTAGAGAGGTGTACTATATTTAAAAGATATCGCATGTACATTGCAGGTGGGTATAGGATTCGGGCCCATTTGTACCATGCAACATTTAAATCTTGTGGTCTATCAAAATGATGAATTTTATTGTTTTATGATAAACCTATGAACTCACCAACCTTTTGGTTGACACTTTAAAGCATGTTTATTCTCAGGTATGAAAGAAATCTTCCGCTGTGCATTTGCTCATTGTAAAGACATTATTTGGAGTCGATCATCGCAATGGAACCAGATGTTGGTGACTTCGTCCAGACGTATTAGGACGAAGTATGACATGTGGTATCAGAGCGGTGGTCTTAGTGAACCAGGTCTTGCATTAGTATGTCTAACTGATAGTCATTAGGATGCATTAGTGAGTCTGGACTTCGACCGTGTCTGCATGTGAAAAGTTTTGCTTATCATTTTTTGTCGGAAATCATCTCCTTATCATCCTTAGGAAATTACCTGCTCATTATTCTTAGTCTAGACACGTTTTGCTGCATTGACTGCATGAATAGTGTATAGACAAAATGCATATCTTAGCGTATCTGATAATTCATATCTTAGTGTATCTGTTACTGTAGACCTTGCCTGATATCTCTCGTAAAATTTCTCCGTAATTTAAGGGATCCTGGTACTATATATATCTATGCATATTATGCATTAAGAATACATCCAAATATCAATTGCTGTCACTAAACTCTTCATATCAAAAATCTTTTCTGTGATCGCGTAAGATGGCCTCTACGAATCGACCACGTTCCTCTGACTCCGAAGACAGCGTGACAGGAGCACACCAACTAATCAACTACCGTGATTACTGGATAAAATGGGGGTGGGTTCGCGACATACTCACCCTATGGAGAAAGGAAGAAGGTACTCCATATCATGAACCGAATCTACCACCTAACCTTGGAGTACTTGACCCGCTCACCGGCGAACCTGTTCGCAACACCGTTTATACCCTTTTTGCAAGAATTTTTCATCTTGAGGCTACCATTAATGGAACTAGAGAAGATATCCGACCTCTACCTCACACTGATAACCAACCAGGGTTAGTAGAAGAAGTTAAAGAACTCCGAGCTCGAGTGTTAACTTTAGAGAGCATGGTACACAATTTGAAAGCACCAACAGTATCACCAACACCAGTAACATCACCAGCCTCAGCACCAACAGCACTAGTACCACCAACAACAACATCCGCGTCACCAGCTTCGACATCTCATTCTGTACCTAGAGTATAATCATCGTTCTACATGACGTTCTACATCATTTATCTTCGTTTGACATAGCAATAATGTAATCTCTAATGTTTTATATATTATATATTCTTGTTCTAACGGTAAAATGAGTTTAATATCATATTAACTCATTAAATCCATGATTACATCTTAAGAAAATATATATGTATATATGTTTTCATAAAGATTGTAATTAAAAATTATTTTGAACAAACTGTTAATAATGAAAATATTTTAACGGGTAGGTAATACCCTAGAAATATTTAGATTTCACATTAATAAGTTACACTGTACATTCTTCGAATCTGATTCAAAAGTCATTTACTATCCTACTTATATCCACAGATATATGTATCTGTTCACCGCAGAATAACCATTATTATTCAAATTCATATTTGGATTTTGATCTATCAGAATCCAACAAGTGGCATAACGAAGAAAACATTGGACAAAATAAAATTTGTTAGAAACAAACAAATTAACTATGAGAAAATTTGTTAAGAATCTACGATAACTGTTCCTAGCTAACTGTTCCTAGCTAACTGTTAATTCCGTATTACCTTTTATTTATCGCAATTTATTTATCGCAATTTATTTATCGCATTTTATTTATTGCAATTTTAATTCTCGCAATTTTATTTATCGTCATTTAATTTCTGTTATTTATTTTACCCACTTTAAATATCGGGACACGTATACAAGGTTTTGACATATCATATCGACGCATCTATATATATTATTTGGAATAACCATAGACACTCTATATGCAGTAATGCTGGAGTTAGCTATAAAAGGTTGAGGTTGATTCTACAATAATATATATAGTTTGAGTTGTGATCGAGTCTGAGACGTATACGGTTCATGACACGTATTAATTAATTCAAGTATTATATATTAAACTATATATGAATTATTGGACTGTCAACTGTGGACTATCGACTGTGGACTAATAACATTGAACAATTAAAATGAATTAAAATATTGATTATAACATGTGAAACTAAACAATTCTTCAAGTTTGCCACTTGATTTCATCTTAAACCTCATTTGTATCTTGATGATTACAATCTGCGTTCAAACCTTTCATAATTCTTGAAAACACCTCAATCGAAAGGATGAACCAACCGTACTTCATCTACAGAAGGAAAGATTTATGCATACAGCTATACATCTGAAAAACTCTCGGAAACTGAGTAAACGATTAACTCATAACCGTTCTAATTTCTTTAGCGTTATTATTACCCAAAATAACTTTGAAATTCTATTTCAAAATAGCCAATTTTGTCACAGCTCCAGCAAGACAACTTTGACTTTTCATTCAAAACAACCATATTATAACCTTGATATATATGCGTGCTCATTTATTGTTACCAGAGAACCTTTTACATTCCACCATACTTCCATCAGCATTTAATTATCTAAAAACACAATTCTCCTGAAACCACCTCAGATTGATAGGCGATGATTCAGATATCGTAGCATTGAATGCAGAGGAAACAGAAAAATCATAGATGGTCTAAACGGCCAAAAGTTTGATAATAAGAATGGAATGTTAGGATCGCTCGATAGAAAATTTGGTGCTGAAAAATGGATTGAGTTAACCATGAAGGTGACCAAGGACAAATACAAGGACCGAACCCTATATTCAAAGAATCCAGGTAATTCTGGATCCGATGATATCTTTAGAGAATATCTTGCTCCGAAGTCATGTTAAAATCTTGCGGAAAATCTTTCTTCATCAACAATCGAACTTAGAAATTCCAAAATATCATCATAAATATCTTCGATATTTTTGAAGATATTTTCATAAATATTCTCGTCCGAAATTATTTATCTCTTCGTACTATCTATATTACATCATAAAGGAAACTACTTTAATTTCTAAATTTCTTTAAAATTCGAATTTAAAATATGAATGTTATTGAAGTAATGTTGGGAACTGATGCATGAGTTAGTATAATATAATGACACTTGATCAACGTGATTATATTACAGTAAGTCATGCTGAGTTTCTAAATGGAATGTGGTGATTCACAGATCATAATGTCATCATGTGCCATATTACACGACTCTTACGTTCTGTCTAATCTATAAACATAAAATAAATAAATAAACATATTTTTCTTGATAGTCCTATATTTCCTTGAATTCTGGTAACTTGACAAGTCAAATTGTGCTATTACCGTTTCTTTCTTGGGACATTAACAATGTTCATTCTGAAATTTATATCTACGAATTTTGGATAATTATTCATTTGACTTAAAGTCGAGAAAAGAAAAACAACAAACTTGAATTGAGGGAGAAAGAATAGAAGGTGTGAACTATGAAAATAAGGAAAAGAAGGGAGAGAATTTATAGTGAAATATCCGACAGAGTAATCGAGACAGATCATCGCGTTTCATCAAAGAGGATTCTAATTTCTTTAAATTCCGAAGAATCATATCTTATAGATTTTCAAGATTTTCTCTAAATCTCTTGAATTCCGGAAATCAACCATATCTACGTCAAAAGATTTAACAAACCACTATTTACTCATTTCACTCTTTTGTGATAACTTCACTCGTACTCTTCACATAATCAAATTGTTTTATCTATATTACTCAATAATGATAAAACTCTATTTATCAACCCACATTCGTCATGAAAACATTTTTTGTTGTTAACCATGACCACCTCACTCAAATTTCGGGATGAAATTTCTTTAACGGGTAGGTACTGTGACGACCCGGAAATTTCCGATCAAATTTAAACTTAATCTTTATATGATTTCGACACAATAAGCAAAGTCTGTAATGTTGAGTCTCGAAAACTTTGAACTGTTTCGTATATTCAATTGACCTTCGATCATTTTTGACGATTCATGAAATAACTGTTTGTAATTAGATATGTATATATATGTATATATATATATATATATATATATATTATAACTTGAAATACATTAATAAACTGTTATATGATTTAGTTGTTATGTAAAATAACTTGCAATATAATCAAACCTATCATAAATCATATGTATATATATATATATATATATATATATATATATATATATATATATATATATATATATAATCATAATCATAATCATAATCAATATCTATTAAATAGAATGTACAAATGAATAAAATAAACAAATACATGATATAAAATTAACTTCTCAATTTAAGTTAAAGAATATAATTTAAAAACTAATAAACACTAAAAAGTTAAATAAGTGTATTAATTTGTTAACCTTCACTATCTACTTTCTATATATTTTGTTTCTTCTCTCTTTTCTTGATTAATTGCTAATCTTGGTACATAACAAATTAAAATCACGGGATGATTAGCTTGTAAAATTTTGAGTTATATTATTATAAGAAAAGTGGCTGCCATTATAATTGAACATGTGGGAGTTAGGATTCTTGAAGTAAAAGTGTAACTGTTATTAATTAATCTTCACTATTCTTAATTGATTGCCATTTGTCCGTTAATTGATTTAAATCTACTATTCTTAAAAATCAATTCAGTTGAACGTTCCTTTCTTACTTTCTGATATCCACTATATATCTCTAACTATACATGCATATACATACATTACTTAGATGACTCATATTTTTGTATCTTCAACCTTCACAACACCATCTCATCGTGAGTCACCTCATCTCCACTTCGCTACCATTTTGATTCACACTTACAACCATTTGTGATTCTTTGATAAACATCCATCATCGCCACCATATATCACCATCGATGCAACCACCATCACTCTCCTCAAACCGTCACCACATCAAAAACCATCAATATCATCATCATCAAGCATTTATTGTTGCTTACTGTTTTCCATACATGGTCATGTTCCATCACCACCAAGCTGCAACTGTTAAATACAAGTATATGTTCTCTTTTGTTACTCTCTCTCTTCGCTCACTCTTATTTGATTTTCGAATTATTACACTTCACCACCTATAACCTGCAAAATCATTCCGTTCGGTTTAGAGAACCAAAACCAACACATATTAAATAGTTTTACTCGAATCATTCATCTTAGCTTTCTGTTCCTGTTGATGTCGAGCAAAAACTGAAAACCCCCGCCCTCCACTTTGATCACCCATTTAACATTAGATCACCACCTCTAATTCCACCTAATTACTGTTGCTATACTCGTTTATTATGTTCCTATCAAAACAGCCCGACACCACCACCATCGAACTATGAAGATCAATATCCACAACCCATTCACAACCTCACGGCCAGCATACACCACCGACTACCACCACTCAAACCCGACACTAAACTAGATCGTTCCTTATTGTACCTACCTTGGCTTTCGACGTATATCACCATAACCTATTTTAGAACATACATTTTTTTACTTTCTATTCAATACACCACTTCAACTGCTATTACACTACTATCTCAAAATTTATTCTATTTTACTGTGCTTGTATCGAACCATTGAGACCAAAACCCAAACACCAATTTATATTTTTTTTTCTCTCTTTTCTTTATTCGTTTCTTAATGCTACAGACTTGTAGCTACTACTGCACGTTCTTGTCTGTATCTTGGTTAAACGAAGGAGAGTATAAATTTGAGGATAGATCATGGTGATTAAAAAGGTAATACATAAATGATGATTGAATTATGAACATGATATATTGCCGACATGTACCAAAATGAAAACCCCACATGATATGAGTGATCGAGCTGCTTTATTTTATTTTATGTATTTCTTTTTTGCTGTTGAATCAGACGCAGCCAAGTACGCACACACAATTTTTTTACTAGATCTATTCTTTTATTGGGTTACATAGATTTTGCATCTTGGGCCTCTCATGTATCGGGCTATGATAGGTGGGCTTGTAACAAATCTTATTGGGTTTTATAAGGTGATTAACAATGATCATGATATACGTGATTTATGGGGACAAACGATGGAAAGATTTCGATGATGATGTTTAGAGCCGTGAATGATTATGGTGATTTCATAACGATAGTTACAGTTAGATGTTGATGATGATGTTAAGATGTAGCGATGATGATGATAATGTAATATTAACGATGATGATAATATGTGTTACATGGTGAAGATAATATATGTTTCATGATGAAGATGATACGTTAATAATGATAACATAATCATAAAGATAATGATAATATACGATGGTATGATAATGATAGCTAAGTATTTAATAGTGCGAATTAATACAAGGAAAGTAACAACAGTTCAATGGTTAGGGGAGATGTCGGGTTAGCGGGACGTCGCGGGTTCAAACCCGGACTTGGTCATTTTTTTAAAGGGCTACTCTTTTGAGGTAGTTATTACTAATACTCTTATTATTATTATTATTATTATTATTATTATTATTATTATTATTATTATTATTATTATTATTATTATTATTATTATTATTATTATTATTATTATTATTATTACTACTACTACTACTAGTAGTATTATTTTATTAATATGTTTATTATCAATATTAACAAATATCATTACTATTTTTATTAAAGTATTATCATTATTATTATTATAAATATCATTATTTTTATTATCATTACTTTAGTTTAAGCATAATTATTATTTTAACAGACAAAAGATACTTGTATAAAAATGTAATTATTACATATATCATAAGTATGTCTAATTTACTATTTTAATATAAAAATAACATATATATAGACATATATAACATTTAAAATAATAAATACATTACTATTCTAAATAAGTAATATATATAATTAATATATATAAACTTGTCTGATTGTGATTATATATTTTAATATATATATACATGATATAGGTTCGTGAATCCGAGGCCAACTCTGCATTGTTCCGTATCGTCGTGTGAATATTTTTACTACAAAATATTGTAGAGTGAGTTCATTTGATCCTTTTTACTCTTTACATTTTTGGGACTGAGAATACATGCGCTGTTTTTACAACTGCTTTATTAAATGTTTTTGAAATATACAATGCAGATATGCGTATCATTAAGTCCCCATAATGTTATATACAATGTCAATAAGTGTATGAAGTCGAACTAATTTTTAAAAAGAAGTAGCCCAAAGAAAAAAACGTCCAATGTTTACAACAGACCATGCAACTGCACATTTTAATGCAATCAAGAACATCGACCGATTTGGAAGTGAGGGCAGCGGCGACGACAGAAGTAGCAGCAACAACACTGATGTTGAAGGTTTGAATTGAATTTACTTAAACCCTAATTTATTGTAAGTCGGTTATAAAACCCTTTAAGATGGAGATTGATTGATGTAACGACCGATCTATGTCAAACGCAACAATCAAAGAAAGGAAATTGGCTAACCTCGAATTTGGTTGAATGAGATGGTGATCTGAGAGGAAGAAGAGGAGAGAGAGAGGGGGAAAGAAGTAGATGAGGGTAGGTGAAGATGGTGAAACGGGTGAGGTTTTTTATAATAGCGGGGAGATTGTAAGGATTATAGGACCCAAACAAAAAGATTAATCACCCACTTCGAAAAACGAAAGACAATAAAACGAAAAAGATAAAGAACACGAGATTTAACGTGGTTATATGTAATCAAATGTCAATTACTTTAATCCATGGACTAAATAGAGAGATTTTATTGATATAATTCGTGTACACACATGAGGGTTACAATAGGATGCTTATATAAGCCAAAAACACCTTGGAAAACAAGAAAAATAAGAAAAACATAAATATGGAAACTACTTGTCAGACACTAGCCGCGCCATGCCTATAGTGGACCACGCCACACCTCTAAGGTAAAAAACCGAATAGTAGGTTTCTTCAATCTGATGCTCTATTTATGTGTTAGGCCGCGACGCTCCTTTAAAGGTTGCGGCGCGCCTCTTTGCTTGAACCGTTTCCATCGTCTTGTTTTGATATCCTTCGCATCCAACAATCTCCCAATTGAAGATAGTCAAAACCATGACTCATTTTGTCAACCCATCATATCATCAAACTAACAAGATCGTCAAAGCACCCTATACCGCCAAACTCCATTTGGGAC
Source organism: Rutidosis leptorrhynchoides (assembly GCF_046630445.1). Taxonomy (NCBI): domain Eukaryota; kingdom Viridiplantae; phylum Streptophyta; class Magnoliopsida; order Asterales; family Asteraceae; genus Rutidosis; species Rutidosis leptorrhynchoides. Next base: position 280,628,584 of record NC_092333.1, read on the forward strand.
ACGCACACTCCTATCACATACGCTGGATAAGCAGACTTTCATTACAAGGTCTTCAACACTTCTTGTTAGAATCAAATAATCATCTCTCCATCTCCCTAGTCGGTCACCACCTTCTCATTAGTTCATGAGAAGACCCGTTGAGGCTATGCAAAACCTCAACTTGTCCATTGACACCACCTTAGTAAACATATCTACGGGATTCTTCATACCAAGGACTTTCTCTAATATCAAAGTACCATTCTCAATACGTTTTTGAATAAAATGATACCTCAAATCAATGTGTTTCGTACGATTATGAAACACCAGATTCTTTGGAAGATTGATTACACTTTGGTTGTCACAATATAAGATGCAATTGTGTTGTCTTTTACCCAACTCACACAAGAAGTTCTTCAACCAAACAAGCTCTTTAGAAGCTTCCGCAATAGCCATGTACTCGGCCTCGGTGGTTGACAAAGCAATACTCCTTTGTAGTCTAGACATCCAACTAACCGCCGTCTTACCAACCATGAACACATATCCCGTAGTACTCTTACCCAAATCACCAAATCCACCCAAATTTGCATCTGCATAACCTCTAAGTACAACATTGCCCTTAATGAAACACAATCCCATACTAGAAGTACCTTTCAAATAACGAAGCAACCATTTGACCGCTTCCCAATGCTCCTTCCCCGGATTAGACATATAACGGCTTACAACTCCCAATGCATGAGCTATATCCGGTCTCGTACAAACCATGGCATACATAATACTTCCCACGGCCGATCTATATAGAACCTTTTCCATCTACGCTTTGTCTTCTTCAGTTTTAGGTGATTGATTCTTTGATAACTTCATCGCGCTACCCATAGGCATAGAACGAGCCTTTGCTTTATCAACATTAAACTTTTCTACTACTTTCTCAATATACTTGGATTGAGACTAGTATAGAACACCTTTAGCACGATTACGCACAATACCCATTCCAAGTATTTGCTTAGCACTACCAAGATCCTTCATGTCGAACTCCTTTGAAAGCATATCTTTCAATTTATTGATCTCGAACATGTTGGAACCCGTAAGCAACATGTCATCAACTTATAACAATAAGATTATGTAAGAAGACTTAAATTTCTTCAAGTGACAACAATGGTCCGCTTCACATTTTACAAAACATGCCTTCTTCATAAACTTATCAAATCTCAAGTACCATTGCCGAGGTGCTTGCTTCAATCCATACAAACTTTTCTTTAACATATAAACCCACTTCTCTTTACCATTTACCTCAAAGCCCTCAGGTTACCTCATATAGATCTCTTCATCAAGATCCCCGTGTAAGAATGCGGTCTTCACATCTAGTTGTTGTAGATGTAAGTCCTCGAATGCGACTAACGAAAGCACCAAACGAATAGTAGTCATCTTCATCACCGGTGAAAATATCTCTTGGTAATCAACCCCTTTCCTTTGTAGAAACCCTTTAACCACTAACCGTGCTTTGTACCTCATCTTGCCATCCACCTCATTCTTTATTCTATAAATCCATTTGTTTAGCAACACCTTTTTATCATGAAGTAATTTCACTAATGACCAAGTCTTATTCTTCTCACGTGACCCCATCTCTTCTTTCATAGCAAGCTCCCATTGTATAGATTCTTTGGACTTTCTTGCTTCAAAGTAACTTTCGAGTTCACCATTCTCGGTATAGAGCAAGTAGTTTGTTGATGGAGAATACCTAGGATTAGGTTTGGGCACTCTAGTCGAGAATCTAAGTATAGGGACAACCGGTATGGTTGAACCAGTTTTATTAGTAGTCTCCTCATCACTAGAACTCGTACTATGTTGGAAATTATCACCGTTATCCGAACCATCCTCATCATTGTCAAGATCCGCCCCATCACCATTAATTGAAATTCATTGTTCCCCGAAATCCCACTAGAACCCGCAAGATCATCAAGAGAAACATCGTCAAGAATAACTTGATCCGATTTTTGAATCCCCGTTTTTGGTTTGCCATAGACTGAATCTTCATTAAAGGTAACATCACGCGATCGAATAACTTTTCTAGCTTCATTATCCCAACAACGATAACCCATCTCATCTGAACCATAACCAATGAACGTGCACTTATTTGACTTACCTTTAAGTTTATCTTTATCAATATCTTTGGTTTTCACATAAACATTACACCCGAAGATTCTAAGATGATCATAACTAACCTTTTTACCTATCCATTCTTCCTCAGGAATTCGGAAACCCAATGGTGTTGAGGGTCCCCTGATAATCAAATAAGCTGCCGTATTAACTGCATACGCCCAAAACATCTTAGGCAAACCGGCATGTCGTCTCATACTTTCAGCCCTTTAATTCAACGTACAATTCATACGTTCGGAAACCCCATTGTGTTGCGGTGTCTCTGGTACCAATTTCAACATTCTAATACCGAAACTTGCACAATGGTCTTTAAACTCAAGACCACCATATTCTCCTCTATTGTCCGACCTTAAGCACTTGACCTTTAAATTTGTCTCATTCTCAACCATAGCTTTTCACTTCTCAAAAGTACCAAACATTTCGGATATAGCTTTTAGAAAGTAAACCTATACCTTTCGAGTAGAGTTGTTGTTGGTACGATTTTCTGTGTAGCGAGTGTAAGGTACCAGTACAAAACAATAGCTGCTTAGCGCAGAGCGTATGATGCCGACTAATGTTTGCCCTCGAGAAATAATCTCTGCAGACCCGGAACACGGATGGGAGATCCGTGGGGTGGCCTCCATCAGTCTTTGGATCAATCTGTAATTGATCCATCTAGCGTATTGCTGCTAAGTGGCTAATGTGTGTTTAGAGTGAGAAAGAACTGTGTGAGAGAGAAAGTGTACTTTTCTCTGACTGAAGTTCAGATCAGATGATATGAAATGTGGTGACCCAGGGGGTCTATTTATAGGCGTAGAATGTCCGAAATTCTCGGGATACAGGTGTTAATCGCTGATTAAATCTGATGCGCGAAATATCCGGAACCGACTTGGTATGGCTGACGTGGCTGTGTGCAGTAAAAGGGCTTAAGCATAAAAGTTGCCTGCTGGGCTTACGCATGATGCTGGGCGGCCTGCTGTACGCTGGGCAGCAAATACTGAAAACCATCAAATTTCGTTATCTTTTGTGCTCTTCGATCTGTTTTTCTGTATAAAAATGGCATTTTTATGCGTGTATCCCCTAGGATACACCATTAAGTCCCCCCAGTTTAATGTCCTTATTTTTTCAAAAAATAAAGTCATTAAACTAAAAATAAAATATGCCTTTTTCCTCGAAGACACAAATCTGCTGTAGCCGTCTGTTTTTTCGAGCTGACGTCACATTTACAATTATGAATTTACCCCCAAAAAATATTTTTAATTTATTTTTGAAATTTAGATTGTTACCCAATTAATATGGCTTATAAACGTGTCTCAATCTCATCCTTTCATCGTCCATTAGTTTGATTATAAATAATCTGTTCCCCTTTCCTTCTTCCGTTTCCAAAAGACTGATTATTTGCTTTGAATATATTTGCAACTTCTTTCTTTAGCGATTAATTTTTCAAGGTCAGTTTTTAATCTTCCTCTCCTCTTTATCAATTCTTTTATTTTCTTGGCTACCATGGCCGAATCCAGCAGCACTTCTTAACAAAAAGATACTCGTGATTTAAATACTATTCCTACATTGATTACTGAAGCGGAAATAGATCAATTATGTAGAGATCATAGAAATCTTAGATTGTTGAATCCTATGGTCCCTTCTTCTAGCGATAGGGCTAATAAACCCTCGAAGAAGATGATTACTCTGTATAAACTTCAACTGACTATAGGTAATTTCCACATTCCTCCTTCCGTTTTTCTTCAGGAACTTCTATCTCACTATGGGATTGGTCTTAGCCAAATTCATCCACTTGGGATGCAAAAAATTGATCTTTTTGAACTGTATTGTAATGCTGTCGGTAGAATTCCGAGCATAAATGTTTTTCATGAGTTGTTTAGAACTCGATTGGTAAGTAAATGCTGGTACACATTTGACTGTAAAGCAAATAAAGCTTTTACTGGAACAAAGGAAACATCCTTAAAAAATTAGAAAGAGCCCTACTTTTTTGTTAATGAAAGGGTCATTAATGATGCTTGGGCCAATGTTCGAAAATGGAGGAAAATGAAAGTAGGAGTGAGTAAATCAATCACTTTATCTGATGATGAGAGAACAATTGTTTAAGACTCGAAATCACTGGAACTTTCACAACGGTCATATGCTGATAATGAATCCATTTTAGTCCACTGTAACATGAGTGATAATTGGCGTGTTAGATTTGTACCAGTGTTGCACTGGAAAGGCTGTGGTAGGCATTTTAATTAATATGCCATACTTGTACTATGCTACTATTAAATGCATTCTGACATATTTTTCATCTATTGTAGAAAAAGAAATGCAGGTCTATAAATTGTTTAAAAAGGCCAATTTGGATCCCCTTTCTGTAACCGAACGTCCAAAGACTGCTGATGAACTTGAGGCTGACAAAATCAAATATACTGAGTTTAAGGAACAATTAAAAAGTCCTGAACGGCCTGCGGAAGGTGAGGGTGGCAGTGCTGCACAACCTTCTTCATCGGATGTGGAAATCATTGAGACTACACCCAAACTGTCTGGCGTCAAGAAAACTGGGAAGCGTACAAAATGTGTGTGGAGGCATGCAACTGGTAAAGCTCTCAAAAAATCAAAGAAAAGAATTATGTCTTTTTCATTTATGTCTATTTTAATAATGTTTATGTTATGCTGAAATGCTAACTGTATACTTATTTATCTATGAATCAGAATTAATTTTGGCAGCAGAAGATGATGAAACCACTGCTAGTGGTGAAAAGGGTGATAAAGCTGCTGATGTTGAAGGTGATAATGATGATGAGGAGGATGAGGATACGCATGAGGATAATACCTTTGAGACTCCTCCTTTTACTAATCCACTAACTTCCACAAGAATTGGTACAACACAATCTTCTTTATCTTTCCAGCCGCCTTCCGTTGTGCCACTGGCTGGCTTAAGAAATTTTCTGGAGAACTCTGTCAACAAATCCGACAGTTTTGTCAATTTCTTGAAGGTAAATATCACAACTTGATTCTTGAATATTTATCTATATTGTCCACGTTGTTTGCAGGTTCTGAATATGTGTTTATTTTATAGGCGAATACGGTTGCTGATCTTTCTTCATCTTTAGCTACAATGACCCACAAGCAAAGTTGCCAATCCACCGCTGCAGCGTTGGTACTTCTGAATCACCATGTGCTGCATGGTCTGAAAATGCAAGAGGCTCAAGCAACCCTTGTTGCCAATGCTGTCCAGAATGCCAATAAACTGAAAAGGCTAGAAATCGATTTAAAAGATGCTAATCTGAAATGGAAAACAACAGTTGATATGGCAAAGAAGAAGGAGGATACACTGCAGCTAGTTGAGAAAAAATGTGTTGTAGAGAGAATGGAGAAAGAAAAAGTGATGGAAGAAAAAGAAAATTTGTCGAAGGAGATGGAAGAATTGAAGAAAATGCTGGAACAAGAGAGATGTCTTGTTGAAGAAAAAACCATTACTGCTGCTACTTTTGAGAAGAAGTTTGTTAATTTAAAGCTTGGTATTCCTGCCCTTGTGCAGAGGGTATTGAGATCTGACCTTGTCGGTAAAACTTTTCATAAATATCTTGAGGCTTCTGTTGAAAATGATATTTTTGATGCTGCTGAAGAAATTGTCAACTCCCTTCCAAACAAACCTGATCCATTACCATCTATCATTTTAAAATATATCAAACCTGAAGCTGAAGCCAAACTACAGGCTGCATTAACTAAAGTGTCATCATTACAGATTGTTTCTGTGGCAGAAGTATGTGAGAAGGAAGATGCTTCTGTAAAGGATATTCTAGAAGTACCAATTTGAAAATACTATGTACTTTGCCTGTGATAATATTCTATGCATTTATCTGTTTATATAGTTTGAAATTGTTATGATCTTCCCGTGTTTGGCAGTATATATATATGTGATTATTGTTAGCTTTAGAAAATTTAAACAACATATGCCATATCATATACAAAACATTTTTACCTTAAACTGATTCTAAACCTGCATCCGTTATTCGCTATCTGCCAAAAGATATTGCATTATCTGCCAATGATATAATGATGACTTCACCAAGGCAATAATTTTTGCTATTGTATGTTCATAATATATATGATTTAGCATGATTTATATTGTTGTTTCTTATCAACTTCTTGATAAAATATATACTTTGATTATTCTTGCTTAACGAATAAAGCAATATGCTACCCGTCCTCCGTTCTGCGTAAGGACATTTGTTGTGTAGAAATATACTGAAATTTTGGAATCAATTTCTGAAACATATTATGAATCAATCATTATGTTTTCTTATGTTGATAACGCATAAAAGGAGTCTGCTTTAAGGTATTCTGATAAAGGAAGAACTGTGTTCCATTTAGCTTGTTGCGCTTAGGCGTTGTGTGGCTTACAAAATACATTTGTATTTATGTTAAGTTTTTCTGTTTTTCGTATATAAATGGATTTATGCATTTGTGATAAACTATTCTGTTATGTCATGACATTTAAGTGGTACCATATTTTTTCCTCGGTGTTCTCTAGCGAAGTAAACACTTTACGCTAGCCGATCCCTTGTGTCTATAATGTTGACACAAGAGCCTCTACCATCGGGGGCATAAAAATGCCTTGCCTTATGTGGGTAGGTATGAATGCTATGTTCTACATTCGTAACGAGTATCGCTTTGCGTGAGAAAAGATAAAATTTTATTGATATATCTTTGCCACACATACAACTTTTTGTGCAACAGCTTCGTATGGGGTGATCAATCCCAATCAGAAAATTATAAAAATTGTATTGTGCTTTGTCTGAACTGTGGAAAATTAAAAAATATGGTAAACAAACTGCTCTACACGATTGATGTTATAATGTTCTCCGTTCAGCGTGTTGCGTCTTGCTTTTTAAGGCTCCCACTTTTTGGGCGGTTTGAAATACCCATTCATGTCAGTTCTGTTAAACAACTGCCTTGACGGTCCTCCTCGAACAAAATTCTCCTGAGCTTTATAAACAACTGATCTCTCCCTTATTAGTCCAATGTATTTAGAGTGTATCACAGCCACACCATTTGGTGTTGGTAATCTCAATTCTACATATGGTGTAGAAGTAATTGCTCCAAATTTGCGAAGAGTTCACCTACCAAACAAAGCATTGAATCTTGATCTACCATCAAGAACCGTAAAGTCCACAATTTCTGTTTGGACTAGAGGTTGTGTGTTCCCAATGTTACATCTAGTTTCACCTTACCAACTGCCCTCGTCGATTCTCCCGTAATGCCAGCAATCTTTAAGTTCGTGTAGCGAAGTCAATCCTTCACGCTGAACGGATAATCATTGAAACAATGCAAATACAAGAGATCTGCTTCACTACCTGTATCAATATAGATTTTGGTAATACTTCTGTTTGCAATTACAGCTGAAATGATCACAGTCTCTTCTTATAATGGTGTGAAATATGATAGGAGCATACATCCACTGCTCCGTCATGCGCTCTCTGTCTGTTTCATTCTCCTCCACCTAATTCCATATAACCTTGATGTGCATTTCAGGGGTTGGATCCCTTTCATCTTTTCTTTCTTCTCTCCTGTTCCAATTATGCCGTCCACCGTGACGTGCCTTTCCTTGCCAAACAAAATACTTGTTTGGATCATTCCTCCTGTAATTTTTTCCTGGTAACAGACGATTTAACTCTTCAGCCTTGATCTTTGCAATAATTTCCCTCATCAGTGACTTACAGTTATCAGTGTCGTAGCAATACGCTTCATGGAAATCACACCACTTGTCACTCCGTGGTCCCTGGCGCTCTTCCATTTGTGGTGAAGGGTGAAAGGTTTCCTTACCAGGTTCAGTAAACAAGATCTCCCTTGGAGTTTTTGTTAGAGCCATGATGAGTGGATGTCTACCTAATGGTTTTCGCTGGTGATAATTGTCTCGGATGACTATTTACCCTCCAACCATGTTGTTGTTTCTGATAAATGTTTTCATACCCGCGTTGTATCTGATAATTGTCATTTCTGTTCCGTTCTCCGCCTTGCTGCCTGAAATTTCTGTGATAATTATCAACCCTTGGATATCCCATTTCTCCCGCTCTTAAATGCTTCTGAGCAATAACTAATACCTGATGTAATGTCTTTGGACATCATACCGCAACACATGAATTAATCTTGCGAAGCGTCGTTGATTAAGACAAAATATAAACCCTGAAACAAGCTGAGATTCTGGTATGTCAGGTATCTTTTGACACTCAATGGTATAACGTTTCATGAAATCGCTTAATAACTAATTCTGGTGCATTGTTATCTCATGTGCATCAAGATGTGACAACGTACAGCTTCTTAAACTTTTATATTGCATTACAAATTTTACCCTAAAATCAAGAAAACTGGTAATACTCCTTGGTGGCAAACTAGCAAACCATTCTCTCGCCATTTTCTGCAGCACCATTGGAAACATATGGCATGTAGTCTCATCTTCCCAATGCTGCAATCTCATAACGCCTTCAAACATGATAAAAAAGTCTTCTGGATCAGTTGTGCCATCATAAACACCGATAGATGAAATTCCCAAATTTCTTGGTAATGGATATTCTGCAATCCGAGGGATAAAACACTGTGTTGACTCTGCCATTGCTGGTGGTTTGATAGCTTCATCTCCAGTAATCAAAGCAAACAAGTTATCCATAGTAGTTGCATGGATGGCGGGTTGTGCTAAATTCTGCTTATATCTTGATGGTGCAGTCTTGGTCAAAATCCCATCCAGTAACTTTCCTTTCTTTTCCTCAGTCATAAAGAACTGCTCTTCTTCTTTCCAAAAATCCCAATCATCTTCCACAAAACCTTCATCATTGTGTTCATGCTCAGTATCATCAATCAAAGTATTCAACTAATTGAATAGCTTGAACAGTTGTGATTTTGAAATTAACTTTCCTTCATTGTTGTTCTTAACATTCACATCGAATGCCTTTTGAAAAGAAATAATGTGTGTTCCTCTCCTGGCTTTCCACATTCCCCTACTAGAACTTCAATGGTTTCGTTAATCGAGGTATGGTTTCATGCACCTGATCTTCTGCTGCACCGGTGTGTAATTGGTCTTCTCCCTCAATTGAAGTTTCTTCAAAAATTAGCTGATCCACTGGTATATGTTCAATGATGTTTGCATCAACTGGTTCAAGTGCTGCTTTTGTTGAGGTTGTTTCAGTTGCTTCATGCTCTTGGTGTTTTTACTGGTATTTGAAAAGGATGGCGCCATTTGTTGGTACGATTTTTCGTGTAGCGGCTATAAGGTACCAATAGAAGACAATAGCTGCTTAGCGCGGAGCGTATGATGCCGACTGCTATTTTCCCTTGAGAAATAATCTCTGCAGACCCAGAACACGGATGGGAGATCTGTGGGGTGGCCTCAATCAGTCTTTGGATCAATCTGTAATTGATCTGTCTAGCATATTGCTGCTAAGCGGCTAATGTGCGTTTAGAGTGAGAAAGAACTGTGTGAGAGAGAAAGTGTACTTCTCTTTGGCTGAAGTTCAGATCAGATGATGTGAAATGTGGTGACCCAGGGAATCTATTTATAGGCATAGAGTGTCCGAAATTCTCGGGATACATGTGTCAATCGCTGATTAAATCTGGTGTGCGAAATATTCGAAACCGACTTGGTATGGCTGACGTGGCTGCGTGCCGCTCACACGCCTAGTAAAAAGGCTTAAGCATAAAAGCTGCCTGCAGGGTTACGCATGATGCTGGGCGGCCTGCTGTACGCTGGGCGGCAAATACTGAAAACCATCAAATTTGGTTATCTTTTGTGCTCTTCGATCTGTTTTTCTGTATAAAAATGGTGTTTTTATGCGTGTATCCCCTAGGATACACCATTAGTCATCAATGAAGGTGACATAATAATGAGAACCTCCATGTGATTCTACATTCGTTGGCCCAATAACATTCGTATAAACTAGGTCCAATTTCTTTAACTTTGGTGAATTCCCAGATTTAACTGAAGTCACCTTCTTTTGCTTCCCATAAGTGCATTGTTCACAAAACCCTAGCTCTATCTTTTTTAAATCCAGAATCCTCTCACTCGAACTAAGAACCTTCATACCCTTCTCACCCATGTGTCCGAGTCTTTGGTACCATAGAGTAGAACTAGCCCCAACTTCAACCGTAGCAATCACCGTGTCTTCTTCAAACACCTCAACCATATAAAGAGTTCCTCTTTTATGTCCACGTCCCACGACACTACTACCCTTAATCACCTCCCATTGGTGATTCTTGAAAGTAACCTCATTACCTTCTTCATCTAATTGACCAACCGAGATTAGCTTCCTTTTTAAATTAGGAATAAACCTTACGTTTTTCAAAGTCCAATTAGAACCAAGAGTAGTCTTCAATACAACATCTCCTATACCTTTAATCTCGAGACTTTTGTTGTTTGCCAATCTAACTTTACCTTGATACGACCTAAAATTCTTCATCACGCTCTTAGTGGGTGTAGCGTGAAACGAAGCTCCCGAATCCAAGATCCAAGACTCCACCGAACTTTCAATACTACATAATAATGCATCCTTCGTATCTTCCGCAGTTAAGTTAAAATCTTTAACAGGAGCATTCTTACAATATCTTTGATAATGCCCCTTTTTAATTGCAACCCCAACAAATAACATCACATCGGTCTTTTGATGGATACCTCTTCTTGAACTTCTCTTTGTTCTTTTTCACACCGCGATCAATTTTCCTGCCACGGTTTTTGGTACTTAACAAAGAACCGGATAACAACTCCCCCGAACTTCTCTTACGAGTGTCTTCAATGAGAATTAAATCCCTAATTCCTTCATACGCAAGCTTAGTAGTACCGTTAGAGCTACTAACCGCGGTAACCGTACCTGACCAACTTTCCGGTAATGATGAAAGCAAGATTAGTTCTTTTAGTTCGTCATCAAATTTGATTTCAACCGACTCTAATCTTGAAACAAGATTGTTGAATTCGTTGATATGATCCGTTGCACTCATACCTTCCTTCATCTTCGTATTGAACAATTGTCTCATGAGAAAAACCTTATTCACCACCGTAGGTTTCTCATACATGTTGGAGAGTGTCTTTGATGTTAAAGTAGAGGGGTACGAAATAGTTATATGTTTATTGCGAAATACTATTAAATAAGATACAATTTTACACAAGTTATTTATTTATTTATAGAGTGGATATACCTAAACCTTGCTACAACACTTATAGGCAGTGTACCTAATCGTACAGTAGTGTAGTTTTTAGTAAGTCCGGTTCGTCCACAGGGAACTAGCCAAGTTTAACGCTATATTTTTAAAACTATATTGGTATAAAGATATATATATATATATATATATATATATATATATATATATATATATATATATATATATATATATATATATATATATATATATATATATATATATATATATATATATATATATATATATAAGTTGTATTATTATTATTATTATTATAAAAAGGGGGGTTTTACCGTTTAATGACCGGTTTGTCGATTTTAAAACTTAAGTCGCAATTAAAGCCTATTGTAAAATATTAAAAATAAATATAACTTAATTTAAAGCGTAAAGTAAATGACGATAATTAAAATGCGATAAATTAAAGTGCGGTAAAATAAATGACAGTAAATAAAATTGCGATAATTAAAAAGTACGATAATTAAAATGACAGTAAATAAAAGTGCGATGAGATATAAAATAAAGGAATTATGCTTATTTAAACTTCCGTAATCATGATGTTCGACGTGTTGATTTTATTTTATTACCATGGGTTAATTGTCCTTTATCCTGGATTATTCGATATGTCCATACGGTTTTGTCCATAATAGTCCATCAGTCATAAATATAAAGTGCGAGAGTCTTCGTCAAATTATCCTTATACCCGAAGTCAAATATTCCAACTAATTGGGGATTCGAACTGTAACAAGGTCTTAATACTTTGTTTAATGAATACACCAGGTTATCGACTGCGTGTAATCCAAGGTTTTACTACTTTGTTAACAATTACACCAATTACCCTTGAATGTAATCCACACCTATTTTAATGAGTCCATTAACTATTAATCCATTCCCGTGTCCGGTAAAATGAACGATAATTCGTATTTATAGATATCCCGCCCACCGTACCCGATTAAGCGTATGTGGTTATATATAGATGCGTCAAATTGTAAATCTCTATATTAAATTAACGAGGTATCGTTTAGTTAATATAAAGCCCATTAATAGCCCATAGTCCAATTTCCACAAGTGTCGTTCTTTTGTCCAAACCCCAATTATTGTACAAAGCCCAATTACCCCGTCTTTAATATTTAGCCCAACATCATGATTACTTTGATTTAAATAAGCATAATAATAACTTAGGGTCTGTTTACTTTTTTCTCATTAAGTTCTGTATGTATATGTCTGGCATAATGGATATTGATTAGCTATATGCAGTCAATAGAGAACTTAAATAGCTGTTTACTTTTTGTGCTGAATGAATGGTCTGAATAATAACAAATGACAATTTTAACCTTCTGATGAAGAATAACTAAATTAACCAAAATACAACTAGTTCAAGTCAACAACTAGTGACTTCATTAAACTAACATACTACCAAAAAATTCACATTACATTTTTAAGTTCCTTAAACTAAATTTTGAGCAATTTCATCACGCAAATTAGCCATATATTAAGAATTTTGAGCATCATCATACATTCCAACAGGTGCTTCTTCTCCATCTCCTTCGGGTTGTTCATCATTGTCAAAAAGAGTATCTTCGTCGCACTCCATAAAATACTTGTCATATATATTCCATTTTCTTATAAAATTGTGTATCGCGAAACAAGCAATCACCACATTTCTTTGTACCGGAAATGAAAAAGGAGCCATTTGTCTTAGGATTGGAAATCTTCCTTTCAAGACACCATAAGAACGTTCAATGACATTTCTAAGTTGTGCATGCCCGTGATTAAATTTTCTTTATCGGTCAAAGCACGCCTACGGCGAAAATCTGCCAACCAATATCTTGTGTTACGATATGGAGCCAAAAATCCTCGAGTATTTGCGTATGCGGCATCACATAGATAGTACTTATCTGTAAAAATATGAAAGTTTCATAACATTTATAAATATGAAAGTTTAAACTAAGAATTAGAATTCTATATAATAATGGAATATAGTACATACTTGGTGGAGGAATAGGAAAACCGGATGTTGGATTGTATAATACTTCGTTTAGTATCCTAGAATCATGTGCTATACCTACCCATCCGGCCCAAACAAATGTAAACATCATATTGAAATCACATATTGCTAAAACATTTTGGTAGCAACGACCGCCACCCCGACCTCTATAAGCAGATTGTTGTTTATTAGGCACAATTGCGTGTACAAGTGTTCCATCTAGTGCACCTATTGCTCCCTTCATTGTATATATTTTTTTTCATGGGCAACATAATATTAAGTAGAACGATATATAATTAAGTAATTTGACGTGCTTAGATGAGACAAAACCAAGATAATACACACACTGATGAGAAGCAACAAGTGAACATATATAAAAGTTAATATAAAATATATAAATTCATTTTAGTTTATAACAAGTGAACATACCGAAAACATTTCTCTCAAATATCTTTGTCTATCCGAAACATTTGGGTCATCGAGGGATGTCGGCCCTATGATTTCTCGCGCAAATTGCATCATTCCTTGTAGAACTTCATGAAAACATATGTGAATGGTTCGTAACGAGTGTTGAAATCGATATTTTGCTGCTCTATACCGATCATTTTGGGCAAGAACCGTTAAAAACATCGCGATCTTCTCCTCGACACTTATATGTTTACTATCTTGCAACCAATTTTTTTGTTTAAAATGATTGCATAATAGAACATATGCATCACGTGAGACACGCATTAGCTCATAACATTGTGTATTTGATCCAACTAATGACTCTTGTGTATAATCATGTCCACTTAACGCGAAAGTGAGATCTCTTTTCCTTTTTGATCTTCTTGATATGATTTTACATCTCACATAACAATAAACAAGGAAGATTAAAAGTTCATCTTCAACATCCATACTTCACCTACAAATATATATATTCTTACTGTCAAGGTTATAATATACATCCATTTTTCATATATGTTTTCTTAAAAACAATAAATTTATTAAAATAGAAACACTATATATAAACCATCAGGAAACGAAACAATACATATAACAACCCAAATTTTAGATAAACAAATATTATAGAATCTAAATTGTGAATAAGAAGATAAATGTTTAAACATCAGGTATGGGATTTTTACTCGTTTTCTATAAACACAAATGCATATATATCTATGAGGCTGGTGTTTACAAGTATACAATTTATACACTTTCTATTAAAAAACCTAAAAAATTCGTATATGTGAAGAAATAGATAACGCACAAAATTCTTATACAAGTATAAAACTTTTACACCTTCTAAACCCAAATTAAAAACCTAAAATATACATAAGACACAATTTATGTTCTAGAAAAACCCCAAATCAAAAGCATAAATGAAGAAATAGAAACTTACCTGAAGATAAGATGGGAGATTGACAGAATCAATCGAGAAAACAAGGTCGAAATAGTCCACGATCGATTAACAGGTTTTTTAATTTTTTATTTTGAGAAAAGAAGTATAAGGGTAGCCCTGGAAACAAATTGGCCATATGGGGACAACACCCCTTTTCTACATTAATCAATAATCATTTGGTAAAGATAAGTTAAAAAAATAAGCTAAAAGTAAACAAGGGGAGCTGGTGACCGAGTAATCCTTTCAGCCCATTAAGCCCAATTAAGTTAAAAGTAAACAGGCCCTTAGTTACGAGACATTAATTTAAAAAGGTTGAACATAACTTACAATGAGTATTAATAGCATAGCGTTACACGAACAGAATTTCTACTTACACACTCACAACATTCGCTAACATAACCTTATTATTATTATTAATCTTAAATTAAAATTAAAATTATAATATATATATATATATATATATATATATATATATATATATATATATATATATATATATATATATATATATATATCGTGAGAGAGAGATTGATAAAAGGTGTATCAAATTCGGCCAAAACACGCGAAATTTATAGGACCTCAGCTGCTACAGTGATCCATGCGATCGCATGGCTTTTGTGCTTCCAGGCCATGCGATCGCGTGGCCCCCTGGGACAGCTCACATTACTTTGTGTATAGTTGACTTGTAATTTTTATATAATATATAATATAATATATTATATATTATATATTTAATTTTAAGAATTAATTATATATTATATTATATTCATGTGCATAGTTGACTTGTAATTTTTAGTCTGTTGCATCGCGCGTTGAGAGTTGGCTCTGGTCCCGGTTTCGGATTTTCAAACGTCCTTGTGTACAATTTAATATCTTGTACTTTACGTTTTGCGGTTTGTACTCTTGTAACTTTTAGACGTTTCTTATCAATAAATTGAACCTCTTGGATTGTACTTCGTACTTTTTAGCTTTTTGGTCGTTTTCGTCTTCAAATCATCGAATCTGTCTTTTGTCTTCACCTTTTATTATTTAAACAAATATCACTTGTAAATAGAACAATTGCAACTAAATGCTTGTCTTTCTTGAGGGATAATGCTATGAAATATATGTTCGTTTTTAGCATTATCAAATATTCCCACACTTGAGCGTTGCTTGTCCTCAAGCAATATAGTCTTGAAAAAAAAAAATACACGAATCACTTCTTTATTCTTCACACTTTGTACATCAGTGATTTCGATTTGGCGGTATGAACAATGATAGTAACGTTGTGGTTTAAAGTCCCACATGACTATGAAAATTTAGATCCTTTAAGGAAATTGGATCTTTATGAAAACATTTGATCTTTTTGAAAATTCAATCTAGCTTTTACCCTAGATAAGTTTTCCGGAATAACCTGTAACACCGGCCATTTTTTTTAAATACACAGCGGAAGATTTTATTAACAAACACAATATAAGTCACGTCATTACATTAATCTGAGTAATTAAGTTTAAGTTTACACAACGGTGTTACGTTATTACAAAACGTTATTTATACAAAAGTCCACATCAGAGTTGAGTTGTCAAACATGTCTTCTGCAACAGCACCCATCCCGACTAGCAGTACCTAAACCTGCAAGGGGAGAATATGTGGGGGATTAGCGCACCGCTAAGTGAATGGAATCTATCTAACAGATATAGCTTAAGCCACACACAAGCTATATATTAACAACAACACTTGCTAACTACCAACTAGCATACAATAAGACAATACGAGGATCGGCGGCTTGTACGAGCACACGACTCCTAGCTGATCGGGCCTGAGTCTACCGATAGTCCCTGCTACTCAATTCACAGTATAGTTATCCAGATGCAGGGGGTGCATCATTCACACTATACTCCACAATTAGTAGCCTATGTACCCAACCTCCCCTAGGCACGATTGACCTCATACGGACTCTAACCTCTCCCAGGCACGGTCTCGAGTCCCCAGTCTCCCTAGGCCCGACTGGTGCCATTCACACAGTGTACACATAAATTCACATACAACCTCAGGCATTCTAAATTATTTTAACATGGCAATTTCTACACTATGCATGATAAAAGAGTCAACCATAGTAGCATGATATGCTACTTAAACTCTATCTGGAGATAGACCCACTTTCCAATTACTAGCAACTGCTCAGTTATTATTTTTGAGCTTCCTCCTTGTCCTTATCTCCTGAGAACAACAAAAAACAAGTTAGAATAGTGTTCCCATCAAGGTTAAACATACTGACAGCGCATTATAGCAAAATTGGTAAAAAAATGCGCCCGCTAAAATTTTCATGTTTAACACTTATGCATTTTCAGAATTTACATCCTAAAAATCATAAAAACACACGGACATCATAACAGCTATAATTCAACACTTAGTAAAATTTCATTGCCTAAGACGATCGGTCGATGGTCCCATCCATCGGCCGATCGTCAACGGTCCATCGGTCGATGGTCTCCCTCGATCGGTCGATCGTCAAAATTACATCCGCTGGTCAGAAGTCATACACAATCAGTCGATGGTCTTGTCCACCGGCCGATCGTCCCTCACCATCGGTCGATAGTCAACGACCATCGGCCGAAGGTAGTTCATCAGCTGCAACAGCAGCAAAGTGACGGGTTTCAACCCAAAATCACTAAATCTCGACTTTGGACACGTTTTTGACCTCAAAACTGAACACAACTCTTACACTAAACTTTTTGGAACATAAACTCACAACATTTAAACACAAATAACATCAATTTCTACCAATTTGACACAAAACCCCATTTTAACAAAAACTAACACAAAAACCCATTTAATCACAGATTTGATCATGAAATCTTACAAACCTTACCTTGTTAGAATCACAATGACACAAGGAACGTTTTGACACCAAGATCAAGCTTCAATTCGAGATCAAATGATTTAGGGTTGGTTGAGATGATGAAGATGAGGTTAGGTGATAGTGAGTGATTTAGTGAATTTTATAGAGAAAATGAGAAAGTGGCAGCTGGTATAACACTTAATTGTGTTATATCACAATACCCCTCAACACACGAGTATTTACCAGTTATCTGAAATCTTTCGCATATGATTAGGTAACCCAAACGAGGTCCAATTAAAATAAACAAACCTGTTCTGGGACCTTTGTCAGAAACTGATCACAGCACAAATATAATAAAACACTAATAAAATAATTAAAATAAAAGCACTTAAGACTAAGCACAAACCCTAAGGGCAAAATAGACAACTTACAACTAGCCCGGATTTCAGTCTGTTACATAACCCTTCACCGGTGTTTGCGAAATTGTTTTTGTAGATTTTGTGGGTTTCAGATTTGAAAATTTTAGCTCAAAACTTGCGGTTTTGTGTCACCCACTTGCTAACCTTGTATTAGAAAAACAACACGTACAGTTTACTTTCTCCGTATATTACCTTTCGGTAAACTACCGTCCGGTTGTAAAGAAAAGCGTTGAACAAGCAACTGTTAAGGCAATGTCCCGTGACATGCTTTTGATTATGGTCTATAACGTGTCGGATGCAATTACTATCCTTTGTAGGAGCAATAGTAAAGATCACCCTATAGTTTTTTCGGTCTGGCACAAGGTCCTGTCTTTGACCATGCTATGCAACCACCGTTCTTACGGTTGACACCCGATTTGGTTCAGGTGACCTAATGAATTTCAGGTGAATTCCTAAGATTTTACGTTCAATGGTAATGAACGCATTAAAAATGGGTTTTCAAAAAACAAATCGGTTTATAATTTTGATCAAAATATTTTCTCGTTCAAGCTCGAGTTTAGATATCATCGAATTCCATGAGTTTGTAATTCTCAATCTTTAAGGTCAATCTCAAAGATTGAGTAATATCAATCTTAAAAGCTAATTTTTGATCTTTAAGGAGATTATCCTTTCTGGGGATCTGATTCATTAGTCTTATAAGCTAATTTGCACGGTGCCCCCCATTGTACGAGACAGATCCTCTCACGGTTAGGATAAGTCTGACCACTTGGCGACCCTGTTTGATGCTGAGGTCCGTGGATTTCCAGCTGATTTTTGAGAAAACTTTTCAAGGTTTTTCGTAGACTCTACAACTGGTCTGGACGACAAATTCCTGACCTAAATCAAGAAGCGCGTGTCTTTTTCTCGGAAGACTTTAGTTCCTTTTAAATTTCATTTATATTACAATAAACTGGGTAAAACTGATTAACATCCTCCAAAACAAAAGTATCTTCAATTATTTGTACAAAAATATGTGACATATGTTCTAAATAACTTGGTAAATTTTTTTTCCCACACTTGGCTTTTATTTTCCTTTCTTTGCCTTTTTATTTTCCTCTATTCCATTTTAAATGAATTCTAACATTTTGGGTTGTTTCTCAATTTATGTCCTTTCCGAGGTAACAATAATTTCGGTGTTAACACCTAGTTTTATCGTTCATAAATATGTATAAACATGATTTTGAATTCATTTAGTTGAAAATTTTGAAATTTTTTACTAGAATTAGGTAGTCAGTATATAAGACTAGGGTTATTCTTTATTATCAGAGAGCACTAGATTCTAATACAACTACTGCGTTACTAGTATTTTTAATGGTAACCAAGTGTTTAAATTTAAAATTTTAAAAATCCGAAAGAGTTTAACCCCTTCTCACACTTAAGATCTTGCAATGCCCTCATTTGCAAGAAATCAGTACAATTTAAATTATTGAGGGTGATTAGCGTAGAAAAATGATTAAATTTTACCAAAGTTTCCAAACATATTGGCGTTTGTTTGTTGAATGATAAATGGTGCACATGATTTGTTCATTCCGTCTTGTTGTTACATCATATTTGTTTTTCGTTTTGTCGTCAAAATTAGTAGCTTTTGCTGAACTTAATGCCAGTTTTTGAAAGTTCGCTGTTTTACCCTGTTATGTACAATTGACAATATACATACATACAAATAATAACGTGCATGGTAATTTGAAATGGGACTTAACATCCCACTTTCAAATTATAAATACGAAATATTAGTAACAAAAATAAAAAATGTTAAAAATTACATAAAAGTATCACAATATTATATGTTTTAAACATAAGTAAATAAAAATAATAAAAGATAAAAATCACCAGTGGGAACTGTATCAATCTGGATAGGGGTTCCAGTTCATGTCGTCGGTCGGGTTCCACGGTTGGTTATAGGTGTACTGATAGGCTTGGTTGGGGTCGTAAAGAGTAAATGGTGGTCGCATATCGTGCTGGTGTGGAGGATAGTAAGCAGGTCGGGTTGGTACTTAGTTATTTGGTACCTGAGGTGATAGCTGGCTCATGATCTGATGCTGATGATAGTGCCATCTATCATGCTGTCGTTGCCTGGAATGCTCGTACACATTCTCGGCGTGCCACTGCTCGAACTGACTATGTCTCGCCTCGTTTGTCATTTCTACCTCATCTATATGCTGGTAAACGTCAGTAACAGCCTCCCTAATGACATCCCTAATGTCATCCGGTTCCTCCATTTCCTCATCTGAACCTCTCTCTACCTATGGATGACGACCCTCATATGGTACTGCCTGATTGCGTCTGCTCTTTAATACCTTTGCACCCTGATAGACCCGCAATCCTAAAGTCTCAACCTGTTCCCTACACACCATCAGTGGACCCCCTTGATCCTTATCTACACACAAATACTCTCCAATGAGAGTAACAAAAATTCCCCCTCCTATTATTCCCCCGTCAGGTATTCCTTCCACCATTTTGGACAGATAAAAACCAACACAGTAGAGAATATTAACAAAGCTTCTAGTGTTTCGAATACACTTAAGGTAAAATAAATCGTGTTGAGTTACTTTCTCCTTGTTGTTACCTCTTTGTGTAATCGAATTAGCTAAAAATCTATGTATAATACGAAGCTCGGCTTTGTTAATATCTAAATAGGAGTGTCTTCCTCCCCGCGTAAAAATATTATAATTTGACATAAGCCTCCAGACGGCGTCAGCGTCAAAATTCCTATCTACCCTTTCACCATGATAAATCAAATTTGTACAATCAGGTAGTAGTAATTCACCAGGAGTGTATAGTACTCATAAACTCAACACACCACTCTTTATATTTAGGCCTACGAATGGTGAATAAACATTCCCAATCGGGAAAAGAAGAGTTCCCATACCTTTGGATTAGATGCTGCCTAACTGATTTAGCTAGTTGGACCCTTTCCAAAGGCTCCCAATCGATTACCCTCGGTACTTTTACATTTTTCGATACCTGTTTAAATTTGTTACTTTGGTACGTCGGGTAATCTCTCCAACTTCGATCAAATCTCAAATTGGGATGCAAAACCTCTTCATGAATCGTTGGGTGTTCTATTATTGGATGAATCGGAAATTGTACATAGGCATTAATATATTCTTGTTGTGGATCATAATATGGTATGTGTTGATCATTATGATATTGTTGTTCCTGTTGTTGCTCCGGTTCGTGATATTGCATCTCTGGCTGTGGTTCCGGAGCAGGTTGCCTAGATGATGATGATGCACCATCAGTATCGGTATATCTCTGTAAAACACATTAAACACAAAATTTGTGCATCCAAATATGCATTAGTGTTAGCAAAATAAAAAATTAAAACAATTACAATAACATGTTTAATTCATATTAAACTTATACTCATTTTCATATTTTTATCAAATATACACTTTTTCAAATAAGCATATATGAAAATGTTTACAAAGTTCATAAGCATTCAACTCAAATAACATGTCAAAATAATCATTACTAGCAATTAAACAAGTTTCAAATGGCATTTATATCAAATTAATCAAGTTCATGAATTTTAGACTTAAAAAGTCTACTTTAATTCTCAAAAATCATGTTTAGGATCAAAGTTTGGATCATTTAGCTACCTAAACATGTTACACTACTTAATTTAGCAATAATTCATGACAAAAATTGGCCATAACCTGTTTATATCAAAAAGCCTCAAATTGCTTAAGAACACAAACCCTAGATTTCTAAAAATTTTGAAGTTTTTGGCTTCAAATCATGACAAATTGCATCAATCTAGGTTATACATGCATAATATACTAACAATTTAACTCTAATTAAACTAGAAATTAACAAAATCAAATTAGGTAAAAATTAGCTCAAGAACACTAAAATTCGAATTTAAAGAGTTTTAGGGGTGAAATCTTTACCTTCTTTGAAAAACTTCTGAACAATTTCATGATTAAAGCTGATTATTGTGAAAAATTTGGTTGATTTTGGTGAAAAATGGCGAATTTTTGGGAGAGTTTCGTGTAGTTGTGTGTGTGTTATTGTGTTGAAGACAGAACAGCTCACTGGCTTTTGTTCCTGACCAGCTATCTGGCCTCATGCGATCGCATGGTTTTGCAGTTCAAACCCCATGCGATCGCATGGGGTTCAGGTATATTTTTTTATTATAAAAACCTTATACTTATAAAGCAAAAATTAAATAAATTTAAAATTTTGTTTTCCTTGTTATTTAGGACGAGGTCGTTTCGGATCGTTGTCCTAGTCCGTCTCTCGACAAAATTTTTAAATTTGTCACTCTTTAAGCGTCGTTTTAAAAGCAAAGATTTTTGGGTTTTTCAAATGTTTTTGGCATATTTTAAATCAAATAAGATTAAAAATAATGATAATAAAATTTCTCGTCCCGCCCTCGGGTAAAGCAATTTCGGTTCAACGACCTAGTCTTCAACTCACGACGAATTTTAGAAATCATATTTTTAACTTAATGAAATAAAGTACATTTTTGTTTTAAAATTCACACCAAACTTAAATTTAAAATGTATAGAATTAAAAATTCATATTATTAATATTTTTATACATTAATTTTACAAACTTATATTGAAAATATTAATTTTTAAAATATTTAAAAACTTAAATATATTGGTTTTAAAAATTTACATTATTAATTTAATATTAATATAAAAACAAGGTAAAAATAAAATTAAAAATCTTTTTGGTCTTTTATCCCACTTTAATCAATCAAATATTATCAAAAATATACGCCCCTCTTTTGGGTTAAGTAATTTCGGCTATATTACCTAGTTTTACTCCTGACGAATTTTTGAAATATTTTGGGTTGATTGATTAAAGATATTTATACCTTAAGAATAAACGGTAAATTTTGCAGTGATGTAATAAATTTTTGTATGATATCAATAATTTCGGTTTCGCATACCTAATTTTATTGAATATCAATTTAATACTTTATAGCGAACGATTCAGCGTTTATTATCAAAAGGTTAAAAGCAATAAGTAAAAATAAAAACTGTACATACTTAGCTGTGAGAAAGAATTCTCAGAGACCTGCTTTAGCCGACTCATAGGAGAGTCGTGTGATTTGGTTTTCCATAGCTACGTAAGCATAACCTCGATTCTTCAATAACTTTTCTTCTAAACATATGAACGGTCCTTCTCTGCATAGAGTAACAAATTCGGTATTTGAATATGTTTGATTGTTTGAACATTTACCTTCGTGTGACCATTTTCCGCATTTATGACATCTTTCAAGGTGTCGTGCTCTTCTTTTTGTTGCAGATTTTGATTTTCCTTTACCAAAATGTATCTTATGATGATCTTTTCTGAGTTCTTTCCTCACTTCGTCCATTTTGCCTCTTATGAATGATACCAGTTTACTCGGGAAAGTATTATTATTACGTTTAGTAATCATAGCGTGTAGTAGTAGACCATGGTTCAAATCAAAGGAATTCTTCATCTCGTAAAACCTAAAAAAATAAAAATTCAGAATGGAGGGAGAAGACTAGTTCCTTAGGGTCTGCTGGGGAAAGACCATTCGGATTCCATTCTCGAGAACTACACGAAAACAGAAAATCTAACTCTAACAGAAATATATATTATCCTTAAAAAGACTTGATTCTCCCCACACTTAGTTAGTTGTGGTGTCGAAATTGTGATTAACTTCATTTTCAATTGGACTATCAACAACTTGTATATCTCTGAATTTTACTTCAAGCCAATTGTTGATTTCCTCTGTAACTTTCACAAATTCAACTAACATTGCCTTTTCTTTAGGCAACAAATTGGATACTAATCGGTTACATAACTTAAAGTTCCTCTTAATCCTAGCATCTTGAATCCATTTATAAAGTTTCTTCGTTGAACTGTTAAAAATGGGTTCATCTAATTTCGTATCAACAACGGGGTTCTTTGTTATCAGGTCATCATTGGTTGTTGCTTCATCTTCCCCACACTTAGGCATTTTTATTGGTTCAACAATTTTGATTGGTGGAGATCTAAACTTTCGGTTCACAAAGGTAATCGATTTGTCACCATTCCTAAGTGTCATTCTACCTTCTCTTACATCAATGAACGCTTCGGTGGTTGCTAAAAATGGGCGACCTAAAATTAGAGGAATATCAAGGTCTTCCTCCATATTAATAACTATGAAATTTGCAACAAAGGTCAAACTTCTCACTTTAACAAGTAAATTGTTTTCTATTCCAACCGGGTGTTTAATGGTTTGATTAAATAATTGAACACCTATTCTGGTTGGTCTTAATTTACCCGCACCTAATCTTTTATATAAGGAAAGAGGCATAACATTTGCACTTGCTCCTAAATCTGCGAGTCCATTATACATAGCACCATCATTAAGCAAGCAAGAAATGATAAATTCACCTGGGTCTACTACTTTAGTAAGTAGAGTTGGGTTGTTAATCTTTTCCGGGTGATCTTTTCTTGGTTCTTTCACTTCTACTTGAACTACTTGTTCACATTTTTCTTCATTTCTTGGAATGGGAGGTTTGTATAGGAATTCTTCTTCATCACTCCAATTTGAAGCTTCCCCGTCTTCCAATTTTGGTTTTTCATATGTTGTTGATAACATATTTATGTTTTCATTCTGAGGATTTTCTTGGGTGGTGAAATTATGATTTACTTCATTGTCAACTTCCATTGGATCATGTATGTAATGTTTAACTCTGTGACCATTAACTTTAAATTCAATTCCATTTGAATTTATTAACTCTATTGTTCCGTATGGGAAAACTCTTTTGACTATGAATGGTCCAGACCATCTAGATTTCAATTTTCCAGGAAATAGCTTGAATCGTGAATTGAAAAGAAGAACTCTGTCTCCTTCTTTAAATTCTTTTGAACTTCTGATTCTTTTATCATGCCATTTCTTCGTTCTTTCCTTATATATTAACGAATTTTCATATGTTTCATATCTTAATTCTTCTAATTCGTTTAGTTGACTTAACCGTAGACGTCCTGTCATACCCCGTCCTAATCCATCCGGATGAAGTCCATATTGATTATAAACGATTGACAACAGTTGATTACATCGCGATGTACTTGACCTCTATATGATACATTTTACAAACATTGCATTCGTTTTTGAAAAGATAATCTTTCGTTACATCGAAAGTTGACGACATGCATACCATTTTATAATATATCTAACTATAATTGACTTAATAATAACCTTGATGAACTTAACGACTCGAATGCAACGTCCTTTGAAATATGTCATGAATGACTCCAAGTAATATCTTTAAAATGAGCAATTGCACAGCGGAAGATTTCTTTCGTACCTGAGAATAACATGCTTTCAAGTGTCAATCAAAAGGTTGGTGAGTTCATTAGTTTAACATAAATAATCATTTCCATCATTTTAATAGACCACAAGATTTTCATATTTCAACACACATCCCATACATAGAGATAAAAATCATTCATATGGTGAACACCCGGTAACCGACATTAACAAGATGCATATATAAGAATATCCCCATCATTCCGGGACACCCTTCAGATATGATATAAATTTCGAAGTACTAAAGCATCCGGTACTTTAGATAGAGTTTATTAGGCCCAATAGATCTATCTTTAGAATTCGCGTCAATTAGGGTGTCTGTTCCCTAATTCTTAGATTACCAGACTTAATAAAAAGGGGCATATTTGATTTCGATCATTCACCCATAGAATGTAGTTTCAATTACTTGTGTCTATTTCGTAAAACAGTTATAAAAGTTGCGCATGTATTCTCAGCCCAAAAATATAAAGGGTAAAAAGGCAAATGAAACTCACCATACTGTATTTCATAGTAAAAATACATATAACATCATTGAACAAGTGTAAGGTTGGCCTTGGATTCACGAACCTATATCATTTATATAAATTAACACATATATTTGTAATCGAACGAATATATACCTTATTAATGATATACTTGTTAAATTATATGTTATATGTATTAATTATAGTTTTACATATCTAATTGTTATTTGGTAAAATAATAATAATAATAAGTAAAAGTCGTATTATCTTATAATAATAATAATAGTAATAATACTTATTAAAAAAATAATTATAGTAATAATAACCATGATAATTATAATATTAGTAATGATAATAAAAATAATGATAATAATCATGTATATATTTATAAATCATGATAATGATATTAATAATAATAATAATAATGTTAATAATAATAATGATAATAATATTAATGGTGATAATAATATTTATCTTTAATCATAATAATGAAATGATAATAATAATAATATCAATAATAATGTTAATAATTATAATAATAATAATAAAAGTAATAATAATAATAATAATAATAAGTGAATAGAAATTCAACCTCAAAGAAGTAATCCTAAAGAAAATGCCCAAGTCCAGGTTTGAACCCGCGACGTCCCGCTAACCCGATAAACCCTTAAGCCATCTGATCTGCTGTTGTCTTTCTGTTTTAAATTTATCACTTAAATTTATTTACGCCTATTTCTGTTTTCTTCATCAATTTATCCTCAACATTTTTGGCCCAATCATGAAGTATATGTTGGATCTCGGTCCAACCACTCGATTCCAAGCCTACTAAATCAATTTCGAGCACAACACCTATACCTTCTTCAGTCCATCTCATTTCAATTGAAAATCACATGTTCTAAATGGCCCAATTTGATTTACGTGGTATTTGAAGAAGTTAAAATTACTTTGGTTATCACCCACTTGTGTGCATATCTTCAATGATTAGGCCAACCACTTATACTACTTTTGCATTTCTTAATTATTGTTAGTGCTATATCATGTAAACGTACAGCTCAAAAGTAACTTACCAACTTTGGATCCTTATTATATAATCTTAAATGGTTATCATCATTATCATGTCATTTTTATTATGGATTCATCATCAATCGTAAAAACCGTAACACCAATCATCATCATCTTATCCTATCATCATCATACATAAAATGATATTATGTTCATCATCATAATCCTTTATTATCATTATCTACTCGTCACCATCATCGTCTATAATCATGACGTAATAACATCCCTTTCTCATCATTAAACATGTACTATCATCATCATTCATTCATCTCTCGGCTCAATCAGAAACACAGAAACATATAACTTGGCCCGATAAATAAAATAATAGGGACACGGTCCAACAGATAAATCAATCATGGCCCAACCAAAAGGATCTCTCGGCCCAGCAGTAAAAGTCCATTAAACAAAATCAAACGACCCAAAGTGAATTAGTGTCCACCCTTGTGAGTAAATAAAAAAAAAAATATGTCGGCAGGAATTTAGTGGGAGGGGGACCCTTCGGTTTTAACCAGGAGCAAAAAGATATCCACATACTTCATTATTAATCATCATTTAATCATTATTTAGCAGTAAACAAAAAAAAAATTTAATAACGAGATGGCAGCTGCAGCAATTTCTTTGTCATACTTTATTGCTTCAGCCAAACCGTAACAGTAGCAGTAATTTGAGCAGTTGAGGATATAAACATCAATGTATTTGATAAGGTTGGTTCGTATGGTGTTCGATGAACAAGAAGAATTAGTAACAGTGGCCATTAATGTTGTTGGAAGGTTCAAAGTGTGATCGAATAGGATGATGATTAATTGATATAATAGAGGTGGTGATGTGATTAGCGGTTCATGATCAAAACAGAAAATAGCGAGTATAGTAATATATCAAGCAAGTAAGGGTTTTGTTAGGTTTGTTGAAAAAACCCATGACCTGACAAGGAAACAGAGAATGAACCGCAATAATAGCGAATAGTAGCTGCAATATATCGAGCAACAATAGTATGAATTTAACAGGTGGTTGTTTGGTTCGATCTTGTGATTAAAACAGAAAAGAATGTACAATTAAACAGCAGCTTGTAGGTGATGGTTATGGCTGTAAGTTGATCGAACAGAAGGAGTAATAGGAACAAGTAGGGTGTAGTTCGTGGGTCTTGGTTGAAACAGGAAGAAAGAAAATGCAGCAGCAGGTATTTAATGGGTTTTTCATATTTGTTATGGTGGTTCTAATGGTAGTGAAGTGATAGTGATGATGGCGGCTGCAATAGTGATAGTGGTGGTGATGGTGGATCATTAGTGATTATTGATGGTGGTGTGTGTGGAACTCGACAAGATCAAGAAGGAAACATGAATAAGAATAAAAAATAATAGTAGCACTAACCATGGTGATTATTTGAATAGTCGATGGTTTTTGCTACGGTTTTTGGATGGTTGCCGGTGGTTCATGACGGTGAAGCAGATTTGAAAGATTTGTGAGCTCATGTTCTTCTTTGATTGATTAATTAGTGTGATTTTAATTAATTAATCAATCAGAAATTTGTTATAAACGAAGAAAGATATATTGTGTGCATGGGGTGAGAATAGATAGTAGTTTGTAAAGAGATATTGGAGAGTTGATTGGTAGTCATGGTGAGTTGTCGACATATACAAATGAAGAAAGAAAAATAAGGTGCAAGTGGGTTTTCTAGTGCAATTATATGCATGTATATATGTTAAATAATGAGATAGAGATAGTGGAGTTTGACAGATAATAGAATAGTAAACTCGATTCTCTTCAATCATCAAACAAATATCACAGATTACATAACTATTAGTCAATCAACATAAATTAAAAATAGTAACGTTCAATCAGTTGGGTAAAGTTCAATCAGTTGGGTTCTTAATCAAACTTTTGGTTATATGTTCCATCAATTGCAGAGATCAATAATTTTAATAATAATATAATAACTATAATATAATTTAAAGTATAAACGTGTGATAAGTTAGCCGCCATCATTTACGGACTAGATTTCATACTCCGTTGATAAATAGTGGTGGATAAAGATCTTCGGAAAAATCATAAATTTTATATATTAAATCCCTTTATTTATTTAAGTCATTATTGTATGATTAACTGTTTAAATTTATCAAATAAAAATTAACTCAATCGTTCGCGCTCGATCCTGGGTAAAATTATAGAGAGTTCTAAAATTTAACAAATAGTTCCTAAATACATTTTTAGTAAATCTATAATTTATAGAACTCATTTTCGGATCATCGTTTATTTTAAAATAATATAAGTTTGAATTTAACTTGCTTAATACCAATCGAAACATTAAAGAGTAATACAATCATTTAATATTTATTTTTAATATACTTTATTTATATATAGAGATATATTTTAAATAATAATTATCATCATATCCTATTTTTATTTTATTAATTTTTAATAACAACATCATATAATACTTCAAATTATATTTCGAATTATTATTTATATATACATACACACATTTCTTTTTACAATTAATTGTTCGTGAATCATCGAGAGCAGTCGAAGGTCAACTGAATATATGAAACAGTTCAAAAATTTTGAGATCCAACCTAACAGACTTTGCTTATCGTGTCAAAATATTAAATTGTATCGAGAGTTTGATTTAAAATTAGTCAAAATTTTCCGGGTCACTACAGTACCTACCCGTTAAAGAAATTTCGTCCCGAAATTTGAGTGAGGTCGTCATGGCTAACAATAAAAATGTTTTCATGACGAATATGAGTTGATAAAATAGAGTTTTATCATTATGGAGTAATATGGATAAATCAATTCGATTACTCGGAGAGTATGAGTGAAGCTATCGCAAAAGAGCGAAATGAGAAACTTAAGTTTCGTCATATCTTTTGACGTAGATAGGATTGATTTTCGGAGTTTAAGGGATTTAAGAAAATCTTCGAAATCGAAAAGATTTGATTCTTCGGTGAGTAAGGAAATTAAGATCTCTATAATTAAATACGGTGATCTGCCTCGATTACTCTTTCTGATACTTCCATTATAAATTAAGCTCTTCCATTCCATTATTCCCACCATTTCTATACTTTCTTTCTTAGTTCATATATTCAAAAGATTGTGAAAATGCTTAATCCCGTTCTAATCCTTGATATTTTCCTAATTATCATTTCTGTCATCCTTCTTTTCAATCTTCCACCAGAAAAATCTGTTTACTTCTACTATTACCTTGGGGTGATACTATTCTTAATTCTACCGTGTCTTTATATTACTATTCGTATTAATATCCACGGTTTATAACTTCCGTGTTGTTATTGAGCTTTATATCTCCCCTTATATTTCAATGTCCCTAATTCTGTTTCCTATAATCATTGTCATTCACAGTTAATACTCTCTCCTATTTGCTGTGATTAATGCTCAAATTTCTATTTCGAAGCTTTATCCCTTCGTTTCTTCTTCTTGCGATTAGGCATCTCTTGTAATGGTCCAGAGTTCGCAGATATGAATTTCGGAATGAACATTGCTAATGTTCTAAGAAGAAAATGGTAATGGCACGATCTCGATTTGTCAATTTACCAGAATCACTGCGAATAGAACTATCAAGTATATACTTTCTTGATATGTTCAGAAGTTAAGCAGAATGAAAGAGTTATGTAACATGGCACATGATGACGTTATGATCTGTGAATCATCACGTTCCATTAGAAACTCAGCATGACTTACTATAATATAATCACGTTGATCAAGTGTCATTATATTATATTAACTCATGCTTCAGTTCCCAACACTACTTTAATAACATCCATATTTTAAGCTCGAAAGTTTACAGAATATAGAAACTAACAGTTTCTATATGATGTAACACTGATAGCACGAAGAGATTAATGATTTCAGATAAGATTAGTAATGAAAATATATTCAGTAATATCGAGGATATTTATAATGAAAGATACGATAATATCTCAGAATATCTAAGATCAGAGGATGATAGAAACTATTGTCCGCAAGGGTTTAGAGTAAGGAGCAAGATATTCGCTAAAGACTTTAGCTGGCATTGAATCATTTGGTTTTTTTGAAGTCAAACTTATTCTTTGTGATTTTTCCACGGCTTCCTTCATAGTTTCGCATAATCCGCTTTTCGGTACTAAATTTTTCTATTGAATGTTTCCAATACTCCATTCTTTATCATCAAACTTTCAATGATTAAGGTCGTGTACAGTTTTTGCCGCTGTATTCAGCTTTTTCAGAATTTGTGGTATTGATTTGTAGACTGGGTGCTTTTCAGAATTTCAGAATGGAAGATCATAATTCTAAGAGATAAAGGTTATATGTTTACATATAACTGTTGATGTAGACATGCTGCGAGATTTCAAAATATTGGTTGCTGATTCTCGGTGTTTGGTACGGCAATTCTTGTTATCAGATGTAGATGAGTAGGTGACAGGATTTCAATGAATATAATAACTTTTCATAAATTCAAAGATCAATGATGTTGCTGGTAAGTTTACTGCTAATGTAGTGAGATATAAACGGTTCTCCGGTATCGATGACGAAAGGCAACTTATATATCAGGGTTATAATAAGCTAATCCGAGTGAAAAGTCGAAGTTGACTTGTTAGAGCTGTGACAAAATTAGCTAATTTGGAAAGGGATTGCAAAGTTATGTTGGGTAATAATAACACTAAAGGTATTAACACAGCTATGTGTTAAATGTTTACTCAGTTTCCGAGAGTTTTTCAGGTGCATAACTATATGCATAAATCTTTCCTTTCGTAGATGAAATGCTGTTGGTTCATCCTCTCAATTTAGGTGTTCCCAACATTCGTGAAAGGTTTGAACGCAGATTGTAATTGTCAACATACAAATGAGGTTTAAGATGAAATCAAGTGGCAAACTTGAAGAATTGTTTAGTTTCATATGTTCTAATCAATATTTTAATTCATTTTAATTATCCAATGTTATTAGTCCACAGTCGATAGTCCACAGTTGACAGTCCAATAATTCATATATAATTTAATATATAATATTCGAATTAATTAATACGTATCGTGACCCGTGTACATGTCTCAGACTCGATCACAACTCAAACTATATATATTATTGTAGAATCAACCTCAACCCTGTATAGAGAACTCGATCATTACTGCATATAGAGTGTCTATGGTGACTCCAAATAATATATATAGATGTGTCGATATGATATGTCAAAACCTTGTATACGTGTCCCGATATTTAAGTGCGTAAATAACAGTATTTAAATGACGATAAATAAAGTGCGTAAAATAAATAACGAAAATTAAATGACGATAAATAAAATTAAGAGAATTAAAATTTCGATAATTAAATTGTAATACGGAATTAACAGTTAGCTAGGAACAGTTAGCGTGGATTCTTAATAAAATTTCTCATAGTTAATTTGTCTGTTTCTAACAAATTTTATTTTGTCAAATGTTTTCTTCATTATGCCACTTGTTGGATTCTGATAGGTCAAAGTCCAAATATTAAATTGAATGAAAATGATTATTCTGCGGTGAACGGATACATATATCGGTGGTTGTAAGTAGGATAGTAAATGATTGTTGAATCAGATTCGAAGAATGTACAATGTAACTTATTAATGTGAAATTTAAATATTCCTCGGGTATTACCTACCCGTTAAAATATTTTCACCATTAACAGTTTGTACGAAAGAAATTTTTTTTTTATTACAATCTTTATGAAAACATATATACATATATACTTTCTTCAGATGTAATCATGGATTTAATGAGTTAATTTGATATTAAACTCATTTGGTTTACGGTTAGAACTAGAATACATAATCTCTAAAACATTAGAGATTACATAATCGCCATGTCGAACGAAGATAAATGATGTAGAACGATTCGCAGATTGATGATTATGCTTGAGGTATAGATTGCGAGGTTGAGACGTGTGATGATGTTGTTGTTGTTGGTACTGATTATGCTGCTGGTACTACTGATGGCGGTACTGTTGCTATCGGTGCTACAACTGTTGTTGGTGCTAAGGTTGGTGATGATGTTGGTGTAGTAAGTATAGCTTGTAAATCACGCACCATTCTTGTCAGGTTTTCTATCCTACCCTCTATCATTTCTATCCATCCACTCATCTTATTCGATAGATCTTGATTATCAATTCGAAGTTCCCTAACTTCTTCTAATATTCCCCTTTGATTGGTATTCGGAAGTAGAGGTTGAATATTTTCTGAGATTGCAGTAATGCGACCTTCGAGGTGGAAAACTTTAGCAAGAAGGGTGAATACAGTGTTGCGCATAGGTTCACTGGTGAGTACATCGTTTTCTCCGATGTTAGGAGGTAAGTTTGGTTCGCAGTAGGGCTCGCCTTCTTCATTTCTCCATCGAGTGAGTAAGTCTCGGACCCACCCCCATCTCCTCCAGAAAGAAAAATAACTAAATGGTTGAGGCACTTCTGGTTCGTTGACTTCGGAGTCTGCTTCAATATACATCTTGAAATCGCTTCCGGAACTAATAGAATCCAAGCTAGGTGTAGGATCCATCTCTCACGATCAGTTAAAGGGTTTTGATATGAAATGATTTTCAAATATCGAATGATATTCTAATTATATATAGAATATCTATACATACTTCCAAAGATCCCGTGAATTACGGAGAAAATTAAGGAAACGTGTCAGATAAAGTCTACAGTGACAGATACGCTAAGATATGGATTTATCTATAGACTGTCTATGCAATAGAGGCAGTAATACGTGTCTAGACTTTAAGGATGATAAGCAAATAATTTTCGATCCTATTGATAAGCAAAAACTTTTGACTTGCAGACACGGTCGAAGTCCAGACTCACTAATGCATCCTAACGACTTATCAGTTATACACACTAATGCAGACCTGGTTCGCTAAGACCACCACTCTGATACCAACTGTCATACCCCGTCCTAATCCATCTGGACGAAGTCCATATTGATTATAAACGATTCACAATAGTTGATTATATCGCGAGGTACTTGACCTCTATATGATACATTTTACAAACATTGCATTCGTTTTTGAAAAGATAATCTTTTGTTACATCGAAAGTTGATGACATGCATACCATTTCATAATATATCTAACTACAATTGACTTAATAATAACCTTGATGAACTCAACAACTCGAATGCAACGTCTTTTGAAATATGTCATGAATGACACCAAGTAATATCTTTAAAATGAGCAATTACACAGCGGAAGATTTCTTTCATACCTGAGAATAACATGCTTTCAAGTGTCAACCAAAAGGTTGGTGAGTTCATTAGTTTAACATAAATAATCATTTCCATCATTTTAATGGACCACAAGATTTTCATATTTCAACACACATCCCATACATAGAGATAAAAATCATTCATATGGTGAACACCTGGTAACCGACATTAACATGATGCATATATAAGAATATCCCCATCATTCCGGAACACCCTTCGGATATGATATATAAATTTTAAAGTACTAAAGCATCCGGTACTTTGGATGGGGTTTGTTAGGACCAATAGATCTATCTTTAGGATTCGCGTCAATTAGGGTGTCTGTTCCCTAATTCTTAGATTACCAGACTTAATAAAAAGGAGCATATTCGATTTCGATCATTCACCAATAGAATGTAGTTTCAATTACTTGTGTCTATTTCGTAAAACAGTTATAAAAGTTGCGCATGTATTCTCAGCCCAAAAATATAAAGGGTAAAAAGGCAAATGAAACTCACCATACTGTATTTCGTAGTAAAAATACATATAACATCATTGAACAAGTGTAAGGTTGGCATCGGATTCACGAACCTATACCATTTATATAAATTAACACATATATTTGTAATCGAACGAATATATACCTTATTAATGATATACTTGTTAAATTATATGTTATATGTATTAATTATAGTTTTACATATCTAATTTTTATTTGGTAAAATAATAATAATAATAAGTAAAAGTTGTATTATCTTATAATAATAATAATAGTAATAATACTTATTAATAAAAATAATTATAGTAATAATAACCATGATAATTATAATATTAGTAATGATAATAAAAATAATGATAATAATCATGTATATATTTATAAATCATGATAATGATATTAATAATAATAATAATAATGTTAATAATAATAATGATAATAATATTAATGGTGATAATAATATTTATCTTTAATCATAATAATGAAATGATAATAATAATAATATCAATAATAATGTTAATAATTATAATAATAATAATAAAAGTAATAATAATAATAAGTGAATAGAAATTCAACCTGAAAGAAGTAATCCTAAAGAAAATGCCCAAGTCCAGGTTTGAACCCGTGACGTCCCGCTAACCCGATAAACCCTTAAGCCGTCTGATCTGCTGTTGTCTTTCTGTTTTAAATTTATCACTTAAATTTATTTACGCCTATTTCTGTTTTCTTCATCAATTTATCCTCAACATTTTTGGCCCAATCATGAAGTATATGTTGGATCTCGGTCTAACCACTCGATTCCAAGCCTACTAAATTGATTTCGAGCCCAACACCTATACCTTCTTCAGTCCATCTCATTTCAATTGAAAATCACATGTTCTAAATGGCCCAATTTGATTTACGTGGTATTTGAAGAAGTTAAAATTACTTTGGTTATCACCCACTTGTGTGCATATCTTCAATGATTAGGCCAACCACTTATACTACTTTTTCATTTCTTAATTATTTTTAGTGCTATATCATGTAAACATACAGTTCAAAAGTAACTTACCAACTTTGGATCCTTATTATATAATCTTAAATGGTTATCATCATTATCACGTCATTTTTATTATGGATTCATCATCAATCGTAAAAACCGTAACACCAATCATCATCATCTTATCTTATCATCATCATACATAAAATCGTATTACGTTCATCATCATAATCCTATATTATCATTATCTACTCGTCACCATCATCGTCTATAATCATGACGTAATAACATCTCTTTCTCATCATTAAACATGTACTATCATCATCATTCATTCATCTCTCGGCTCAATCGGAAACACTGAAACATATAACTTGGCCCGATAAACAAAATAATAGGGACACGGTCCAACAGATAAATCAATCATGGCCCAACCAAAAGGATCTCTCTGCCCAGCAGTAAAAGTCCATTAAACAAAATCAAACGACCCAAAGTGAATTAGTGTCCAACCTTGTGAGTAAATAAAAAAAAATATGTCGGCAGGAATTTAGTGGGAGGGGGACCCTTCGGTTTTAACCAGGAGCAAAAAGATATCCACATACTTCATTCTTAATCATCATTTAATCGTTATTTAACAGTAAACAAAAAAAAAATTTAATAACGAGATGGCAGCTGCAGCAATTTCTTTGTCATACTTTATTGCTTTAGCCAAACCATAACAGTAGCAGCAATTTGAGCATTTGAGGATATAAACATCAATGTATTTGATAAGGTTGGTTCGTATGGTGTTCGATGAATAAGAAGAATTAGTAACAGTGGCTATTAATGGTGTTGGAAGGTTCAAAGTGTGATCGAATAGGATGACGATTAATTGATATAATAGAGGTGGTGATGTGATTAGCGATTCATGATCAAAACAGAAAATAGCGAGTATAGTAATATATCGAGCAAGTAAGGGTTTTGTTAGGTTTGTTGAAACAACCCATGACCTGACAAGGAAATAGAGAACGAACCGCAATAATAGCGAATAGTAGCTGCAATATATTGATCAACAATAGTATGAATTTAACAGGTGGTTGTTTGGTTTGATCTTGTGATTAAAACAGAAAAGAATGTACAATTAAACATCAGCTTGTAGGTGATGGTTATGGCTGTAAGTTGATCGAACAAAAGGAGTAATAGGAACAAGTAGGGTGTAGTTCGTGGGTCTTGGTTGAAACAGGAAGAAAGAAAATGCAGCAGCAGGTATTTAATGGGTTTTTCATAGTTGTTATGGTGGTTCTAATGGTAGTGAAGTGATAGTGATAATGGCGGCTGCAATAGTGATAGTAGTGGTGATGGTGGATCATTAGTGATTATTGATGGTGGCGTGTGTGGAACTCGACAAGATCAAGGAGGAAACATGAATAAGAATCGAAAATAATAGTAGCACTAACCATGGTGATTATTTGGATAGTCGATGGTTTTTGCTACAGTTTTTGGATGGTTGCTGGTGGTTCATGACGGTGAAGCAGATTTGAAAGATTTGTGAGCTCATGTTCTTCTTTGATTGATTAATTAGTGTGATTTTAATTAATTAATCAATCAGAAATTTGTTATAAACGGAGAAAGATATATTGTGTGCATGGGGTGAGAATAGATAGTAGTTTGTAAAGAGATATTGGAGAGTTGATTGGTAGTCATGGTGAGTTGTCGACATATACAAATGAAGAAAGAAAAATATGGTGCAAGTGGGTTTTCTAGTGCAATTATATGCATGTATATATGTTAAATAATGAGATAGAGATATTGGAGTTTGACAGATAATAGAATAGTAAACTCGATTCTCTTCAATCATCAAACAAATATCACGTATTACATAACTATTAGTCAATCAACATAAATTACAAATAGTCAAGTTCAATCAGTTGGGTAAAGTTCAATCAGTTGGGTTCTTAATCAAACTTTTGGTTATATGTTCCATCAATTGCAGAGATCAATAATTTTAATAATAATATAATTACTATAATATAATTTAAAGTATAAACGTGTGATAAGTTAGCCGCCATCATTTACGGACTAGATTTCATACTCCGTTGATAAATAGTGGTGGATAAAGGTCTTCGGAAAAATCATAAATTTTATATATTAAATCCCTTTATTTATTTAAGTCATTATTGTATGATTAACTGTTTAAATTTATCAAATAAAAATTAACTCAATCGTTCGCGCTCGATCCTGGGTAAAATTATAGAGAGTTCTAAAATTTAACAAATAGTTCCTAAATACATTTTTAGTAAATCTATAATTCATAGAACTCATTTTCGGATCACCGTTTATTTTAAAATAATATAAGTTTGAATTTAACTTGCTTAATACCAATCGGAACATTAAACGAGTATTACAATCATTTAATATTTATTTTTAATATACTTTATTTATAAATAGAGATATATTTTAAATAATAATTATCATCATATCCTATTTTTATTTTATTAATTTTTAATAACAACATCATATAATACTTCAAATTATATTTCGAATTATTATTTATATATACATACACACATATCTTTTTACAATTAATTGTTCGTGAATTGTCGAGAGCAGTCGAAGGTCAACTGAATATATGAAACAGTTCAAAAATTTTGAGATCCAACCTAACAGACTTTGCTTATCGTGTTAAAATATTAAATCGTATCGAGAGTTTGATTTAAAATTAGTCGAAATTTTCCGGGTCACTACACGTCCGGCTTCATGTAAATCAAGATTACATGTCTTCAAAGCCCAAAATGCTTTATGCTCAATTTCTACTGGAAGGTGACATGCTTTTCCATAAATGAGTTTAAAAGGTGTGGTTCCAATTGGAGTTTTGTAGGCTGTTCTAAAAGCCCAGAGTGCATCCTCCAATTTCATGGACCATTCCTTCGGATTTGATCCTACGGTTTTCTCTAGAATACGTTTTAATGCTCGGTTGGTATTTTCAACTTGTCCACTTGTTTGTGGATGATAAGCGGTTGAAATTTTATGAGTTACTCCATATCTTTTGAGAACTTTCTCAAGTTGATTGTTACAAAAATGAGTACCCCGATCACTTATTAAAGCTTTCGGTGTTCCGAACCTTGCAAAAAGACGTTTTAAGAAGTTGACTTCAACTAGTGCATCGTTAGTTGGGAGAGCTTGTGCTTCCGCCCATTTAGATACATAATCAATGGCAACGAGAATGTAGAGATTATTATCAGATTTTGGAAATGGACCCATAAAGTCAATACCCCAAACGTCAAATACATCACATACTTGAATGACATTTTGTGGCATTTCATCATGTTGACTTATTTTCTGGCCCTTTGACAAGCATCACAGGATTTGCAAAGAAGGTGTGCGTCTTTGAAAATTGTAGGCCAATAGAATCCAGCATCGTAGACTTTTCTTGCTGTGAGTTGAGGCCCATAATGCCCTCCTGTTGGTCCTGTGTGACAATGGTTTAAGATTTGACTGGCTTCATCCCCGAATACACATCGGCGTATTATTCCATTGGGACAACTTTTGAATAAATGTGGATCTCCACACTGCTCACAACAAATTCGTATTGAGTGAATATCTTTAGTCATCTTTTCTATTCATCTCTTGACAGCATCTATCTTTGCAGAAATGGAATCAAAGTCATGGCTAGAATCGGCTCTAGCCGCTTTAGATGATCTAACGATATCTTTTTCTTGGTGCCACTCATGTGAGTGGGAAGCAGTGTTATCAATAATTTTGTAAGCTTTAGTTGCAGTTTTTTTCATAATGGAACCACCAGCTGCTATGTCGATGTCTTTTCGTGTAGTGATGTCACATCCTTGGTAGAATATTTATACTATTTGATAAGTGTCTAAACCATGTTGCGGACATCCTCGCAATAACTTTCCAAATCTTGTCCACGCCTCATATAGAGTTTCATTTGGCTTTTGCGTGAACGTAACAATTTCTCCTTGAAGTCTCACGGCTTTAGATGCCGGAAAGAATTGTTTAAGAAATTTTTCAACTAAAACATCCCATGTATCAATCGCCCCTTCCGGTAACGATTCTAACCAATCTTTGGCTTCTCCCTTTAAAGTCCAGGGAAATAACATGAGGTATATCTGGTCATCCTCAACTTCTCTTATCTTGAATAGTGTACAGATCCTATTAAAGTTACGAAGATGTTCGTTTGGATCTTCCTTCGGCGCACCACTAAATTGGCATTGTTTAGTTACCATATGTAGGATTTGTCCTTTGATTTCATAATCTGACGCATTAATGTATGGTTGAGTAATTGCATGACCTTGGCCAGTGCGTTTAGCTCTCATTCAGTTCCAGATTCAACATGATTGAATTGGTTGAATCTGAATCACTAGAGGATTCTAATTTAATGGTTTCTTCCTTGACAATCTCTGGATGAGTGATTTGTGGTTCAGGAGGAATGATTAGTGATTCAGGATCTCTAAATTGTCCCTGAATATCCTCCGGATTCTCAATTGTGAGGTCGGGTTCAAAAAATGGATTATCGGAAATTTGAATTATAGTACTTGGTCGACTAGATGACGATTCTAAAGAAAAATCAACGGCAACAAAAGGTGGTGAACGTTTTGCTCGGTGCATTCACTAAATATCCTATTAGTTATAAAAGATAAAAATTATATAAGTTATCAAATTAATAGACTTTTCTAATTTTTCCCACGTTTCGAATAGCCAATAGATGCAGCAGGTAGCCAGGACCCTTTAAATCGGAAGCCCACAACTCGCCACTAATAAATTCAACTATTACTACGAACCAGAAAATTTTGGATGTCTATCAATTTAACCGCTTAAAATAATTTTTCGTCGAAGTTTAAAGAAATTTTAGAGAAGAAATAGAAAATTCAATGTCCTAAAAACTAGGGCGTCGAGAAATAAGAAAG
Organism: Rutidosis leptorrhynchoides; assembly: GCF_046630445.1. Classification (NCBI taxonomy): domain Eukaryota; kingdom Viridiplantae; phylum Streptophyta; class Magnoliopsida; order Asterales; family Asteraceae; genus Rutidosis; species Rutidosis leptorrhynchoides. The sequence continues at coordinate 280,668,887 of NC_092333.1, forward strand.
AAAAAGAGCGCGTTGAAAAACGTCGAAAAACAAATAGTCGAAAAATAAAAATAAGAAAATAAGCGTCGAAACTTAGTATTCTAATAACTAAATATTAAAAGTTGCGTCTAAAGGTATTTAAGCTTAAAGGAATTCTATATCCAAAATGATAATAACTTAAAAGTCACTAAAATCTATTAAATATTAAAGCGATGAGCGACGTCGTAAAATTTTAAAGCACCTAAATCTTAATCTAAAGAAAAAGCACTTAAGGGATTTTACGGCAAAGCCTAAAAATCTAGAAATAAAAATAACCACGGCTAAAACTAATCTTAAAACTAATTACGAACGATAAAAATACAAATATTACGAATAAAAAGATATAAAATATAAAAATAAAACTTAAAGTTGTAAAAATACAATTTTTATAAAAATATTATTTTTATATTATTTATTTTATAAAAGTATTAATTTTATATAATTAATTAAAACTAATTATAACTTAAAAATACAAAATAAATAAAACTAAAACTAATTAATATAATAATTAACCCTAATTAGGGTTTAATAATAATAATAATAATTAATAATACTCCGTAATTAATGCAGTACCAGAATCAGATCAGGCGTGTCAGACAACCTCATGCGGTCGCATGAGTTTTAGTCGTCCATTCCATACAGTCGCATGGGCCTGAATTCCAGATCAAATGTTGGGCTGCTACAGTGTAGCCCGAATACTTTTTATTTTTTTTTATTTTTATGTTTTTAATTTATTTATATAAAATAAATAAAAACTTAATTTTTAAAAACTAAAATAGAAATAGAAAAACTTTATAATTTTATATATTTTAAACAAACTTTTTAAAAATATATATATAACTTTTTTCTTTTTATATTTTTTTAATATTTAAAACGTATTTTTTTACAAAAAGAAATTAAAACTTAATAAAATATTTTTTTATTATTATAGCGTTTCGCTTTCGGTTTCCCCGGCAGCGGCGCCAAAAATACTGGATGTTAAAGCATAGGGGTACGAAATAGTTATATTTTTATTGTGAAATACTAATAAATACGATACAATTTTACACAAGTTATTTATTTATTTATAGAGTGGATATACCTAAACCTTGCTACAACACTTATAGGCAGTGTACCTAATCGTACAGTAGTGTAGTTTTTAGTAAGTCCGGTTCGTCCACAGGGAACTAGCTAAGTTTAACGCTATATTTTTTAAAACTATACTTGTATAAATATATATATATATATATATATATATATATATATATATATATATATATATATACTATATTTTTAAAACTATATTATATATATATATATATTTTATATATATCTTTATACAAATATAGTTTTAAAAATATAGTATATATATATATATATATATAAGTTGTATTATTATTATTATTATTATAAAAAGGGGGATTTTTTCCGTTTAATGACCGGTTTGTCGATTTTAAAAATTAAGTCGCAATTAAAACCTATTGTAAAATATTAAAAATAAATATAACTTAATTTAAAGCGTAAAGTAAATGACGATAATTAAAATGCGATAAATAAAAGTGCGGTAAAGTAAATGACAGTAAATAAAATTGCGATAATTAAAATGACAGTAAATAAAAGTACGATGAGATATAAAATAAAGGAATTATGCTTATTTAAACTTCCGTAATCATGATGTTCGACGTGTTGATTTTAGTTTATTACCATGGGTTAATTGTCCTTTGTCCTAGATTATTCGATATGTCTATACGGTTTTGTCCATAATAGTCCATCAGTCATAAATATAAAGTGCGAGAGTCTTCGTCAAATTATCCTTATACCCGAAGTCAAATATTCCAACTAATTGGGGATTCGAACTGTAACAAGGTCTTAATACTTTGTTTAATGAATACACCAGGTTATCGACTGCGTGTAATCCAAGGTTTTACTACTTTGTTAATAATTACACCATTTATCCTTGAATGTAATCCACCCCTATTTTAATGAGTTCATTAACTATTAATCCATTCCCGTGTCCGGTAAAATAAACGATAATTCGTATTTATAGATATCCCGCCCACCGTACCCGATTAAGCGTATGTGGTTATATATAGATACGTCAAATTGTAAATCTCTATATTAAATTAACGAGGTATCGTTTAGTTAATATAAAGCCCATTAATAGCCCATAGTCCAATTTCCACAAGTGTCGTTCTTTTGTTCAAACCCCAATTATGGTACAAAGCTCAATTACCCCGTATTTAATATTTAGCCCAACATCATGATTACTTCGATTTAAATAAGCATAATAATAAGTTAGCTACAAGACATTAATTTAAAAAGGTTGAACATAACTTACAATGAGTATTAATAGCGTAGTGTTACACGGACAGAATTTCGACTTACACACTCACAACATTCGCTAACATAACCTTATTATTATTAATCTTAAATTAAAATTATATATATATATATATATATATATATATATATATATATATATATATATATATATATATATATATATATATATATATATATATATATATATCGTGAGAGAGAGATTGATAAAAGGTGTATCAAATTCGACCAAAACACGCGAAATTTATAGGACCTCAGCTGCTACAGTGATCCATGCGATCGCATGGCTTTTGTGCTTCCTGGCCATGCGATCGGATGACCCCCTGGGACAGCTCACATTACTTTGTTTTCTTGTTTACCGACGGTTTTAATATATATATATATATATATATATATATATATATATATATATATATATATATATATATATAATTTTAAGAATTAATTATATATTATATTATATTCATGTGCATAGTTGACTTGTAATTTTTAGTCCGTTGCGTCGCGCGTTGAGAGTGGGTTCTGGTCCCGGTTCCGGATTTTCAAACGTCCTTGCGTACAATTTAATATCTTGTACTTTGCGTTTTGTGGCTCGTACTCTTGTAACTTTTAGATGTTTCTTATCAATAAATTGAACCTCTTGGATTGTACTTTGTACTTTTTAGCTTTTTGTTCGTTTGCGTCTTCAAATCGTCGAATATGTCTTTTGTCTTCACCTTTTATTATTTAAACGAATATCACTTGTAAATAGATAAATTGCAACTAAAAGCTTGTCTTTTTTGAGGGATAATGCTATGAAATATGTGTTCGTTTTTAGCATTATCAGTCTTCAAACAATTAAACGTTGTCTTTTCGTTCATAATATTACCAACAACGTTCTTGGCGAGTGCAAGACGAACCACACCCAAAGCTTGACGATCCAAGATCATCCAATCGGCATCGTTCATGCCTTCGGGTTTGGTCTCCAACAAAGGTTGGTGAAGTTTTTTTCATACAAGTAGTCTTCTATTTACATCTTTCAAAAGGTGAAGTCTTTGCCATCAAACCGCTCAATCTTCAATTTACCGTCTTCCGCCATCGATCCCAACTCGAACCTTGAGCTCTAGCTACCAATTGTAAGGATTATAGGACCCAAACAATAAGATTAATCACTAAGATTAATCACCCCACTTCGACAAACAAGAGACAATAAAACGAAAAAGATAAAGAACGCGAGATTTAACGTGGTTATATGTAATCGAATGTCGATTACTTTAATCCACGGACCAACTAGAGAGATTTTATTGATATAATTCGCGCACACAACAATGGGATGCTTATATAGGCCAAAACACCTTGAAAAACAAGAAAAACATAAATATAGAAACTACTCGTCAGAAACTAGCAGCGCCGCGGCTATAATGGGCTGCGCCGCGCCTCCAAGGCAAAAACCCGAACAATAGGTTTCTTCAATCTGATGCTCTGTTTATAAGTTAGGCTGCGGCGCGCCTTTCAAGGTCGCGGCGCGCTTCTTTGTTTGAACCGTTTCCATCATCTTCTTTTGATATCCTTCACATCCAACAGAGATGTCGTTTAGCGTAAGTCTGGGAAGGAAACGACCAAATTTGGAGTGGTTGTTAGTATATATAGGTAATATATATTTTTTTTACTAATGATATACTTTTGTAGGATGAGAACGGTACGGATACCGTACCGGAACCGAAAGTACCGAAACCGAATGGTACCGGATTCTTGAAGCAATAGAGACATTAAGGTTTAATAAAAGGTATATCTTCTGTAAGGATATTAAGACCCAAAACAACGCAAGTGATTCAACAAGATCACTCACCGATAGTAATTCTACAAGATTACTAACCCACTTAATGAACGTAAAATTATAAATGCAAGAAATGTAAATCGACACAAGAGATAACGTGGTTATATGCAATCGTTGTGATTGCTTCAGTCCACGGACCAACTAGAGAATGTATTTACTGAATATTTGTGGTGTGTTTACAATGAGTTACAAGAGGGTCTATTTATAGAATGGTTTAAAGAGTAAGCTAAAAACAATTCCTTGAAGCTTCATGTGAGTTTCCTGACAGCTTCATGGAAGCTACATGTGAGTTTCCTGACAGCTTCGTGGAAGCTACATGTGAATTTCCTCACAACTTCGTGGAAGCTACATGTGAGTTTCCTAACAACTTCATAGAAACTACATGTGAGTTTCCTAACAACTTCGTGGAAGCTTCGTGTGAGTTTCCTGGAATCTTCCCTCTAATTGTTTAAAGTTCTCTATATCTCCAACAATCTCCCACTTGGAGACTTTGAACAAAGCCAACCTTCGTCAACCCAAAATATCAACGATCTAACCAAGAACGTTAAACCACCATTATACCGCCAAACTCCATTTGGGACACGCACACTCAACACATACTTCGGATGAGCAGACTTTCGATACAAGGTCTTCAACACTACTTGTTAGAATTGAAACATTAACTCTCTAATTCTCTAGTTGGGGTCTTCTTTCATCAATTCATTAGAAGGCCAATTGAGGTAATGCAAAACCTCAATTTCTCTGTCGTAACAACCTTAGTAAACATATCAGTAGGATTCTCCGTACCAAGGATTTTCTTCAATAATAAAGTACCATCATTTATATGTTGTCGAATAAAATGATACCTTATCTTGATGTGTTTCGTACGACTATGAAACACCGGATTCTTCCCAATATGTATTGCACTTTGATTATCACAATACAAGACGCAATAGTCTTGTCTTTTACCCAACTCACCTAAAAAGTTCTTCAACCAAACAAGCTCTTTAGAAGCTTCTACAATAGCCATATATTCAGCCTCGATGGTTGATAAAGCAACACTCTTTTGTAGTCGAGACATCCAACTAACCGCCGTCTTCTCTATTGTGAAAACATAACCTGTAGTGCTTTTCCCCAAATCATCACATCCACCCAAATCAGCATCCGCATAACCCCTAAGTATGAGATTGTTTTTGGAGAAACACAATCCCATATTAGAAGTACCTTTCAAATAACGAAGCAACCATTTTACCGCTTCCCAATGCTCTTTCCCCGGATTAGACATATAACGACTTACAACTCCCACTGCGTGAGCAATATCGGGTCTTGTACAAACCATGGCATACATAATACTACCCACGGTCGATGCATATGGAACCTTTTCCATCTCCATTTTATCTTCTTCCATTTTAGGTGATTGACTTTTCGATAGCTTTATCGTGCTACCCAAAGGCATAGAACGAGCCTTTGAATTTTCCATGTTAAACCTCTCTACAACTTTCTCAATATATTTGGATTGAGACAAGTATAGAGTACCCTTCACACGATCACGCACAATACTCATGCCAAGTATTTGCCTAGCACCACCAAGATCTTTCATCTCGAACTCATGGAAAAGTAATCCTTTCAACTTGTTGATTTTGGACATGTTGGAAGCTGCAAGTAATATGTCATCAACATACAACAATAAGATTATGTAAGAAGACTTGAATTTCTTCAAGTAGCAACAGTGATCAGCTTCACATCTTAAGAAACCAATCTTCTTCATAAACTCGTCAAACTTCAAGTACCATTTCCGAGGTGCTTGCTTCAATCCATACAAACGTTTCTTTAGCTTACAAACCCACTTCTCTTTACCCTTTACCTCAAAGCCCTCGGGTTGCCTCATATAGATCTCTTCATCAAGGTTACCATGTAAGAATGCGGTCTTCACATCTAGTTGCTCTAGATGTAAGTCCTTAAATGCAACCATAGAAAGTACCAAATGAATAGTAGTCATCTTCACCACCGGTGAAAATATCTCTTGGTAGTCAACTCCTTTCTTTTGTTGAAAGCCTTTAACCACCAAACGAGCCTTGTACCTTTTCTTGCCATCCAACTCATTCTTGATTCGATACACCCATTTACTTTGCAACGCCCTTTTATTATGAGGTAACTTCACTAGTGACCAAGTTTTATTCTTCTCAAGTGACCCCATCTCTTCTTTCATGGCAAGCTCCTATTGTATGGATTTTTTTTGCCTTCCTTGCCTCAAAGTAACTTTCGGGTTCACCATTTTCGGTATAGAGCATGTAGTTTGCTGATGGAGAATACCTAGGATTAGGTTTGGGCACTCCAGTCGAGCGTCTTAGTATAGAAGCAACCGAAATGGTTGGACAGGTTTCATTGGTGTCCTCCTCATCACTAGAACTCGCACTATGTTCGGAATCATCACCGCTTTTCGAATCATTTCCATCATTAACATTTTCTGACGCCTCACCGTTAATTGGCAATTCATTATTACCCGTACTCCCACTAGAACCTGCAAGATCATCAATAGAAACATCGTCAAAAGTAACATGACCCTGTTTAGGACTCCCCGTTTCCGGTTTGCCATAAACCGAATCTTCATCAAAGGTAACATCACGAGAACGAATTACTTTTCTAGCCTCGTTATCCCAACAACGATAACCCATTTCATCCGACCCATAACCTATGGAAATACACTTCTTTGACTTAGCTTCAAGCTTGTCTCTATCTGCATCTTTGGTCTTCACATATGCATTACACCCAAAGATCCTAAGGTGATTATAAATCACCTTCTTACCTTGCCATTCTTCTTCGGGAATTCGGAAACCCAACGGTGTTGAGGGTCCCCTATTTATCAAATAAGCCGCCGTGTTAACTGCATCCGCCCAAAACATTTTAGGCAAACCGGCATGTAGTCTTATACTCTTAGCCCTTTCATTTAACGTACGATTCATACGTTCGGCGACCCCATTGTGTTGCGGTGTCTCTGGTACCGTTTTTAACATTCTAATACCGAGCTTTGCACAATGGTCTTTAAACTCAAGACTACCATATTCCCCTCCATTATCCAACTTCAAGCACTTGACCTTCAAGTTAGTTTCATTTTCTACCATAACTTTCCACTTCACAAATGTATTAAATACATCAGATTTAGCTTTAAGAAAATAAACCCATACCTTTCGAGTGGAGTCGTCAATGAAGGTTGTAGTGACCCGAACTTTTCCATGTTTATATATATTAATTGAGATTGATATTTACATGATTAAATGTTTCCAACATGTTAAGCAATCAAAGTTGTTAAGACTTGATTAATTGAAATATGTTTCATATAGACAATTGACCACCCAAGTTGACCGGTGATTCACGAACGTTAAAACTTGTAAAAACTATATGATGACATATATATGTATATATATATATAGTTAACATGATACTATGATAAGTAAACATATCATTAAGTATATTAATAATGAACTACATATGTAAAAAGAAGACTACTAACTTAATGATTTTTAAACGAGACATATATGTAACGATTATCGTTGTAAAGACATTTAATGTATATATATCATATTAAGAGATATTCATACATGATAATATATCATGATAATATAATAATTTAAAATCGCATTTGATATTATAAACATTGGGTTAACAACATTTAACAAGATCATTAACCTAAAGATTTCAAAACAACACTTACATGTAACGACTAACGATGACTTAACGACTCAGTTAAAATGTATATACATGTAGTGTTTTAATATGTATTTATACACTTTTGAAAGACTTCAATACACTTATCAAAATACTTCTACTTAACAAAAATGCTTACAATTACATCCTCGTTCAGTTTCATCAACAATTCTACTCGTATGCACCCGTATTCGTACTCGTACAATACACAGCTTTTAGATGTATGTACTATTGGTATATACACTCCAATGATCAGATCTTAGCAGCCCATGTGAGTCAACTAACACATGTGGGAACCATCATTTGGCAACTAGCATGAAATATCTCATAAAATTACAAAAATATGAGTAATCATTCATGACTTATTTACATGAAAATAAAATTACATATCCTTTATATCTAATCCATACACCAACGACCAAAAACACCTACAAACACTTTCATTCTTCAATTTTCTTCATCTAATTGATCTCTCTCAAGTTCTATCTTCAAGTTCTAAGTGTTCTTCATATATTCTACAAGTTCTAGTTACATAAAATCAAGAATACTTTCAAGTTTGCTAGCTCACTTCCAATATTGTAAGGTGATCATCCAACCTCAAGAAATCTTTGTTTCTTACAGTAGGTTATAATTCTAATACAAGGTAATAATCATATTCAAACTTTGGTTCAATTTCTATAACTATAACAATCTTATTTCAAGTGATGGTCTTACTTGAACTTGTTTTCGTGTCATGATTCTGCTTCAAGAACTTCGAGCCATCCAAGGATCCGTTGAAGCTAGATCCATTTTTCTCTTTTCTAGTAGGTTTATCCAAGGAACTTAAGGTAGTAATGATGTTCATAACATCATTCGATTCATACATATAAAGCTATCTTATTCGAAGATTTAAACTTGTAATCACTAGAACATAGTTTAGTTAATTCTAAACTTGTTCGCAAACAAAAGTTAATCCTTCTAACTTTACTTTTAAAATCAACTAAACACATGTTCTATATCTATATGATATGCTAACTTAATTATTTAAAACCTGAAAACACGAAAAACACCGTAAAACCGGATTTACGCCGTCGTAGTAACACCGCGGGCTGTTTTGGGTTAGTTAATTAAAAACTATGATAAACTTTGATTTAAAAGTTGTTATTCTGAGAAAATGATTTTTATTATGAACATGAAACTATATCCAAAAATTATGGTTAAACTCAAAGTGGAAGTATGTTTTCTAAAATGGTCATCTAGACGTCGTTCTTTCGACTGAAATGACTACCTTTACAAAAACGACTTGTAACTTATTTTTCCGACTATAAACCTATACTTTTTCTGTTTAGATTCATAAAATAGAGTTCAATATGAAACCATAGCAATTTGATTCACTCAAAACGGATTTAAAATGAAGAAGTTATGGGTAAAACAAGATTGGATAATTTTTCTCATTTTAGCTACGTGAAAATTGGTGACAAATCTATTCCAACCATAACTTAATCAACTCGTATTGTATATTATGTAATCTTGAGATACCATAGACACGTATACAATGTTTCGACCTATCATGTCGACACATCTATATATATTTCGGGACAACCATAGACACTCTATATGTGAATGTTGGAGTTAGCTATACTGGGTTGAGGTTGATTCCAAAATATATATAGTTTGAGTTGTGATCAATACTGAGATACGTATACACTGGGTCGTGGATTGATTCAAGATAATACTTATCGATTTATTTCTGTACATCTAACTGTGGACAACTAGTTGTACGTTACTAACGAGGACAGCTGACTTAATAAACTTAAAACATCAAAATGTATTAAAAGTGTTGTAAATATATTTTGAACATACTTTGATATATATGTACATATTTGTTATAGGTTCGTGAATCAACCAGTGGCCAAGCCTTACTTCCCGACGAAGTAAAAATCTGTGAAAGTGAGTTATAGTCCCACTTTTAAAATCTAATATTTTTGGGATGAGAATACATGCAGGTTTTATAAATGATTTACAAAATAGACACAAGTACGTGAAACTACATTCTATGGTTGAATTATCGAAATCGAATATGCCCCTTTTTATTAAGTCTGGTAATTTAAGAATTAGGGAACAGACACCCTAATTGACGCGAATCCTAAATATAGATCTATTGGGCCTAACAAACCCCATCCAAAGTACCGGATGCTTTAGTACTTCGAAATTTATATCATATCCGAAGGGTGTCCCGGAATGATGGGGATATTCTTATATATGCATCTTGTTAATGTCGGTTACCAGGTGTTCACCATATGAATGATTTTTATCTCTATGTATGGGATGTGTATTGAAATATGAAATCTTGTGGTCTATTATTACGATTTGATATATATAGGTTAAACCTATAACTCACCAACATTTTTGTTGACGTTTAAAGCATGTTTATTCTCAGGTGAATACTAAGAGCTTCCGCTGTTGCATACTAAAATAAGGACAAGATTTGGAGTCCATGTTTGTATGATATTGTGTAAAAACTGCATTCAAGAAACTGATTTCGATGTAACATATTTGTATTGTAAACCATTATTTAATGGTCGTGTGTAAACAGGATATTTTAGATTATTATTATTTGATAATCTACGTAAAGCTTTTTAAACCTTTATTTATGAAATAAAGGTTATGGTTTGTTTTAAAAATGAATGCAGTCTTTGAAAAACGTCTCATATAGAGGTCAAAACCTCGCAACGAAATCAATTAATATGGAACGTTTTTAATCAATAAGAACGGGATATTTCAGTTGGTATCCGAGCGTTGGTCTTAGAGAACCAGAATTTTGCATTAGTGTGTCTTATCAAGTTTTTTAGGATGCATTAGTGAGTCTGGACTTCGACCGTGTTTACTTGAAAAATGATTGCTTAACAAATTTTGTTGGAAACTATATATTTTTAACATGTGAATATTATGTGATATATTAATCTCTTAACGCGATGTCTACCTCAAGAACAAGTCCCATTGACTCACCTAATAATAATGAAGAGTCAAATGTAAATTGGAATGATTCGTGGACTGATTCACAAGTTCCCGAAGAGGAACCGAAAGAAGAGTCGGAATCGGAAGAAGAATCGGAACCGGAAGAAGAATCGGAACCGGATGAAGAAATAGAACCGGTGGGGGAAATAATAAAACGGTTAAGTAAAAGAAAATCCTCAACCAACCGACCAAGGTTAATTATGGTCAATGGTGTTTCCGCCAAGGAAGCAAAATATTGGGAGGATTACCAATTCTCCGATGAATCGGATTCCGACGAGAATTCCGATGATGTTATAGAAATTACCCCAACTGAATTTAAAAAGGCAAAAGAAAATAATAAGGGAAAGGGCATAAAAATAGAGAAATCTAATTCCAACCCCGATGAACTTTATATGTATCATCAACCCCCGAAGTCCTTAAGTTGTAACAATGACCCGGGAACCTCTAAACCACCAGGTTTTTCTAAACCAATGTGGAAAACGACGGCTCGTATTAGGGGAACATCATATATCCCTAGAAACATGGCAAAACGAACCAAAACCGAAGAAGAAGAAACAAGCGAGTCGGAATAAGATAGTTGTATTCGTGTGGTGTAATATATGTAATATAGTGTGCTTATGCTTTATGATATATGTAAAAATTGCTTGTATTAATAAGTATTTTTTTTTATGAATCTAACTCTTGTCTATTTTACAGTATAAAAACACAAAATGGATAGACAACCCAATATTTTAAGAGACCTACCCGGAGACATGATTGATGAAATCTTGTCTAGAGTCGGTCAGAATTCTTCGGCACAACTATTTAAGGCGAGATCAGTTTGTAAGACATTCGAAGAACGTTCCAAGAATGCCTTGGTTTATAAAAGGCTTTCGTTCGAAAGATGGGGGATATCACATTGGGAAATCCATAAGTTACGATGTGTTTACTTTGACGCATATATTGCGGGGAACCCAAATGCTATTTTACGCAATGGGTTAAGAAATTATTTTGACTCAATATATCCGAATATTGGACTTCGTGATTTAGAAAAAGCGGCTAACATGCAACATAAAGAAGCATGTTATGCTTACGGATTAGTAATGTTCGTTTCTCACCAAAGTGAGAACAAGAACATCGGGCTACAACTATTAAACAAAACGTTCCCACAAGTGACGGAGTCGGTAATTGGGGTAAGAAATGAGGTTTTTAGATTGTTACGGGACTGTTGGACATTACGTAACCCTCGTCCCTTTGACAACGTTACAACACGATGTCTTATCAACGGCCATAACGGTTATGTTCCACAAGACCAAGGATGGGAAGTAATCCTAGTAAAACCAGAATGCATGACTTGTTTCTGGACGTATGAATTACGTGTCTTTATTGCCTTTGCTGAACGACTTGTGTACTAGCTAGAATTATCTTCACAACCATCTTGTATCAAATTTATTGTGTGCTATATTTCATGCTATATGTAAAATAAGCGGTATTGTAAGTTTGTAAAATATTGTGTAAAAGTTTGAACGCGAAATATTATTATAATCAGTTTTTCATATAGAATTGTAGTAGTTGAATTGTATATTAGCTACTAAGTATGAACTTAACGGGTAGGTACTACCCGAATTTAAACTTATAAAACGCTAATATGAAGAAAAAACTTTTATAAATGAGTTCATATTATGCTACGAAATACTATCAACTACTCTTAATATTCTGTATGATTAACTTGTTCCATTTGACTATTTTGAAGGAAATGGCACCGACTACTCGACACACCGTGAATATGAATGAAGAGGAATTTCGTACTTTTCTAGCTTCAAACATAGCCGCAGTACAGGCTGCGCTACATACCAACAATAACCTTGGATCTAGCAGTACAGGAAATCGTGTAGGATGCACCTACAAAGAATTCACTGCCTGCAAACCTTTGGAATTTGATGGAACCGAAGGACCGATCGGATTGAAATGGTGGACCGAGAAGGTCGAATCGGTGTTTGCCATAAGTAAGTGTACTGAAGAGGACAAAGTGAAGTACGCTACGCATACCTTCAAAGGTTCTGCGTTAACATGGTGGAATACCTATCTAGAGCAAGTGGGACAAGACGATGCGTACGCACTACCGTGGTCAGCATTCAAGCACTTGATGAACGAGAAGTACCGTCCCAGAACTGAGGTCAATAAGCTCAAGACAGAACTTAGAGGGTTACGAACCCAAGGATTTGATATTACCACGTACGAAAGACGATTCACAAAATTGTGCCTATTGTGTCCGGGAGCATTCGAAGATGAGGAAGAGAAGATCGACGCGTTTGTGAAAGGATTACCGGAAAGAATCCAAGAAGATATAAGTTCACACGAGCCCGCCTCCATACAACAGGCATGTAGAATGGCTCACAAACTAGTGAACCAGATTAAAGAAAGAATTAAAGAACAGACTGCTGAAGAGGCCAATGTGAAGCAAGTCAAAAGAAAGTGGGAGGAAAACGGTGATAAGAATCACCAATACAACAACAACAGCAATTACAACAATAATCGCAACAATTATCCCAACAATCGCAACATCAATCGCAACTACAACAAACGGCCCAACAACAACAACAACAACAACAACAACAACAACAACAACAACAACAACAACAACAGCAGCAACTACAACAATCATCCCAACAACAATAATAACCACAACAACAACAACAATCAGAAGCAGCTATGCCAAAGGTGTGAAAAGTATCACTCGGGGTTCTGCATCAAATTTTGCAACAAGTGTAAAAGAAATGGTCATAGCGCGGCGAAGTGTGAGGTCTACGGACCAGGGGTTAATAGAACGAAAGGAACAAATGGTGTCGGAACGAGTAATGGCGGAGCAAGTAGTGTCGGAGCAAGTTATGCCAATGTAGTTTGTTATAAATGTGGAAAACCGGGCCACATTATTAGAAATTGCCCGAACCAGGAGAACACGAATGGACAAGGCCGCGGAAGAGTTTTCAATATTAATGCGGCAGAGGCACAGGAAGACCCGGAGCTTGTTACGGGTACGTTTCTTATTGAAAATAAATCTGCTTACGTTTTATTTGATTCGGGTGCGGATAGAAGCTATATGAGTAGAGATTTTTGTGTTAAATTAAGTTGTCCATTGACGCCTTTGGATAGTAAATTTTTACTCGAATTAGCAAATGGTAAATTAATTTCAGCAGATAATATATGTCGGAATCGAGAAATTAAACTGGTTAGCGAAACATTTAAGATTGATTTGATACCAGTAGAGTTAGGGAGTTTTGATGTGATAATCGGTATGGACTGGTTGAAAGAAGTGAAAGCAGAGATCGTTTGTTACAAAAATGCAATTCGCATTATACGAGAAAAAGGAAAACCCTTAATGGTGTACGGAGAAAGGGCAACACGAAGCTACATCTTATTAGTAATTTGAAGGCACAAAAACTAATAAGAAAAGGTTGCTATGCTGTTCTAGCACACGTCGAGAAAGTACAAACTGAAGAAAAGAGCATCAATGATGTTCCCATTGCAAAAGAATTTCCCGATGTATTTCCGAAAGAATTACCGGGATTACCCCCACATTGATCCGTTGAATTTCAAATAGATCTTGTACCAGGAGCTGCACCAATAGCTCGTGCTCCTTACAGACTCGCACCCAGCGACATGAAAGAACTGCAAAGCCAATTACAAGAACTTTTAGAGCGTGGTTTCATTCGACCAAGCACATCACCGTGGGGAGCTCCTGTTTTGTTTGTCAAGAAGAAAGATGGTACATTCAGGTTATGTATCGACTACCGAGAGTTGAACAAACTTACCATCAAGAACCGCTACCCACTACCAAGAATCGACGACTTATTTGATCAACTACAAGGCTCGTCTATTTATTCAAAGATTGACTTACGTTCCGGGTATCATCAAATGCGGGTGAAAGAAGATGATATTCCAAAGACTGCTTTCAGAACACGTTACGGTCATTACGAGTTTATGGTCATGCCGTTTGGTTTAACTAATGCACCAGTTGTGTTCATGGACCTTATGAACCGAGTGTGTGGACCATACCTTGACAAGTTTGTCATTGTTTTCATTGATGACATACTTATTTACTCAAAGAATGACCAAGAACACGGTGAACATTTGAAAAAGGTGTTAGAATTATTGAGGAAGGAAGAATTGTACGCTAAGTTTTCAAAGTGTGCATTTTGGTTGGAAGAAGTTCAATTCCTCGGTCACATAGTGAACAAAGAAGGTATTAAGGTGGATCCGGCAAAGATAGAAACTGTTGAAAAGTGGGAAATCCCGAAAACTCCGAAACACATACGCCAGTTTTTAGGACTAGCTGGTTACTACAGAAGGTTCATCCAAGACTTTTCCAGAATAGCAAAACCCTTGACTGCATTAACGCATAAAGGGAAGAAATTTGAATGGAATGATGAACAAGAGAAAGCGTTTCAGTTATTGAAGAAAAAGCTAACTACGGCACCTATATTGTCATTGCCTGAAGGGAATGATGATTTTGTGATTTATTGTGACGCATCAAAGCAAGGTCTCGGTTGTGTATTAATGCAACGAACGAAGGTGATTGCTTATGCGTCTAGACAATTGAAGATTCACGAACAAAATTATATGACGTATGATTTGGAATTAGGCGCGGTTGTTTTTGCATTAAAGACTTGGAGGCACTACTTATATGGGGTCAAAAGTATTATATATACCGACCACAAAAGTCTTCAACACATATTTAATCAGAAACAACTAAATATGAGGCAGCGTAGGTGGATTGAATTATTGAATGATTACGACTTTGAGATTCGTTACCACCCGGGGAAGGCAAATGTGGTAGCCGATGCTTGAGCAGGAAGGACAGAGAACCCATTCGAGTAAAATCTATGAATATAATGATTCATAATAACCTTACTACTCAAATAAAGGAGGCGCAACAAGAAGTTTTAAAAGAGGGAAATTTAAAGGATGAAATACCCAAAGGATCGGAGAAGCATCTTAATATTCGGGAAGACGGAACCCGGTATAGAGCTGAAAGGATTTGGGTACCAAAATTTGGAGATATGAGAGAAATGGTACTTAGAGAAGCTCATAAAACCAGATACTCAATACATCCATGAACGGGGAAGATGTACAAGGATCTCAAGAAACATTTTTGGTGGCCGGGTATGAAAGCCGATGTTGCTAAATACGTAGGAGAATGTTTGACGTGTTCTAAGGTCAAAGCTGAGCATCAGAAACCATCAGGTATACTTCAACAACCCAATATCCCGGAACGGAAATGGGAAAACATTACCATGGATTTCATCACTAAATTGTCAAGGACTGCAAGTGGTTTTGATACTATTTGGGTAATAGTTGATCGTCTCACCAAATCAGCACACTTCCTGCCAATACGATAAGATGACAAGATGGAGAAGTTAGCACGACTGTATTTGAAGGAAGTCGTCTCCAGACATGGAATACCAATCTCTATTATCTCTGATAGGGATGGTAGATTTATTTCAAGATTCTGGCAGACATTACAGCAAGCATTGGGAACTCGTCTAGACATGAGTACTGCCTATCATCCACAAACTGATGGGCAGAGCGAAAGGACGATACAAACGCTTGAAGACATGCTACGAGCATGTGTTATTGATTTCGGAAACAGTTGGGATCGACATCTACCGTTAGCAAAATTTTCCTACAACAATAGCTACCATTCAAGCATTGAGATGGCGCCGTTTGAAGCACTTTATGGTAGAAAGTGCAGGTCTCCGATTTGTTGGAGTGAAGTGGGGGATAGACAGATTACGAGTCCGGAGATTATACAAGAAACTACCGAGAACATCCAAATTCAACAACGGTTGAAAACCGCCCAAAGTCGACAAAAGAGCTACGCTAACATTAAAAGAAAAGTTATAGAATTTGAAATTGGAGAGATGGTCATGCTTAAAGTTGCACCTTGGAAAGGCGTTGTTCGATTTGGTAAACGAGGGAAATTAAATCCAAGGTATATTGGACCATTCAAGATTATTGATCGTGTCGGACCAGTAGCTTACCGACTTGAGTTACCTCAACAACTCGCGGCTGTACATAACACTTTCCACGTCTCGAATTTGAAGAAATGTTTTGCTAAAGAAGATCTCACTATTCCGTTAGATGAAATCCAAATCAACGAAAAACTTCAATTCATCGAAGAACCCGACGAAATAATGGATCGTGAGGTTAAAAAACTTAAGCAAAACAAGATACCAATTGTTAAGGTTCGATGGAATGCTCGTAGAGGACCCGAAATCACCTGGGAGCATGAAGATCAGATGAAGAAGAAATACCCGCATCTATTTCTAGAAGATTAGTCAACACCTTCAACAGCTTAAAATTTCGGGACGAAATTTATTTAACGGGTAGGTACTGTAGTGACCCGAACTTTTCCATGTTTATATATATTAATTGAGATTAATATTTACATGATTAAATGTTTCCAACATGTTATGCAATCAAACTTGTTAAGACTTGATTAATTGAAATATGTTTCATATAGACAATTGACCACCCAAGTTGACCGGTGATTCACGAACGTTAAAACTTGTAAAAACTATATGATGACATATATATGGATATATATATAGTTAACATGATACTATGATAAGTAAACATATCATTAAGTATATTAACAATGAATTACATATGTAAAAACAAGACTACTAACTTAATGATTTTTAAACGAGACATATATGTAACGATTATCGTTGTAAAGACATTTAATGTATATATATCATATTAAGAGATATTCATACATGATAATATCATGATAATATAATAATTTAAAATCGCATTTGATATTTTAAACATTGGGTTAACAACATTTAACAAGATCGTTAACCTAAAGGTTTCAAAACAACACTTACATGTAACGACTAATGATGACTTAACGACTCAGTTAAAATGTATATACATGTAGTGTTTTAATATGTATTTATACACTTTTGAAAGACTTCAATACACTTATCAAAATACTTCTACTTAACAAAAATGCTTACAATTACATCCTCGTTCAGTTTCATCAACAATTCTACTCGTATGCACCCGTATTCGTACTCGTACAATACACAGCTTTTAGATGTATGTACTATTGGTATATACACTCCAATGATCAGCTCTTAGCAGCCCATTTGAGTCACCTAACACATGTGGGAACCATCATTTGGCAACTAGCATGAAATATCTCATAAAATTACAAAAATATGAGTAATCATTCATGACTTATTTACATGAAAACAAAATTACATATCCTTTATATCTAATCCATACACCAATGACCAAAAACACCTACAAACACTTTTATTCTTCAATTTTCTTCATCTAATTGATCTCTCTCAAGTTCTATCTTCAAGTTCTAAGTGTTCTTCATATATTCTACAAGTTCTAGTTACATAAAATCAAGAATACTTTCAAGTTTGCTAGCTCACTTCCAATCTTGTAAGGTGATCATCCAACCTCAAGAAATCTTTGTTTTTTACAGTAGGTTATAATTCTAATACAAGGTAATAATCATATTCAAACTTTGTTTCAATTTCTATAACTATAACAATCTTATTTCAAGTGGTGATCTTACTTGAACTTGTTTTCGTGTCATGATTCTGCTTCAAGAACTTCGAGCCATCCAAGGATCCGTTGAAGCTAGATCCATTTTTCTCTTTTCCAGTAGGTTTATCCAAGGAACTTAAGGTAGTAATGATGTTCATAACATCATTCGATTCATACATATAAAGCTATCTTATTCGAAGGTTTAAACTTGTAATCACTTTTAAAATCAACTAAACACATGTTCTATATCTATATGATATGCTAACTTAATGATTTAAAACCTGGAAACACGAAAAACACCGTAAAACCAGATTTACGCCGTCGTAGTAACACCGCGGGCTGTTTTGGGTTAGTTAATTAAAAACTATGATAAACTTTGATTTAAAAGTTGTTATTCTAAGAAAATGATTTTTATTATGAACATGAAACTATATCCAAAAATTATGATTAAACTCAAAGTGGAAGTATGTTTTCTAAAATGGTAACAAATCTATTCCAACCATAACTTAATCAACTTGTATTGTATATTATGTAATCTTGAGATACCATAGACACGTATACAATGTTTCGACCTATCATGTCGACACATCTATATATATTTTGGAACAACCATAGACACTCTATATGTGAATGTCGGAGTTAGCTATACAGGGTTGAGGTTAATTCCAAAATATATATAGTTTGAGTTGTGATCAATACTGAGATACGTATACACTGGGTCGTGGATTGATTCAAGATAATATTTATCGATTTATTTCTGTACATCTAACTGTGGACAACTAGTTGTAGGTTACTAACGAGGACAGCTGACTTAATAAACCTAAAACATCAAAATATATTTAAAGTGTTGTAAATATATTTTGAACATACTTTGATATATATGTATATATTGTTATCGGTTCGTGAATCAACCAGTGGCCAAGTCTTACTTCCTGACGAAGTAAAAATCTGTGAAAGTGAGTTATAGCCCCACTTTTAAAATCTAATATTTTTGGGATGAGAATACATGCAGGTTTTATAAATGATTTACAAAATAGACACAAGTACGTGAAACTACATTCTATGGTTGAATTATCGAAATCGAATATGCCCCTTTTTATTAAGTCTGGTAATTTAAGAATTAGGGAACAGACACCCTAATTGACGCGAATCCTAAATATAGATCTATTGGGCCTAACAAACCTTATCCAAAGTACCGGATGCTTTAGTACTTCGAAATTTATATCATATCCGAAGGGTGTCCCGGAATGATGGGGATATTCTTATATATGCATCTTGTTAATGTCGGTTACCAGGTGTTCACCATATGAATGATTTTTATCTCTATGTATGGGATGTGTATTGAAATATGAAATCTTGTGGTCTATTATTACGATTTGATATATATAGGTTAAACCTATAACTCACCAACATTTTTGTTGACGTTTAAAGCATGTTTATTCTCAGGTGAATACTAAGAGCTTCCGCTGTTGCATACTAAAATAAGGACAAGATTTGGAGTCCATGTTTGTATGATATTGTGTAAAAACTGCATTCAAGAAACTGATTTCGATGTAACATATTTGTTTTGTAAACCATTATGTAATGGTCGTGTGTAAACAGGATATTTTATATTATCATTATTTGATAATCTACGTAAAGCTTTTTAAACCTTTATTTATGAAATAAAGGTTATGGTTTGTTTTAAAAATGAATGCAGTCTTTGAAAAACGTCTCATATAGAGGTCAAAACCTCGCAACGAAATCAATTAATATGGAACGTTTTTACACAATAAGAACGGGACATTTCAAAGGTGACATAATAGCGAGAACCTCCATGTGATTCTACATTCGTTGGACCAAACACATCCATATGAACAAGCTCCAATTTCTCCAACTTAGGAGCATTTCCCGATTTCTCAAAAGTCACCTTCTTTTGCTTCCTATTGTAAAGACCTCGACCTTATCCTCCCGGACGAAGTCTTCAACAGTTGATTCCATCGCGATGATCGACTCCAAGTAATATTCTTTAAATGAGCAAATGCACAGCGGAAGACTCAATTCATACCTGAGAATAACATGCTTTAAAAAGTCAACATAAAGTTGGTGAGATATATAGGTTTGATGCTAGCAGCGTTATAACTATGGACCACAAGATTTCATGTTCATAAACATAATACACTCGCAAGTGTATGAAAAGCATTCCAAGCAGTGGGCACCCGGTAACTAGCCTTAACAAGAGTGTGTACCCCTGAGTTATAATAATATGTGCACCGAATCAAGTGCGTTCCGTTAACCTCGAAGTACTAAACACCCGTTCTTCTAGTTTAGTAGTGACTAGAACAACATCTGGGTGGGGGTGTAAAACCCGATAGATCTATCTTTAGGATTCGCGCCTACCAGTTCATAAACCAATAGTTAAAGTTACCAAGCTAGGGGATTTTTGATTCAAACCCATGTAGAACGTAGTTTTAGTCACTTGTGTCCATAACGTAAATCATTTATAAAAAACAGCGCATGTATTCTCAGCCCAAAATATTTAAAGTTTAAAAGGGACTATATACTCACCTAATGTATTTTGTAGTAAAAATACATATAACACCATTGATAACTTAAAAGGTTGGCCTTCGATTCACGAACCTATATCAAGTATATATATTAACACATAAGATCACATAATTCCTCCTAAATAACATTTATTTATTATGTGTTGTAGTTATATAAATATATATATACTTTATTTATATTTTTATATTTTTAGTTATATTTTATATACCAATATTCCTGTATAAAATCATTTTACAATATATACATATTTATAGTTGCTGTTATCTCAAAATTAGTAATTTGTTATATACAAGATTTAGTATGTTTGTAATAAAAATAATAATACTTTAATAATAATAATACTAATGATGATATTAGTGATAATAAAATAGTGTAAATAAAATTATATATAAAAATATGTTAATGAAAATAATGATAATAATAATAATAATTAAAATGATAATAATGATAATAATTAAAATGATAATAATAATAGTTATAATGAAATAAAAAAAATGGAAGTAGAGTATATACCCTTTTCAAAGAATGTTTCTCTAAAAAAAAACGTCCCATGGGAGACTCGAACCAGAGACCTCCCGCTAACACACTAACAACCGAGACCCTCCAAGCAATTCTGTTTTCTTGGGTTAATACACATTCTATATTTATTTAAACCCGTATAAACAGCCATCATCTATATCATCCCTATGGATCTGGCCCAACCTACTTCGGCCCATCAGTAAAAGACTTCTCGGCCCAGTCTAACCCATATCCGGCCCAACAGGACAAGCTGTCCAAATCAGATTGCTGATGATTATTTAAAATATAAAAAATACTGCAGGAAGCTAGATTCGAAAAAAGGACCTCCCGTTTACCAAAGAAACTCCAAACCACTGAACCGTTACATCATTTTTGGTTTTAGATTGCTTGTTTATTCATATGTAACTGTTTCTCTATTATTCTTCATCTTCTTCCTCAAAACAAATTCTTTTTGAGTTGGTTGTTTTTGTGTTAAGATAATTAAATGAAACAGACATCGACCGTTTATATCTGTTTTTAATTATCTGTTTTTAATTATCATAAACGAAGTAAAAAAAAAATAAAAACAACCCAACAGCCTCGTCGAACACTTTCATGAACTCAAATCCGGTTTCAAATATTTAGATCGTTTCAACTTATTGTTATAACATGAAACAGGTTTCAAACTATCCTTAGAAACTTTCTGTAACTCTAATTGGATCCAAAACATGGTATAAGTCTCGAATTTTATGATGAACATAGATTTGACTTTTTGAATAATAATTTTGATTTCGAAAATTTGCTTTCAATATGAAGAATTGGGCTTTGATATTTTACAGGAGGCTTACATGAATGATATCTAACAACCTCGCGTAATTAAATTTTTAGAATAGTTTAAAAATCGAAGTTTGGCAAAAATTTGGGGATACAGAGCCAACCGACGGGTACTGTTGGTTTCTGTTTAAATTTCAATAAATCAACTCTGCTGAATTAATATTTTGGATGTATTGAGAAAGATGCTGAGTGATAGATTGAATATCATGAACCTTGCAATCGTTTTATAATAGGAAAAAGGTTTGACAGATATCACGAGACCAACAGGAACAAAAAAAAAAATAAAGACTAGGATCCAAGGCTACCTGTTTTTAACCGTATTATTTATAAATATCTGAATTTTATTTATCTATCTTTTATATATTAAATCTTAATATATAGTAAATTTATTACTAATTAATATATTAATTACTATAGTACAATTAATAATAATAATTAATAAAACTGACTTTTTTAAAAAAATACTGAATTATAAGTATAATGTAATTATTAATAATATTACATAACTTGTTATTAATTATAAGAGTACTAATAAATAATATACGTCATAATAATATAAGTTGTTTTTTTTTATTTTTTATTATTATTAATAAGATTATTTAATATAATTTTAACAGTTTTTGGTAATAATACTAACATTAATAATAATACAAGTAGAGACATAAAAATATTTCTAATACCGATATTATTATTGATATTAATATTTATAATGATAATAGAAGTAATAATAATAATACTAGTAATTATATTTTAATTTGTAACTACTTCTGATATATTAACATATGTAAATATAATTAGAATCACTAAGCGAGGGTTATTACCATTTACCTAACTAACTTCGATCCCTATATATATATATTTTCTATATACATTATTTATATATGCAACAAATTTTTAAATAATAATTATTATATATTATTATTATTATTGTACATAATTAATTCTAACAATTACGATATATAATATTTCATATTATTATATACATATCTATATACACATAATGTTTCATGAATCGTCAGCCATGGTCAAAAGGTAATCGATTATCCGAATATAGATTTCAGACTTTCTAGACTCAGTATTACAGATTTTGCTTATCGTGTCGGAAACATATAAAGGTTAAGGTTTAAATTTGGTCGGAAATTTCTGGGTCGTTACAGTACCCACCCGTTAAAGAAATTTCGTCTCCGAAATTTGATAGAGGTCGTCATGGATAACAATATGAATGTTTTCATGACGAAGATGAGGTGATAACGGAGTTTTATCATTATTGAGAGATATGGATAAAACAATTCGATCAAGTGAAGCACCCGAATGAAGCTATCACAAAAGTGTAAAATGAGTAATATGGAATTGTTTTTACCGATGACGTGATTAGAATTTAAGGGATTTAAAGAAAATCTTACGCAATAAAATTTGGTTCTTCGGTGATCAGGATCTTCTCTGATTTAATGTGGCAATCTGTTTCGATTTCTCTGTCGAATATTTTTCTATAAATTCACCCCCTTTGTTATCTTATTCTCCACATCTTCTATTCCTTATTTCTCTACTCATTCCTTAATATGCTTCATCCAATCCTAATTCTTATCATACTTCTAACTTTCATATCTTTCATTTCCTCTCCCCGTCCTCAATTCAAGCGAGCAATGGTTCGGAATTCGTAGGTATAAGATTTGAAATGAACATAGCTAATGTTCTCAGAAAGGAATGGTAATGGCACGATTTTGATTTGTCAAATTACCAGAATATCCAGGAAAATAGAACTATCAAGATGATATGTTCCTAATACGTTTGGGAATTAGATAGAATGTAAGAGCCGTGTAACATGGCACATGATGACGGTACTGTGAATCATCACATTCCATTAGGAACTTAACATAACTTACTGTAATATAATGAAGTTGATCAAGTTTCATTATATTATACTAATTCATGTATCAGTTCCTAACACTACTTCAAAACATTCATATTTTAAATTCGAAGGTTTCAGAATTTAGAAACTAACACAGTTTCTTTTATTATGTGATACAGATAGCGCGAGAAGATAGATGATTTCCGATAAGAATAGTTATAAAAATATCTTCAGAAACATTGAGGATATTTATAACGAAAGATATGATAATATCTTGGAATTTCTAATGTCGAAGGATGATGATGAAGATTGACCCGTAAGGGTTTAGATTCGGAAGCAAGATGTTTATTAAAGATCTCATTAGAAACAGAATCATCTGGATTCTTTAAATATAGAGTTTGGTCCTTGCATTTGTCATTGGTCTCTTTCATGGTTAGCTCAATCCGATTTTCAATACCAAATTTTCCATCGGGTGTTTCCAACACTTCCTTCTTTATCATCAACTTTTGGTCATTAAGACCATGCTGCTTCGTCAGCATTTTCAAAGTTAACAAATTTAGATCATTGGTTTTCAAACCGAAGTGATTTTAAGAGATTTGTGTTTTTAGATGATTAAACGCTGATGATAGTACGGTGGAATATAAAAGGTTCTCCAGTAACGACGGCGAAAGGATACGTATATATTGAGATTATAATAAGGGTAGTCTTACTGAGAAGTCAAAGTGGAGCTGTGACAAAATCAGCTTCTTGAAAAGGAATTGTGAGGTTGTTTTTGCTAATAAATGATAAGGAATTCGACGCGGATACGTTTTGACAATAATTTTGGTTTCGAAAGTTTTTCAGGTGCATAATGTATGCATAAATCCTTCTTCCGTAGACGAGGTGCGGCTGGTTCAACTTCTCGATCGAGGTGTTTTCAAGAATCATGAAAGATTTGAACGCGAATTGTAATTGTTGAGATACAAATGAAATCAAGTGGCAAGCTTGAAGAATTATTTAGTTTCATATGTTATAATCAATATTTTAATTTAATTCATTTTAATTGTCCAAAGTTAGCAGCCCAATAGTCCGATGGTTCAATGATTCATATATAATTTAATATATAATATTCGAATTAAATAATACGTATCGTGACCCGTGTACCGATCTCGGTGTCGATCACAACTCAAAGTATATATATATTTCGGAATCAACTCCGACCCTGTATAGCCAACTCCCACCTTCACATATAGAGTGTCTACGGTTGTTCCGAAATATATATATAGATGGGTCGATATGATAAGTCGAAACCTTGCATGCGTGTCCCGTTATTTAAAGTGCGTAAAATAATTAACAGAAATTAAATGACGATAAATAAAATTGCGAGAATGTAAATTGCGATAAATTAAATGTTAATCAGTTAGCTGGGAACAGTTAGCCGGAACAGTTAGCGTGGAATCCTTAACAGATTTTTAATTAGTTAAATCGTGTGTTTCTAACAATTTTATTATATCCAATGTTTTCTTCATTATGCCACTTGTTGGATTCTGATGATTCAAAATCCGAATATGAAATTTTGAATGAAAATGGTTATTCTGTGATGAATGGATACGTATATCGGTGATTGTAGGTAAGATAGTAAATAACCGTTGAATCAGATTCGAAGAATGTACAGTGTAACTTGTTAATGTGAATTTTAAATATTCCTCGGGTACTACCCACCCGTTAAAATATTCTCATCATTAATAGTTTGTACGAAAGAAGTTTTAATTACAATCTTTATGAAAATATACTTGCATATATATTTTCTTCGGATGTAATTATGAATTTAATGAGTCAATAGAATATTATACTCATTTGATTTATTGTTGGCACTTGATTACATGATATCTAAAACATTAGAGATTACATAATTGCCATGTCGGATGAAGGTAAATGAGGTAGAACAATACGTGGAACGAAATTGATTGATGTAGAACGATATGTAAAACGAAGATTATACTTGAAGTACAGATGATGATATTGAGGCGTGTGATGTTGATATCTGAGGTACAGATCGTGACGTTGAGATTTATGACGTGATTGTGGTTGTGATGATAAGAGTATTGTCGGCGTTGATGATGGTGGTACGGTTTATGTTGCTGGTGCTGCTGCTGGTGTTTGTAACCTCCGCACCAGATTCTCCAGAACCATTACTCGAGCACGTAGTTCGTTAACTTCTTATATTATGTCGGGATGATTGACGATTGAAACGAGCGGATGAGTAAGATTCGAAATGTATAATCGTGACAGGATACTCTAGAAATGAGAAAGAAAATGGTTTCTCGAACGGGTTCGCCGGTAAGTGCTTCAGGTTCATTGCCAAATGAGCAATTTGGTGGATGGAAGGGATCTTTGGTGTGAAATGATTTTCGGATATAGGATGATATTCTAGCTATATAGAATATCTGTATATATAATACTAAAGATTTCATAGACTACAGAGGAACCTACGGCATATGTCAGGCAAGTCTACAGATGTGCTAAGATATGGATTATCAGATACGCTAAGATATGAATTTTGTCTATACACTATCGATGCACTGAATGCAGTAATACGTGTCTAGACTTAAGAATGATAAGCAGGCAATTTCCTAAGGATGATAAGCAGATGATTTCCGACTAGAAATGGTAAGCAAAAGTTTTGACATGTAAACACGGTCAAAGTCCAGACTCACTAATGCATCTAAACGACTAACAGTTAGACACACTAAGGCAAGACCTGGTTCACTAAGACCAATGCTCTGATACCACCTGTAAAGACCTCGACCTTATCCTCCCGGACGAAGTCTTCAACAGTTGATTCCATCGCGATGATCGACTCCACGTAATATTCTTTAAATGAGCAAATGCACAGCGGAAGACTCAATTCATACCTGAGAATAACATGCTTTAAAAAGTCAACATAAAGTTGGTGAGATATATAGGTTTGATGCTAGCAGCGTTATAACTATGGACCACAAGATTTCATGTTCATAAACATAATACACTCGCAAGTGTATGAAAAGCATTCCAAGCAGTGGGCACCCGGTAACTAGCCTTAACAAGAGTGTGTACCCCTGAGTTATAATAATATGTGCACCGAATCAAGTGCGTTCCGTTAACCTCGAAGTACTAAACACCCGTTCTTCTAGTTTAGTAGTGACTAGAACAACATCTGGGTGGGGGTGTAAAACCCGATAGATCTATCTTTAGGATTCGCGCCTACCAGTTCATAAACCAATAGTTAAAGTTACCAAGCTAGGGGATTTTTGATTCAAACCCATGTAGAACGTAATTTTAGTCACTTGTGTCCATAACGTAAATCATTTATAAAAAACAGCGCATGTATTCTCAGCCCAAAATATTTAAAGTTTAAAAGGGACTATATACTCACCTAATGTATTTTGTAGTAAAAATACATATAACACCATTGATAACTTAAAAGGTTGGCCTTCGATTCACGAACCTATATCAAGTATATATATTAACACATAAGATCACATAATTCCTCCTAAATAACATTTATTTATTATGTGTTGTAGTTATATAAATATATATATACTTTATTTATATTTTTATATTTTTAGTTATATTTTATATACCAATATTCCTGTATAAAATCATTTTACAATATATACATATTTATAGTTGCTGTTATCTCAAAATTAGTAATTTGTTATATACAAGATTTAGTATGTTTGTAATAAAAATAATAATACTTTAATAATAATAATACTAATGATGATATTAGTGATAATAAAATAGTGTAAATAAAATTATATATAAAAATATGTTAATGAAAATAATGATAATAATAATAATAATTAAAATGATAATAATGATAATAATTAAAATGATAATAATAATAGTTATAATGAAATAAAAAAAATGGAAGTAGAGTATATACCCTTTTCAAAGAATGTTTCTCTAAAAAAAAACGTCCCATGGGAGACTCGAACCAGAGACCTCCCGCTAACACACTAACAACCGAGACCCTCCAAGCAATTCTGTTTTCTTGGGTTAATACACATTCTATATTTATTTAAACCCGTATAAACAGCCATCATCTATATCATCCCTATGGATCTGGCCCAACCTACTTCGGCCCATCAGTAAAAGACTTCTCGGCGCAGTCTAACCCATATCCGGCCCAACAGGACAAGCTGTCCAAATCAGATTGCTGATGATTATTTAAAATATAAAAAATACTGCAGGAAGCTAGATTCGAACAAAGGAC
Source organism: Rutidosis leptorrhynchoides (assembly GCF_046630445.1). Classification (NCBI taxonomy): domain Eukaryota; kingdom Viridiplantae; phylum Streptophyta; class Magnoliopsida; order Asterales; family Asteraceae; genus Rutidosis; species Rutidosis leptorrhynchoides. Next base: position 280,697,234 of record NC_092333.1, read on the forward strand.
CTCCCGTTTACCAAAGAAACTCCAAACCACTGAACCGTTACATCGTTTTTGGTTTTAGATTGCTTGTTTATTCATATGTAACTGTTTCTCTATTATTCTTCATCTTCTTCCTCAAAACAAATTCTTTTTGAGTTGGTTGTTTTTGTGTTAAGATAATTAAATGAAACAGACATCGACCGTTTATATCTGTTTTTAATTATCTGTTTTTAATTATCATAAAAGAAAGTAAAAAAAAAAAATAAAAACAACCCAACAGCCTCGTCGAACACTTTCATGAACTCAAATCCGGTTTCAAATATTTAGATCTTTTCAACTTATTGTTATAACATGAAACAGGTTTCAAACTATCCTTAGAAACTTTCTGTAACTCTAATTGGATCCAAAACATGGTATAAGTCTCGAATTTTATGATGAACATAGATTTAACTTTTTGAATAATAATTTTGATTTCGAAAATTTGCTTTCAATATGAAGAATTGGGCTTTGATATTTTACAGGAGGCTTACATGAATGATATATAACAACCTCGCGTAATTAAATTTTTAGAATAGTTTAAAAATCGAAGTTTGGCAAAAATTTGGGGATACAGAGCCAACCGACGGGTACTGTTGGTTTCTGTTTAAATTTCAATAAATCAACTCTGCTGAATTAATATTTTGGATGTATTGAGAAAGATGCTGAGTGATAGATTGAATATCATGAACCTTGCAATCGTTTTATAATAGGAAAAAGGTTTGACAGATATCACGAGACCAACAGGAACACAAATAAAAAAAAATAAAGACTAGGATCCAAGGCTACCTGTTTTTAACCGTATTATTTATAAATATCTGAATTTTATTTATCTATCTTTTATATATTAAATCTTAATATGTAGTAAATTTATTACTAATTAATATATTAATTACTATAGTACAATTAATAATAATAATTAATAAAACTGACTTTTTTAAAAAAATACTGAATTATAAGTATAATGTAATTATTAATAATATTACATAACTTGTTATTAATTATAAGAGTACTAATAAATAATATACGTCATAATAATATAAGTTGTTTTTTTTATTATTATTAATAAGATTATTTAATATAATTTTAACAGTTTTTGGTAATAATACTAACATTAATAATAATACAAGTAGAGACATAAAAATATTTCTAATACCGATATTATTATTGATATTAATATTTATAATGATAATAGAAGTAATAATAATAATACTAGTAATTATATTTTAATTTGTAACTACTTCTGATATATTAACATATGTAAATATAATTAGAATCACTAAGCGAGGGTTATTACCATTTACCTAACTAACTTCGATCCCTATATATATATATATTTTCTATATACATTATTTATATATGCAACAAATTTTTAAATAATAATTATTATATATTATTATTATTATTGTACATAATTAATTCTAACAATTACGATATATAATATTTCATATTATTATATACATATCTATATACACATAACGTTTCATGAATCGCCAGCCATGGTCAAAAGGTAACCGATTATCCGAATATAGATTTCAGACTTTCTAGACTCAGTATTACAGATTTTGCTTATCGTGTCGGAAACATATAAAGGTTAAGGTTTAAATTTGGTCAGAAATTTCTGGGTCGTTACACCTATATACACATGGTTCACAAAATCCAAGTTCTACCTTTTTCAAATCTGGAATTCTCCCACTCGAAACAAGCATCTTCATACCCTTTCTCACTCATATGTCCGAGTCTTTGGTGCCATAGAGTTGATTCGGACTTAACATTAACCGTAGCAACCACTGTGTCTTCATCAAACACTTCAACCATATAAAGAGTTCCCCTTTTATGTCCACGAGCCACTACACAACTACCCTTAACCACCTTCCATTGGCGGTTTTCAAAAGTAACCGCGTTACCTTCATCATCTAATTGACCAACCGAAATAAGTTTCCTTTTTAATTTAGGAATGTACCTTACGTTTTTCAAGGTCCAATTAGAGCCAAGAGTAGTCTTCAATAAAACATCTCCAATGCCCTCTATATTGAGTTGTTTGTCGTCCGCCAATCTCACCTTGCCTTGATATGGACGAAAATTCTTCATCATGCTTTTGACATGAGTAGCATGAAACGAAGCTCCCGAATCCAAAATCCAAGACTCCATAGAATTTTCAACACTACATAAAAGTGCATCATCACTTTCTTCCTCGGTCAAGTTCACACCTTTCGCCGGACCATTTTTACAATTCCTTTGAAAGTGTTCTTTTTGATTGCAATCCCAACAAACAGCTTCACTTCTATCTTTCGATGGATACCTCTTCTTAGACTTCTTTCTACCCTTCTTCTCACCGCGATCAAATTTCCTACCACGGTTGTCGGTACTTAACAAAGAACTGGATGTCGATTCCCCTGAGTTTCTCCTACGAGTATCTTCACCAAGAATCAAATCCCTTATTCCTTCAAACGCTAGCTTAGTAGTTCCCGTAGAGCTACTAACTGCGGTAACCGTACTCGACCAACTTTCCGGTAATGATGAAAGCAAGATTAGTGCCTTTAACTCATCATCAAACACAATATCTACCGATGCTAACCTCGATATGATGTTGTTGAACTCGTTGATATGATCCGTTGCACTTGTACCTTCCTTCATCTTCGTATTGAACAATTGTCGCATGAGAAAAACCTTATTAGAAGCGGTAGGTTTCTCATACATGTTAGAGAGTGCTTTCAAGCAAGCAAAAGTCGTCTTCTCATTCACAACGTTGTATGCAACGTTCTTAGCAAGTGAAAGACGAATCGCACCCAAAGCTTGACGATCCAAAAGCGTCCAATCGGCATCGCTCATGCTTTCGGGCTTGGTCTCTAACAGAGGTTGATGTAGCTTCTTTTGATACAAGTAATCTTCAATTTGCATCTTCCAAAAGCCAAAGTCTCTCCCATCGAATCGGTCGATTCTAAACTTTCCGTCTTCCGCCATCGTACCCAAAGTCGAAAACTTGAGCTCTGATACCAGTTGTAAGGATATTAAGACCCAAAACAACGCAAGTGATTCAACAAGATCACTCACCGATAGTAATTCTACAAGATTACTAACCCACTTAATGAACGAAAGATTATAAATGCAATAAATGTAAATCGACATAAGAGATAACGTGGTTATATGCAATCGTTATGATTGCTTTAGTCCACGGACCAACTAGGGAATGTATTTACTGAATATTTGTGGTGTGTTTACAATGAGTTACAAGAGGGTCTATTTATAGAATGGTTTAAAGAGTAAGCTAAAAACAATTCCTTGAAGCTTCATGTGAGTTTCCTGACAGCTTCATGGAAGCTACATGTGAGTTTCCTGACAGCTTCGTGGAAGCTACATGTGAATTTCCTCACAACTTCGTGGAAGCTACATGTGAGTTTCCTAACAACTTCGTAGAAGCTACATGTGAGTTTCCTAACAACTTCGTGGAAGCTTCGTGTGAGTTTCCTGAAATCTTCCCTCTAATTGTTTAAAGTTCTCCATATCTCCAACATCTTCAATGCACAGTAATAAATTAAAGCCTCATGTAATTATCTTCGAAGGATATAAACTTATATAGCAAAAAGAAGCTGATAAGACACTGTTGACATTATCAGTCCGAAATATGATGAAGCAACATAACTATATACTGCATACATGCATCAGTAGAAGCCACATGAGACATTAAGATTTGAGAGTTTTATTGTAAAAAATATATATAACTATACATGTTGTATATAAATTTTTATATGATAACTATAATAAAAAGTAGCTACTCTGCTTGTGAAAAAAAAATCGGTATTCAACATCGGTTTTTTCGTACCGAACCGGTACCGATCCCGATTGTACCGAAACCGAATTTACCCAAAATCAAGAACCGAAATCGAAACCGAATCCCTATCGGTTCCGATTTTCGGTACTGGTGTGATATCGTTTTTAATGACCCGACCCAATATATCCACTTAAGTTATCGGATAGATATTTAGAATCTCATTGAGTTAATTTGCCACTTTCCGTTCATATATAATTGCTCACATTACTTGCACTCAATTTGACTAAAGAAAAATGATGAAGTCATGAAACATTCTAACCTACTTTAACTATTTTTGAGCAATCTGAATTTTTTTCCTGAATTTATAGAAAGTACGTTGTGATATAATATATAAATATAAGAGTAGTTATCCCTATAGTAAATCACTAGTGAAATTACTCGTGAAATCACGATTTTGTTTAAACGAAACAATTTAATGACATATGTTAGGTATTAAGTGAATGTAAAATCTAAAGTCATTTATTTTAATTACCCGTTTGACTAATAAACTTGTCGTTGCTTTACAAATATATAAAGACATGTATTTTCGCATACATATGTAACATAATTAATTTTGTAAAAAAATTCATATTTGAATAATAATAATATAATTATTATAATTATAATTATAATTATTATATTAAAAGTAAATAATAATAATAAAGTTCACTCAAAGTTGAGTATTTATATTTTTAATAATAATAATTATTATTAGTAATAATAAATGTCTTTTAATTTTAAAAAAAAAATTAAAATACAATTATTATATAAAAGTTGTACAATATGCTTTAAAATTTGAATGTTCTGTAGAAGATTTTACAATTTAAGAGATATTAGTATTTCCTTTTATAAAAGATTTCGTATTTTTTTAATTAAATTAATATAAAATTATAACATCATCATTAGTTTAATGATGACATCATCATTTTAGAGCTTTATATGACTATATAGAAGATTGTGAGAAAGCCCTATGAGCAATTTTAGATAATTTAAAACAATATATACAATAATATAATATTTATATAATTTTATATCCGTGAAATTATTTGGAAATTAGGCAAGGGTGTAAATCGACTTTAATGGTTTAGCGGATGTATTGGCCAATAATATACTCCCTCCGTCTCATATTAATAGTCCAGTATTTTATTTTGGGATGTCCCAAATTAATATTTCACTTCCATAAATAGAAAAGAATAAGAAGCTTTAAGCTCTATAATGCCCTTAATGTATGTGGTTGAGATTAAATGAGAAAGAAAATGTATGGGTAAAACTGAAAAGTAAACAGAAAGTACAGTACTTTTATGACATTTTCTTAAACTGTGTGTTTTTTGTCTGTGGACTATTAATATGTGACGGAGGAAGTATTAAATTAGATCTAATGGTTCTTAATAATTGATACTTCTAAATTCAACGATCATTATTTTGACATGTAAGCTTTAAGTTAAATTGCTTTGCTAATATCCCTTTTGTTATAATATATATAGAGAATAGAGATAGAGATAGAGATAGAGATATAGAGATAGAGATAGAGATATATAGAGATAGAGATAGAGATAGAGAGATAGAGATAGAGATATAGATATAGAGATAGAGATTGACTTGTTGAGTGATCTATTGGTTGGGTGCTTGAAAATCTCCAAAGGAGACCAAGAACCTCACTATTTACACTTTGGGGGCTTTTCTTTCAAAAAAAAAAAAAAAAAAAGACTAATTGACTTGTAGAAGTTGGTCGTTCCATCAGAGATAAAACGACAATACAAAACAAATTTGCAGTACATTCTCCGAACAATGTTAAACATGCTAAATTCGTAGGGGCTAAAACTATAAAATTAATATCATTTTAAAAAAACTCCACCCACATTTTTAACGGGCCGTATCTTCCCGCTCGCCTCGAGTTCAATTCTTCCGACTTCGCCATTTAAGTCGGAAAAAAATTACGGACACAACAAAACTAAGTACGCGCGAAATGGACACTTATTGGAAAACGCTAAATATTTCGGGCTATTTTCCATACATATACACACGCACAATAAACGAGTCAAACTAACTACATCACACTCATGGTTCCGTCTTCCTTTTTTACGCGATTTTTTCGATTCTAAAAACGCGCAGGTCATTAGATAAATTAGGTACTAACCACGTGGATCCAACCACACCCTCATCATCGCGTTTTTGATTACGTAAGTATATAACACTACGTTAAATTTGAATACGCAGCCGGAAAGGCCCGCCGCATCGCGCGGGCCGATCCAGATGTAGTTAATTTTATTTAGATTTAGATGTAAGTGACCGTTATTATTTCTATTTATATACTGGTAAGCACATCAGTCGATTATTACCCGATAGTAAATGGTTCGGTCCGCTTCGCTGCCTCAAAAAAGGGGGAAAAAAATTAGCAAGCAGAACGATTGTAGTTGTAAATAATAATATGTTTGTTATTAAAATATTTTATATGTACCGCGTTTGATAAAATTATTAAAAAAAACAGTTAACCCTATCAATTTTATATAATTTAATTTTTTTATATAAATAATCAATCAAACCAACATAATTTAATTGTTTAAAATGTTTACATAAAAGAATAGTTGATAAACGAAAGTCAATAATAATTGTGCAACACATTTATGTACGTTAAGAACATCTAATCAGGTTATCGTTAGAAAAAAATAATATTTATAAATGTAAACAATTTGAAACAAGTAGTTAAATAAAATAGATGTAAAAATTTAACACAAGAAAAAGTTAACAGTAAAAAATAAAAATAAAAATATTGTGTGACTTTCACATGCTCCGAATTAAATATCACATCATATTGTCACAGACTTATCTCGATAAGCTCACGTACGGCACTTAGTCTCTACTAAGTCAGCCTTACTCGGACCTTATAATGATTCAAGTAATCAAAAGAGAAAATATTATAGAACAAGTGGAATTGAAGAAAATACTTATATTGCTTGAGAATGCTTTACAAGAGAGAATGTTTGAGATTTGAGGTGTGGTGTGCCAAATGAGGCCACCCCTATTTATACTACTCTTACATCAAAATGGATGGCTATGATTAAACTAAATCAATGGCTATGATCTAAGTACTAGAAACTTCATGACCTAGAAATATCTATGGAGTTTTCATACCATTCCATGGAAGAATCAAGGAGAGAATTCTAGATATCTTCCATATGCTTCTTGGGCCTTCCATGATTTGGGTTATAATCTTAGTGGGGTGGGCCACAAAGTTGTTGGGTTGTGACATTCTCCCCCACCTAAGCTCGCGACGTCCTCGTCGTGTGATCCTCGTGATACTTCTTGATTTTGTCTGTGAACTGCCATAATAAGTCTTCGGCTTCCCAGCTTGCTTCACTATCGGGCAAGTTACGCCACTTAACTAGGTATTCTCTATAGCTCGGCACACCTCGTCTCCGTACAGTTCGATGCAACAAGATATCTTCCACCTCACGATCAAACGAAGTCGCAACTGCCATTGGTGCACGTTTGGAAACTCCTCGTTCGGGGTTTTCCTCGTCTCCATGATAAGGTTTTAGAAAACTTACGTGGAAGACTGGATGAATCTTTAATTTGGGCGGTAGTTGAACTCGATAAGATACATTCCCAACACGTCCAATTACCGAGAATGAGCCTTCATATCTCCGGATCAATCCTTTGTGCACCTTCAAAAATGTTTTGAATTGTTGAGGTAAAAGCTTCACCATCACTTGGTCCCCAACTTTGAACTCAACATGTCGTCTTTTCTCATCCGCCCATTTCTTCATTTTCTTGGCCGCCTTATCTAGTGATGCTCGTGCCAAGTCGGCTTGTTCGTGCCACTCCTTCATCGTTCTATAAGCGGATGGGCTGCTTCCATCATATGAAGCGGCCAAAGCATTCGGGGTCAAAGGTTGCCGTCCTGTCACCAACTCAAAAGGACTCTTCCCCGTGGACTCACTCCTTGGCATGTTATAAGAGAACTGAGCAATATCAAGAAGCTTAGCCCAATCATGTTGATTTGCACTTACATAGTGTCGAAGATAGAGCTCCAATAGTGCATTCACCCTTTCCGTCTGTCCATCCGTTTGGGGATGAAAACTTGTGGAGAAATTCAAGTCTGTCCCCATGATCTTGAACAACTCCGTCCAAAAATGCCCCGTGAACCTCGGATCTCGATCACTTACTATCACATGCGGTATCCCCCAATACTTCACCACATTCTTGAAAAATAGTTTTGCGATTTCATCCGCGTTAACTTCGGATGATGCGGCTATGAAGGTACCATACTTAGAAAACCGGTCTACCACGACTATAATACTCCCACACCCTTCCGACTTGGGTAAGCAAGTAATGAAGTCCATGGAAACACTCTCCCATGGTCCTTTCGGTGTAGGTAGCGGCTGTAATAGTCCTCCTGGTTGGCGTTGCTCTATCTTGTCTTGTTGGCATATTAGGCATGTCCGCACGTACGTCTCTACGTCGTCTTCCATCCTTGGCCAATAATAAGTGCCTTCTACTAATGCCAGCATCCTCTTGATACCTGGATGACCAGCCCACTTTGAATCATTACACTCCTTCAAGATTGTCCGTCTAAGATCACCCCACTTAGGCACATATAACCGGTCTCCTTTGGTGAATAATAGATCAGCTTTGAGCCAAAACCTTCGCGTTTTCCCATCTTGAGCCAATGCAACAAGGTTTTTGGCTATAGGATCATGCTCTAATCCCTCCTTTATACGATCTTGAAGGAAGAATTGTGGTTTTGTGATCGCTGCAAACTCCGCCTTACGACTTAGGGCATCAACTACCACATTGGCTTTCCCAGGCTTATACTCCAACACATAGTCAAATTCGGCTAAGAAGTCTTGCCAACGAGCTTGTTTGGGACTCAACTTCTTTTGGGTTTGAAAATAACTCGTTGCCACATTATCCGTCTTGATCACGAACCTTGATCCCAAAATATAATGCCTCCATGTCCTCAAACAATGAATAATCGCTGTCATCTCTTTCTCTTGCACATTGTACTTCCTTTCCGTCTCGTTAAGTTTTCGACTTTCAAACGCGATTGGGTGACCTTCTTGCATTAGAACTCCTCCAATAGCAAAGTCCGATGCGTCTGTATGTAACTCGAACGGAATGGTCACATCCGGAAGTCTCAACACCGGTTCTTTCATGACAGCTCCTTTCAATTCCTCGAATGCTGCTTGACATTTCTCATCCCACAACCAAGCTTTATTCTTCTTTAACAATTCTGTCAATGGAGCCGCTTTCACCGAGTATCCCTTAATAAAACAATGATAGTAGTTTACTAAACTAAGGAAAGATCGTAAATCAGTCACCTTCGTTGGTGCCTCCCACTCTTGAATTGCCTTGACCTTAGCCCCATCTATGAGTAACTTCCCATTTTTAATTCTATGTCCAAGAAAATCCACCTCCTCTAATCCGAATGAACATTTCTCTAGCTTCACATACAACTCGTTGTCCCTTAGTACTTGGAATACTTGCTTCAAGTGCCTCACATGATCTTCCATGGTGTCGCTATACACGACTATGTCATCCAAGTACACCACGAAAAACTTGTCGAGGAATGGGTGGAATAATTTGTTCATCAAAGTACAAAATGTGGCAGGGGCATTGGTTAAACCAAAGGGCATGACTAGGAATTCATAAGCTCCATACCTCGTCACGCATGTGGTCTTAGCCTCATCTCCTTCGGCAATTCGAACTTGATAGTATCCCGACCTCAAGTCCAACTTGCTGAAGTATCTTGCTTTCCCAAGTTGATCGAACAAATCAGCAATAAGCGGAATTGGGTATTTGTTCTTGATAGTTACCTTGTTCAGTGCTCGGCAGTCTATACACATACGCAAGGACCCGTCCTTCTTTCTTTGAAATAACACCGCTGTACCATAAGGGGCTTTTGAGGGACGGATATATCCCGCATCCAATAACTCCTTGAGTTGTCCCCGCAACTCCTCTAACTCGGGTGGGGGCATTCGGTAAGGGGCTTTAGAAGGTGGTTTTGATCCCGGCTCCAACTCGATCGCATGGTCTATCTCCCTCATAGGTGGTAACTTCCTTGGTAATTCCTTAGGCATGACATCCTTGAACTCATTAAGGACTTTCTCAATCTCCTTGGGTACCTCTAGTTTTCCCTTTTCTTCGGCCGTCTCTTTCCTTGCTACAGCTAAATAGCAAGTCTCATTCTTGTTGTATCCCTTCTTGAATTGCATGGCCGAAAGTGACTTGGATGCACTCTTGATTCCACGTTCGGTTGACACCATACAAGTTTTCCCACCATCCAAGATACACAGTGATTTAGTGAACGGCATAGGAAAACCGTGTACTTTATCTAGGAACTCCATCCCAAGTACTAACTTGAAGTCCTCTATAGGCACAACCGATAGATCAATCGTTCCTTCCCATTCTCCAATCTTTACTTGCACATCTTTAGCCACTCCACTAATCATTTAGCATTCGCGTTCACCGTCTTCATCATTCCGCCCTCCTTTATCTCTTTAATCCCCAATCTCTTAGCTTCCTCGGTGGAGACAAAGTTATGAGTAGCTCCCGTATCTACCAAAGCTCGTACCCGGTTTCCTCGAACATAAACTTCCACTAATTGGAGTCCTTTAGCCATTACTTTGGGTACCTCCACCTTGGCCTTGATAGCGTTGAGTATTTGCATCGATCTCATGCACACATCCTCATCCTGACAACCCGCCTTTTGAGCTTCCATAGCATGAAGGCTAGATTTCTTCGGATAATCTCGGGCTCTATGCGGTCCATCACATATGAAACATCCATCATTCTTATAAGAAGTTTTTATGCTCTTGTTATTCCCAGTTGGTGGCTTACGTGTATTATCATTCCTTGATTGGGCGGGCTTATCTCCCCCACCTTTCACATGGCTCACCTTCTTATCTTTTGACTTAAACGAATCTTTCCTATTAGCATGGTCGACTAGTGCCTCTGCTTGAGCAATTTCGGTGGCAAGGTCTTGGACTCCTCGTCTCTCCAACTCCGTTTTAGCCCAAGGTTGCAAACCATCGAGAAAATAGAAGAGAGGAATATCATCGGGAATATCTGGGACCTCCAGGCTAAGGTTCGTGAATTCTTTAATATACTCTCGAATCGTCCCGGAATGATATAATTTACGTAGACGACTCATCGCATCCTTTTGAGCATTCTTGGGGTAGAATTGATTCTTAAGTTCAGTAAGAAAATCATCCCAAGTATCAATAGTAACCGTACCTTTCTCGATATCTCCATATCGACGACGACACCATAATACTGCGGTATCCTTCAGGTAACGGGTTACCGTCTTGATCTTCATTGCATCATCCACTATGTTGACTCCCTCCAAGTATTGTTCCATCTCCCATATAAAATCATCAACCACTCGGGCTTCCCGCTTCCCCAAGAACGGTGACGGCTTAGGAACGTCCACCTTCAGAGTATTGCATCCAGTGTTGTCACCCCCACTAGCCATGAATCTCAAACAAGAGTTCATGTTGGTTTGTAAATCCACGAGGCGTTGGTGGATAGTGGAGACCTCCCCCTCCATTTCGCCTCGCAACTTCGTAATCTCACCCATGAACATACCCCTTAAGTCATGGATCTCACGTCGCATGTCAACGTCTAGCACGTTGGTTGCACTCTTACAATCATCTTTCAATTCATCAAAGTCCCCATCCAAACCATCCAAACGTTGGTGGACGTCTTCGACCTTTGCTTTCACGTCGTCCATGGATGTCTCTACATCCATGATCCTCTTGTCCAAGTTTGCGACAAAGTCTTTGGACGTACCTCGGTTCTTCTTGGCTCCTTGGCGAGTCTCTACCCGACCACGAGTCTCATCACCCATCACACCACTTGTTGCGCTCACATTCTTCTCGGTCTCGGTTTCCATCTCCTTGAATCGACCTTGCTCTTGATACCAATTGTCACGGACTTATCTCGATAAGCTCACGTGCGGCACTTAGTCTCTACTAAGTTAGCCTTACTCGGACCTTATAACGATTTAAGTAACCAAAAGAGAAAATATTATAGAACAAGTGGAATTGAAGAAAATACTTATATTGCTTGAGAATGCTTTACAAGAGAGAATGTTTGAGATTTGAGGTGTGGTGTGCCAAATGAGGCCACCCCTATTTTTACTACTCTTACATCAAAATGGATGGCTATGATTAAACTAAATCAATGGCTATGATCTAAGTACTAGAAACTTCATGACCTAGAAATATCTATGGAGTTTCCATACCATTCCATGGAAGAATCAAGGAGAGAATTCTAGATATCTTCCATATGCTTCTTGGGCCTTCCATGATTAGGGTTATAATCTTAGTGGGTTGGGCCACAAAGTTATTGGGTTGTGACAATATGCCTGGATATCATTCATGTGAGAATGTTCTCACTATATATACATATATATATATATATATATATATACATATATATATATATACATATATATATACACATATATATATATATATACACATATATATATATATACACATATATATATATATATATATATATATATATATATATATATATATATATATATATATATATATATATATATATATATATATATATATATATATATATATATATATATAAAATAAGAACACTTTGTATAAAAGGTTATAAATGAAATTTTATCACCGCCGAAATTTTAGCATCATATCTTTTTTCTCAACTTATATATATACATACTACAGTTAAATATAAAATACATACAAATACAAATGCAACATCCCATTCATTTCTCTTGTTCAACAGACGAAGAGAAAGAAATATAGAACACATGGATGCATTTAATGGGATAAATATTACCATGTTATTTAAACATGATTCTAACCTTTCTTTATACCCGTACTAATTATTATTCAAGATATATTAAAACCACCACCTCTTTCTTCTACTAGATCTAAACACCAGCAGCCTCCTTCTCCTCTCTTCTTTGTTTCTTCTTTTTCGATCCCTTTTTCGCTGCCGTTTTGTTGTAATTGACGTTGACTCCTCCGACCACCGGCGGTGGTTTGGTTTTACCCGTTTTCTATCTAAATAAAGTTCAACCGTCCCTTTCACTTAGAGCGTCGTGAATTCCTGTAAGGTTCTTCGGTCATAGTTCAGTGAACAGGCGGCGATTCTGGGCTGTTTAACTCGGGATCTGTTTGTGGATTGTGGGTTGGGGTCTTCTTGATTGTGTTCTTCCATTCCGACGGTCGTTTTGGTAAGTCCTTCGGTTTCTTTGGTTTATGTGCTTTTGGCTGGTTTCGTTATTTGGGTGGGTGTAGGCGGCGAGCTCCGTCGGAGCTCTATACCCATTTTGGTAGGGTTTCAATTTTATGGTAGTGGGCCTTAGATCTTGTAGGATGGCGGTTGTAGTGATGTGTGTTGAAATCAGCAGATTCCGGTCATGACGGCTCCAGGCGATTTTTAGGATGGTCGGTGACTAACCGGTGATGCCGATAGCAGATGGTGGCTCCGGCTGCTTATGATGTTGTCCGTGGCTGCTGGGGGTTGCCGGAGGTCTTGGATATTACTGGTCGTAGTTTGCTTCTGCTGGCGGCTGCCGGTTTTTGCTGGCGGCTGTTGGCGGAAGCTGGCTACCAGTTGTTGACCACCAGTTTCTGCGGGTTTGTAAATTCAGAAAATCGATGATGATGTCCTAGTTTCTGATTGGTTTGATTATGCATTTCGCGCTAGCCTGTTGTTTCGTGTCGGATTTGTTCATGCCTTTTCCGTAGTCGAGTCTATTCGGGTGGGCTCGATGTCGTTGCCTGCGTGTTGACTTTGTTGACCATGGTAAATTGATGTTTATTGGAGTGATTCTCTCGGGGTCCTTTTTCTGCTCGAACGGGGATTTGATCTTATTCGAGGGGCTTGTTTTTCTCTTTGGAGTTAATACGGGGTTTTCGGGTACGAGATGTTGCTTCGGTTTGCAGCCTCGGGATAGGTGTTGCTGGAGTGCCTGGCGTTCATTTGTGATGTGCGGCTTCTGTTTAGTGGCGATGGTGGTGTTAGATATGAGATCGGTTTTATATATGTTTTAGATTTACATAAGGTGGTTTGTTCATTTGTATTGTCAATTTCTTTTTCAACTGTTGTCAATGTGCTCGCTCTTTTCTAATGTTATCGTCAAATGTAAGATGATCAGAGCGAGACCTTTCAATTATTATCGTTTGTGTGTATCACCGGATCTTTATGATCTTCTAAATATATATATATATATATATATATATATATATATATATATATATATTAATAATTTTGCCGAAAAAAATTTAAACATGATTCTGCATTCCTATGCAGCATACTCCGTATATACTTAAAGATGCGTGATGCGTCCAAATTTTTAGAAATTTTACCAACATCCATTAATATTAATACTGACTTACATCTCTTACTAAAGATTTCAATAAACAAAGCAAAAACATGATCATGCTAATCTAGATACTAAACTTATAAGTCAATCTAGAAAATAAAAGTATTAATTAGCAGTAGCATGGATGCACTGTGATGTGGGATGTGCCGGTGATGTGGGATGTGCCAGTAAGGTAGGATGCACCGGTGAACCCGGGGTAGCTAAAAAAAGCAGTAGTTGGGGATGCACTACTGAACTGCGATTTATGTGGATGATTAACTGCAGATTTTCGTTGATCGGAGTATGGATAATCAAATTTTAGTTCATCGGGATTTGTTTAGATGAAGAGGCCTGACACTCGGTAATGGAAGTTGAGAGAGATGAAAAGTGATAGTGGATTTAAGTGACATGAAAACAGAGATTTGGTTGAAAAATTAAACGGGGATTTACCAAAGATACCCTCAAAATTATTAATATGATTAATTTTATTCAAAATATATTTATATATTAATTAGATGAGGTAAATGAATGTGTGGTTGAGAAGTGTTCTCACCAAATTATAGAATGAGAGTGTTCAAACGTCCCTCTCATATAACTAACTAAAACAAATTACTAAAATAGCATCCATTGTTGGACAATATGTTAAACCAAATAAAAAATTTATCTTCCTATTAAACGATGCTCTTTTCACCTGAATAGGAAAAGGTGTTGGCCCACGTTTTGAAACCTAGGTTGTTTAGAAAACACAAACATGAAAGGCCCCTTTAATAATGATTATAAACGATTCACGATTGTTGATTTCATTGCGAGATATTTGACCTCTAAATGATACATTTTACAAACATTGCATTCGTTTTTAAAAGACAAACTTTCATCACATCGAAAGTTGACGGCATGCATACCATTTCATAATATATCCAACTATAAATGACTTAATAATATTCTTGATGAACTCAACAACTCGAATGCAACGTCTTTTGAAATATGCCATGAATGACTCCAAGTAATATCTTTAAAATAAGTAAATGCACAGCGGAAGATTTCTTTCATACTTGAGAATAAACATGCTTAAAAGTGTCAACCAAAAGGTTGGTGAGTTCATTAATTTATCATAATCAATATGTATTTCTATCATTTTTATAGACCACAAGATACTCATATTTCGAAAACAATCCGTGCAGGTCTGCTCACTGCTGTAAAAATCATTCATATAAAGAACACCGGATGGGAATACAGAAAGTGCAAAACAATCTCACCAACGGTAGCTAATGCAACGTGCAATGCAAAAATTTCTCACCGAGGGTAGCTAATGCTAAACAATCTCACCAACGGTAGCTAATGCATCGTGCAATGCAAAAATTTCTCACCAATGGTAGCTTAGTAATCTTTATAGAAATCGAACCATTGAATCCAAATAATTCTATCGTAGAATGTAGTTTTTAGTACTTATGTCTATTTCATCAAACATTTATAAAAGCAGTTCATGTATTCTCAGTTCAAAAATATATCTCAAAAGCATTTAATAAAACAGTTATAAAAAAACAGCGCATGTATTCTCAGTCCCAAAAATGTAAAGAGTAAAAGGGGATCAAATGAACTCACCATACTGTATTTTGTAGTAAAAATACATATGACGACATTGAACAATTGTAGGGTTGGCCTCGGATTCAGGAACCTATATCATTCACATGTATATTAAAACATATTCTTGTACTCGAATAAATCTACATATTATTATTAGTGTTGCAATTGTTATATTTATTAATTTATAAGTTTCATTATTTATTTATATATTTTCATTTTGTACATAATAATATTAATATAGTTATATTAATATCTATATATATTTTTAATATTAATATAGTTATATTAATATCTATATATATTTTTAGTATTATATTAAAAATACCTAATTTGTTGTATGTAAGTTTTAATATAAGAAATGTTAATATGATGTATATATAGTTAAATAGAATATTAATATAATTGTAGTATATGTAATAAGTATGTTTTATGTACAAAATATTTATTTGTTTAAAAAAAATGATAGTTTTGATATTAATGATTTACTAATAATAATAATAATAATAACTTTATTAAAAATGATAACATTAATAATAATAATAATGATATTGTTTATAATGATACTTTTTTTTAATAATAATAATAATACTAATAGTTACAAAAGTGATACTAATACTAATGTTAATGAAAATAATAATAACTTGTATTATTTTCATAATAATAATCATAATAATAATCTTAATCATAATAATAATAATACAACTATTAGTGATAATAGTAATAATATTCATACTTGTTTTTATAATCATAATAAATTTTTTTATCATAATACTTATAATAATATTAATAACTAATATTCATAATACTTAATAATAATAATAATTCTAATACTTAATGATGATAATAATAATAACAATAATGATAAGTGTAGTAATAACAATAATAATAATCATAATAATACTTAATATCATAATTTTACCAATAATCATAATAATGATAGTAATGACGATAATAATAATAACAATAATATTGATTATAATAATAATAATAGTATTAATAATAATACTTATGCTCATAATAATTAAAAAAAATATATAATAACATAATTCATATTAATGATGGTAATAATAATAATTAACTTAACACTAATATTAATACTTATTAACAATAACACTAATATAATAATAATAATAAAAGTATTCTACCTTTAAAGCTCTTCTCAAAAAAAAATATTGCCCAGGACGGGACTCGAACCCACAACCTCCCGTTCACCCACAAAGACACTTAACCATGGCTCCAAATCCATTTTTCTTGATTTATTACCCATCTAAATTTTAAAAAACCAATTCTATTATTCTTCTTCTTCTCCAAAGGAATTAGTCGACTAGAGATTAACAGGATTGTTACAACAAAGCTTTGAAATGAGTTTTAGGATTTGTAAATTAAACAGGAACGATCTTCTATTCGAAATAAATCAATGGATTAACAAAAAAAAAATACAGAGTGCTCCTGCTGTTCGTAGGTTTCAAAAAAAAATATAGATATCAAATTTTAGGACGTTTTACATAATATTTACAACATGAAAGGTGTTGTAAATCATCCTTAGAAACTTTGTGGATCGTTAAATTCAACACAAACAAACAAACGATCACCAATTTCTCGATGAACAATTCTGTTGACTTTTGACTTCAAAACTTTGACTCCAAAATTCGGATTTGTTAAGAGGAATTGGAAGCTAAATTTTTTGCAGAAAGATTTAATAACAGAATCCTAACAAAACTACATTATTACTTTTTGAAATGGAATTCGAATTCATGGTATTGTAAAAATAAAAACAATAACAGGGTATTTCTTGTGTTCTTCATTTTTTTTGATTAAATTCTTCAAAATTAAAAGCTATAAAAGATAATTGTAGGTGATAATTGATAGTGTAAGTAAATGGGTTTCGTTTAACAACTGAATTTGATGGGATTAAATCCCATTTTGGAGTTGACAGATTATCCATCAGAGACAAAAATAAAATAAAAAAAATTAAAGTGGAAAACTATTTCTAACTGATTTTGTTTACTTCTGTGATTTGGAGATCGATTGGTACTGATTTGCAGACTGAATCAAGAATCAAATAAAGTTAGATAATGACGTGAAACAGATTCTGATTTTTCCAATTATATATATATATATATATATATATATATATATATATATATATATATATATATATATATATATATATATATATATATATATATATATATATATATATACATTTTTTTATATTACAAATAATAATATTAGTAATATAGGTTTCAATATTAATGAAAGTAATAATAATAATATTAATATAACATTTATCTTAACTTGTAATTAAATATATTAATATTATAATTGATTAATTATGTAATACTTAATAATTTCATAACATATATATAATAACATGCGTTTAATATTATATTTTAATATAATACAATATACATATAATTATTAATTATATATATATATATATATATATATATATATATATATATATATATATATATATATATATATATATATATATATATATATATATATATATATATATTCATTTTAATAACGACTTAATTATTCTTTATATCATTTTACATTTTGAATTTCAATTGATTAAATTATAATTTATTAATTCAAAATGTTATACTACATATTTAATTACACACAATTGTTCGTGAATCGTCGAACATAGTCAAAGATTAATTGATTCCATAAAAATAGTTTCAAAATTTTTGAGATTTAGTTAAATAGACTTTGCTTATCATGTCGAAACCATATAGGATTAAAGTTTAAATTTGGTCAAAAATTTTTGGGCCGTCACAGTACCTACCCGTTAAAGAAATTTCGTCCCGAAATTTGAGTGTGGTCGTCATGGCTAACAATAAAAATGTTTTCATGACAAATATGAGTTGATAAATAGAGTTTTATCATTATTGATTAATATAGATAAAACGATTCGATTATGTGAAGAGTACGAGTGAAACTATCATAGAAGAGTGAAATGATTAAATGTAGGTTCGTCTTAATCAGTGACGTAGTCACAGTTGATTTCCGGAATTCAAGGAATTTAGAGGAAATCTTTGTAATAAGATTTGGTTTCTCGGTAATTAAGGAAATTAGGATCCTCTTTGAATAAATGTGATAATCTGTCACGATTGCTTTGTCTGATATTTCACTACAAATCCCCTCCCTTCGTTTCCTTTATATTTTGGAGATCCATACTTTTGCTTTCTCTTCCCGACTTTAAGTTAAGCGAATAATGGTCCAGAATTTATAGATATGAAATTCGAAATGAACATAGCTAACATTCTAAGAGAGAAATTGTAATAGCACGATCTTGATTGGTTAAATTACCAGAATTCAAGAGAAAAGATAGGACTATCAAGAAAATATATTCTTGATATGTTTATATATTAGATAGAATGTAAGAGTCATGTAACATGGCACATGATGACGTTATGATCTGTGAATCATCACGTTCCATTAGAAACTCCGCATGACTTACTGTAATATAATCACGTTGATCAAGTGTCATTATATTATACTAACTCATGCTTCAATTCCCAACACTACTTCAAAAACATTCATATTTTAAATTTCGGATTTTTCAAAATTTAGAAACTAAAACAGTTTTATTTTATGATATAGCACAGATAGCGCGGAGAGATAATTAATATCGGACAAGAATATTTATGAAGATATCTTCAAAAATATTAAGGATATCTATAATTAAGGATACGATAATATCTTATAATTCTACAATCAAAATGTGATGAAGAAATTCATTCACAATGATTTAGAATAATTAAGGAGCAAGGTATTCGCTAAAGATTTCATCAGAACAGAATCATCAGGATTCTTTATGTACAAGTTTAGTCCTTGTGATTTGTTCATAGTCTCCTTCATGGTTTGCTCAATTCATTTTTCAATATCAAAATTTTTGAGCTTTTTCAACACTCCATTCTTTATTATCAAACTTTTGACTGTTAAGGTAGTCTTTAGTTTTCACTGCTTCTTCAGCTTTTTCAAAATTCAGGTTATTGATTCGTAGACTGGGTGCTTTTCAGAATTTCAGAATTGAAGTTCAAAATTTTCCGAAGTTACACGTTATATGTATACATATAATTGTTGAAGTGAAAACGCTACGAGATTCGAGATTGATGATTGATGATTCCCGGTAGTGGGTATGGCAATTATTGTTAGAGGATGTAGGTGAGTACATGATGGCGTTTCATGAATAATATAGAGATTTTTCAGAGAGACTAAAGCCGAAGTTGCTGGTACATCTACTGATAATGTGGTGGAATATAAAAGGTTCCCCGGTAACGAAGGCGAAAAGACAACGTATATATCAAGGTTATAATAAGGTTGTTTCGAATGAAAATTCGAAGTTTACTTGCTAGATTTGTGACAAAACTGGCTATTTCGAACAGGAGTTGCAAAGTTATTTTCGGTAATAATAACACTAAAGAAATTAGCACAGCTACGTGTTAAACGTTTACTCAGTTTTTGAGAGTTTTTCAGGTGCATAACTATATGCATAAATCTTTCCTTCCGTAGATGAAGTGCGGTTGGTTCATCCTCTCAATTGAGGTGTTTTCAAGAATCATGAAAGGTTTGAACGCAGATTGTAATCGTCAAGATACAAATGACGTTTAAGATGAAATCAAGTGGAAAGCTTGAAGAAATGTTTAGTTTCATATGTTATAATCAATATTTTAATTCATTTTAATTGTCTAATGTTAGTAGTCCTCAGTTAGTAGTCCACAGTTAATAATTCAATAATTCATATATAGTTTAATATATAATATTCGAATTAATTAATACATATCGTGACCCATTGTATACATGTCTCAGACTCGATCGCAACTCAAAGTATATATATTATTTTAGAATCAACCTCGACCCTTTATATGCTAACTCGAGCATTACCGCGATATAGAGTGACTTACAGTTATTCCAAATAATATATATAGATGACATCGATATGATATGTCAAAACATTGTATATGTGTCCCGATTTATCCGATGATATTTAAAGTGCGTAAAGTAAATAACAAAAATTAAATGACGATAAATAAAATTGTGAGAATTAAAATTGCGATAAATAAATTGCGATAAATAAATGTAATAAGGAATTAACAGTTAGCTAGGATTTTGTTAGCGTGGTTTCTTAACAAAATTTCTCATAGTTAATTTGTTTGTTTCTAACAAATTTTATTTTTGTCCAATGTTTTCTTCATTATGCTACTTGTTGCATTTTGATAAGTCAAAATCCAAATATGAAATTAAATGAAAATGGTTATTCTGTGGTGAACGGATTCGTATAACGGTGGTTGTAAGTAGGATAGTAAATGACTGTTGAATCAGATTCGAAGAATGTACAGTGTAACTTATTAATGTGAAATCTAAATATTCCTCGGGTATTACCTACCCGTTAAAATATTTTTACCATTAACAGTTTGTACAAAAGAATTTTTAATTACAATCTTTATGAAAACATATATATATATATATATATATATATATATATATATATATATATATATATATATATATATATATATATATATATTCTTCAGATGTAATCATGGATTTAATGAGTTAATGTGATATTAAACTCATTTGATTTACCGTTAGAAAAAGAATATATAATCTCTAAAACATTATAGATTACATATTCGCCATGTCGAACGAAGATAAATGATGTAGAACATCATGTAGAACGAAGATAATCGATGTAGGACATCATGTAGTATGATGATTATGCTGGAGGTACAGACTGTGAGTTTGAGGCGTGTAGTGTTGAGGCTTGTACTGCGGATGTTGTTGTTGGTGGTACTAGTGTTGCCGGTGCTGTTGCTGAAGCTGGTAGGTTTTGCACCATGTTTTCCAAATTGATTACTCGAGTGCGAAGCTCGTTGACTTCTTCCATTATTCTGGGATGATTGTCGGTCGGAAGGAGCGGATGAATAAGGTTTAGAATTGTGGATAGAGTATAATCATGTCGAGCTACTCTAGAAATGAGGTTGAAAATGGTGTTTCAGATAGGTTCTCCGGTAAGTGCTTCAGGTTCCTCGCCTAGAGGTGAATTCGGTTGGTGGAAGGGATCGCCTTCTTCGCGTATCCAATGATTAAGTCAACTATGAACCCGTCCCCAATTCATCCAGAATTGGTGATGACTGATTGTTTGATCCATTCCGGTCACACTGCTTTCAGAGCTTGAGTGAAACTCCATATCGGAATCCGAGGGACTTGAACTAGTGACGAGTTCCATTTCGTACGATTGAATAAAGAATTTTCTATATGAAATGATTTCCGGCTATCGGGTGGTATTCTAATTATATAGAATATCTATATATATAGAACAAAAGATTTCATAGATTACGGAGGAATTTACGGAATATACTAGGAAAAGTTTACAGTAACAGATACGCTAAGATATGAATTAACAGATATGCTAAGATATGAATTTTGGTTATACACTATTCATGCAATCAATGCAGTAAGATGTGTCTAGACTAAGAATGATAAGTAAGTGATTCCCTAAGAATGATAAGCAGGTAATTTTCAACACAAAATGATAAGCAAAACTTTTGACATGCAGACACGGTCGAAGTCCAGATCCACTAATGCATCTAAACAACTATCAGTTAGACACACTAATGCAAGACCTGGTTCGCTAAGACCACCGCTCTGATACCAACTGAAAGGACCGTTCATACCGATTATAAATGATTCATGATAGTTGATTTCATTGCGAGGTATTTGACCTCTAAATGATATATTTTACAAACATTGCATTCGTTTTTAAAAGACAAACTTTCATCACCTCGAAAGTTAATGGCATGCATACCATTTCATAATATATCCAACTATAAATGACTTAATAATATTCTTGATGAACTCAACAACTTGAATGCAACGTCTTTTGAAATATGTCATGAATGACTCCAAGTAATATCTTTAAAATAAGCAAATGCACAGCGGAAGATTTCTTTCATACATGAGAATAAACATGCTTAAAAGTGTCAACCAAAAGGTTAGTGAGTTCATTAATTTATCATAATCAATATGCATTTCTATCATTTTTATAGACCACCAGATACTCATATTTCGAAGACAATCTGTGCAGGTCTGCTCACTGCTGTAAAAATTATTCATATAAAGAACACCGGATGAGAATACGGAAAGTGCAAAACAATCTCACCAACGGTAGCTAATGCATCGTGCAATGCAAAAATTTCTCACCGAGTGTAGCTAATGCCAAACAATCTCACCAACGGTAGCTAATGCATCGTGCAATGCAAAAATTTCTCACCGAGTGTAGCTAATGCAAAATAATCTCACCAACGGTAGCTAATGCATCGTGCAATGTAAAAATTTCTCACAGATGGTAGCTAATGCAACCAAGATGCAAAACAATCTCACCAACGGTAGCTAATGCATCGTGCAATGCAAAAATTTCTCACCAATGGTAGCTAATGCATTCTTTATAGAAATCGAACCATTGAATTCAAATAATTCTATCATAGAATGTAGTTTTTAGTATTTGTGTCTATTTCGTCAAACATTTATAAAAGCAGTTCATGTATTCTCAGTTCAAAAATATATCTCAAAAGCATTTAATAAAACAGTTATAAAACAACAGCGCATGTATTCTCAGTCCCGAAAATGTAAAGAGTAAAAGGGGAGCAAATGAACTCACCATACTGTATTTTGTAGTAAAAATACATATGACGACATTGAACAAGTGTAGGGTTGGCCTCGGATTCACGAACCTATATCATTCATATGTGTATTAAAACATATTCTTGTACTCGAATAAATCTACATATTA
This sequence comes from Rutidosis leptorrhynchoides, assembly GCF_046630445.1. NCBI lineage: Eukaryota > Viridiplantae > Streptophyta > Magnoliopsida > Asterales > Asteraceae > Rutidosis > Rutidosis leptorrhynchoides. The sequence continues at coordinate 280,720,808 of NC_092333.1, forward strand.
TTATTAGTGTTGCAATTGTTATATTTATTAATTTATAAGTTTCATTATTTATTTATATATTTTCATTTTGTACATAATAATATTAATATAGTTATATTAATATCTATATATATTTTTAGTATTATATTAAAAATACCTAATTTGTTGTATGTAAGTTTTTATATAAGAAATGTTAATATGATGTATATATAGTTATATGAAATATTAATATAATTGTAGTATATGTAATAAGTATGTTTTATGTACAAAATATTTATTTGTTTTAAAAAAAAATGATAGTTTTGATATTAATGATTTACTAATAATAATAATAATAACTTTATTAAAAATGATAACATTAATAATAATAATGATATTGTTAATAATGATACTTTTATTTAATAATAATAATAATAATAATAATAATAATAATAATAATACTAATAGTTACAAAAGTGATACTAATACTAATGTTAATGAAAATAATAATAACTTGTATTATTTTCATAATAATAATAATAATAATAATCTTAATCATAATAATAAAAATAATAATACAACTATTAGTGATAATAGTAATAATATTCATACTTGTTTTTATAATCGAAATAAATTTTTTTTATCATAATACTTATAATAATATTAATAACTAATATTCATAATACTTAATAATAATAATAATTCTAATACTTAATGATGATAATAATAATAACAATAATGATAAGTGTGGTAATAACAATAATAATAATCATAATAATACTTAATATCATAATTTTACCAAAAATCATAATAATGATAGTAATGACGATAATAATAATAATAATAATAATAATATTGATAATAACAATAATAATAGTATTAACAATAATACTTATGCTCATAATAATTAAAAAAATAATAATAATAACATAATTCATATTAATGATGGTAATAATAATAAATAACTTAACACTAATATTAATACTTATTAAGAATAACACTAATATAATAATAATAATAAAAGTATTCTACTTTTAAAGCTCTTCTAAATTTTTTTTTTTGCCTAGGACGGGACTCGAACCCACGACCTCCCGTTCACCCACAAACACACTTAACCATGGCTCCAAATCCATTTTTCTTGATTTATTACCGATCTAAATTTTAATAAACCAATTCTATAATTCTTCTTCTTCTCCAAAGGAATTAGTCGACCAGGGATTAACACGATTGTTACAACAAAGCTTTGAAATGAGTTTTAGGATTTGTAAATTAAACAGGAATGATCTTCTATTCGAATTAAATCAATGGATTAACAAAAAAAATAAATAAATACGGAGTGCTCCTGCTGTTCGTAGGTTTCAAAAAAAATAAAAAAATATTGATATCAAATTTTAGGACGTTTTACATAATATTTACAACATGAAATGTGTTGTAAATCATCCTTAGAAACTTTGTGGATCATTAAATTCAACAGAAACAAAAAAAACGATCACCAATTTCTCGATGAATAATTCTGTTGACTTTTAACTTCAAAACTTTGACTCCAAAATTCGGATTTGTTAAGAGGAATTGGAAGCTCAATTTTTGCAGAAAGATTTAATAATAGAATCCTAACAAAACTACATTATTACTTTTTGAAATGGAATTCGAATTTGTGGTATTCTAAAAATAAAACAAGAACATGGTATTTCTTGTGTTCTTCATTTTTTTTGATTAAATTCTTCAAAATTAAAAGCTGTAAAAGATAATTGTAGGTGATAATTGATAGTGTAAGTAAATGGGTTTCATTTAACAACTGAATTTGACGGGATTAAATACCAATTTTGGAGTTGACAGATTATCCATCAGAGACAAAAATAAAATAAAATAAATAAAAGTGGAAAACTATATCTAACTGATTTTGTTTACTTCCGTGATTTGGAGATCGATTGGTACTGATTTGCAGACAGAATCAAGAATCAAATAAAGTAAGATAATGACATGAAACAGATTCTGATTTTTCCAATTATATATATATATAAGTTTTTTTTATATAAATGATATTAATAAATAATGAATTAATAATTCTAATCATATTAATAATAATTAAAATACTAATAATAATCATAAAAATAATAATAATGATAATAATATCAATAATACTAATAATAATAATAGTAATTATTATATTAATAATAATGATACAAATTTTAAAAATGAATAATGATAATTATAATAATAAAAATGATAATAATAATATCATTAATAATAATATTGACTGTTAATGATAAGGGTAATAATAATATCTGATAATTATACAAATAATAATTAAGATATAACAAGTTATGTGTATCAAATTTCATATCTGTATTTTTTTTATATCACAAATAATAATATTAGTAATATAGGTTTCAATATTAATGAAAGTAATAATAATAATATTAATATAACATTTATCTTAACTTGTAATTAAATATATTAATATTATAATTTATTAATTATGTAATACTTAATAATTTCATAACATATATATATAATAACATGCGTTTAATATTATATTTTAATATAATACAATATACATATAATTATTAATTATATAGAAATTATATTCATATATATATATATATATATATATATATATATATATATATATATATATATATATATATATATTCATTTTAATAATGACTTAATTATTCTTTATATCATTTTACATTTTTAATTTCAATTGATTAAATTATAATTTATTAATTCAAAATGTTATACTACATATTTAATTACACACAATTGTTCGTGAATCTTAGGGCATAGTCAAAGGTTAATTGATTCCATGAAAACAGTTTTAAAATTTTTGAGATTCAGTTAAATAGACTTTGCTTATCATGTCGAAACCATATAAGATTAAAGTTTAAATTTGGTCGAAAATTTCCGATTCATCATAAAACATGCCAACCATTGAGGCAAAAATGCTTTTGTTTAGTCTCCCCACATCAATATATTTAGACCATAAAACATTGCTTTTAAAATTACAAATAAAAGCCGTCTAAAATTGTGTTTTTTAAAAGTGAAACAGAGTAAAATGTTCAAACTCATCTTCGTTGATCTTACAGATTTGCGTTCGACAGAAAACAATTCGTTCAAATAGATCTCATTGTTCCAACAGATCTGCTTTTGTTCGAAATTAAGTCACTATCATCAAACTCATATCTGGTCTTTTATTCTAACATATATGCGTTTGGCTGGAATTAAGTGAAACGACTCGTCCATATTACTATAAACGTGGTACGGTATTCATTGGTCCCATAGCGAGGTATTTGACCTCTATATGATACGTTTAGAAAATATTGCATTCGTTTCATAAAAAGCACACTATTATTATACATAATGCATGTTTTAAACAATTGGGCGATTATTTAAGGAATAATCCCCATAATACATCGATTTTTAAATACTACACACGTGACATAACAGTCAACTATAATACATGACAAAGGTTTTATTAAATGTAACACTTTATTTAATTAAAAGCATGAGACTCCATGCACAGCTTGCTCAGATAATGCAATAGCGGAAGACTTTCTTAAGGACCTAAGAATAAACATGCTTAAACAGTCAACACAAAGGTTTGTGAGATATATAGGTTTAGCATCGATATAAATATAGACCACAAGATTTCATAGTAATAAATATATGTACACTCGCAAGTGTATAAAAGTATTCTATAAGTTGTTGAGCGCTTCGGTAACCATACTTAACCATTAATGTAGCATATTCCCTTTATTATGAAATCTCCCTACACTGTACCAAGTGTAGTAAAAATGAAGTACTATGCAACCGTTTGTGATACTAGAGCGACTAGCCCGGTTGGGGTTGTCAAACCCGATAGATCTATCAATAGGATTCGCGCTTACATGTTCTTACAACATGTAAATATTAGTTACCAAGCTATTAGGGAAGATATGCAAGGTGGTACAACTCAACGTAGAATATATTTTAAGTACTTGTGTCCATGGCGTAAAACATAAAATGCATGTATTCTCATCCCAAAATATTTTTAGAGTTTAAAAATGGGACTATATACTCACGGTAGTAAAAGTATATTAATAATAATTTTTCAACTTGTTAAAAATATGGCCGTTGTCCTTGGATTCACGAACCTGTAACAAATATATATATATCAAAATGTAATATAACTATTATTCATATCATTTTTTTCAATCACATGTGATTGTTTAAGTTCATATTTTCAATCACGTGTGATTGTTTAAGTTTATATTTTCAAACACGTGTTATTGTTTAAGTTGTCATGTTAGTAGTCCAACGTTAGTAGTTCACAATTAGTAGTCCACAGTTAGTAGTCCATAGTTAGTAGTGCACAATTAGTAGTACATAGTATACACGTGTTGTATAAGACTCAATCATGACCCACAATACCGCTATTGTAGTTACACGTATTGTGTATGTGGTGTCTTTTGATTTATCTGACGTATTGTGTAACCATGACATGTTAGAATACATGTATAATATAATAAAAGTTAGCTAGGATATGGTTAGTATAGATTTTAATGAATTAATCCCGTAATCAAATTATCCATTTCTAACCAATATTGTTTTGCCTATAATTTCTTCGTTATAAATCCGTTTTGAGTGAATCAAATTGCTATGGTTTCATAACGAACTGTATTTTGTGAAACTAAACTGAAAAAGTGGTGGTATATAGTCGGAGTTACAATTTATAATCCATATTTGAAAGAGGTAGTCAGTTCCATCGAAAGAACGACATCTTGATGACCATTTTGAAAAACATACTTCAATTTTGAGTTTAACCATGATTTTTGGATATAGTATCATGTTCATATGAAATATCATTTTCTCAGAAGAACAACTTTTAAATCAAAAATTATGATAGTATTTAATTATCCAACCCAAAACAGCTCCCGGTTTTACTACGACGACGTATGTCCGGTATTACGGTGTTCTTCGTGTTTCCAAGTTTTAGCTCATTAAGTTAGTATATCATAAAGATATAAAACATGTGTTAAGTTGTTTTTAAAAGTCAAGTTAGAAGGATTAACTTTATTTGCGAACAAGTTTAGAATTAACAATACTATGTTCTAATTTATAAACTCTTATATAGATGGCTATAGACATATGAATTGTACAAGAGTTAAAGTAGAGTTTTTACCTCAAGTTTAGAATGTAAAGTTGCTGGAAAGAAGTAGTAGAACAAAACTTGAGAGAGTTCTTGAAAGTGTGTGTGAAAATTGGAAGTAAAATTTGAAAATGAATGTGTAAAAATGAGTTAGAAATGGTGCTTATTTATAGGCTTGAAAATTTAGTTTTTAGTAAAAATATCTAAGATAAGTTAAAATGTATTAAGTCATGGATGACATATTAAATTGATTAGGTTATGGATGACATATTACACAAATAATTGCATATTTCTATTGGTATATACCAATAGTAAATACTTCTGGAAGCTGTGTATAATACTGGTAAAAAATACCGTATAAATGCGAGTAGAATTCTTGAGAAAATTGAACAAAAATACGAGTATAGCTATCCTTTATATGTATTGGTATATTATAAAGTGTATTCAATACTTGTAAGGATGTATTTACACTCGTAATACATTATATGTAAATACATTTTAACATAAGTTAATTACGTCGTTTAAATAGTAACATATATATTGTTCAAAAACTCTTTAAATTAGTAGTATGAAAATATATATATAATACTTTGTTAATATACTTGATGAGATATTTAATTATCATATTTTCAAGTTAAATATATATATATATATATATATATATATATATATATATATATATATATATATATATATATATATATATATATATATATATATATATATATATATATATATATATATATATATATATATATATATAATTAATACAAGTTATGACGTTCGTAAATCATCGGTCAAACTGGGTGGTCAAACGTTTACATAAATTCCATTTCAATTAATCAAGTCTTAACAAGTTTGATTGCTTAACATGTTGAAAACATTTAATTGTGTAAATATTAATCTCATATATATTAGCGGAAAAATCCGGGTCATTTTACACATAATTATTCGTGAATCTTCAAGAGCAGTCGATGGGTAAATGAATACATGAACACAGTTCAAAGTTTTTGAAATATCAACATTACAGACTTTGCTTATCGTGTCGAAAACATATAAAGATCAAGTTTAAATTTGGTCGGAAATTTCCGAGTTGTCACAGTACCTACCCATTAAAGAAATTTTGTCCCGAAATTTGATTGGGATGGTCATGGCTGACAATAAGTATATTTTCATGACTCTTATGAGTTGGAAATTAGAGTTTTATTGTCATTAAGTAATATGGATAAGACAATGTGTTTATGTGAAGAGTACGAGTGAAGCTACCACAAAAGAGTGAAATGAGTAGGTGTAGATTCGTCATATCTCTTGACGTAGATAGGATTGATTTCCAAGTTCAAGAGATTTGGAGAAAATCTTCGTAATAGGATTTGATTCTTCGGTAATCAAGGGAATCAGGATCCGCTTTAAATGCGATCATCTGTTTTGATTGCTTTGTCGGATATTTTACTATAAACCCACCCCCTTCGTTTCCTTACAACTCACACCTTCTATTCTTTCTCTCTCAACTCATACTTTAAAGTATTCGTCAGTATGCTCCATCCAGTGCTGATTCTTGATATACTCCTAACCTTCATATCTGTCATTCTTCTTTTTCATCTGCCGCCGGAAGAATCTATTTACTTCTACTATACTCTTGGTTTTATAGTGTTTTTAGTCCTCCCGTGTCTTTATATTGCTATATGCATCGACATACAAGGTTTGTAATTTCTGAGTTGTTGTTGGGCTTTATATCTTCCCTTATATTTCAAAGTCTCTGCTTCTGTCTTCTATTATCATTGTCATCCACAATTAATGTTCTCTCCTATTTGCTGCGATTTATACCCCCATTTCTATTTCGAAGATTCATTCTTTTGTTTTCACTTCCCGACTTTAAATCAAGCAAATAATGGTCCAGAATTCGTAGGTATGAATTTCGGAATGAACATAATTACTGTTCTAAGAAAGAAATTGTAATGGCAAAATCTTGATTTGTCAAATTACCAGAATATCCGAAAAAGATTGAATCATCAAGAAAATATTTTCTTGATATTTTTAGAGGTTAAATAGAATACCAGAGTCATGTAACATGGCACATGATGACGGTATGGTCTGTGAATCGTCATGTCCCATTAGAAACTCAGCATGACTTACTGTAATATAATCACGTTGATCAAGTGTCATTATATTATACTAACTCATGCTTCAGTTCCCAACATTACTTCAAAAACATTCATACTTTACACTCAGAGGTTTCAGATGTTTAGAAACTAAAACATTTTCCTTTATGATGTGCTACAGATAACGCGGGGGGATAAATGATTTCAGATAAGAATGGTTATGAAAATATCTTAAAAAATATGGAGGATATTTATAATGGAAGATACGATGATATCTTAGAATATTTAAGATAAGAGGATGATGAAGAATATTGTCCGCAAGGGTTTTAGAGTAAGGAGCAAGGTATTTGCTAAGGATTTCAGCAGACACTGAATCATTTGGATTCTTTGAAGGTAGATTTCGTCTTTGTGATTTGTCCACAGCCTCCTTCATAGTTTGCTCAATCTGTTTTCCAGTTCCAAACCTTCTCTTTTTCTGAGCTTTACCAACATACTATTCTTTATCATCAAACTTTTGACTGTTAAGGTCGTTTACAGTTTTTGCTGCTTCATCAGCATTTTTCCAAAATTCGGAGAACTAGTTCGCAGTTTAGGGTGTTTTTCAGAAACTTCACATTCAAAGTCTGTAAGTCTTGGAGGTAGACGTTATATGTATATATATAATTGTTGGCATAAAATTGCTGCAAAATTCAAAATACCGATTGCTAATTTCCAGTAGTTTGTATGACAATTATTGTTACAAGTTGTAGATGAGTAGTTGATAAAGTTTCAATGAATAAGTATCTTGATTTTTCGGAGAGGCTTAAAGATCAATGAAGTTGTTGATAAGTTTACTGCTAATGTGGCGAGATATGAAAGGTTCCCCGGTAACAATGATGAAGGGGTAATCGTTATAATAAGGCTTATTCGATGAAAAATTGAAGGTAATTTACTGGTGCTGTGACAAAACTGTATATTTTGAAAAGAGATTGAAAAGAGATTGAAAAGTTATTTTAGCTAATAAATGCCAAAGGGTCTGACACGGATACGTGTTAAACTATGACTTTGGTTTCGAGGGTTTTTCAGGTACAAGACTGCGGGTAACATGTGGTTGGATCATCATCTCGAGTGTCTTCAGGAATTTCGAAGGGTTTGAACCCAGATTGTAATTGTTAATATACATATGATGTTCTAGGATTTTGAATGATAAAAACATTTTTCTGGGTTCCATGAATAGAAATGATGTTCTAGTACAGTTTTGAAGTCAAAGTATAGTTTTAAAAGATGTAGGAATCTAAGAGTGATGATTTCGATTATATCTCGAATTGAATTATGAGATTTCAAAATCAGAATATGTAATTAGATTTGAATGAGTATGGCTGTTTTGATTTCTATTAAAGAATGTGCATCGTTGTGAAGGTAGTGAGTATAGTTGATGATTGTTGAATCAGAATCGAAGAATGTGACATATTAATTGTGAATTTATATATCTCTCGGGTATTACCTACCCGTTAAAAAAAATTCACAAGTAATATTTTGTACAAGAGAATTTTATTACAGTCTTTATGAAAATATGTGTATATTTTCTTCAGATGTATTACAGATTTAATGAATTAATATCATATTAAGCTCATTTGATTTTCAGCTAAAACTAGAAATGAATAATCTCTAAAACTTTAGAAATTTCTTAATCTTCGTGGATTATCACTTCAACGTAAATGAAATTATGAATCAATACTTCATTATTCATCTTTATTGATATTTACTCAGTGAATGATGTTGGTGTTCGTGGGATTCCTGTGAACTTCGCAAGGTACGAATGATGTTGTCTAGAAAGTTTCGAGTATATTGAAGGTGTAAAATCAAATATGTAATTGAATAATATACTTAGTTTATTATGAAACGGAATTCATTGAATTTGAAACAGAGATTGTTGTTAATGATTGTTAAGTTACTAACGAAGGATGTACATTATAGCATATTAATCATATGAATATGAATTAACCGAGTAGTATCTACCCCTTTTTCAATTCATACATAATAGCTAAATACGAAAAGATATATTGTGTTTCCAAAATTTATATAATATATAAATTCTTTAGAAATAATGAGTTAATACTTCATAACTCATTGTGTCAATATATCCATAGGTGATTGTGGTGTTTATATCATTTGTGCTTATGTAACTGGTGGAGCTTGTAGTGTTACAGATGTTGCTGGTATTCCTTGATATCTATGGTGTGTGTGACGTTGATGCTTGAGGTACCGTTTGTGATGTTGAGGTGTGGGATGCGGATGTTGTTGTTGGTGGTGGTGATGGTACTGTTGGTGTTGCTGATGGTGGTACTGTTGCTGCCGGTGATGTTGCTGATGCTTGTAACCTTTGCACCATATTCTCCAAAGTCAATATTCGAGCGCGTAGCTCGGTGACTTCTTATATTACACCGGGATCATCAGTGGTTCGAACGAGCGAGTGAATAAGATCTAGGATTTGAGTTAATATATAATCGTGATGAGACACTCTGGAAATGAGAGAGAAAATGGTGTCTCGGACAGGTTCGCCGGTAAGTGCTTCAGGTTCTTGGCCAAGAGGGCAATGTGGTGGATGGAAGGGATCACCTTCCTCTTGTCACCAATGACCAAGTAGACAACGAATCCATCCCCAATTCATCCAGAATAGATGATGGCTAATTAGTTGATCAATTCCGGTCACACTGCTTTCGGAGCTTGAGTGAAACTCCATATCAGAATTCGAGGGACTTGAACTAGTGGAGAGTTCCATTTCGTTCGATTGAATAAAGGAGTTTTCAATATGAAATAATTTTCGGCTATCGTATGATATTCTAATTACCTAGAATACATATATATATATATATATATATATATATATATATATATATATATATATATATATATATATATAAAATAAAAGATTTCATAGATTACGAAGGAATTTACGGAATATGTCAGGCAAAGTTTACAGTAATACATACGCTAAGATATGAATTTTATCTATACACTATTCATGCAATCAATGTAGTAAGATGTGTCTAGACTAAGAATGATAAGCATGTAATTTCCGACAAGAAATGGTAAGCAAAACTTTTTGACATGCAACTAAGGTCGAAGTCCAGACTCACTAATGCATCCTAACAACTATCAGTTAGACACACTAATGCAAAACCTAGTTCACTAAGACCACCGCTCTGATACCAACTGAAACGACTCGTCCATATTACTATAAATGTGGTACGTTATTCATTGGTTCCATAGCAAGGTATTTGACCTCTATATGATACGTTTTAGAAAATATTACATTCGTTTCATAAAAAGCATACTATTATTATACATAATGCATATTTTAAACAATTGAGCGATTATTTAAGGAATAATCGCCATAATACATTGATTTTTAAATACTACACACGTGACATAATAGTCAAATATAATACATGACAAAGGTTTTATTGAATGCAACACTTTATTTAATTAAAAGCATGAGACTCCATGCACAGCTTGCTCAGATAATGCAACAGCGGAAGACTTTGTTAAGGACCTGAGAATAAACATGCTTAAACGGTCAACACAAAGGTTGGTGAGATATATAGTTTTAGCATCGATAAAAATTTAGACCACAAGATTTCATAGTTATAAATTTATGTACACTCGCAAGTGTATAAAAGTATTCTATAAGTTGTTGAGCGCTTCGCTAACCATACTTGACCATTAATGTAGCATATTCCCTTTGTTATAAAATCTCCCTACACTGTACGAAGTGTAGTAAAAATGAATTACTATGCAACTGTTTACGATCTTAGAGCGACTAGCCCGGTTGGGGTTGTCAAACCCGATAGATCTATCAATTGGATGCGCGCTTACATGTTCTTACAACATGTAAATATTAGTTACCAAGCTATTAGGGAAGATATGCAAGGTGGTACAACTCAACGTAGAATATATTTTAAGTACTTGTGTCCATGGCGTAAAACATAAAATGCATGTATTCTCATCCCAAAATATTTTTAGAGTTTAAAAATGGGACTATATACTCACGGTAGTAAAAGTATATTAATAATAAGTTTTCAACTTATTTAAAATATGGCCGTCGTCCTTGGATTCACGAACCTGTAACAATATATATATATATATATATATATATATATATATATATATATATATATATATATATATATATATATATATATATATATATATATATATATATATATATATATCAAAATGTAATACAACTATTATTCATATCATATCTTCAATCACATGTGATTGTTTAAGTTCATATTTTCAATCACGTGTGATTGTTTAAGTTTATATTTTCAAACACGTGTAATTGTTTAAGTTGTCAAGTTAGCAGTTCAACATTAGTAGTCCACAATTAGTAGTCCACAGTTAGTAGTCCATAGTTAGTAGTGCACAATTAGTAGTACATAGTATACACGTGTTGTATAAGACTCAATCATGACCCACAATACCGCTATTGTAGTTACACGTATTGTGTATGTGGTGTCTTTTGATTAATCCGACGTATTGTGTAACCATGACATGTTAGAATACATGTATAATACATGAAAAGTTAGCTAGGATATGGTTAGTATAGATTTTAATGAATTAATCTCGTAATCAAATTATCCATTTCTAACCTATATTGTTTTTCCCCATAATTTCTTCGTTATAAATCTGTTTTGAGTGAATTAAATTGCTATGGTTTCATAACGAACAGTAATTTGTGAAACTAAACTAAAAAGTGGTAGTTTATAGTCGGAGTTACAATTTATAATCCATATTTGAAAGAGGTAGTCATTTTCGTTGAAAGAACGACATCTTGATTACCATTTTGAAAAACATACTTCAATTTTGAGTTTAACCATGATTTTTGGATATAGTATCATGTTCATATGAAATATCATTTTCTCGGAAGAACAACTTTTAAATAAAAAATTATGATAGTTTTTAATTATCCAACACAAAATAGCCCCCGGTTTTACTACGACGGCCTATGTCCGGTTTTACGGTGTTCTTCGTGTTTTCAATTTTTAACTCATTAAGTTAGTATATCATATAGATATAAAACATGTGTTAAGTTGTTTTTAAAAGTCAAGTTATAAGAATTAACTTTGTTTGCGAACAAGTTTAGAATTAACTAAACTATGTTTTAATTTATAAACTCTTATATAGATGGCTATAGACATATGAATTGTACAAGAGTTGAAGTAGAGTTTTTACCTCAAGTTTAGAATATAAAGTTGCTGGAAAAAAGTAGTAGAACAAAACTTGAGAGAGTTCTTGCAAGTGTGTGTGAAAATTGGAAGTAAAATTTGGAAAATGAATGTGTAAAAATGAGTTAGAAATGGTGCTGATTTATAGGCTTGAAAATTTGGTTTTTAGTGAAAATATCTAAGATAAGTTAAAATGTATTAAGTCATGGATGACATATTATACAAATAATTGCAGATTTCTATTGGTATATACCAATAGTAAATACTTCTAGAAGCGGTGTATAATACGGGTAAAAAATACCGTATGAATGCGAGTAGAATTCTTGAGGAAATTGAACAAAAATACGAGTATAGCTATCCTTTATATGTATTGGTATATTATAAAGTGTATTCAATACTTGTAAGAATGTATTTATACTCGTAATACATTATATGTAAATACATTTTAATATAAGTTAATTACGTCGTTTAAATAGTAACATATATATTGTTCAAAAACTCTTTAAATTAGTAGTATAATATATATATATATATATATATATATATATATATATATATATATATATATATATATATATATATATATATATATATATATATATAATACTTTGTTAATATACTTGATGAGATATTTAATTATCATATTTTCAAGTTAAATATATATATATATATATATATATATATATATATATATATATATATATATATATATATATATATATATCTATATATACACACACACACACACACACACATATATATGTGTGTGTGTGTGTGTGTGTATATATATATATATATACATATATATATATATATATATATATATATATATATATATATATATATATATATATATATATATAATTAATACAAGTTATGATGTTCGTGAATCATCGGTCAAACTGGGTGGTCAAACGTTTACATAAATTCCGTTTCAATTAATTAAGTCTTAACAAGTTTGATTGCTTAACATGTTGGAAACATTTAATTGTGTAAATATTAATCTCATATATATTAACGGAAAAATCCGGGTCATTTTACACATAATTGTTCGTGAATCGTCAAGAGCAGTCGATGAGTAAATGAATACATGAACACAGTTCAAAGTTTTTGAGATTTCAACATTACAGACTTTTCTTATCGTGTCGGAAATATATAAAGATCAAGTTTAAATTTGGTCAGAAATTTTTGGGTTATCACATTAAGTCACCATTTCCGGCCTTTTGTAGGTTTCGTGTAACAACCCTGTTTTTCCGTCACTTCTGTTAACTGTCCGTTAGTTGATTTAACGGTGGTTAATTGACTTTTTATGTGTTTGAGTGTATTAAATACATACGTGATCCTTGGAGGGATATTTGAATTAATATGGGTTAATATTAATCGACAAAAATATTTCGGGTAAAGAAATACGATAAAAACGTTACGGTTTGAATAACGTTAAAAACTGCTTTTCGAGCAACGAAACGCTCGGGTTTATTTTAATAACTATTTTATTAATTATTAACTTTTAAAATTTTTTAATTTATTGGGTTTTTAATAAATTAAACATTTGGTTGCGTTTTAACAATCGATTTAGCGTTCCGGGCCTTCGGTACGTTTAAACGGCACTAGAACCGGACCACTAATACACGTAATTGGACCACACGAGCCCGGGAACACATCTTGGGCCACCCTTGGCCGAAACCCCTCCCCTCCATCTCCTTATTGGACTTATTTGTTGAGTTGGGTCATTAGTGGGTCTTGAACTATTTGATTTAGGGCCCTAACTTGATTTAATTGCTAAACACACAAACATCATCAATTTTTCAATTTTAGACTAAACCTCGAACACGAAAAGTGCAATTCCCTTCATTCTCTACGCATAGGTGTGATTTGTTTGACGATCTAAGGAATAATTTTACAAACCCTAGCTCTAAGAATTCTGATTTGATAGGGTTTTATAGATTATGTTGGTCAATTGCTCGATTCATCGCGTTTATATGTGTTAGTAATCGTTAATTTGATCGTATTGATTGTTCGATGTGAAAACTGAATTGTTTATTTATGATACTGATACTATGGACTTGTTTTTTGTAAATTATTATTATCTAGATGGAAAGAAGCGAAAAATTAATAACGTTAGGATCAAGAATCAATTGATTTCGTTATCGTATGCTCTAGTTATGTTAAATTAATGTTTTGTTGTGATCTTGCCATGAATCTGAATTTTCTGAGTTGTTTGCTTTGTGAATTATGTTATAACATGTAAACCATTGTATGGATGACTTAAAAACACTTAAGTTTGTAAAGACCCAACCTCGTTGTACCAAAAACACGACACAATTTTTTTTTTGTGACACAGTACATCTGGACGGCGTCCAACATCTGGGACGACGTCCAGTTGAGAAGGGAAGGACGGCGTCCAAGCAATGTGGATGGCGTCCAAATGAACTGCCAGGGACTGTCCCCGGAGTCCAACTTAAGCGAATGAAAAACCCGCTTCCCGACACTTTTAAATGAAACGAATTATCACAACACTTCATATTAAGTAAAACTAAGAGATTTCCACAGTAAAAACGAGTTTTACATGTGACGCCCCGTACAAAATCAATGTGTACAGATCATCAACAACAGGTCCATTACACGGTTACAACACTATATGCGGTTTTAAAACAAGTTTTGCATTCATAAAAAGATAACGTTTTTACCAACGTCAAATGTTTTACAAAAGATAGCGTGCTTTTACGAATAGAATGAATTAACATAAGTACGTGACACTAAGGTCATTACAAAACCATTGTTCAAATGTAACATAAGTTGTGAATGCAGAGTAATAGTTCCATGATTGAGACATCTCTAAACAATGCAGCGGAAGTCTAACACAGCAAGTCTATAACAGCAAGTCTAACAGCGGAAGCAACAACGTCTAAGCACCTGAGAAATAACATGCTTTAAAATGTCAACACGAATGTTGATGAGCTATAGTTTTTGTAAACAACGATATAATGTAGACCACGAGTTTTCGTATTCAAAACAGTATGAAAAGTATATGTTTGTCCGTGGGCACCCGGTAACTAACTTAACAAGTAATATAAATATCACCCCCTAAAAGTACACTTGGCGAGTGCGTAAGTTCTTGAAGTATTAAACACCCGTTAAATGCTAGCGCGACTAGCCCGAGTGGAGATGTCAAACCCTATGGATCCATATCTAAGATTCGCGTCTACCGGTTCAAAAACCAATAGTTAAACGTTATCGTGCTAAGGGGAAACTTTGTGCCGTTATATCACCCACACATATATAAAGTTTCAGTACTCGTGTCTAGTATGTAAAACATAAAAAGCGTATGTATTCTCTGTCCCAAAAATAGTTGAAGTAAAAAGGGAGCTATAACTCACAGTGAAATGATGCAGTAAAAGTCGATATGAAAAGTATGCAAGTAGTAAGTCGGTCTGAAAGGTCCTTAACCTAAGTCAAAGGTTACTAAGTCATTATATTGTCCCAAAAGGTTTAAAAGTAAATAAGTAAAGTCTTAAGTATCATCAACATCATCATCATCATTTGTAAAGGATAAAGTAAGTTTTCAACAAGAATAGAGATCGAAACAAAAGGCTGACTTCGGACAGCTGATACGACCTCTATACAAACCGAAAAGATGCGTGGTCTGTGGCCAAGGCTCCGTATGTGATTCCTCTAACTGCTGTCCAATTTTCATATCCTAGCTCGATGTTGTTTGACCGTGGCAATGGTTCAAGCGCGAGTAGGTCAGAATTTTTAGCACGTCGTTACAAAGGCGTAGTGATTTTCGAAAGGCTATAAATCCTAAACTGTATATTGGATTCAGGCGAGTCTAAAACAAAAACTTATCTACCCGAACCAAACTATCTGAAAATCAACTTTCCAAAAGTCCCAAGTGTCTGATCAGACCCCGAAAAAAGTAAACAAGTGCTCCGGTGTGTTTTTTGGTGCTTGATGCTCATCACGGTTCCCGAACCGAACTCTTTGATGTTTTAACATCACTTTGACCAAGTTTCAACCATCAACACAAAATGTCAAGACTAAGAAGTAATACAACTCACTTAAGAGTTTTAGAAGGATGATGAACCAAGGTTACATCATGTTCTTAGTCTTAACACCAATACAAGTTGTATTCAAGATTAAAGCTATAAACTTTGATTCAATCAAACAAGCAAGACATAAATTTGATCAGACAAAGTAATGAAACCCTAAGCTAGAAAGTTTGGATCCCTTAACAAATAATTATGAGATTTTAAAGCTAGAAGGCATGAATCTTTTATGTTCTTGAAGATCTTTAAAGCAACAAGCTAGATCTTCAAGTTTCATGAAGATCATAAACACAAGTTTTGATCTTTTATAAAAAACAAAGTGATCTTAAGCTATAAAGCTTAGATCCATCAAAGTAATGAAGATCCAAAGCTACAAAGCTTGAATCTTTTATGTTCTTGAAGATCTTTAAAGCAAAGGCCTAGTCCTTGTTGTGACCCGAACTTTTCCATGTTTATATATATTAATTGAGATTGATATTTACATGATTAAATGTTTCCAACATGTTAAGCAATCAAACTTGTTAAGACTTGATTAATTGAAATAGGTTTCATATAGACAATTGACCACCCAAGTTGACCGGTGATTCACGAACGATAAAACTTGTAAAAACTATATGATGACATATATATGGTTATATATATAGTTAACATGATATTATGATAATTAAACATATCATTAATTATATTAACAATGAACTACATATGTAAAAACAAGACTACTAACTTAATGATTTTGAAACGAGACATATATGTAACGATTATCGTTGTAACGACATTTAATGTATATATATCATATTAAGAGATATTCGTACATCATAATATCATGATAATATAATAATTTAAAATCTCTTTTGATATTATAAACATTGGGTTAACAACATTTAACAAGATCGTTAACCTAAAGGTTTCAAAACAACATTTACATGTAACGACTAACGATGACTTAACGACTCAGTTAAAATGTATATACATGTAGTGTTTTAATATGTATTCATAAACTTTTGAAAGACTTCAAGACACTTATCAAAATACTTCTACTTAACAAAAATGCTTACAATTACATCCTCGTTCAGTTTCATCAACAATTCTACTCGTATGCACCCGTATTCGTACTCGTACAATACACAGCTTTTAGATGTATGTACTATTGGTATATACACTCCAATGATCAGCTCTTAGCAGCCCATGTGAGTCACCTAACACATGTGGGAACCATCATTTGGCAACTAGCATTAAATATCTCATAAAATTACAAAAATATGAGTAATCATTCATGACTTATTTACATGAAAACAAAATAACATATCCTTTATATCTAATCCATACACCAACGACCAAAAACACCTACAAACACTTTCATTCTTCAATTTTCTTCATCTAATTGATCTCTCTCAAGTTCTATCTTCAAGTTCTAAGTGTTATTCATAAATTCCAAAAGTTCTAGTTTCATAAAATCAAGAATACTTTCAAGTTTGCTAGCTCACTTCCAATCTTGTAAGGTGATCATCCAACCTCAAGAAATCTTTGTTTCTTACAGTAGGTTATCATTCTAATACAAGGTAATAATCATATTCAAACTTTGGTTCAATTTCTATAACTATAACAATCTTATTTTAAGTGATGATCTTACTTGAACTTGTTTTCGTGTCATGATTCTGCTTCAAGAACTTCGAGCCATCCAAGGATCCATTGAAGCTAGATCCATTTTTCTCTTTTCCAGTAGGTTTATCCAAGGAACTTAAGGTAGTAATGATGTTCATAACATCATTCGATTCATACATATAAAGCTATCTTATTCGAAGGTTTAAACTTGTAATCACTAGAACATAGTTTAGTAAATTCTAAACTTGTTCGCAAACAAAAGTTAATCCTTCTAACTTGACTTTTAAAATCAACTAAACACATGTTCTATATCTATATGATATGCTAACTTAATGATTTAAAACCTGTAAACACGAAAAACACCGTAAAACCGGATTTACGCCGTCGTAGTAACACCGCGGGCTGTTTTGGGTTAGTTAATTAAAAACTATGATAAACTTTGATTTAAAAGTTGTTATTCTGAGAAAATGATTTTTATTATGAACATGAAACTATATCCAAAAATTATGGTTAAACTCAAAGTGGAAGTATGTTTTCTAAAATGGTCATCTAGACGTCGTTCTTTCGACTGAAATGACTACCTTTATAAAAACGACTTGTAACTTACTTTTCCGACTATAAACCTATACTTTTTCTGTTTAGATTCATAAAATAGAGTTCAATATGAAACCATAGCAATTTGATTCACTCAAAACGGATTTAAAATGAAGAAGTTATGGGTAAAACAAGATTGGATAATTTTTCTCATTTTAGCTACGTGAAAATTGGTAACAAATCTATTCCAACCATAACTTAATCAACTTGTATTGTATATTATGTAATCTTGAGATACCATAGACACGTATACAATGTTTCGACCTATCATGTCGACACATCTATATATATTTCGGAACAACCATAGACACTCTATATGTGAATGTTGGAGTTAGCTATACAGGGTTGAGGTTGATTCCAAAATATATATAGTTTGAGTTGTGATCAATACTGAGATACGTATACACTGGATCGTGGATTGATTCAAGATAATATTTATTGATTTATTTCTGTACATCTAACTGTGGACAACTAGTTGTAGGTTACTAACGAGGACAGCTGACTTAATAAACTTAAAACATCAAAATATATTAAAAGTGTTGTAAATATATTTTGAACATACTTTGATATATATGTATATATTGTTATAGGTTCGTGAATCAACCAGTGGCCAAGTCTTACTTCCCGATGAAGTAAAAATCTGTGAAAGTGAGTTATAGTCCCACTTTTAAAATCTAATATTTTTGGGATGAGAATACATGCAGGTTTTATAAATGATTTACAAAATAGACACAAGTACGTGAAACTACATTCTATGGTTGAATTATCGAAATCGAATATGCCCCTTTTTATTAAGTCTGGTAATCTAAGAATTAGGGAACAGACACCCTAATTGACGCGAATCCTAAAGATAGATCTATTGGGCCTAACAAACCCCCTCCAAAGTACCGGATGCTTTATTACTTCGAAATTTATATCATATTCGAAGGGTGTCCCGGAATGATGGGGATATTCTTATATATGCATCTTGTTAATGTCGGTTACCAGGTGTTCACCATATGAATGATTTTTATCTCTATGTATGGGATGTGTATTGAAATATGAAATCTTGTGGTCTATTATTATGATTTGATATATATAGGTTAAACCTATAACTCACCAACATTTTTGTTGACGTTTTAAGCATGTTTATTCTCAGGTGATTATTAAGAGCTTCCGCTGTCGCATACTTAAATAAGGACAAGATTTGGAGTCCATGCTTGTATGATATTGTGTAAAAACTGCATTCAAGAAACTTATTTTGTTGTAACATATTTGTATTGTAAACCATTATGTAATGGTCGTGTGTAAACAGGATATTTTAGATTATCATTATTTGATAATCAACGTAAAGTTTTTTAAACCTTTATTGATGAAATAAAGGTTATGGTTTGTTTTAAAATGAATGCAGTCTTTGAAAAATGTCTCATATAGAGGTCAAAACCTCGCAACGAAATCAATTAATATGGAACGTTTTTAATCAATAAGAACGGGACATTTCAGTTGGTATCCGAGCGTTGGTCTTAGAGAACCAGAATTTTGCATTAGTGTGTCTTATCGAGTTTGTTAGGATGCATTAGTGAGTCTGGACTTCGACCGTGTTTACTTGAAAAATGATTGCTTAACAAATTTTGTTGGAAACTATATATTTTTAACATGTGAATATTATGTGATATATTAATCTCTTAACGCGTTTGATATTATGTGATAGATGTCTACCTCTAGAACAAGTCCCATTGACTCACCTAATAATAATGAAGAGTCAAATGTAAATTGGAATGATTCGTGGACTGATTCACAAGTTCCCGAAGAGGAACCGGAAGAAGAGTCGGAACCGGAAGAAGAATCGGAACCGGAAGAAGAATCGGAACCGGATGAAGAAATAGAACCGGTGGGGGAAATAATAAAACGGTTAAGTAAAAGAAAATCCTCAACCAACCGACCAAGGTTAATTATGGTCAATGGTGTTTCCGCCAAGGAAGCAAAATATTGGGAGGATTACCAATTCTCCGATGAATCGGATTCCGACGAGAATTCCGATGATGTTATAGAAATTACCCCAACTGAATTTAAAAAGGCAAAAGAAAATAATAAGGGAAAGTGCATAAAAATAGAGAAATCTAATTCCAACCCCGATGAACTTTATATGTATCGTCAACCCCCGAAGTCCTTAAGTTGTAACAATGACCCGGGAACCTCTAAACCACCAGGTTTTTCTAAACCAATGTGGATCACGATGGCTCGTATTAGGGGAACATCATATATCCCTAGAAACTTGGCAAAACGAACTAAAACCAAAGAAGAAGAAACAAGCGAGTCGGAATAAGATAGTTGTATTCGTGTGGTGTAATATATGTAATATAGTGTGCTTATGCTTTATGATATATGTAAAAATTGCTTGTATTAATAAGTATTTTTTTTATGAATCTAACTCTTGTCTATTTTACAGTATAAAAACACAAAATGGATAGACAACCCAATATTTTAAGAGACCTACCCGGAGACATGATTGATGAAATCTTGTCTAGAGTCGGTCAGAATTCTTCGGCACAACTATTTAAGGCGAGATCAGTTTGTAAGACATTCGAAGAACGTTCCAAGAATGTCTTGGTTTATAAGAGACTTTCGTTTGAAAGATGGGGGGTATCACATTGGGAAACCAATAAGTTACGATGTGTTTACTTTGACGCATATATTGCGGGGAACCCAAATGCTATTTTACGCAATGGGTTAAGAAATTATTTTGACTCAATATATCCGAATATTGGACTTCGTGATTTAGAAAAAGCGGCTAACATGCAACATAAAGAAGCATGTTATGCTTACGGATTAGTAATGTTCGCTTCTCACCAAAGTGAGAACAAGAACATCGGGCTACAACTATTAAACAAAACATTCCCACAAGTGACGGAGTCGGTAATTGGGGTAAGAAATGAGGTTTTTAGATTGTTACGGGACTGTTGGACATTACGTAACCCTCGTCCCTTTGATGACGTTACAACACGCTGTCTTATCAACGGCCATAACGGTTATGTTCCACAAGACCAAGGATGGGAAGTAGTCCTAGTAAAACCAGAATGCATGACTTGTTTCTGGACGTATGAATTACGTGTCTTTATTGCCTTTGCTGAACGACTTGTGTACTAGCTAGAATTATCTTCACAACCATCTTGTATCAAATTTATTGTGTGCTATATTTCATGCTATATGTAAAATAAGCGGTATTGTAAGTTTGTAAAATATTGTGTAAAAGTTTGAACGCGAAATATTATTATAATCAGTTTTTCATATAGAATTGTAGTAGTTGAATTGTATATTAGCTACTAAGTATGAACTTAACGGGTAGGTACTACCCGAATTTAAACTTATAAAATGCTAATATGAAGAAAAAGCTTTTATAAATGAGTTCATATTATGCTACGAAATACTATTAACTACTCTTAATATTCTGTATGATTAACTTGTTCCATTTAACTATTTTGAAGGAAATGGCACCGACTACTCGACACACCGTGAATATGAATGAAGAGGAATTCCGTACTTTTCTAGCTTCAAACATAGCCGCAGTACAGGCTGCGCTACATACCAACAATAACCTTGGATCTAGCAGTACAGGAAATCGTGTAGGATGCACCTACAAAGAATTCACTGCCTGCAAACCTTTGGAATTTGATGGAACCGAAGGACCGATCGGATTGAAACGGTGGACCGAGAAGGTCGAATCGGTGTTTGCCATAAGTAAGTGTACTGAAGAGGACAAAGTGAAGTACGCTACGCATACCTTCACAGGTTCTGCGTTAACATGGTGGAATACCTATCTAGAGCAAGTGGGACAAGGCGATGCGTACGCACTACCGTGGTCAGCATTCAAGCACTTGATGAACGAGAAGTACCGTCCCAGAACCGAGGTCAATAAGCTCAAGACAGAACTTAGAGGGTTACGAACCCAAGGATTTGATATTACCACGTACGAAAGACGATTCACAGAATTGTGCCTATTGTGTCCGGGAGCATTCGAAGATGAGGAAGAGAAGATCGACGCGTTTGTGAAAGGATTACCGGAAAGAATCCAAGAAGATATAAGTTCACACGAGCCCGCCTCCATACAACAGGCATGTAGAATGGCTCACAAACTAGTGAACCAGATTGAAGAAAGAATTAAAGAACAGACTGCTGAAGAGGCCAATGTGAAGCAAGTCAAAAGAAAGTGGGAGGAAAACGGTGATAAGAATCACCAATACAACAACAACAGCAATTACAACAATAATCGCAGCAATTATCCCAACAATCGCAACATCAATCGCAACTACAACAAACGGCCCAACAACAACAACAACAACAACAGCAACTACAACAATCATCCCAACAACAATAATAACCGCAACAACAACAATCAGAAGCAGCTATGCCAAAGGTGTGAAAAGAATCACTCGGGGTTCTGCACCAAATTTTGCAACAAGTGTAAAAGAAATGGTCATAGCGCGGCGAAGTGTGAGGTCTACGGACCAGGGGTTAATAGAACGAAAGGAACAAATGGTGTCGGAACGAGTAATGGCGGAGCAAGTAGTGTCGGAGCAAGTTATGCCAATGTAGTTTGTTATAAATGTGGAAAACCGGGCCACATTATTAGAAATTGCCCGAACCAGGAGAACACGAATGGACAAGGCCGTGGAAGAGTTTTCAATATTAATGCGGCAGAGGCACAGGAAGACCCGGAGCTTGTTACGGGTACGTTTCTTATTGACAATAAATCTGCTTACGTTTTATTTGATTCGGGTGCGGATAGAAGCTATATGAGTAGAGATTTTTGTGCTAAATTAAGTTGTCCATTAACGCCTTTGGATAGTAAATTTTTACTCGAATTAGCAAATGGTAAATTAATTTCAGCAGATAATATATGTCGGAATCGAGAAATTAAGCTGGTTAGCGAAACATTTAAGATTGATTTGATACCAGTAGAGTTAGGGAGTTTTGATGTGATAATCGGTATGGACTGGTTGAAAGAAGTGAAAGCAGAGATCGTTTGTTACAAAAATGCAATTCGCATTATACGAGAAAAAGGAAAACCCTTAATGGTGTACGGAGAAAAGGGCAACACGAAGCTACATCTTATTAGTAATTTGAAGGCACAAAAACTAATAAGAAAAGGTTGCTATGCTATTCTAGCACACGTCGAGAAAGTACAAACTGAAGAAAAGAGCATCAATGATGTTCCCATTGCAAAAGAATTTCCCGATGTATTTCCGAAAGAATTACCGGGATTACCCCCACATCGATCCGTTGAATTTCAAATAGATCTTGTACCAGGAGCTGCACCAATAGCTCGTGCTCCTTACAGACTCACACCCAGCGAGATGAAAGAACTGCAAAGCCAATTACAAGAACTTTTAGAGCGTGGTTTCATTCGACCAAGCACATCACCGTGGGGAGCTCCTGTTTTGTTTGTCAAGAAGAAAGATGGTACATTCAGGTTGTGTATCGACTACCGAGAGTTGAACAAACTTACCATCAAGAACCGCTACCCACTACCGAGAATCGACGACTTATTTGATCAACTACATGGCTCGTCTGTTTATTCAAAGATTGACTTACGTTCCGAGTATCATCAAATGCGGGTGAAAGAAGATGATATTCCAAAGACTGCTTTCAGAACACGTTACGGTCATTACGAGTTTATGGTCATGCCATTTGGTTTAACTAATGCACCAGCTGTGTTCATGGACCTTATGAACCGAGTGTGTGGACCATACCTTGACAAGTTTGTCATTATTTTCATTGATGACATACTTATTTACTCAAAGAATGACCAAGAACACGGTGAACATTTGAGAAAGGTGTTAGAAGTATTGAGGAAGGAAGAATTGTACGCTAAGTTTTCAAAGTGTGCATTTTGGTTGGAAGAAGTTCAATTCCTCGGTCACATAGTGAACAAAGAAGGTATTAAGGTGGATCCGGCAAAGATAGAAACTGTTGAAAAGTGGGAAACCCCGAAAACTCCGAAACACATACGCCAGTTTTTAGGACTAGCTGGTTACTACAGAAGGTTCATCCAAGACTTTTCCAGAATAGCAAAACCCTTGACTGCATTAACGCATAAAGGGAAGAAATTTGAATGGAATGATGAACAAGAGAAAGCGTTTCAGTTATTGAAGAAAAAACTAACTACGGCACCTATATTGTCATTGCCTGAAGGGAATGATGATTTTGTGATTTATTGTGACGCATCAAAGCAAGGTCTCGGTTGTGTATTAATGCAACGAACGAAGGTGATTGCTTATGCGTCTAGACAATTGAAGATTCACGAACAAAATTATACGACGCATGATTTGGAATTAGGCGAAGTTGTTTTTGCATTAAAGACTTGGAGGCACTACTTATATGGGGTTAAAAGTATTATATATACCGACCACAAAAGTCTTCAACACATATTTAATCAGAAACAACTGAATATGAGGCAGCGTAGGTGGATTGAATTATTGAATGATTACGACTTTGAGATTCGTTACCACCCGGGAAAGGCAAATGTGGTAGCCGATTCCTTGAGCAGGAAGGACAGAGAACCCATTCGAGTAAAATCTATGAATATAATGATTCATAATAACCTTACTACTCAAATAAAGGAGGCGCAACAAGGAGTTTTAAAAGAGGGAAATTTAAAGGATGAAATACCCAAAGGATCGGAGAAGCATCTTAATATTCGGGAAGACGGAACCCGGTATAGGGCTGAAAGGATTTGGGTACCAAAATTTGGAGATATGAGAGAAATGGTACTTAGAGAAGCTCATAAAACCAGATACTCAATACATCCTGGAACGGGAAAGATGTACAAGGATCTCAAGAAACATTTTTGGTGGCCGGGTATGAAAGCCGATGTTGCTAAATACGTAGGAGAATGTTTGACGTGTTCTAAGGTCAAAGTTGAGCATCAGAAACCATCAGGTCTACTTCAACAACCCGAAATCCCGGAATGGAAATGGGAAAACATTACCATGGATTTCATCACTAAATTGCCAAGGACTGCAAGTGGTTTTGATACTATTTGGGTAATAGTTGATCGTCTCACCAAATCAGCACACTTCCTACCAATAAGAGAAGATGACAAGATGGAGAAGTTAGCACGACTGTATTTGAAGGAAGTCATCTCCAGACATGGAATACCAATCTCTATTATCTCTGATAGGGATGGCAGATTTATTTCAAGATTCTGGCAGACATTACAGCAAGCATTAGGAACTCGTCTAGACATGAGTACTGCCTATCATCCACAAACTGATGGGCAGAGCGAAAGGACGATACAAATGCTTGAAGACATGCTACAAGCATGTGTTATTGATTTCGGAAACAGTTGGGATCGACATCTACCATTAGTAGAATTTTCCTACAACAACAGCTACCATTCAAGCATTGAGATGGCGCCATTTGAAGCACTTTATGGTAGAAAGTGCAGGTCTCCGATTTGTTGGAGTGAAGTGGGGGATTGACAGATTACGGGTCCAGAGATTATACAAGAAACTACCGAGAAGATCATCCAAATTCAACAACGGTTGAAAACCGCCCAAAGTCGACAAAAGAGCTACACTGACATTAAAAGAAAAGATATAGAATTTGAAATTGGAGAGATGGTCATGCTTAAAGTTGCACCTTGGAAAGGCGTTGTTCGATTTGGTAACCGAGGGAAATTAAATCCAAGGTATATTGGACCATTCAAGATTATTGATCGTGTTGGACCAGTAGCTTACCGACTTGAGTTACCTCAACAACTCGCGGCTGTACATAACACTTTCCACGTCTCGAATTTGAAGAAATGTTTTGCTAAAGAAGATCTCACTATTCCGTTAGATGAAATCCAAATCAACGAAAAACTTCAATTCATCGAAGAACCCGTCGAAATAATGGATCGTGAGGTTAAAAGACTTAAGCAAAACAAGATACCAATTGTTAAGGTTCGATGGAATGCTCGTAGAGGACCCGAGTTCACCTGGGAGCGTGAAGATCAGATGAAGAAGAAATACCCGCATCTATTTCCAAAAGATTCGTCAACACCTTCAACAGCTTAAAATTTCGGGACGAAATTTATTTAACGGGTAGGTACTGTAGTGACCCGAACTTTTCCATGTTTATATATATTAATTGAGATTGATATTTACATGATTAAATGTTTCCAACATGTTAAGAAATCAAACTTGTTAAGACTTGATTAATTGAAATAGGTTTCATATAGACAATTGACCACCCAAGTTGACCGGTGATTCACGAACGATAAAACTTGTAAAAACTATATGATGACATATATATGGTTATATATATAGTTAACATGATATTATGATAAGTAAACATATCATTAATTATATTAACAATGAACTACATATGTAAAAACAAGACTACTAACTTAATGATTTTGAAACGAGACATATATGTAACGATTATCGTTGTAACGACATTTAATGTATATATATCATATTAAGAGATATTCGTACATCATAATATCATGATAATATAATAATTTAAAATCTCTTTTGATATTATAAACATTGGGTTAACAACATTTAACAAGATCGTTAACCTAAAGGTTTCAAAACAACATTTACATGTAACGACTAACGATGACTTAACGACTCAGTTAAAATGTATATACATGTAGTGTTTTAATATGTATTCATACACTTTGAAAGACTTCAAGACACTTATCAAAATACTTCTACTTAACAAAAATGCTTACAATTACATCCTCGATCAGTTTCATCAACAATTCTACTCGTATGCACCCGTATTCGTACTCGTACAATACACAGCTTTTAGATGTATGTACTATTGGTATATACACTCCAATGATCAGATCTTAGCAGCCCATGTGAGTCACCTAACACATGTGGGAACCATCATTTGGCAACTAGCATGAAATATCTCATAAAATTACAAAAATATGAGTAATCATTCATGACTTATTTACATGAAAACAAAATAACATATCCTTTATATCTAATCCATACACCAACGACCAAAAACACCTACAAACACTTTCATTCTTCAATTTTCTTCATCTAATTGATCTCTCTCAAGTTCTATCTTCAAGTTCTAAGTGTTCTTCATAAATTCCAAAAGTTCTAGTTTCATAAAATCAAGAATACTTTCAAGTTTGCTAGCTCACTTCCAATCTTGTAAGGTGATCATCCAACCTCAAGAAATCTTTGTTTCTTACAGTAGGTTATCATTCTAATACAACGTAATAATCATATTCAAACTTTGGTTCAATTTCTATAACTATAACAATCTTATTTTAAGTGATGATCTTACTTGAACTTGTTTTCGTGTCATGATTCTGCTTCAAGAACTTCGAGCCATCCAAGGATCCATTGAAGCTAGATCCATTTTTCTCTTTTCCAGTAGGTTTATCCAAGGAACTTAAGGTAGTAATGATGTTCATAACATCATTCGATTCATACATATAAAGCTATCTTATTCGAAGGTTTAAACTTGTAATCACTAGAACATAGTTTAGTAAATTCTAAACTTGTTCGCAAACAAAAGTTAATCCTTCTAACTTGACTTTTAAAATCAACTAAACACATGTTCTATATCTATATGATATGCTAACTTAATGATTTAAAACCTGTAAACACGAAAAACACCGTAAAACCGGATTTACGCCGTCGTAGTAACACCGCGGGCTGTTTTGGGTTAGTTAATTAAAAACTATGATAAACTTTGATTTAAAAGTTGTTATTCTGAGAAAATGATTTTTATTATGAACATGAAACTATATCCAAAAATTATGGTTAAACTCAAAGTGGAAGTATGTTTTCTAAAATGGTCATCTAGACGTCGTTCTTTCGACTGAAATGACTACCTTTATAAAAACGACTTGTAACTTACTTTTCCGACTATAAACCTATACTTTTTCTGTTTAGATTCATAAAATAGAGTTCAATATGAAACCATAGCAATTTGATTCACTCAAAACGGATTTAAAATGAAGAAGTTATGGGTAAAACAAGATTGGATAATTTTTCTCATTTTAGCTACGTGAAAATTGGTAACAAATCTATTCCAACCATAACTTAATCAACTTGTATTGTATATTATGTAATCTTGAGATACCATAGACACGTATACAATGTTTCGACCTATCATGTCGACACATCTATATATATTTCGGAACAACCATAGACACTCTATATGTGAATGTTGGAGTTAGCTATACAGGGTTGAGGTTGATTCCAAAATATATATAGTTTGAGTTGTGATCAATACTGAGATACGTATACACTGGATCGTGGATTGATTCAAGATAATATTTATTGATTTATTTCTGTACATCTAACTGTGGACAACTAGTTGTAGGTTACTAACGAGGACAGCTGACTTAATAAACTTAAAACATCAAAATATATTAAAAGTGTTGTAAATATATTTTGAACATACTTTGATATATATGTATATATTGTTATAGGTTCGTGAATCAACCAGTGGCCAAGTCTTACTTCCCGATGAAGTAAAAATCTGTGAAAGTGAGTTATAGTCCCACTTTTAAAATCTAATATTTTTGGGATGAGAATACATGCAGGTTTTATAAATGATTTACAAAATAGACACAAGTACGTGAAACTACATTCTATGGTTGAATTATCGAAATCGAATATGCCCCTTTTTATTAAGTCTGGTAATCTAAGAATTAGGGAACAGACACCCTAATTGACGCGAATCCTAAAGATAGATCTATTGGGCCTAACAAACCCCATCCAAAGTACCGGATGCTTTAGTACTTCGAAATTTATATCATATCCGAAGGGTGTCCCGGAATGATGGGGATATTCTTATATATGCATCTTGTTAATGTCGGTTACCAGGTGTTCACCATATGAATGATTTTTATCTCTATGTATGGGATGTGTATTGAAATATGAAATCTTGTGGTCTATTATTATGATTTGATATATATAGGTTAAACCTATAACTCACCAACATTTTTGTTGACGTTTTAAGCATGTTTATTCTCAGGTGATTATTAAGAGCTTCCGCTGTCGCATACTTAAATAAGGACGAGATTTGGAGTCCATGCTTGTATGATATTGTGTAAAAACTGCATTCAAGAAACTTATTTTGTTGTAACATATTTGTATTGTAAACCATTATGTAATGGTCGTGTGTAAACAGGATATTTTAGATTATCATTATTTGATAATCAACGTAAAGTTTTTTAAACCTTTATTGATGAAATAAAGGTTATGGTTTGTTTTAAAATGAATGCAGTCTTTGAAAAACGTCTCATATAGAGGTCAAAACCTCGCAACGAAATCAATTAATATGGAACGTTTTTAATCAATAAGAACGGGACATTTCAGTCCTCAAGTTTCATGAAGATCATAAACACAAGTTTTGATCTTTTTAACAAAATAAAGAGATCATAAGCAAGAAAACTTAGATCCAACAAAGTAATGAAGTTTCAAAGCTAGAAAGCTTGAATCTTTCATGTTCTTGAAGGATTCAAATCAAAGTTTGAATCTACAAGATATAACAAGATCAAAAATCTAGAAAGCTTGATCTTAGATGATGATGATGTCGTGATCATGAAGAGAAAAAGTAAAAGAAGAAAATTTAAAACTTACAATTTTTAGTGTGAGAAATACTAGAGAGAAAATTAGAGAGCAAGTGTGTGTAAAATGAGAATGAGATCAAGTGCAAAATGGAAGAAATAAGCTTGATATTTATAGTTATGAAGGGGTGGGTTGGCCGTGGGTTTCATGGGGGGACAAGGGGTCAACTTTTTGCTTTTTGCATGGTGGTGGTCTAAAAGTGGTGCTTGTTGTTGGGATCCCATGCAACACATGTAGTAATGGTGAACAAAAATGCTGGTATGTTGGCTCATATTAATGGGTTTTTGTATTACATTTTAATGGGTCATAATTCCATTAAAATTGGGCTAACTTAAAAGTCCAATAGCTAGAGTAGGGTGGGTTTAAGTCCATTAAGGTAAAGAGTCCATTAAGACTAACTAGTTTGCATTAGTAAATTACTAAGCGTAATTAAGCAACCAATAAGCCAAGTAATTGTCATTAGAAAATAAAAATTAGTTTTAAGTAGTCATAATATTCCAATTACGACAAAAGTTTAACGTGTACAAAGTACATAGCTCGTTCTAAACGTCAAGTGACACTAACGGTCATAAAAGCATTCGATGGTCAAGTTAAGTGATTAAACACTTAATAACACGTTGTAAAATATTAATGAAAGTAATTAATCGTAAATAATGATCCCAGAATATAATCTAACACAATACGCACAAATACGCAGTTTTGTGAAAAATAAACATAAGTCGAAAAAGTCGGGTCGTTACATTACCCATCTGTTAAAGAAAATTCCGTCTCAAAATTTTAAGGTGAGGTAGACGGTAGAGTTGTGAAGAGGTGAGGATATTTCTGCTTCATCTGATCCTCTCGCTCCCAAGTAAACTCGTGTCCTCATTTAGCATTCCAACAGACTCAGAAGATTGGAATCTTGTTGCGTTTCAAGGTCTTGACCTCACGATCCATAATTTCAACAGGTTCTTCCACAAAGTGGAGTTTGTCATCTATCGTAAGCTCCTCAAGTGGTATGATAAGTTCTGGTTTAACAAGGCACTTCTTTAGATTCGATACGTGGAAAGTGGGATGAACTGAGCTCAATTGACTTGGAAGATCCAAACGGTAAGCAACGGGTCCAACACGCTCCAAGATTTCAAAAGGATCAATATATCTCGGATTTAGCTTCCCACGCTTTCCAAAATGGATTACACCTTTCCATGGTGCAACTTTCAACATTACGCGATCACCTACTTGGAATTCGAGATCTTTACATTTAAGGTCGGCATAGCTCTTTTGACAATCACGGGCCGTCTTGAGCCTTTGATGTGTTGCACGTGGTGTACGAAAATACTATTATTTTTAATATGAAATGCGACGAAATATTACACAAGTTTTAATTAATTTACGGATGGAATATACCTAAACGTTGCTACAACACTTATAGGCAGTGTACCTAATCGTAGAGTAGTGCAGTTTTTAGTAAGTCCGGTTCGTTCCACAGGGAGCTAGTGAAGTTTAACACTATATTTTTAAAACTATATTTTTACAAAAATATAAATAAATATAAGTAGTATTATTATTATTATATAAAGGGGGGTTTTTACCGTTTAGTGACCGGTTTGTCGATTTTAAAACTTAAGTTACAATTAAAACCTAATGCAAAATATTAAATATAAATATATCTTAATTTTAAAGCGTAAAGTAAATGACAATAATTAAAATGACAGAAAATTTAAGTGCGATAAAATATGAATTAAAGGAATTATGCTTATTTAAACTTCCGTAATCATGATGTTTGGCGTGTTGATTTTAATTTAGTCCGATGGGTTAATTGTCCTTTGTCCTGGATTATTTAATATGTCCATCTGGTTTTTGTCCATAATGGTCCATCAGTCATAAATATAAAGTGCGAGTGTCCTCGTCAAATTACCCTTATGTCCGAAGTCAAATATTCCAACTAATTGGGGACTTAAACTATAATTACACCAAGTGTCCTTGTATATAATTCACCCCTGTTTTAATTAGTCAATTAACTATTAATCCATCCCCGTGTCCGGATAAATGAACAATTATTAGTACTTATAAATATCCCGCCCATCGTGTCCGATCGAGTGTATGTGGTTATTTATAGGTACGTCCAATTGTAATTTTTATATTAAACTAACGAACTGTCATTCAATTAACAAATATAAAACCCATTAAAAGCCCATAGTCTAATTTCCACAAGTGTCGGTCTTTTGTCCAAACCCCAATTATGGTCCAAAGTCCAATTACCCAATTTTAGTATTTAGCCTATCATCACGATTACTTCGGTATTAAATAAGCATAATAACGGCTTAGCTACTAAACAATAATGAAAATAATATAAACATAACTTACAGTGGGTATTAATAGCGTAGTATTACACGGGCAGAGCTTCGACTTAAAACCCGTAAAACATTTCTTACAATAACCCAATTATTATTAAACTTAAATTAAAATTAAAATTATAAATATAAATTACATATAGGGAGAAAGAAAGATTGAAAAAGGTGTACTTAAATTCATCGATTACATGGCCTTTTATAGGCAAATGATTAATTTGAATTTTCACTTATGACCCCTGAACTATGCTCAATTAACAACTTTTTATTATTTAATATTATTCTTATTATGAATTATTTAAATATTATATTATATTCTTTTGCATAGTTGACTTGTACTTTCAGCTCCGTTGCGTCGAGCGTTGAAAGTTGGTTCATGCCTCGGTTCCGGATTTTCGAACGTCCTTTCGTACAATTTTATATCGTGTACTTTGCGTTTTGCGTCTTGTATTCTTGTAATTTTGAGACGTTCCTCATCAATAATTTGAACCTCTTGAATTGTATCTTGTACTTTTTAGCTTTTTGGACCTTTGTGTCTTCAAATCGTCATTTTCGCCTTTTGTCTTCGCACTTATTTAATATAAACGGATATCACTTGAAAATGGAACAATTGCAACTAAAATCTTGTCTTTCTTGGGGAATAATGCTATGAAATATATGTTCCTTTTTAGCCTTATCAATATCCCCACACTTGAGCGTTGCTTGTCCTCAAGCAATACAGTCTTGAAATAATATAATACATCACACGAATCACTTCTTTATTCTTCACACTTTGTACATCAGTGATTTTGATATGGCGGTATAAACAATGATAGTAACAATAGAACCATGGTTAAAGGTGGGTGTGTCATCCACAGTTTCCTCGGGTTTAGGTCAACGACACTTGCAATCAAATAGCCGATTTACTTTCGGTTTCCAAAGCAAAGTGCACATTTGAAAGGCGGTTTACAGTCCCACATGACTATAAAAATGTAGATCCTTTAGGAAAATTGGATCTTTATGAAAACATTTGATCTTTTTGAAAATTCATTCTAGCTTTTACCCTAGACAAGTTTTCCGATTTGATCCACCATTGGTGTTGCAAAATATATTTGTGGATCAATAGTTTGGCTAAAAACTTTTAGGCTCGTGTAATCCACTGCTATCCCTGTATCGGAAAGCACACATCCAGTTTATTTGTCCCGTATATTACCTTTCGGTAAACTACCGTCCGGTTGTAAAGGAAAGCGATGAACAAGAAACTGTTAAGGCAATGTCTAATGACATGCATTTGATTATGGTCTTTTTAACGTGTCGGATGCTAGTACTATCCTTGGTAGGAGCAATAGTAAAGATCATCCTTTGATTTTTCGGTCTGGCACAAGGTCCTGTCTCCGACCATGCTATGCAACCACCGTTCTTACGGTTGACACCCGATTTGGTTCAGGTGACCTAATGAATTCCAGGTGAATTCCTAGGATTTTACGTTCAATGGTAATGAACGCATTGAAAATGGGTTTTAGAAAACAAATCGGTTTGTATTTTTGATCAAAATATTTTCTCGTTCAAGCTCGAGTTTAGATATCATCGAATTCCATGAGTTTGAATTCTCAATCTTTAAGGTCAATCTCAAGGATTGAGTAATATCAGACTTAAAAGCTGATTTTTAATCTTTAAGGAGATTATCCTTTCTGGGGATCTGATTCATTAGTCTTATCAAGCTAATTTGCACGGTGCCCCCCCATTGTACGAGATAAATCCTTCTCATGGTTAGGATAAATCTGACCACTTGGCGACCCTGTTTGATGCTGAGGTCCGTAGATTTCCTGCTGATTTTAGAGATGACTTTTCTAGATTTTTCGTCAACCTACAGCTGGTCTGGACGACAACTTCATGTCCTAAATCAAGAAGCGCGTGTCTTTTTCGGAAGACTTTACTTCCTTTTAATGATGGAATTGATTCATCGTGTAGATCCATCTTTCTTTAATAAATCGGGTAAAACAGTTAATTTAGTCCAAAACAAAAACACCTGCAATAACTTTACAGAAACATGTGATAGATAGTTTTTAATTGAATAACTTGGTACATTCTCCCCACACTTAGTTTCTTTCTTTGCCTTTTTATTCTCCTTTATTCCATTTTAAATGAATTCAAGCGTTTTAGGTTGTTTCTCAATTTATGCCCTTTCCGAGGTAACGATAATTTCGGTATTAACACCTAGTTTTCACCGTTCATAAATATGTATAAACATAATTTTGACTTCATTTAATTAAAAATTTTTCAAATTTTCACAAAATTTGGCAAATAAACCAAGTGCAAACCCGAGAGAATTTATAACCCTTCCCCACACTTGAGATCATGCAATGCCCTCATTTGCATGAAATCAGACTATAATTATAAATTCATGAGGGTGATTAGTGTAGAAAAGTGATTAAGAAACCTAGTTTGTACTTACAAAGCTCTTCGAATGATAGATGGCGCGCCTCATCGTTCATTCCTTAATGTTGTTTTATCACACATATTTTTCTTCAAAAACGGTTGCTTTTCTGAACTGTTTGCTAATTTTGAAAATGCGTCTTTTACCCTAACTTATCATGCATTTTTGTTAACGAGTTATGCACTAACCCGAACCCCTAATTTAACGTTAAGTGGGGTTAGACTTCCCCACACTTAGCTGACGACATGTGAAGTCGGTAGAATAAGTTCCACGAATTAGAATAGTGAGGCAGTTATTTACATCTCGGGTGGTGTATAATATATCAATGGGTTTAAAGTTTAGACTCACCCGATCGTCACTATTTAATTCTTTTTTAAGTGTAGCTTTTAGTAAATGGATATGTCTCTTTTCTGGTTCTTGGTCAAATGGATCGATATATTCCGACATACATATTTCTATAGGGTTGACAATTCCTAAAAATTTCTTTCGTTCATCCTCGGGATCAAAGGTTTCACCTCTATTACCCAATTGGGTGAAATCCGAGGTGTCATTATCTATTACAGCTCGTAGTTCATCTTCGGTAGATGACTTGTCTATTGAGAATATTGGGTTAGAAGGTTGTGGAATGGTGAAGTTCGGTTTGGTCTCGGGGGTAAAATTTTCAACGTTATCGTTTTCCCAAGAGTACCAATTTGTTACCCTTATTTCTTGTTCATCATCCATTGATGGATTGATGATTTCGTTGGTAGAGGCTAATGTGTCGATATGTTGTGAAATTGGTAAGACTGAATAAAAAGTATCATCGGGATAATTTTGTTGATTTCGGAGCTCTCGAATTCATCAAAATTCGATGAAATGAAATTTTCTTGCACAATACTCCTCAGATCAACAGGTGTGTAATCTGATAGAGTTTCAGCTTGCCTATTTACAAACTCTCTCATTTGTTCATTTTGAGCATCGTGTTCTTCGAGTTTGATTTTCATATTGTCTAAAGAATTTTCAGACACATAATTTTTCTCGTCTTCTGGTTGTTGATTTTGGATAAATTCTTGGGAATAATCCCATTTAGAATTGTATTCTTTGTCATCGTTCCATTCAGGATCCGTGGGTGCGTAATTTTCCATAGGAACGTAATAGTAACATTTCCATGTTGAGTGATAATCTCCACAGATTTCACAACCAGTTATTGTTTCGTCATTCGTGATCCAAGATTGACTGAACGAATTGTCATCAACACTCGTTTGAGAGTATTGACTTAATTGATTTTGGAGTTCAAAAAGAGTTTCCAAGGCCTTGTTTTCAAAAATTTTCATTTTATTGCGATGGCCAAATTTTAGCTACAATGTGGTACATTCACTAATTTTCCTATTAGTTATAAAAATAGAAAAACTTATATAAGTTGTCCAATTAATAGACTTTTCTGATTTTTGCCCACGTTTCGAATAGCCAAAAGATGTAGCAGGTAGCCAGGACCCTTTAAATCGGAAGCCCACAACTAGCCACTAACAAATCCAACTATTACTACGAACCAGAAAAATGTCAACGTCCATTAATTTAACCGCTTAAATAATTTTTCTTTCCCGTTTGAAGAATTTAGATAAGAAATATAGAAAATTCTAAGTCCTAAAAACTAGAATGTCGAGAAATAAGAAAGAAATAGATTGCGCGTCGAAAAGTGTCGAAAAAAATAAAAAGGGTCGAAAAATAGGTGTCGAAAAATAAAAATAAGAAAGTAGCGCGAAAAACGGCGTCACAAAATTCTAAAGCACCTAAATCTTAGTCTAAAGAAATAGCACTTAAGGGATTTTACGGCAAAGCCTAAAAATTCTAGAAATAAAAATAACTATGGCAAAACTAAACTTAATACTAAAAATTGTAACTATAGTCTAAAAATCTAAAGGTAATAAAACTTAAAAAAAAATATTATTTATTATTTTTTTTTAATTTTTTTTCTTAAATTTTTTTTTTTTAAATTTTTTTTTTTAAAAATTTTTTTTTTTACAATTTTTTTTTTTAAAAACGAATTTTTTTTCTAAAAAAAACGTTTTTTTTTTACAAATTTTTTTTTTTTTAAAAAAAATGATTTTTTTTTACAAATTAATAATTTTTTTATAATTATAATTTTTTTTTAAAACTTTTTTTTTAATTCATTTACTATTCATGAATAGTAAATGAAAATAAATTAATTAATTTACTATTCACATGAAAGCGACATGATAGAAATTATTAATTATAAGTTACATAATATACCCCTGAAGTATTTAATAAATACGACTTTTTAAAAACTTTTACGATTATTAATTAATTTACTATTCACATGAAATAGAAATTATTAATTATAAGTTACATAATATACCCCTGAAGTATTTAATAAATACGACTTTTTAAAACTTTACGTATCAAATTTTGATTGTAATATATTATTATATTATTATATTCTATTTCAATATTATTATATTATTATATTCTATTTCAATATTATTATATTATTATATTTTATTTCAATATTATTATAATTAAAAATATAGCGTTTTAGCGCTCCCCGGCAGCGGCGCCAAAAACTTGATGTGTTGCACGTGGTGTACGAAAATACTATTATTTTTAATATGAAATGCGACGAAATATTACACAAGTTTTAATTAATTTACGGATGGAATATACCTAAACGTTGCTACAACACTTATAGGCAGTGTACCTAATCGTAGAGTAGTGCAGTTTTTTAGTAAGTCCGGTTCGTTCCACAGGGAGCTAGTGAAGTTTAACACTATATTTTTAAAACTATATTTTTACAAAAATATAAATAAATATAAGTAGTATTATTATTATTATATAAAGGGGGGTTTTTACCGTTTAGTGACCGGTTTGTCGATTTTAAAACTTAAGTTACAATTAAAACCTAATGCAAAATATTAAATATAAATATATCTTAATTTTAAAGCGTAAAGTAAATGACAATAATTAAAATGACAGAAATTTTAAGTGCGATAAAATATGAATTAAAGGAATTATGCTTATTTAAACTTCCGTAATCATGATGTTTGGCGTGTTGATTTTAATTTAGTCCGATGGGTTAATTGTCCTTTGTCCTGGATTATTTAATATGTCCATCTGGTTTTTGTCCATAATGGTCCATGAGTCATAAATATAAAGTGCGAGTGTCCTCGTCAAATTACCCTTATGTCCGAAGTCAAATATTCCAACTAATTGGGGACTTAAACTATAATTACACCAAGTGTCCTTGTATATAATTCACCCCTGTTTTAATTAGTCAATTAACTATTAATCCATCCCCGTGTCCGGATAAATGAACAATTATTAGTACTTATAAATATCCCGCCCATCGTGTCCGATCGAGTGTATGTGGTTATTTATAGGTACGTCCAATTGTAATTTTTATATTAAACTAACGAACTGTCATTCAATTAACAAATATAAAACCCATTAAAAGCCCATTGTCTAATTTCCACAAGTGTCGGTCTTTTGTCCAAACCCCAATTATGGTCCAAAGTCCAATTACCCAATTTTAGTATTTAGCCTAACATCACGATTACTTCGGTATTAAATAAGCATAATAACGGCTTAGCTACTAAACAATAATGAAAATAATATAAACATAACTTACAGTGGGTATTAATACCGTAGTATTACACGGGCAGAGCTTCGACTTAAAACCCGTAAAACATTTCTTACAATAACCCAATTATTATTAAACTTAAATTAAAATTAAAATTATAAATATAAATTACATATAGGGAGAAAGAAAGATTGAAAAAGGTGTACTTAAATTCATCGATTACATGGCCTTTTATAGGCAAATGATTAATTTGAATTTTCACTTATGACCCCTGAACTATGCTCAATTAACAACTTTTTATTATTTAATATTATTCTTATTATGAATTATTTAAATATTAGATTATATTCTTTTGCATAGTTGACTTGTACTTTCAGCTCCGTTGCGTCGAGCGTTGAAAGTTGGTTCATGCCTCGGTTCCGGATTTTCGAACGTCCTTTCGTACAATTTTATATCGTGTACTTTGCGTTTTGCGTCTTGTATTCTTGTAATTTTGAGACGTTCCTCATCAATAATTTGAACCTCTTGAATTGTATCTTGTACTTTTTAGCTTTTTGGACCTTTGTGTCTTCAAATCGTCATTTTCGCCTTTTGTCTTCGCACTTATTTAATATAAACGGATATCACTTGAAAATGGAACAATTGCAACTAAAATCTTGTCTTTCTTGGGGAATAATGCTATGAAATATATGTTCCTTTTTAGCCTTATCAGCCTTGCTTGAATTTGGACAATCTTCTCGGTTGTTTCATGGACGATTTCGGGTCCGGTGATTTTCTTTTCACCTACTTCGGCCTAATAAATAGGAGAATGGCATTTACGGCCATATAAAGCTTCGAAATGTGCGGCCTTGATGCTCGCGTGATAGCTATTGTTGTAAGAGAATTCGGCTAGAGGCAAATGCATTTCCCAAGCTTTTCCAAAATCAATAACACAAGCTCGTAACATGTCCTCCAAGATTTGAATCATGCGTTCACTTTGTCCATCGGTTTGCGGGTGATATGCGGTACTCATATCTAGAGGTGATCCCAAAGCTTCTTGTAAAGAACGCCAAAATATAGAAACGAAAGGGGCATCTCGGTCAAAAATAATTGATAAGGGACACCGTGACGAGATACAATTTCCTTTATGTATAGTTTCGCGAGTTTGTCGATCGTATCAGTTTCCTTCATGGCTAGGAAGTGAGCAGATTTGGTCAGACGGTCAATAATAACCTAGATGGTATCATATCCGCCTACCGTCTTCGGTAGCTTCATGATGAAGTCCATCGTTATCCTTTCCCACTTCCATTGCGACATTTCGGGTTGCAGAAATAACCCGGATGACCTCTGATGTTCGGCTTTGATCTTGGAATAAGTTAAACACTTTCCGACATAAGTAGCAACATCCCTTTTAAGGTTTGGCCACCAATATTGCTCCTTGAGGTAGTGGTACATCTTACCAGCTGCTAGATGAATCGAATACCTTGACTTGTGGGCTTCGTCTATAATAAGGCATTGTAAATCCCCATAATTAGGCACCCAAATCCTTCCGGCGAAATATCGGAGTCCGGTCTCCTTAAACTCGAATCGAGAGACGAGAATGTTCAAGCGTTTCATGAGAAATATTCTCCTATTTGAGAGCCTCATCCTGAGCTACGCGGATCTGGCTATTGAGATTCGTATGGATGGTGATGTTCAAGGTGCGGACACGAAGAGGTACCATTCTCTCCCTTCGGCTCAAGGTATCGGCTACAACATTTGCCTTGCCAGGATGGTAACGAAGTTCACAATCATAGTCGTTCAACGTCTCGATCCACCGTCATTGTCTCATGTTCAGTTGCTTCTGATCGAATATGTGTTGGAGGCTTTTGTGGTCGGTGAAAATAGTACTCTTGGTTCCATAAAGATAGTGTCTCCACAGTTTGAGCGCAAAGACGACAGCTCCAAATTCAAGATCGTGAGTTGTGTAGTTCCGCTCGTGAATCTTCAATTATCAGGAGGCGTAAGCAATAACCTTTTTCTATTGCATCAATACACACCCAAAACCTTGTCGGGAGGCATCGCAATACACAACGAAGTCGTCACTGCCTTCGGGAAGGGACATGATAGGTGTCGTGGTTAACTTCTGCTTCAGGGTTTGGAATACCGACTCTTGTTCGGTTTCCCAAACGAACTTCTTTCCCTTGTGAGTTAACGCGGTTAAAGGACGTGCAATCAGAGAGAAAACTTCGATGAATCTATGGTAATAACCGGCGAGGCCTAAAAATTGGCGGATATGAGTAGGAGTAGTGGGGGTTTCCCACTTGCTGATGGCTTCGATCTTTGCGGGATCAACTTTGATACCCTGATCGCTCATGATATGACCGAGAAATTGAACCTTCTTCAACCAAAATTCACACTTGGAGAATTTGGCAAAGAGTTGCTCTTGCCTCAAGAGTTCAAGCACGAGTCAAAGATGTTGTTCGTGTTCTTCTTCGCTTCTGGAACAGATTAGGATATCATCTTTGAAGACGATAACGAATTTGTCTAGGTACGGCTTGCATACGCAATTCATGAGATCCATAAACATGGCAGGTGCATTAGTTAAACCGAATGGCATCAATAGAAACTCATAGTGACCATAACGAGTTCGAAACGCAGTCTTAAGTACATCGCTCTCCTTCACCCTCAACTGGTGATAACCTGATCGCAAATCAATCTTGGAGTAAACGCTTGATCCTTGCAGCTGATTGAAAAGATCGGCAGTCGTGGGGAGGGGATACCGATTCTCGATCGTCATCTTGTTCAGTTCACGATAATCGATACACATGCGGAAAGATCCGTCCTTCTTCTTCATGAACAAAACAGGTGCGCCCCAAGGCGATGAACTTGGTCGAATAAATCCACGGGCTAGCAGTTCTTGCAATTGACTCTGCAACTCTTGCAGTTCGGAAGGTGCAAGTCGATAAGGTGCGCGAGCTACAGGTGCAGCTCATGGCACTAGATCAATCTGAAACTCTACTGATCGCGGCGGGGGTAATCCCGGAAAATCTTCTGGAAAGACTTTGGGAAATTCATTCATAATTGGTACATCCTTCATGCTCTTCTCCTCAGCTTCTAACTTCTTCACGTGCGCCAAAATAGCAAAACGCCCTTTTCTCATGACCTTTTCTGCCTTCATGCAACTAATAAGGTTCAGCTTCGGGCTACACATCTCCCCGTAAACAATTAATGGTTCACCAGTCTCGCGAGGTATACGAAGAATATTCTCTCCACAGATAACTTCTGCTTTTACCTTGGATAACCAGTCCATACCGACTATCACATCAAAGCTCCCCAACTTAATGGGTATCAAATCAATCTCAAAATCCACACCAGCTAAG
This sequence comes from Rutidosis leptorrhynchoides, assembly GCF_046630445.1. Lineage (NCBI taxonomy): Eukaryota > Viridiplantae > Streptophyta > Magnoliopsida > Asterales > Asteraceae > Rutidosis > Rutidosis leptorrhynchoides. The sequence continues at coordinate 280,762,685 of NC_092333.1, forward strand.
TTTATAATACCTCCTCGACCAATTTGGTCAACTTCTCAAGTTTTCCATTGGCTACCTCGACAAGTATACTCTCATCCAAAGGAACTAATGACCAGTCTATCTTAGAGCAAAAGTGCCTACATACATAACTCCTATCGGCACCAGTATCAAACAAGATAGAAGCCTATAGTTTATTGATAGTGAATGTACCTGTAACCAAGTCAGGATCCTTGCGGGCATCTCTGGCGTTCATGTTGAAGACTCTCCCACGTGCTGGCCCACCATCCTTCTTCTTGTTAGGACATTCATTCTTAAAGTGACCCTGCTGACCGTACTCAAAGCACTTCCTTGGTCCATTTGGGTTTGTCCTCACTGCTGGAGTGTTGATCTTACAATCTCTGCCGACGTGTCCAGTCCTTTTGCACTTCTCACACACTACGTTGCAGTATCCAGTATGATGCTTGTAGTACCTCTTACACTGAGGAAGGCTACCTTTGTAGTTAGGGTTAGGGCTAGGGGTCCTCCAGTTGTTGTTTCCCTTAAAATTATCATGCCACTTAGCTGGGTTCTGATCAAAACCTTTTCCTTTATTTTCGTCCCACTTACATTTCCCATTGCTAGCTCCCGATTCTGATTTCACCTTCTCTGGCTCTTGGCGGTTAATTTGATTCGTCAGGGTGTGTGCCATGCGCATAGCTTCCGGGACATTTGCTGGTTTCGAAGAAGTAACATTTCCCTGAATGTCCTTAGGGAGTCCCCACAGATACCGTTCCGTTCATTTGAACTCAGGAGTAACCATTGTGGGGCACATCAACGCCAACTCCAAGTACCTTCGGTTATAGCCGTGAAGGTCAGTTCCTGCGACCTTCAGTTCCCAAAATTCCACTTTCATCTTCTGAATTTTGGTTCTGAGGCAGTACTCCTCGATCATAGCCCTCTTAAACTCCTCTTAGGATGTTGCATAAGCTTCCTCAATTCCCTGAGCCTGGGAGAACGTATTCCACCAAGTCAAAGTGCCATCCGACAGCGTGCAGGATGCGAACTTGGTTTTATTCACTTCGGAGCAGTTACTCACACGGAACACAGATTCCAACTTTTCAAACCATCTCATCAGTCCAACTACCCCTTCCGTTCCACTGAAATTGTGGGGCTTGCAACTCTGAAATTTCTTATAAGTGCACCCGTTCTGAATGTTCTGGTTAGCCGGTGGAGCTGGTGCAGGGATGGCATTCACCATAGCTGCTTCTACTCGAGCAGCTATCATCTCCTCAATCTGTGTTGCAGTGGGCATTTCTCTGGGACCTCTTCCGTTTGCCATCGATCTTCCAAAAATTCCGAATTAAGTCAAAATCCATTAATCAATAACATCATAGCATAAGGTAACCAACACGATACACATTAACTAAGCATGGAAAACTAGTACCAGATAGCACAAAAACCAACATGCAATAACTAAAATAAAATGTCATACAATTATTCAAACAACAGTAATTCCATTCATAATAAGAAAATTGCATACATCATCATAAAGTTTGTACAATACATGAATGAAAGACAAGAAACTACTAACAGAATACATAATGAAATCTAATACAACAGTCCTAGGGTGAGGGTGGGTAAATGATGTCCATCATGTGGGACACCTAGTCCTCGAGCTCAGTCACTCGAGCACGGAGGGCATGCACTTCCCTAGTCAGTTCCTCGATGGTGGGAGGTGCTGGTGGGGGAGGTGGTGTAGGTGGTGCAAGTTGCGCTGGTGGTGCAGGTGGTCCGGATGGTGCGGATGTAGTACTAGAAGTAGACGGCACTGAGCGGTTATGCACAAATGGATCGGCAGGATACGGCACAACCCGCTTACGGGCTGTGACCCTAACCAACTGTCCATGTGCGTTCACGGACGGCTTTTCTACATTAACCCCTGGAATAACAGTGCCATCGTAGTGGTACCGCTTCTTCAGTGGAGTAGAGGGTGGCTGCACGGGCTCCTCCTCGGAGTCCTCCTCAGAATCCTCCTCGCGATCCTCCTCGCTTGTAACATCCCGCGTTTTTCCGTTAAATTTAATTTTAACACCGTCTTTTTTTTTTTAAAACATAATCTTTCGTATTTAAATTAATAGTTTCCGTGAGTAACGTTCATTATATTCCCGCTATTTAATTTTGACGTCACCCGTTTACTCGAGCGTTTTAAAAATATTCGTTTGGTAAATTCCCGCACCCGCTTTGAAACTTGAGGGACTAATTTTGGCACTTGGCCAAAATTTGGCAACTAGTCACCACCACCACCACTTATCCATTCATTTCACCAACCATTTCTTCCTTTCTTCCATTTTTACTCTCAAAACACCAAATCACTAATTCATCATCTAATTTGGATCTAGGAAGCTCACAACAAATCCGACTACATATTCTTAATCCTCTCTTCATCCTCTACATTTTGGTACCAATTTCATCAAGTTTGGGTAACATTTCTAAAACTCTAGATTTTCTCTAAATTCGTGTTTTTGACTTGAAATTGTGTTAGTTAGTGTCTATGGCTCGTGTGTAACATGAATATATGTTTTGTTTGCTCGATTTGTTGTTTTGAGTAACTAGTTTGAGTTTTTGAAGTGGGTTTGCTTAATCTTTGATTTTGGATGATTAAAAGCTGTTTAATTGTTATAGTTCATGTATTAAATGTGTTACTAGCATCATTAGCTTCATTTTGATGTATAGGTTGATTAAGAAAACTTCAAGAACATGATTAGTGATTTTATGAACTTGGATTAGGGTTTGACAAGCTTTATATGAACTTTTGGTGCATCAAATGCCACGAATTGTTGTTGATAAGTGTTTGGTTGCAATGTGTGTTTGATTACCTTCGAAACGGCATATTGTACATGTAAATTGGTTGCCCGAATCATGAAATGCGTTTTTAGAACTTGAAACTTTGATTATGAAAGTTTATTGATCACATGACGAGAATTCGATTATTGTAAATGATGTTTTTGGGTGATGATTTGTGTTTAGTTGTATTCCTTGTCAAAAGAGCTTTCCAACGGTATAAGATACGTCTTCTAATTGTTTGCGGTTTGCGTTTTGCGTTTGTTTGAAGTTTTACCAAGTCTTGAACATTTGTAACTGACAGACACCAGACCACGACCAAGGCCGCGGCGCGGCAACCCTGGTCGCGGCGCGACATAAGCCGCGTCCAGCTTCTGTCCAACTTTTCCATTTTATGAAAAATGTTTGCTATGCTATGGACCTCCGATTCACATGTAACTTGTTCTAACATGCTTATAGATGAATAAAAATCTCAGAAAAATAGTTCGGAACCCGACCCGAACGTGTTGACTTTCGTTGACTTTGACCGACCAAAGTTTGACTTTTTGTCAAACTTAACCAATTAATTATGCAATCTTCCTAACATGCTTTTATACTTGTATCTTGCATGAAACTTGACAATTTGCTTCACATGCTATATTAATCGAGTCGTATTGAGCCATAGGACTAATTGAACATCTTTGACCTATCGTGTTTACCGTTATTGATACAACCTATTGTTTAGGTCAAGACTAGCATTGTTCTTTGCACACGTTTACTTGTTGAAGTACTTTACTACTCGTGCACTCAAGGTGAGATCATAGTCCCACTTTTACTCTTTTTGAACTTATATTGGGATGAGAAAACATAAACGATTCTTTTGAACTAAGTGAACACAAGAACGGGAAAACAAACATTCTACATACGAGTTTAGAACAAAATCCTCAATTCGATTATCATTAATTACACTTGCCGGGTGTAAACGAGAACTTATGTTATATGGCCATATGGGTTGACAACCCTCATCCTTGACGGTTCGCTACCGTCTACGGATGAAATATAATTTCGAGAATCAGTGTTTGTTCTAGCACTAAGTGATGGGGTATACAATGGAAGGAATGTTAAGCTTTGATAATTGGGTGCTCATGAAACAAACTTTTGGAATGTATTACTATTATTTCATTGATGCAAATCTTGTGGTTCACTTGTACTTACTTACTTAAACCTATGATTTCACCAACGTTTTCGTTGACAGATTTCTATGTTTTTCTCAGGTCTTGCACGATATGTGAAACATGCTTCCGCTTACTATTTGATACTTGCATCCGATGTCGAGTATACATGCATTTCATGGAGCGTCTTTTGACTTTACTTTAAACCGTGTCGCCTAGATTTCAATCGTATCTATAACGTTGTAACTTAACTTTTGGTTGAACAATTCTTGTAAACTTTGAAACAATCTTTATTTTGAAATGAAGGCGACATATTTTGGTCAAACGTTATCTTAAAGACTTATGACCACGTAACGGGACTTAAGTAGACGGCGCCGTCAATGACGATTTGGTCGGGTCGCTACAGATGGTATCAGAGCATTGGTTGTAGGGATTTAGAGTTCATTGGTGTCAACCCCGAGTCATAGGGTACATTAGTGAGTCTAGACTACAACCGGCATATAGACTTGGAGTAGGAATTACTTGACTACTTGTGCATTTATACTCGATCTCTTCTATTCACATCTAACTCTTATTTTACCTTAATCTCACGTGGTTGATTTGATTGACACGCCACCTTGACTATATGAAATGATGTCGAATGCACATATGAATCAGGGTAATATAATTTCCGGGATTATATTACGGTGACTCATATGAACATTCCGACATTATGACATAAAGAATTTAAGGCGAGTCAAGGAAAAATTTCCTCTTTATCTTGATTTCCACATCACGATTAGTATTATTGATAATACTAAACAACGGTATTCTTGTGTCATGAAGGAACAATGGCTCACCAAGGTCAACACAATACCCCTCCCGAAACTCTCGAACAAGCTCTTCAACGAATGATAGCCACCGCTGTGGGAGAGGCAGTGGCCGGTCACTTCTCCAACAACAACAACAATCATGGGGTCGGTAATTCAAACGGGGGGTGCTCCTACAAAAACTTCATGAAGTACAATCCTCCCACTTTCAATGGAACCGAAGGACCGGTTGCTCTCACCCGATGGTTCGAACAAACAGAAGCCGTTTTTAGCATAAGCGGTTGTCGGGACCAAGATAAGGTCAAGTTTTCCACCCTCACTCTCACCGGTATTGCTCTCTCATGGTGGAACACGTATGTACAATCGGTGGGTATCGATGAAGCCCTTACACTCTCTTGGACCGAATTAAGAGAAAGAATGACCACCGAATACTTCCCGCGCGAAGAGACTCGAAGGCTCGAACAGGGGCCAAGAAATTTAAAAATAGCCCGAGATGACCTCGAAGCTTATAATCAACGGTTTGCCGAACTAACCTCAATTTGTCCAAACCTTCGGGCTCCCGGGCCCCAAGGAGTTGAGTTTTACATGGATGGCCTCCCTAAGAGCATTCCACACGGGGTAATGCCATTAAGACCCGCCGACCTACAAGAGGCTGTGATGATAGCCCGCCGATTTATAAAAACGGTGGATGAAATTGAAGCGCTGGCACCAACGGCCGAGGCCCAACCAGTTAACAACAAAAGAAAACAGGAAGCCTCTCCATCAAGCAACCACAACCACAACGACTCCACCAAGAAGCCTTTCACCCCCGGCGGCAGGAAAAATTATGCTGGAACACGACCTTTTTGCAACACGTGCCACAAACATCATTATAGAAAATGTGGCGGACCATTTTGCATCAAGTGTCAAAGAAGTGGCCATGTGGCCCATAGTTGTAAGGGTGCCGCCCCCGTCGCTAAAAAGGTGCCCAGTGCACGCAGAAGGGGTGCTTGTTTTGAATGTGGACAACTGGGTCATTTTAAGAATGCATGTCCCAAGAAGAACGCCCACCCTAATGTACGCGAATGAGCTTTCAACCTTAACACATATGATTCTCGGAACGACAATTAGTTACGGGTACGTTTCTTCTCAACGACTCTTATGTTTCATGTTTATCCGATTCGGGTATCGATAAATGTTTTGTATCCAAGGCTTTGGAGCCTACTCTTTGCACTCCACCCCTCCCCCTAGATAATACTTACGCCATTCAAGTGACCAACGGAAAACCATTGCGTATCGATAAATTTTATCGGAGGGAGTACGTTAAACTTATTGGGTAGGTAATTTGAACTTTGATTTGACATCTATAGAACTAGGGAGCCCAAAACCTATACGTTAGGAAGGGAATGTTTTCCCCACATATATGTGATTTTAGTGAACTAAATGATTTCCGTTTAAGAACCGATATCCTCTTCCCCGTATCAAAAACCTCTTGAACCGTTACACAGATCTCGCGTATATTCTAAAATCGACCTTCATTCTGGTTATCATCAATTGAGGGTTAAGGGAGAAGATGTCTCCTAAACCGCTTTCCGAACTCGCTACGATAGTTATAAATTTCTTTTAGTGCCGTTCAGTTTATCTAAGGCTCCGCCCGTATTCATAGACCTCCGGAACCGCGTATGCAAACTTATCTAGACAAATCCGTTACCGTACTTATAATTGATGTTTTAAGCTATTCAAGCGGAAAGGAAAAACGGACAACGTCTCCGTCTTACGCTCGAACTCTTCAGAAAAGAGCAACTCTATACCGAATTATCCAAGTGAGAATTTTGGTTAAACGAAGTCCAAATTCTAAACCATGTTGTTAGTGGTCAAGGTAAAAAAAAAAAAAAAAAAAAAAAAAAAAAAAAAAAAAAAAAATTTAATTAATTAATTAATTAATTTTGGAGAAACCCTCACGACTCCGACTTGTATTCGTAAAATTTTGGATCTCGCGATTATTACCAAAGATTAATTTCCAATTTTTCCCGTATCGCTCGTCCTTTAACCTCGTTAACGTACTAAGGGAAAGAATTAAACATTTTTCGTGTCCGGACTTTGAACGTGATTTTTTTTTTTTCACACCAACCTTACTAGATAAATTCGTGTGGCACAAAATGGAACTCAAATATAGAAATACTTCTACGTGAACGCCTGAAAGGCAACCCCTCTCGACTCGAAATCAAGGAAGCTGAAATTCGTTACTTTACACGGAGAATTTGAATACTTATTTATGGATCCGATCAATCTTCTCGTTATCGCGTACCACGATACATAGCTCTGCTATTTCACTATTACCGTCTGATATTACTGAGACCAAAGATAACACACAATCCAAGGATACCCCTTTTCTTCTTTGACTTAACGTCCTTGTGCTTCTGTTATACGGCCAACTACTACTCAACCCCGAGAATACTGATAACAACCATACCCGGGACACATTTTCGATTATTGTCGAACCATAGTTATACTTCCGAATGAATGGCAAATTCTTTCAACATCAGTCGCTTTCGCATAGTTTTATCGACGAACTACAAACTGTTTGGTATGCTCACATCGAGGCGGAAACTTCTCTCGCATTACACTCGTACTTCCGTTTAAGGAAATCATTATTCTAAACTTTCAATGGAGAGAGAGACTCTTCACGTTATACTAGTATTCACCACGAGGGTGAACAGTCCTAACAAACTTATTCAAATTTATCTTAAGGAAATGTACCTCGTTTCGGATCGAGATCCTCGTTTCATTTCTAGACTTCGGAGTGCCTTACAAAAAGCCTCGGGACCGCGTTTAGACATGGGTACCGCGTATCATCCACAAACCGACGGACCAAGCAAACATATGATTCAAACCTTGGAAACCGTAATACGAATTTGTATTACTAACTTCAAATTTACTTGAGGAAAGTATTTTCCTTTAGCTTAATCCTCGTACTACAATGATCTTCATTCGAGTTTTAACGTCACACCTTTTGAAACCACATGTGACCGGAAACGTCATTCTCCTTTGACGAACCAAGTAAACGATGATCAATTCACCGGGGCCGAGTTTATTCATGAGCAACCGAGAAAATTTATTCATATTCAGGTAAAACCCTACGCGACTCGTAATCACCAAGAGCTACGCCGATGTTAGACGTAAACATTTCAAAATTCCACGTGGGAAACCGCGTCACGTTAAGAGTCGCACCTTGGAAAGGTGCAATCCGTTTCGGGAAAACGTAGGAAGCTAAATCCGTGATATTTTATCCTTTTGAAATCTTGGGGCGTTTTAGACCCGTTGCTAGCCGTTTAGATTTTCCGGCTCATTTCGAGTCTCCGTTTATCCTACATTCGATGTATCAACTTAAAGACGTGTTTTGCGAAACGAGAACTTGTTATCTCCTTTGATGAACTCACTATCGACGATAACCCTCACTTCCTAGGAGGACCGGTTGAAACCATGAATCGTGAAGCCAAACCTTAAAACAACATACGACCCCGACCTTCAAGTTCGTTGAAATGCTCAAGGACGTACCTTCACTTATTCGTAGAATTTACAACGCAAGATCTCGAGTAAGATTCAACAACTACTACTTCCAACTAAATTTCGGGACGAAATTTCTTTTGAGGCGTGGATAATGTAACATCCCGCGTTTTTCCGTTAAATTTAATTTTAACACCGTCTTTTTTTTTAAAACATAATCTTTCGTATTTAAATTAATAGTTTCCGTGAGTAACGTTCATTATATTCCCGCTATTTAATTTTGACGTCACCCGTTTACTCGAGCGTTTTAAAAATATTCGTTTGGTAAATTCCCGCACCCGCTTTGAAACTTGAGGGACTAATTTTGGCACTTGGCCAAAATTTGGCAACTAGTCACCACCACCACCACTTATCCATTCATTTCACCAACCATTTCTTCCTTTCTTCCATTTTTACTCTCAAAACACCAAATCACTAATTCATCATCTAATTTGGATCTAGGAAGCTCACAACAAATCCGACTACATATTCTTAATCCTCTCTTCATCCTCTACATTTTGGTACCAATTTCATCAAGTTTGGGTAACATTTCTAAAACTCTAGATTTTCTCTAAATTCGTGTTTTTGACTTGAAATTGTGTTAGTTAGTGTCTATGGCTCGTGTGTAACATGAATATATGTTTTGTTTGCTCGATTTGTTGTTTTGAGTAACTAGTTTGAGTTTTTGAAGTGGGTTTGCTTAATCTTTGATTTTGGATGATTAAAAGTTGTTTAATTGTTATAGTTCATGTATTAAATGTGTTACTAGCATCATTAGCTTCATTTTGATGTATAGGTTGATTAAGAAAACTTCAAGAACATGATTAGTGATTTTATGAACTTGGATTAGGGTTTGACAAGCTTTATATGAACTTTTGGTGCATCAAATGCCACGAATTGTTGTTGATAAGTGTTTGGTTGCAATGTGTGTTTGATTACCTTCGAAACGGCATATTGTACATGTAAATTGGTTGCCCGAATCATGAAATGCGTTTTTAGAACTTGAAACTTTGATTATGAAAGTTTATTGATCACATGACGAGAATTCGATTGTTGTAAATGATGTTTTTGGGTGACGATTTGTGTTTAGTTGTATTCCTTGTCAAAAGAGCTTTCCAACGGTATAAGATACGTCTTCTAATTGTTTGCGGTTTGCGTTTTGCGTTTGTTTGAAGTTTTACCAAGTCTTGAACATTTGTAACTGACAGACACCAGACCACGACCAAGGCCGCGGCGCGGCAACCCTGGTCGCGGCGCGACATAAGCCGCGTCCAGCTTCTGTCCAACTTTTCCATTTTATGAAAAATGTTTGCTATGCTATGGACCTCCGATTCACATGTAACTTGTTCTAACATGCTTATAGATGAATAAAAATCTCAGAAAAATAGTTCGGAACCCGACCCGAACGTGTTGACTTTCGTTGACTTTGACCGACCAAAGTTTGACTTTTTGTCAAACTTAACCAATTAATTATGCAATCTTCCTAACATGCTTTTATACTTGTATCTTGCATGAAACTTGACAATTTGCTTCACATGCTATATTAATCGAGTCGTATTGAGCCATAGGACTAATTGAACATCTTTGACCTATCGTGTTTACCGTTATTGATACAACCTATTGTTTAGGTCAAGACTAGCATTGTTCTTTGCACACGTTTACTTGTTGAAGTACTTTACTACTCGTGCACTCAAGGTGAGATCATAGTCCCACTTTTACTCTTTTTGAACTTATATTGGGATGAGAAAACATAAACGATTCTTTTGAACTAAGTGAACACAAGAACGGGAAAACAAACATTCTACATACGAGTTTAGAACAAAATCCTCAATTCGATTATCATTAATTACACTTGCCGGGTGTAAGCGAGAACTTATGTTATATGGCCATATGGGTTGACAACCCTCATCCTTGACGGTTCGCTACCGTCTACGGATGAAATATAATTTCGAGAATCAGTGTTTGTTCTAGCACTAAGTGATGGGGTATACAATGGAAGGAATGTTAAGCTTTGATAATTGGGTGCTCGTGAAACAAACTTTTGGAATGTATTACTATTATTTCATTGATGCAAATCTTGTGGTTCACTTGTACTTACTTACTTAAACCTATGATTTCACCAACGTTTTCGTTGACAGATTTCTATGTTTTTCTCAGGTCTTGCACGATATGTGAAACATGCTTCCGCTTACTATTTGATACTTGCATCCGATGTCGAGTATACATGCATTTCATGGAGCGTCTTTTGACTTTACTTTAAACCGTGTCGCCTAGATTTCAATCGTATCTATAACGTTGTAACTTAACTTTTGGTTGAACAATTCTTGTAAACTTTGAAACAATCTTTATTTTGAAATGAAGGCGACATATTTTGGTCAAACGTTATCTTAAAGACTTATGACCACGTAACGGGACTTAAGTAGACGGCGCCGTCAATGACGATTTGGTCGGGTCGCTACATCGCTGGTGTCATCGGATGATGAACCATCTGAATCGTCTGAAGGTAGTGCCGGAACATCACGGGCGGGAGAAAGTGTCTGGCCGGTGGTCATGGCCCGGTATCTGCCAGGTGTAATTGGCACGACTCGTCCGTCAACGGTGCGTCTGACCCAATGTCCATGCTCATTACGAAAGGGACTGCCCTTTTTTCTCCAGGGATCACAGTATAATCTGATGATGCTGTAGCCCCGGGATCTAGGGCTGGGTGGAGCTGGGATCTCCTCGAGTAGTGGTGAGTCAGCAATAATAGTAGGCAAAGTGGTAGACCTATCTGAATCACTCTCGAAGTCAAAGGTAATGGGCGGCATGTCCAACATCTGAACAAGGAAAAATAATTTTTTCCATGTCAGTAAAACATATAGCAAGCACGTAATCAGGCATAATAACTACGGCAGCCTAGATCATCTATAGCAGTACATAGCATGGCAATATTAACAGTACTAAACAGAAGTAACATGCAGTCAAAAGCAGATAGTAGCATGCAGTAATGAGAATAAGCACTAGCATACAGCAAGTTCACATAGTAGTAAAAGTAAGCAGTAGCATGCAGCAGTTTCGCAGAAACAAGTAAACAAGCAAGTTGTAAATTAGTCCTATTAGTGAATCCTACTCGACTCGGTCAAGACACACTAATGCAACCTAATTCCCTACAACCAATGCTCAGATACCAAATGCGACGCCCCGTACAAAATCAATGTGTACGGATCATCAACAACAGTTCCATTACACGGTTAGAACACTATATGCTATTTTAAAACAAGTTTTGCATCCATAAAAAGATAACGTTTTTACCAACGTCGAATATTTTATAAAAGATAGCTTGCTTCTATGAATAGAAATCATTAACATAAGTACGTGACACTAAGGTCATTACAAAGCCATTGTTCAAATGTAACATAAGTTGTGAATGCAAAGTAAAAGTTCCATGATTGAGACATCTCTAAACAATGCAGCGGAATTCTAACACAGCAAGTCTATAACAGCAAGTCTACCAGCGGAAGCAATAACGTCTAAGCACCTGAGAAATAACATGCTTTAAAATGTCAACACGAATGTTGGTGAGCTATAGTTTTTGTAAACAACGATATAATGTAGACCATGAGATTTAGTATTCAAAACAGTATGAAAAGTATATGCTTGTCCTTGGGCACCCGGTAACTAACTTAACCGGTAATATAAATATCACCCCCTAAAAGTACACTTCGCGTCTACCGGTTCAAAAATCAATAGTTAAACGTGGCGAGTGCGTTAGTTCTCGAAGTATTAAACACCCGTTAAATACTAACGCGACTAGCCCGAGTGGGGATGTCAAACCCTATGGATCCGTATCTAAGATTCGCGTCTACCGGTTCAAAAACCAATAGTTAAGCGTTATTGTGCTAAGGGGAAAATTTGTGCCGTTATATCACCCACACATATATAAAGTTTAAGTACTCGTGTCTAGTATGTAAAACATAAAAAGCGCATGTATTCTCAGTCCAAAAAATAGTTGAGGTAAAAAGGGAGCTATAACTCACAGTGAAATGATGCGGTAAAAGTCGATATGAAAAGTATGCAAGTAGTAAGTCGGTCCGAAAGGTCCTCAACCTAAGTCAAAGGTTACAAAGTCAGTATATTGTCCCAAAAGGTTTAAAAGTAAATAAGTAAAGTCTTAAGTATCATCATCATCATCATCATCATCATCATCATTCGTAAAGGATAAAGTAAGTTTTCAACAAGAATAGAGATCGAAACAAAAGGCTGACTTCGGACAGCTGCTACAACCTCTACACAAAGGCGTAGTGATTTTTGAAAGGTTATAAATCCTAAACCATATATCGGATTTAAGCGACTCTTAAACGAAAAGTCATCTACTCGAACCGAAATATATGAAAATAAGCTTTCCAGAATTCCCAGGTGTCTGATCAGACCCCAAAAAATAGTAAACAAGTGCTCCGATGGGTTTCTTGGTGCTTGATGCTCATCACGGTTCTCGTCCTTGATGCGTGCAAGCTTCAAGTGTACGACTCTTTGATGTTTTAGCATCACTTTGACCAAGTTTCAACCATCAACACAAAATATCAAGACTAAAAAGTAATACAACTCACTTAAGAGTTTTAGAAGGATGATGAACCAAGGTTACATCATGTTCTTAGTCTTAACACCAATACTTCTATTCAAGATTAAAGCTACAAACATTGATTCAATCAAACAAGGAAGACATAAATTTGATCAAACAAAGTAATGAAACCCTAAGCTAGAAAGCTTGGATCCCTTAACAAATAATTATGAGATTTTAAAGCTAGAAGGCTTGAATCTTTTATGTTCTTGGAGATCTTTAAAGCAACAAGCTAGATCTTCAAGTTTCATGAATATCATAAACACAAGTTTTGATCTTTTAGCAAAAACAAAGTGATCTTAAGCTATAAAGCTAAGATCCATCAAAGTAATGAATATCCAAAGCTAGAAAGCTTTAATCTTTTATGTTCTTGAAGATCTTTAAAGCAAAAGGCTAGATCTTCAAGTTTCATGAAGATCATAAACACAAGTTTTGATCTTTTTAACAAAATAAAGAGATCATAAGCTAGAAAACTTAGATCCAACAAAGTAATGAAGATTCAAAGCTAGAAAGCTTGAATCTTTCATGTTCTTGAAGGATTCAAATCAAAGTTTGAATCTACAAGATATAACAAGATCAAAAAGCTAGAAAGCTTGATCTTAGATGATGATGATGTCGTGATCATGAAGAGAAAAAGAAGAAGAAGAAAATTTAAAACTTACAATTTTTAGTGTGAGAAAGACTAGAGAGAAAATTAAAGGGCAAGTGTGTGTAAAATGAGAATGAGATCAAGTGTAAAATAGAAGAAATAAGCTTGATATTTATAGTGGTGAAGGGGTGAGTTGGCCGTGTGTTTCATGGGGGGACAAGGGGATAACTTTTTGCTTTTTGCATGGTGGTGGTCTAAAGGTGGTGCTTGTTGTTGGGATCCCATGCAACACATGTAGTAATGGTGAACAAAAATACTAGTATGTTGGCTCATATTAATGGGTTTTTTTTCTTACATTTTAATGGGTCATAATTTCATTAAAATTGGGCTAACCTAAAAGTCCAATAGCTAGACTAGGGTGAGCTTAAGTCCATTAAGGTAAAGAGTCCATTAAGACTAACTATTGTGCATTAGTAAATTACTAAGCGTAATTAAGCAACCAATAAGCCAAGTAATTGTCATTAGAAAATAACAATTAGTTTTAAGTAGTCATAATATTCCAATTACGACAAAAGTTTAACGTGTACAAAGTACATAGCTCGTTTTAAACGTTTAGTGACACTAACGGTCATAAAAGCATTCGAGGGTCAAGTTAAGTGATTAAACACTTAATAACACGTTGTAAAATATTAATGAAAGTAATTAATCGTAAATAATGATCCCAGAATATAATCTAACACACTACGCACAAATACACAGTTTCGTGAAAATAAACATAAGTTGAAAAATTCGGGTCGTTACATTACAACACCGGGCCCACAACGACCCGTTTTACGAATTTCGTTCAAAATACAAGTTTCGACCATAAGAGTTTAAATTTCAAATGACACCTAGCGCATGGTGTTTGGTGGTAAACTACCCAAATCTTGGTCAAACTTCAAAAGCAACCCCCGAGAGCCACTAATCCAAACGAATACCTTTGCCCTTATCCATGTCGGAGCCTAAAAAGGTAAACAACGAGATGGTAAGCTAAAGCTTAGTGAGTAGAATAAATATATACATGCATATACAATTTACCTACATGCATCCACGACATCATATAATGCATATAATCGCGTATCATTTCATAACAAAAGCTAGCATCGTCAAATCGTACAACTAGCATCATCATTAGCATAATAATCATAATAATAATGAAAAGCTAAACATCAACCAGTATAAACCATGGTTAACCAATATCGCAAGGGAATGACCTCGCGAACAAGTCAGCGGAGTTCATAACAACCGTTAGCGCCCAAAGACGGTTATGGTATGCTAACCCCGAGGTGTCCCAAAAACGGCTATGGTATCACCCCCAAGTGTTCCAAAACGGCTATGGCATCACTTAATTATCTTATGAGTATAGACAAGCTAATACTGACACCACGTGCACAAAACATCTATGTGCACAATTATTAAATGTGGGCAAAACGGCTATGCCTCACATCTATGGTCACAAAACGGCTATGTGACACCATTAATACGGGAAAATAAATCATATACATACATACATAGATATTCCACTCACCTTATCGTCTTGGTGAGATTTCTAACAATAACTTGTAACCTTCAAAGCGAGTCACCTAATACCATTAATGCCCAATTAATTCACATAACGAGTTGGACTATCCACCAACTAACCTTACTAGCGCATTTATGACTTTAAAGGGTATTTATGATCCAATTGCACTAGGATCACTCAATCAAGGTTAAAATCCACAATTAATCACTAAAAGCTAGTGATTAAGGTTCTAAGACTCCCATTAATATAGGTCTAGGGTATTTTCATACTCAATTTATTCCACTAGGTCAAACTTACACATTTGACCCATTTCAAGTCAACCATGAACCCCGATAACACTTTTTCACTAACAACACAAGTGAGTTAGTGATTAACTAACCATTTAAAACCCATAAACACCATTTATTAATTTGAAACCCTAGGTTAATCATTCTTTAGTCCACATGACTCAATCTTACCCAAAAACCCAATTTACCAACCAATGGGTTTCATGCTCACTATTAACCCAAACCCTAACCCCTTAACACTAATCAAGGTAAAGAAATTAAGATTAGGACTTACCACCACAATCACAACGTAGCTAGTGACTAGATGAACAACTTTAAAACTCGAGCTAAAACCTGAAACTAGCTTCTTCCTCTTTTGATTGAGCTTTCTCACACTAAAAATTCCTCTCTCTCTAAAATTGAAGTGGAAAGGATGAGGTTGTTATAAATGGAGTAATGACACTCCCCAAAACTGATCTTGTGGCCTTAAACTCGTCCCACATGTAAAAAATACCAAAATGCCCCTTTAAAATATCTAAAACCAAGCAGCTGGCCCGTCAGATCATTTGGATGGCGTCCAAGAAATCTGGACGGCATCCAGTCCTTCTCTAGTGGATGGCATCCAAGCATTTGGACGTCGTCCCACCTAACTAGAAACAGGGTCTTACAACTCTCCCCCACTTGAAACGAAGCGCGTGCTCGCGAGATAAGCCACATGACAAGCGGAAAGATACACTAACACAAACTCTTCGGGTTCCCACGTAAACTCGTAACCTTTACTACGACGCCATTAAACTTTAAAGGTTCTCACTACTTTATTTCTCAACATTTTCACCTTTTCATCGAGTATAGCAATAGGCTCTTCAACATACTCTAACTTGTTGTTTAGCTCAATCTCTTCTAATGGAACCCATGTCGAATCATCTGCAAGACACTTACGGAGATGGGAAACATGAAATGTATTATGGATCTCCGCAAGCTCTTCAGGTAATTCCAAACGATACGCAACTTCACCAACGCGAGCTAAAATTTTAAATGGCCCAATAAACTGAGGAGCTAATTTTCCCCGTTTTCGAAACCGAATAATACCATTCCATGGCGAAACCTTAAGCATCACCAGTCACCTTCTTGGAACTCGATCGGTCGCCTACGTTTATCGGTATAAGATTTTTGTCTATCTTGCGCCGCCTTTAATCGAGCCCGAATCATTTCAATCTTGCTATTCGTCTCTAAAACCAAATCGGTACTCTCGATTTCCTTTTGTCCCACTTCACCCCAAAAAATTGGAGTTCGAAACCTTCGACCATAAAACATCTCATAAGGTGGCATCCCGATGCTAGTATGATAACTATTATTGTACGAGAATTTCACCAAAGGTAAGTGCCCATCCCAACTGCCACCGAAATCAATGACACACGCTCGAAACATATCCTCCAATGTTTGATTCGTACGTTCGGTTTGACCGTCCATTTGAGGATGGAATGCCATGCTCATCTTCAATTGTGTACCCATATCTTCATGAAATTTTTTCCAAAATCGGGATGTGAAACGAGTATCCCGATCCTAAACAATAGATATAGGAACCCCATGTCTCGATATCACCTCCTTAATAAACAACTTAGACAAAGTCTCCAACGATATCATTTCCCGAATGGGAAGAAACAAAGCACTTTTCGTCAATCGATCAAATATCACCCAAATCGTATCAAATTGGGTTCTCGCCATCTTTGGTAACTTTGTAATGAAATCCATGGTAATGTGCTCCCATTTCCATTTTGGGATTTCTAATGGTTGTAACATACCATACGGCTTTTGGTGTTCGGCTTTAACTTTCAAACACGTAAGGCATTGTTCAATACACTTAACAACATCACGTTTCATGCCAGGCCACCAATACTCTTTCTTCAAATCAAGATACATCTTCGTCGCGCCCGGATGAACAGAATACTTTAACTTATGTGCCTCATCAAGTAGCACTTGTCGGTAATCACCCATCTTAGGCACCCACAATCGTCCTTGAAAAGACAATAAACCATGCTGGTGTAGTGACCCGAACTGTTCCATGTTTATATATATTAAATGAAATTGACATTTATATGATTAAGTGTTTTCAACATGTTAAGCAATCAAACTTGTTAAGACTTGATTAATTGAAATGAGTTTCATGTAGGCAATTGACCACCCAAGTTGACCGGCGATTCACGAACGTTAAAAACTTGTAAAAACTACATGATGATATATATATATATGGATATATATATGGTTAACATGAGATTATGATAAGTAAGTATCTTATTAAGTGTATTAACAATGAGTGATATACATAAAAATGAGATTATTGAATTAAGAAACTCGAAACGATATATATAACGATTATCGTTATAACAACGTCTTACTAAATAAATATAAATCATATTAAGATATAGATCCACTATGTTTAACATGATAAAATGATAATTAAGTATATCATTAAGTGTGTTAACAATGAACTACATATGTAAAAACAACAGTACTAACTTAAGGATTTCGAAACGAGACATATATGTAACGATTATCGTTGTAACGACATTTTAATGTATATATATATCATATTAAGATATATTCATACATCATAATATCATGATAATGTAATAATTTAACATCTCATTAGATATAATAAACAATGGGTTAACAACATTAAATGAGACCGTTAACTTAAAGGTTTCAAAACAACACTTACATGTAACGACTAACGATGACTTAACGACTCAGTTAAAATGTATATACATGTAGTGTATTAAGATGTATTTGTACACTTTTGAAAGACTTCAAGACATATATCAAAGTACTTTTACTTAACAAAAGTGCTTACAATTACATCCTCATTCATTTTCATCAACAATTCTACTCGTATGCAACCGTATTCGTACTCGTACAATACACAGCTTCTAGATGTATATACTATTGGTATATACACTTCAATGATCAGCTCCTTATCAGCCCATGTGAGTCATTAAACATGTGGGAACCATTATTTAGCAACTAGCATGAAATATCTCACAAAATTACAAAAAATATTATAAATCATTCATGAATTATTTACATAAAAACAAACTTACACATCCTTTATATCTAATCCATATACCAACGACCAAAAACACCTACAAAAACTTTCATTCTTCAATTTTCTTTATCTAATTGATCTCTCTTAAGTTCTATCTTCAAGTTCTAAGTGTTCTTCATAAATTCTATAAGTTCAAGTTTCATAAAATCAAGAATACTCTCAAGTTTACAAGTCTACTTCCAAGCTTTCTAATCCATTTCAAGTGATCATCCAATCTCAAGAAATCTTTCTTATTTACAGTAAGATATCTTTCTAATTCAAGGTAATATTCATATTCAAACTTTGGTTCAATTTCTATAACAATCTTATTTCGAGTGATAATCTTACTTGAACTTGTTTTCGTGTCATGATTCTACTTTAAGAACTTTCAAGCCATCCAAGAATCCTTTGAAGATAGATCAATTTTTTTCACTTACAGTAGGTTTACCTACTAAACTTGAGGTAGTAATGATATTCATAACATCATTCGATTCATATATATAAAACTATCTTATTCGAAGATTTGAACATGTAATCACTAGAACATAGTTTAGTTAATTCTAAGCTTGTTCGCAAACAAAGTTAATCCTTCTAACTTGACTTTTAAAATCAACTAAACACATGTTCTATATCTATATGATATGCTAACTTAATGATTTAAAACCTGGAAACACGAAGAACACCGTAAAACCGGACATACGCCGTCGTAATAACACCGCGGGCTATTTTGGGTTAGTTAATTAAAAACTAAGATAAACTTTGATTTAAAAGTTTTTCTTCTGGGAAAATGATTTTTCTTATGAACATGAAACTATATCCAAAAATCATGGTTAAACTCAAAGTGGAAGTATGTTTTTCAAAATGGTCATCAAGACGTCGTTCTTTCGACTGAAATGACTACCTCTTACAATATTGACTTGTAACCTGTATTTATGACTATGAACTTATACTTTTTCTGTTTAGTTTCATAAATTTCAGTTCATTATGAAACCATAGCAACTTGAATCATTCAAAACGGATTTAAAACGAAGAAATTATGGGTAAAACAAGATTGGATAATTTTACTTGTTGTAGCTACGTGAAATTTGTAAGAAATCTATATGAATCATAACTTAACTAACTTATATTGTATTATACATGTATTCTAACATATATTATGTAATTTTGGGATACCATAGACACGAATACAATGTTTTGACATATCATATCGACCCATCTATATATATATATATATTTCGGAATAACCATAGACACTCTATATGCAGTAATGTTTGAGTTAGCTATACATGGTTGATGTTGATTCCAAAATAATATATATACTTTGAGTTATGATCGAGTCTGAGACTTGCAGACACTGGGTCGTGGATTGATTCGAGATAATATATATTGCTTTATTTCTGCACATCTAACTGTGGACAACTAGTTGTAGGTTACTAACGAGGACTGCTGAGTTAACAAACTCAAATCATTAAAACGTAATAAAAATGTTGTAAATATATTTTGAACATACTTTGATATATATGTACATATTTGTTATAGGTTCGTGAATCGACCAGTGGCCAAGTCTTATTCCGACGAAGGAAAAATCTGTGAAAGTGAGTTATAGTCCCACTTTTAAATCTAATATTTTTGGGATGAGAATACATGCAGTTTTATAAAGGTTTTACAAAATAGACACAAGTACTTGAAATTACATTCTATGTTGGATTATGAATACCGAATATCACCCTTTTAGCTTGGTAGCCTAAGAATTAGGGAACAGACATCCTAATTGACGCGAATCCTAAAGGTAGATCTATGGGCACTAACTCCCCCCATACTGAAAAATGGTATGCTTTAGTACTTCGAGTTATTAATACAGATGGATTTCTGTTTTGGGGATATTCTATATGCATTTTTTTAATGTCGGTTACCAGGTGTTCAACATATGAATGATTTTTATACAGATTGTATGTTATTGAAAGATGAAATCTTGTGGTCTATTATTACGATTTGATATATATAGGTTAAACCTATAACTCACCAACATTTTTGTTGACGTTTAAAGCATGTTTATTCTCAGGTGATTATTAAGAGCTTCCGCTGTTTCATGCTAAAATATTGACAAGATTTGGTGTCAGCATGCTTGTATAATATTGTTTAAAACTGCATTCGAGATTTACTTTGTTGTAACATATTAATATTGTAAACCAATATGTATTGGTCGTGTGTAAGTGTGATATTTTTAGATTATCAAATTCTTGATAATCTAGGTGGTGTCCTTTTAACCTTGTCAATAAAATAAAGGTTATGATTTGTTTTAAAAACGAATGCAGTCTTTGAAAAACGTCTCATATAGAGGTCAAAACCTCGCAAAGAAATCAATTAATATGAAACGTTTATAATCGATATGAACGGGACATTTCAGCGAGCCTAAGGTAATAGACTCCGTTTGCCCCATGATTTGTTCTTCACGCTTATAGTTAACAATCGCTTCAAATTGAATCTCACCAAGCTTCACAAGAAAATCGTTAGTAATAGTCATACATAACGATCCTAGTCGTATCACTGGATGTTGACTCTTTCGACTCAACGCATCCGCGACCACATTCGCCTTACCCGGATGATAAAGTATCTCACAATCATAATCTTTTACCACATCAATCCACCTACGTTGACGATAGTTGAAATCTCGTTGATCAAAAAGATGTTTCAAACTCTTATGATCCGAATAAATCATACACTTGACACCATACAAGTAGTGGCGCCAAATCTTCAACGCATGCACAATCACCGCCAATTCAAGGTCATGAGTCGGACATCTCTTTTCGTGTTCTGTCAATTGTCAAGAGGCATAAGCGATGACTTTACCCCATTGCATTAGAACACACCTGAGCCCATTTAATGAGGCATCACAATAAATCGTCATATCTTCTATACCTTCCGGTAACACCAAGACCGGAGCTTGACACAATTTCTCTTTCAATAATTGAAAAGCAATTTCTTGCTCGTTCTCCCAATCGAATCTCACGTTTTTCCTCGTCAACTTTGTCAATAGGGAAGCGATCTTAGAAAAGTCTTAGATAAACCGACTATAATAACCAGCTAATCCCAGAAAACTTCGAATTTCTGTAGGTGTAGTCGGTTGTTCCCAACTCTTTGCCGTCTCTATCTTCCCCAGATCTACTTGAATACCTTCCTTGTTCACAATATGGTCAAGGAATTGCACTTCCCTTAGCCAAAATTCACATTTTGAGAATTTTGCATACAACTTCTCCTTTCGCAACGTCTTCAACACTTCGCGCAAATGGTTCATGTTCCTTCAAACTCTTAGAATAGACAAGAATATCGTCGATGAATACAATTATCGACTTGTCCAACATAGGTTGGCACACTCGTTTCATAAGATCCATGAATGCCGTCGGTGCATTCGTAAGACCGAAAGACATAACTACAAATTCAAAATGCACGTAACGAGTTCGAAAGGCCGTTTTCTCAATATCTTCCTCACGGACCCGCATTTGGTGTATCCGGACCGTAAGTCAATTTTTGAAAAATACGTCGCACCTTGGAGTTGGTCAAACAAATCGTCAATCCGAGGCAATAGATAACGACTCTTGATTGTCACTTTGTTCAACTCCTGATAATCGATGCACATCCGCATACCACCATCCTTCTTCTTCACGAATAAAACCGGAGCACCCCATGACGAAGCACTCGGTCGGAATAAACACTTTTCAAGCAACTCTTGGGTTTGATTCAACAACTCTTGCATCTCCGTTGGTGCTAAACAATAAGAAGTTTTAGCAATGAGAGTAGCCCTTGAACCAACTCAATACGAAATTCAACTTGTCTTTCCGCCGGAACCCCCGGTAACTCATCCGAAAAAACGTCTTCAAATTCATTAACCACCGAAATTTCACGAATGGATGGAGGCTCTTTACAAGTATCAACCACATGGGCAAGAAAAGCCATGCCACCACTACTAAGGAAACGACGTGCCCGTGTATAAGTGCATAATGGCACAAGTCTTCTCTGTTTCTCGCCATGAATAATTAACCCTCCCCCACTTGGTGTCTTCACACAAATAAAATCTTCATGGCATGCAATATCGGCTCTATGACGATCGAGCCAATCCATACCAATGATGATATCAAACTCACCCAAAGTCATCGGGATGAGATCGATTTTAAAGGTTTCGGCACCAAACACAACATTACAATCTTTACACACATCAACCCCTAGCACCATCTTACCATCTGCTATTTAGACCTCTACCGGATGACTTAACTTAGCTAGCAGTTTATTAAGCTTAGACACAAATCGTAGAGACACAAAAGATAAATTAGCACCGCTATCAAATATTATCCTTACCGGATTAGAATTAACCATGAAAGTACTTGAGACAACTTCATTGGATTGTTTAGCTTCATCGTTGGTCATCAAGTAGTTTCTTTTCCTAGCCGTACCCGCCACCTTCTCAAGCTTCTTTACTTGGTCATCTAACAATTCGGGACATTCCGACTTCTGGTGTCCCGCTTTTTGACATTTAAAGCACGTGGCCGTCTTATTCAAACAATCGCGGGAGTAATGACTGTGACAACCCAGAAATATCTTATCAAATTCAAACTTAATCTTTAAATGATTTAATGTATCCGACACGATAAGCAAAGTCTGTAATGTTGAAATCTCAAAAACTTTGAACTGTGATCATGTATTCATTTACCCTCCGACTGCTCTCGATGATTCACGAACAATTATGTGTAAATAGATATATATGAATATATACATATGTGTGATTATTAAATTGAGAAATATTAATAAAATAGTTAACGGTTTGATTAATATGAAAATAAGTTATGAAATTATTATTTGACTTGAAAACAGTAACAAGTATTTGATGAATAATACTTTACATAAATGTATTAGTTTCAATATATGTTTATCGATGGAAATTAAAAGATAATATCAAATGATTGAATTATCAGATACAATGTTATATGATTACTGATCTCTGTAGTAAGGTCCACTTTGATTTAAGAAATCTGTTCTTTTTAATAATATTCGAAAAATGGTAAAGTGATTTACATGAAAGAACAAAAGTGTCAATTAATGTGAACTAGACAAAAGTTAGTACAGATTCCTGCTTAACTTTTAATGCATGCTTTACAATGATTGTCTTGTAGCTCTTGATAAGTTAATTATTTAGTTTTTCATAATATTGAAAACATTTTAAGATATAGATGAAACCTTTTTAAAGGATGATTTGGAATATAACTGATTCTGGAAAAACCGAATTTATAATTCCTCGATTTAGTTTCAATTGTATGAAAACATTTTCTATCTAAAAGAATTTTGTTACAAAAACATTTTGAAAATATAAAAGGAAACAATATTAACTTTCTCGTAATATATATAAGGATTGAAAATAAATAATATAAATGTCGAGAAGTAGGAACATATTATAAAACTTTAAGAATATTAAATTTATTACCATTATCTTTAGAAATTTTAGAAATTATATATATAACGATTGAGTGTCACGTCTCTTTAAAACGAATATAATTTTATAAATCTCTAGAATCACTTTTGATAATTTGTTATTGAGTAATTATAATAAGGGTAATGGTTTTAACGTTATCTTAAAATCTGGAATCTTTCAAGAAATCTTTTGACAAGTTATAAATAATGACGGTCCGTAATTTAATTGAATA
This sequence comes from Rutidosis leptorrhynchoides, assembly GCF_046630445.1. NCBI lineage: Eukaryota > Viridiplantae > Streptophyta > Magnoliopsida > Asterales > Asteraceae > Rutidosis > Rutidosis leptorrhynchoides. The sequence goes on from NC_092333.1 coordinate 280,786,757, forward strand.
TAAATAAATAACTTGCAACGTGTGATTAAAAAATGTGTTTATATATTTTGAATTATTTAGTAAACGATATTAGTATTCGATTAGTAATTAGATTATTTGACAAGTTAGAATAAACGCTAGTACATAAATGAATTATATCATATATATATATATATATATATATATATATATATATATATATATATATATATATATATACATCTATATTATATATTTTACTAAATGATTAAATATAATATTAACTAGGTACAAAAGGTTTTGATTTAAATTAATCATATATGTAAATAATGAGAAGTCGATTTATTAAAGCAAATGACCAAAATACTCAAATATATAAGTTATACTTTGGGTAATATAGTCTATTAATGATTAAGTTTAATTATTGATAAAGGTACACGTCGTGAAACGTAAAATACAAGTTTTCTTAGCGTACGAAAATACTTTTGAGAAACCAGAACCGGGACATAAGTCGGGTGACAACGTAAGAATCATTGGAACTAAAATCATTAGTCAACTCTACACGTAAATTTAATATAATATATAATTAATTATATAAATTAAATATATTATATATATATAATAATATAAAACGAGTGTCGGCAGAGATTTTAGTCGATTATGAGCTGGAAGAGATGCTCATGCGATCGCATGGCTTCTTCCCTTGCCTCCCATGCGATCGCATGAGGAGTTAGGTGGAGTCAGGTGCTATAATTCGAACGTTTGCAATTTTTGAGATTCATTCTTTCAACAAACACTCCGTATTCATTATTATTGATATTTATATTAATATTAAGTTTATTAATCTTATTAGTATTATTGTTAAGAAAAGTTAGTAGTATTAATATTATTTCTATTAGTATTATTATACATAAAATACTACGACTGGGTCATGAGTGGGTTATTTCAAAATAAGTTTTTCGAGCGGAATAGAGCTAAGGAAATTATGGGTTATAGCTATGGAGATTATGAGTATGAATCGGGGGTATGCTCGTGAGGTTAATCTAGTGTTTATCATCTCTGTTTCGTCTACGTACTTTCCTGCAATATTGAATCAGAATATTGATACGTGAGCATTCATATCTTATCTTTTATATATTAATAGTGTATCCCTGACTAGTGCTCGAGTATATATGATTATGCATGCTTGTATGTTTAATATTGTCGTTAGATAGTTTATGATAAATCGTGAATTTAATACATATGCTGCTGAGGTAAGGTATATGATATGCATGTCGTTGAAAGGCTGGCGAAAAATTAATAACTTTTCATTTAGAAAGCATATGGTTTCGATGAACGGATTAAAAGATATCGTCAACTGAATTATCATTAATTTTAGTATTATTATTATAAATGATTATTATTATTATTATTATCGTCGTTATTATCGTCGTTATTATTATTAACTAATAATTATTATTATTATTATCATTGTCGCTATAAGGATTATCATTAAATTTGTTATTATTATTACTACTATTGTTATTATCACTAAGGTTATTATTATTATTATTATTATTATTATTATTATTATTATTATCATTATTATCATTATTATTATTATTATTATTATTATTATTATAATTATTATTATTATTATTATTATTATTATTATTATTATTATTATTATTATTAGTATTATCATTAGTATTATTATAATTACTATTATTATTAGTTTCATTATCATTAAAACTAATATTAGTATCATCTAATTATTATGATTGCTATTATTATCATTATTATGAATGCGATATAAAAGAGGACTGAAAGCTATTAAACAAGCCGATTAAGAAATAATGAGTATAAGTATCATGATTCAGTTAAAATATTGTTAAGATTATGATTTAGATAAAAATATCGTTTTCATTAATTTTATTATTACTATTATTATTATTAAAAGTAACATTAACATTAAAACTATAATTTTTATTAAAATTATCATTTTTAATAGAAGTATCATTGTTATTATAAAATATCATTATTATTATCATTCTAGTATTATTATTATTAAAAATTATCATTTTGAATAGAATTATTATTTTTATAAAATATTATTATTATTATGTTAATATTAAAAAGTATCGTTATTATTAAAATTATCATTATCATTTTATCATAATAAATATCATCATTAGTAAATATAAATATTGTTAATATCAGTATTAGTAGAATAGTTATTATTATTATTACAAAATAATACATCTTTTACTCATTATTATTATTATTATTATTATTATTATTATTATTATTATTATTATTATTATTATTATTATTATTATTATTATTATTATTATTATTATTATTATTATTATCTATATTATTTTATCAAATAAATATGTAATACTAAGATATTTTACCACATGTAATATAATTACATTAATAATACATATCACTATATTTTTATGATATTAAGTGAACTTTATAAATTTTACTACTTAATATATATAAAAGTATATTTTTATTATAAATAAATTTTAATATAAATTTTTATTTATTAATAAATGATCTATATTATTTACTTTAAAAAAAATGTTAAATATATTTAAATATATAAAACGACTATATTTAAGTTATATAATAATCATGTATAGATTTTGGAAGTCATTTTTGGTCAAGTTGATTTTTGTTGATTTTTGCATATCAGTCTCGAGCATTAGGATTGTGATACACTATGACCTAACCTAAATTGTTAAACAGATATTGACCAATATATAAATATGTATATTTAAAATAGGTTCTTGAATCCGAGGTCAACCCTACATTTGTTCAATGACGACATATGTATTTTTACTACAAAATACAGTATTGTGAGTTTCATTACTCCATTTTTAAATGCTTTTTCAATATATATTTTTGGGACTGAGAATACATGCGCTGTTTTATAAATGTTTGACTAAATAGACACAATTACATGAACTACATTCTATGATAGAATTATCTGGATTCAATGGTTCGATTTCTATAAAGATTGCATTAGCTACCATTGGTGAGATTGTTTTGCATTTTGATTGCATTAGCTACCGTTGGTGAGATTGTTTTGCATCTTGATTGTATTAGCTACCGTCGGTGAGATTGTTTTTCATTTTTGCATTAGCTTCCGCCGGTGAGATTGTTTTGCACTTTCCGTATTCCCATCAGGTGTTCTTCATATGAATGATTTTTAGCCGTGAGCAGACCGACATATTATTTGAAAATGAAATCTTGTGGTCTATTAAAATTATGAAATGATTATTTATGATAAACTAATGAACTCACCAACCTTTTGGTTGACACTTTAAAGCTTGTTTATTCTCAGGTATGAAAGAAATCTTTCGCTGTGCATTTGCTCATTTTAGAGATATTACTTGGAGTCATTCATGACATATTTCAAACGACGTTGCATTCGAGTCGTTGAGTTCATTAAGAATACTATTTAGTCATTTATAGTTTGGATATATTATGAAAGGATATGCATACCTGTCAACTTTCGATATAATGGAAGTTTGTCTTTTAAAAACGAATGCAATGTTTGTAAAATGTATCATATAGAGGTCATATACCTCGCAATGTAACCATATGTTATTGTATTCGTCCTTACGGATTAGGACAGGTCGCTTAATGTGGTATTAGAGTGGTGGCCTTAGCGAACCAGGTCTTGCATTAGTGTGTTTAACTGATAGTAGTTGATAACATACATTAGTAAGTCTGGACTTCCACCTAAGCTGCATGTCAAAAAGTTCTGCTTATCATTCTTTGTCGGAAATTACATGCTTATCATACTTAAGTCTAGACACGTTTTTCTGCATTTATTGCATAGATAGTGTACAGACGAATTCATATCTTAGCATATATGTTACTGTGAACTTTTCTTAATATCTTCTAAAGATTTCCTCCGTGATTTATGGAATTTTGGTATTATATATACATATGTAAATTATGTATTGGAGAGTACCAATATAAATCCTATAATCTATTTCATATCAAAAATTATCTCCCTAATTATACAAGATAGATCCCGTATCTAGTTCAAATTCCTTAAACTCCGACAGCTATTCCGATGTGGATATTCACTTGAACTCCGAAGACAGTGTAACCGGAATGGATCAACCAATCAGCCATCATCTATTTTGGATGAATTGGGGATGGGTTCGTAGCCTACTTAATCATTGGAGACAAGAAGAAGGTGATCCCTTCAATCGACCACATTCCCCTCTTGGCGAAGAACCTGAAGCACTTACCGGAGAACCTGTTCGTAATACCATTTTTTCTCTCATCTCTAGAGTGTCTCATCACGACTACATATTATTTTAAATTCTAGATCTTATTCATCCGCTCGTCCGAACAGCCAATCATCCCGGTGTAATAGAAGAAGTCAACAAGCTTCGCGCTCGGGTAGTAGCTTTGGAGAATATGGTGTAAAGGTTACAAGCACCAGCAGCAGCAACGGTTGCAACATTACCACCATCAGCAACGCCAACAGCAACATCCGCATCCCACACCTCAACATCACAATTTGTACCTCGAGCATCAACATCACACGCACCATAGATACCAAGGAGTACTAACAACAATAACCGATGAAGTATTAATCTATAACTTCATTGGAGAAACATTCTGAGGCAAAAATGTAATCTCCAAAGTCTCGGAGGTTATCTAGTCTAGCCTTAACCATAAATCAGATGTGTGGACCGAGATGATAAAAGGAAGAGTAAAAACCCTGACAAGAATGGTGCACGAATTACAAGCTAAACTTATTTTACCAGTAGTATCAACAATACTGTCAGCATCATCAACACCATCAGTGCTGTCAGCATCGTCAGAATCAACATCATCCATAACATCACAAGCTCCGCCAGATCCATAATCACCGCAAACATCATCACAAATCAACAACGCGTATATTGTATCAACGAGTTATGAAGTATTAACTCATTTCCTCCAAAGAATTTATACGTATATTTTATATATATAAATTTTTTAAACTACAAAATATCTTTTCGTACTAGGCTATTATGTATGAATTGAAAAAAGGTAGATACTACTGTGTTAAATTCATATTATTAATATGTTATGATGTACATCCTTCCTTGACAGCTTAACCATCGTTAACTATGATCTCTATAACTAAGTGTATTATTCAATTACATGTTTGATTTTACACTTCTGATATACTCGAAACTTTATAGAAAACATCATTCGTACCTTGCGAAGTTAACAAGAGTTCTATGAACATCAACATGATTCACTAAGGAAATATCCATAAGAATAAATAATGAGTATTGATCACAGTAGTGAAATACTCTGTGAAGATTATGTAATCTCTAATGTTAGAGATTATTCATTTCTAATTCCATCCTAAGATCAAATGAGCTTAATTTAGTATTAACTCATCAAATCTGTATTACATCTGAAGAAAATATACATATATTTTCATAAAGACTGTAATAAAATTTCCTGATACAATATTACCCGTGAAACTTTTAACGGGTAGGTAACACCCGAGAGATATTTAAATTCACAATTAATATGTTACATTCTTCGATTTTGATTCAACAATCATCAACTATACTCACTACTTTCACAATAATATACATTCTTTTATAGAAAATCAAAACAACCATACTCACACAAATCCAATTACATATCCTGATTTTAACATATCAGAATTCAATTCGAGATATAATCGATATCATCACTCTTAGATCCCTACATCTTTCAAATCTATACTTTGACTTCAAAACTGTGCTAGAACATCATTTCCAGTCATAAAACCCAGAAAATATTCATATCATTCAAAATTCTAGAACAGCATATGTGTATTGACAATTACAATATGCGTTCAAACCCTTCACAATTCTTGAAAACTCCTCAATTAAGAAGCAATCGAGATGATGATCTAACCACATGTTATCTACAGTTATGCACCTGGAAAACTCCTGGAACCTAAGTAGAAGATAATACAAATCCGTGATCCATTGGCGTTGTTATTACCGAAAATAGCTTTGCTATCCCTTTCCAAAAATTAGCTAATTTGGTCACACCTCCAGCAAATCAACTTTGACTTTTCATGCGGATTAACTTTATTATAACTTTGATATATAAGTTGGCCCTTCATCATCGTTACCGGGGAACCATTTATATCCCACCAAATTAGCAGTAAACTTACCAACAACTTCATTGATATCTGACTTTCCAAAAAACCATTATAATTGTTCATTAAAACCCTATCATATACTCATCCGCATCTTGTAACAAGAAATGCCATACCAATTACTGAGAACTAGCAATCAATATTTTGAATTTCGCAAGAATTCTACGTCAACAGTTATATATATATATATACATATAACGTCTATCTCCTAGACTTATATACTTCGAATGTGAAGTTTCTGAAAAACAGCCTAAACTGCAAACTAGTTCTCCGAAACTATAGACAACTGTAACTGTCAAAAGTTTGATGATAAAGAATAATGTGTTGGAAAAGCTCAGAAAAAGAGAAGATTTGGAACTAGAAAACGGATTGAGTAAACCATGAAGGAGGCTGTGGACAAATCACAAAGACTAAATCTGCCTTCAAAGAATCCAAATGATTCAATGTCTGCTGAAGTCTTTAGCGAATACATTACTCCTGACTCTAAACCTTTACAGACAAATCTTATTCATCATCCTTCAATATTAAAAATTCTATGATATCATCGTAACTTTCATTATAAATATCCTCGATATTTCAGAAGATATTTTTATAACTATTCTTATCTGAAATCATTTATCTCTTCGCACTATCAGTGCTACATCATAAAGGAAACTGTTTAGTTTCTATATTCTATAAACCTTTGAGTTTAAAGTATGAATATTTTTGAAGTAGTGTTGGGAACTGAAGCATGAGTTAGTATAATATAATGACACTTAATCAACGTGATTATATTACAGTAAGTCATACTGAGTTTCTAAATGGTACGTGATGATTCACAGACCATATCATCATCATGTTCCATGTTACACGACTCTTACATTCTACCTCATCTCCAAACGCATTAAGAACATATCTTCTTGATAGTTCTATTTTTTCGGATATTCTGGTAATTTGACAAATCAAGATTGTGTCATTACAATTTCCTTCTTAGAACATTAATTATGTTCATTCCGAAATTCATACATACGAATTCTGGACCATTATTCGTTTGATTTAAAGTCGGGAAGAGAAAACAAAGAATGAAGCTCCGAAATAAAAATGGCAGTATAAATCGCAGCAAATAGAAGAGAGCATTAACTATGGATGACAATGATTATAGAAGACAGAAGCAGGGATTTGAAATATAAGGGAAGATATAAAACCCAACAACAACCCAGAAATTTCAAACCGTATATATCGATGCATATAGCAGTATAAAGACACGGGAGAACTAAAAACACTATAAAACCAAGAGTATAGTAGAAGTAAATAGATTCTTCCGGCGACAGATGAAAAAGAAGAATGACAGATATGAAAGTTAGGAGTATATCAAGAATTAGAACCGGATGGAGCATATTTTAAAATATGTATTGAGGGAGAAAGAATAGAAAGTATGAGCTGTGGAAATAAGGAAATGAAGAGGGTGGATTTATAGTGAAATCTAAGACAGAACAATCGAGACAGATCATCGCATTTAACCAAAGAAGATTCTAATCTCCTTAATTACCGAAGAACCAAATCTTATTACAAAGATTTTCTCTAAAAATCCCTTAAATTTCGGGAAATCAACCGTGACTACGTCATTGGTTAAAACGAACCTGCATTTACTCATTTCACTCTTTTGTGATAGCTTCACTCGTACTCTTCAAAAAAATCAAATGGTTTTATCTATATTACTCAGTGATGATAAAACTCTAATTTTCAGCTTATATGCGTCATGAAAACATACTTATTGTCAGCCATGACCATTCCAATCAAATTTCGGGACGAAATTTATTTAACGGGTAGGTACTGTGACAACCCGGAAATTTCTGATCAAATTTGAACTTAATCTTTAAATGATTTAATGTATCCGACACGATAAGCAAAGTCTGTAATGTTGAAATCTCAAAAACTTTGAACTGTGATCATGTATTCATTTACTCTCTGACTGCTCTCGATGATTCACGAACAATTATGTGTAAATAGATATATATGAATATATACATATGTGTGATTATTAAATTGAGAAATATTAATGAAACAGTTAACGGTTTGGTTGATATGAAAATAAGTTATGAAATTATTATATGAATTGAAAACATTAACAAAGTATTTGATGAATAATACTTTACATAAACGTATTAGTTTCAATATATGTTTATCGACGGAAATTAAAAGATAATATCAAATGATTGTATTATCAGATACAATGTGATATGATTACGGATCTCTGTAGTAAGGTCCACTTTGATTTAAGAAATCTGTTCTTTTTAACAATATTCGGAAAATGGTTAAGTGATTTACATGAAAGAACAAAAGTGTCAATTAACGTGAACTAGACAAAAGTTAGTAGAGATTCCGGCTTAACTTTCAATGAATGATTTATAATGATTGTCTTGTAGCTCTTGATAAGTTAATTATTTAGTTTTCCATAATATTGAAAACATTTTACGATATAGATGAAACCTTTTTAAAGGATGATTTGGAATATAACTGATTCTGGAAAAACCAAATTTATAATTACTCGATTTAGTTTCAATTGTATGAAAAAATTTTCTATCTAAAAGAACTTTGTTACAAAAACGTTTTGAAAATATAAAAAGAAACAATATTAACTTTCTCGTAATATATATAAGGATTAAAAATAAATAATATAAATGTCAAGAAGTAGAAACATATTATAAAACTTTAAGAATATTAAAGTTATTACCATTATCTTTAGAAATTTTAGAAATTATATATATAACGATTGAGTGTCACGTCTCTTTAAAATGAATATAATTTTATAAACATCTAGAACCACTTTTGATAAATTGTTATTGATTCATTATAATAAGGGTAAATGTTTTAACGTTATCTTTAAATCTGGAATCTTTCTAGAAATCTTTTGACAAGTTATAAATAATGACGGTCCGTAATTTAATTAAATATAAATAAATAACTTATAACGTGTGATTAAAAAAACGTGTTTATATATTTTAAATTATTTAGTACACGATATTAGTATTCGATTAGTAATTAGAATATTTGACAAGTTAGAATAAACGCTAGTACATAAATGAATTATATCATATATATATATAGATTTGTGTGTGTATATATATATATATATATATATATATATATATATATATATATATATATATATATATATATATATATACACCTATATTATATATTTTACTAAATGATTAAATATAATATTAACTAGGTACAAAACGTTTTGATTTAAATTAATCATATGTGTAAATAATGAGAAGTCGATTTATTAAAGCAAATGACAAAAATACTCAAATATATAAGTTATACTTTGGGTAATATAGTCTATTAATGATTAAGTTTAATTATTGATAAAGGTACACGTCGTGGTTTTCTTAGTGTACGAAAATACTTTTGAGAAATCGGAACTGGGACGTAAGTCGGGTGACAACGTACGAATCATTGGAACTAAAATTATAATTCAACTATACACGTAAATTTAATTAATATAATATATATTTAATTATATAAATTAAATATATTATATATATAATAATATAAAATGAGAGTCGGCAGAGATTTTAGTCGATTATGAGCTGGAAGAGATACTCATGCGATCGCATGGCTTCTTCCCTTGCCTCCCATGCGATCGTATGAGGAGTTAGGTGAGGTCAGGTGCTATAAATTTGAACGTTTACAATTTTTGAGATTCATTTTTTCAACAAACACTCCGTATTCATTATTATTTATATTTATATTAATATTAAGTTTATTAATCTTATTAGTATTATTGTTAAGAAAAGTTAGTAGTATTAATGTTATTTCTATTAGTATTATTATACATAAAATACTACGACGAAGTCATGAGTGAGTTATTTCAAAATAAGTTTTTCGAGCGGGATAGAGCTAAGGAAATTATGGTTTATAGCTATGGAGGTTATGGGTATGAATCGGGGGGGGGGGGGGGTACGCTTGTGAGGTTAATCTAGTGTTTATCATCTCTGTTGCGTCTACGTACTTTCCTGCAATATTGAATCACAATATTGATACGTGAGCATTCATATCTTATCTTTTATATATTAATAGTGTATCCGTGACTAGTGCTTGAGTATATATGATTATGCATGCTTGTATGTTTAATATTGTCATTAGATAGTTTATGATAAATCGTGAATTTAATACATATCCTGCTGAGATAAGGTATATGATATGCATGTTGTTGGAAAGCTGGCGAAAAATTAATAACTTTTCATTTTGAAAGCGTATGGTTTCGATGAACGGATTAAAAGATATCGTCAACTGAATTATCATTAATTTTCGTATTATTATTAAAAATGAATATTATTATTATTATCGTCGTTATTATTATTAACTAATTATTATTATTATTATTATTATTATTATTATTATTATTATTATTATTATTATCATTATCGTTATAAGTATTATCATTAAAATTATTATTGTTATTACTACTATCGTTATTATCACTAAGGTTATTATTATTATTATTATTATTATTATTATTATTATTATTATTATTATTATTATTATTATTATTATTATTATTATTATTATTATTATTATTATCATTTTCATTATTATTATTATCATTATTATTATTATCATTATTATTATTATTATTATTATTATTATTATTATTATTATTATTATTATTATTATTATTATTATTATTATTATTATTATTATTATTATTATTATCATCATTAGTATTATTATAATTATTATTAGTATCATTATCATTAAAACTAATATTAGTATCATCTAATTATTATGATTGCTATTATTATCATTATTATGAATGCGATATAAAAGAGTACTGAAAGCTATTAAACAAGCCGATTAGGAAATAATGAGTATAAGTATCATCATTCAGTTAAAATATTGTTAAGATTATGATTTAGATATAAATATCGTTTTCATTAATTTTATTATTACTATTATTATTATTATTATTAAAAGTAACATTAACATTAAAACTATCATTTGTATTAAAATTATCATTTTTAATAGAAATATCATTGTTATTATAAAATATCATTATTATTATAATTCTAGTATTATTATTATTAAAATTATTAATTTGAATAGAATTATTATTTTTATAAAATATTATTATTTTTACTGTTAATATTAAAATGTATCGTTATTATTAAAATTATCATTATCATTTTATCATAATAAATATCATCATTAGTAAATATAAATATTGTTAATATCAGTATTAGTAGAATAATTATAATTATTATTATTATTACAAAATAATACATCTTTTACTCATTATTATTATTATCAATATTATTTTATCAAATAAATATGTAATACTAAGATACTTTACCACATGTAATATAATTACATTAATAATACATATCACTATATTTGTATGATATTAAGTGAACTTTATAAATTTTACTACTTAAGATATATAAAAGTATATTTTTATTATATATAAATATTAATATAAATTTTTATTTATTAATAAATGATCTATATTATTTACACTAATAAAATCTGTTAAATATATTTAAATATATAAAACGACTATATTTAAGTTATATAATAATCATGTATAGATTTTGAAAGTCATTTTGGGTCAAGTTTATTTTTGTTTACTTTTTCATATCAGTCTCGAGCATTAGGATTGTGATACACTATGACCTAACCTAAATTGTTAGACAGATATTGACCAATATATAAATATGTATATTTAAAATAGGTTCGTGAATCTGAGCAGTGGCAATTCTAGGATGAAAGTCCAATGGGGTCCCAAAAAACTTATTCGATAACTTACTTGCACAAATATTGAATGTCTTGGTTAAATCGGGTCGGGTTAAATCTTGTCGGGTCGGGTCAGGAAATGGATAATACTCGCAAAATATAAGGTTGTTCATATTTTTTACTATTGTCATTACAACAACCTATTATACAAAATGATAATATTTCCACAAATATTAACACCTCTACAAAAATATCATATATTCAATCCAATCAATACTAAAATTAAGTTTTTACTTTTGTTTACGAGATTTCATACGATAAAATTCATCCATAATTACATCATTGCTAATATCATATAACACATATTTCACAATCTATGCAAGTAAACAATCATTCACAAATTGAAGTATCTTAACATGTTAATAATAGTTGACAAACTCAAAATCAAAAGGCAATTTTATTGATACATCTCTAGCAAAATTTACACTATGAAAAGGCAATCTAATTAATTGCATTAGTACCAAAAAAGATCAATCATCTAAAAAACTAATTATAAACATATATACATAATACATCAATAAAATTAAAATATATACATGATACATCAGTACTAAAACATTGCAATATAAACATATATACTTAAATGAAAGATCAGCACCAAAAAATTACAATTATAAACATAAACTAAACATATATTCTTAAATGAAAAATCAATCATTTGAGAAAACTAATTATAAACATGTATATATGATACATCAGTAGAAAAAAAGCTCAAGTAAGTTACTTTTTAAGAAAATGGAATTTTATTGATATTAATTAGTACTCCGTAATACATATATTTATATCTATACAAAAGGAGTAGTGCAACCTCATGAATGTACATATACTTACATAATGATGGATGACTCGGATGAAGAGGGAAGGACACGAAATTATGAATGACGGAATGAAATCACATATGATCATCGATGGTCGCTAGATACAAAGGAAATAGGAAATTGGATAACAACAACAAAACACAATCCCACAAAAGTGAGATATGAAGGAGATATGATGTAGACAATCTTTCCCCTATCCTAGAATAAAGACAAGTCATTTTTCTACCAAGAGTGAAACACCCAAGAGTATTAAAAGTCCTCCCTCTCAATGTTCTATGGATAAAGAGATTGTCTCCAAATGGACTTCCAGTCTATAAGTAGGAAAACTTTAAAACAATAAAATAAAATAAAAATGAGACGCCATGAAAATGGTAGAATTAAATTTTCATTGGTTTTAAAACCTGTCTGAAATTAAATTTAGGTTCTAAGCGGCGGTGAAGTCGCTAATAAATCGACGCTTAATGTTGACTTAATTAATAGAGTCAATTGAAAATTGAATAAGGCTAAGTTTATTTTTGTTTATTTTTTTGTTTAAATATATAAATGGCTCATACTATAAAATTATAAGCGGGTTATTTTCAAATATTTTAGTAGTTCAAACTATCAATTTTTAAAATCTAAAAATATATGGGGTCACATTATTATATTTAGTGGTGTCCTATACAAAAAAAAATATTTTTTTGTGCTAAATTTCGAAAAATTAGTGGTGTCACAGGACCCCGTAGGAGTATACCTACACTCGCCACTGAATCCGAGGCAAACCCTACATTTATTCAATGACGACATATGTATTTTTACTACGAAATACAGTATTGTGAGTTTCATTACTCCCTTTTTAAATGCTTTTGCAATATATATATTTGGGACTGAGAATACATGAGCTGTTTTATAAATGTTTGACAAAATAGACACAAGTACATGAACTACATTCTATGATAGAATTATCTGGATTCAATGGTTCGATTTCTATAAAGATTGCATTAGCTACCATCGGTGAGATTGTTTTGCATTTTGATTGCATTAGCTACCGTTGGTGAGATTATTTTGCATCTTGATTGAATTAGCTGCCGTCGGTGAGATTGTTTTGCATTTTTGCATTAGCTAGCGCCGGTGAGATTGTTTTGCACTTTTCGTATTCCCATCAGGTGTTCTTCATATGAATGATTTTTAGCCGTGAGCAGACCGGCATATTATTTTAAAACGAAATTTTGTGGTCTATTAAAATTATGAAATGATTATTTATGATAAACTAATGAACTCACCAACCTTTTGGTTGACACTTTAAATCATGTTTATTCTCATGTATGAAAGAAATCTTCTGCTGTGCATTTGCTCATTTTAGAGATATTACTTGGAGTCATTCATGACATATTTCAAAAAATGTTGCATTCGAGTCGTTGAGTTCATCAAGAATACTATTTAGTCATTTATAGTTTGGATATATTATGAAACGATATGCATACCTGTCAACTTTCGATATAATGGAAGTTTATCTTTTAAAAACGAATACAATGTTTGTAAAATGTATCATATAGAGGTCATATACCTCACAATGTAACCATATGTTATTGTATTCGTCCTTATGGATTAGGACGGGTCGCTTCAATGACCCTTCTTCCCGCAACTATAACACGTAGGTGTAAAAGCACTCGAACCACTTCTTTTCACACTTCCGATGCTTTCGGACACACCTTTGCTTTTCTTGTTGGAGTAACTAAATGCTTCAAATTTTCTCTTACTCGACACATAACCAACCGAACTCGGAGCTTGAGCTTCAAACCCTTTGGCAACCGCCAAGAGCTTAGCAAAAATCTCAACATGACCAATACTAATCTTACCCTTCAAATCATCTCTAAGGGTCACATGAAAATCTTCCATCAACAATTGGTTATTCCCTACATACTCGGGGCAAAAGCGCGCTTTGGCGAGAAAGTTGGTTTTAAGAGTGTTTAGGTCCAAAGACCCTTGACACATGTTTCTTAACTCGTTGCGCAATTTAGAAAGATCCACTTGCGTACGATACTCAAGGAAAAACTTCTTCTTAAACTCCCCCCACGGCAACCCTACGAAAGCCACTTCACCCACTATGTCAATTTTACCATCAAGCCAATCTTTAGCATTGCCCCTCATCAAACTAGTGGCAAGCCTTGTCTTCTTTTCGGGTGGGCATTCGCTACTGCGAAAACAACCTTCAACATCGGAGATCTAAGCCGTACTTTTCATAGGGTCGGGATCCCCGGAAAAGTGAGGAGGCTTAGTCGCCATAAAGTTTTTATAACTAAACACCATCTCGCCCCTATTTTGAGGTCTGGGAAGCCTCCTTTCAACTTCTTCTTTCACGGCATCGGCCATTTGTTCTCGAATCAAATTGACCACATGTTCTGACACTGACTCTTCGAGTATTTGTTTAACTTTTCGGGAGAAAACTGAGACGTAGTTATCTAAAGCGGCCTCTATTTTGGTGGTCATTTCGTCTGCTTCCTCATGTGAAGGACCACCACCGTTGATTGTCTCCATTCCATTTCTCGTCCTCATTCTAAAGATCGAAACGGATTAGACATCACTAAAAAAACAGTACATATATATATATATATATATATACATATACATATAACCGCATGCACATCACACCTAGCTCAATACTTGTCGCACGTCCTTGCTTGACTTGACTTGCAACCGTAATAGTAGCCGCGACTCACTATTACGCTCGCACACTGTGCCACGCTCAAACGTACCACAACCATCTTGCTCGATATTCAAAACAATAACGCATGATTAGTAACATCATAACATAGCATAGTTAGTCCACCTATTCACCAAGGCACTAATCAAAACCCGTATCGACCATTAGTCCTACATGTCCTGCATATAAAATAGCAACACCAAAGTCTAAGTCTAGGTGCCTAGCTCAAGTCACCTAAATCCCTTAGATCATGCTCTGATACCACTTGTAACGACCCAACCTCATTATACCAAAAACACGACACACAAATTTTTTTGTGACACAGTACATCTGGACGACGTCAAACATCTGGGACGACGTCCAGTTAAGAAGGGCAGGACGGCGTCCAAGCAATTTGGATGGCATCCAAATGAACTGCCAGGGGCTGTCCCCGAAGTCCAACTTTAGCGAACGGAAAACCCGCTTCCTGACACTTTTAAACGAAACGAATTATCACAACACTTCATATTAAGTAAAACTAAGAGATTTCCACAACAAAAAAGAATTTTACAACACCAGGCCTACAACAAGCCGTTTTACAAATTTCGTTCAAAATACAAGTTTTGACCATAAGATTTTAAATTCTAAACGACACCTAGAGCATGGTGTTTGGGGTTAAACTACCCAAATCTTGGTCAAACTTCAAAAGCAACCCCCGTGAGCCACTAATCCAAACGAATACCTTTGCCCTTATCTACACTGGAGCCTAAAAAGGTAAACAATGAGAGGGTAAGCTAAAGCTTAATGAGTAGAATAAATATATACATGCATATACAATTTACCTACACACATCCACGACATCATATAATGCAAATAATCGTGTATCATTTCATAACAAAAGCTAGCATCGTTAAATCGTACAACTAGCAGCCTCATTAGCATAATAATCATAATAATAATGAAAAGCTAAACATCAACAAGTATAAATCATGGTTAACCAATATCGCAAGGGAATGACCTCGCGAACAAGTCATCGGTGTTCATAAACAACCGTTAGCGCCCAAAGATGGCTATGGTATGCTAACCCCGATGTGTCCCAAAAACGGCTATGGTATCACCCCCAAGTGTTCCAAAACGGCTATGGCATCACTTAATCATCGTATGAGTATAGACAAGCTAATACTCATACCATGTGCACAAAACGGCTATATGCACAATTATTAAATGTGGACAAAACGGCTATGCCTCACATCTATGCTCACAAAACGGCTACGTGACAGCATTAATACGGGCAAATAAATCATATACATACATACATAGATATTCCACTCACCTTACTGTCTTGGTGAGATTTCCAACAATAACTTGTAAGCTTCAAAGCGAGTCACTGATGCGTAAAATCGTGTATATTATTTATCAATGGAAAATACAAGTTATTAAAAGATTACACACTAACGGGCAGTGTACCCGATCGTGTATCAGTATAGATATTGGTAAAATCCAAGATCGTTCCAAGGACAGTTCAACTCAATTCAAGATTATAAACTAAGTGTAATTAACAAACAAGAAATAAAAGAAATAACGAGATATTGGGTTTTGGTTATTTAACGATTAACCAATCAAGAAATATTTTAATATAAAAACAATATTTTTGTGTTTTTAAGTTTATAGAAAATAAATGCAGACTCAACAAACAAATTAAAGATAGTTTTGAATTTAATAGACAATGAAATGCTCACCTAGATCTTTTACCCTCAGTGTCGGATGATACAATATTAAGCACAAGTTATAGTGATAAAATGCATGTAATTACTAAGTCGGTTCGTTTAAAGTTCTCTTTTACGAACACTCAAGCTAGGATTTATCGACTTAGGGTTCCCTCTCACCAAAGACCTCGTTGCTTGTGACTAAGTAATTAATTAATTTAGAGATTTAACGCACAATTCACCCCTGTTTTGTTCAACATATGTTACTCAATTTACCCCTTGGTCCAGTAAGCACCCAACTAATTAAGACAAATCAATTGAAAATTAATGTACTAAATTGAAACAGGGTTCTCTTTGTCCAAACAAGTACACTAATCAATCCCATAACATACATCAACACCCACAAGTGTGGTTCTTTATCCAAACTCTATTTTATCATGCAAAAAATCATATTACTATAAAAGAAATCATCTACCACTAAGGTTATTAATCTAGATGAACATAAAGTATTTAGCTCATGACCATATTATAGATTGAACACAAACACAAATTAATAATGCATATAAAATTCATCATCCACATAGACATGAATAATAAAATTAACTAGCAAAAATATATGTGTTGTAAACAATCAACAAAATAATACTGAGTATGAGTTAAATTACGGAGTAATAAAAAGAAATAGAATTAAACCAATTTTTGGTCTTTTCTCCTCCTTGTTCCACGTTCAC
This sequence comes from Rutidosis leptorrhynchoides, assembly GCF_046630445.1. Taxonomy (NCBI): domain Eukaryota; kingdom Viridiplantae; phylum Streptophyta; class Magnoliopsida; order Asterales; family Asteraceae; genus Rutidosis; species Rutidosis leptorrhynchoides. The sequence goes on from NC_092333.1 coordinate 280,804,582, forward strand.
CAGTAGAAGCAAATCACCCCTCAATTCCTTCTTTGCTTTTCTTATTTGCTAGTCGACCAAAATAACACCACAAGATGTGTGGGTCCACGAACTTGAAAATATGGAGTAACAAAACCTTCCACTTCTTTTCTTTATTTCTTGCTGTGTCGACAGAAGACCCTCAAAGGGTGGTCCCCCCACTTAATTGCACAACCAAATCACACACACCTCTGCCTTCTTTTCTTTTTGTTGTGCTCGACAAAAACACAAACCCAAGTGGGGCCTTCGGCTGCTGCTCCCTACAAAAATTAACCTACTTCTTCTTATTTTTATAGTGACAATAATTATTATTAGACTTATATATGCTATGAGCCCATGTTTACAAATTCATCTAGCATTTCAAAAGCCCATTCAGAAAACCTCCAGCCCATTTGGTATCTATAGGTGTCGCCCCATTAACTAAACAAATAGCCCACGACATGTATGCCCAATTAATTAATTACTTTTAAAACTTGCTACATACTAACCAGCTGCTTCTTTAGTCTTTATCTCGTAACCCGTTCCGAATCTTAAAACGCTTAAATATCCAACTTTATCATCTTTTTAGCTCTTAAACTTGAATCTTCACAAATATCAACAAAACGCCTCCAAACCGTATCCAAAGGACCAAAATATGACGGATATTGCTAAGATAAACGTATGTAAAATATGCAATATCAAATCACCCCACACTAGAGTCTTGCTTGTCCTCAAGCAAATTCGACTCACCATAAAGTAATATCTTCAAAAGTACATGTAAAACCAAACGAACAACAAACCAAACAAGTACTAGCATGGGCACAGATTTGGAGTAGATATCAACCATGACTCCCACTTGTATTCCCAAAACAACACTTTGCCAAATCTCAAGTAATATGTAATGAAAAAAGTAACCGAAGATAGTCTCGATAACGTACCATAATAATGAGGTAGAGAATCTCGAGCCATAATATATATTTTTCAAAGAAACCGGGAATCAAGTGGAAACCGAGCACCAAAAATATGACAATCCAACATGTGTGCCCAAAGAACGCACGGGCTACAGCAATTGGTCAAGCCAAGCCTCCAACAAGTACCTAACATCGCGAGATGTCGATAAGAAAATAATGTGCTTAGGAGGATACACATTATGTACGAATATCATCGACAATCATGAGGTGATCATCTAATCCGTTAAATCAACCATAAAGATTGAGGTTCATCAGGCTTCTTACCTTTCCGGAGGTTATCCAAC